>NC_136067.1:932093434-932748434 GCF_964261635.1 Lissotriton helveticus | reverse complement strand
GTTTTAAGTTCTTTTCTGAAGGAGATGTGGTTTTGAGTAAGGCGGAGGTGGGTGGGGAGTGAGTTCCAGGTCTTGGCAGCCAGGAATGAGAAGGATCTGCCACCCATGGTGGATTTTCGGATGCGCGGGACTGCGGCGAGGGCTTGATTGGACGATATTAGTTGGCAGGTGGGTGTGTAGAAGGACAGTCGAGTGTTGAGGCATTCGGGTCCTAGATTGTAGAGGGCCTTGTGTGCGTGGGTGAGAAGACGGAACGTAATTCTCTTGTTGACGGGAATCCAGTGGAGGTCTTTTAGGTGTCCGGTGATGTGATCTTGGCGAGGGATGTCCAATATGAGTCTCGCTGATGCGTTTTGGATGCGTTGGAGTTTTTTCTGTAATTTTGCTGTGATTCCGGCGTATAGTGTGTTACCATAATCCAGTCGACTCGTGACCAGTGCGTGGGTGACAGTCTTTCTTGTCTCGAGGGGGATCCAGCGGAAGATCTTTTTGAGAATGCGAAGTACGTTGAAGCAGGAGGATGAGACTGCGTTGACTTGTCTGGACATCGAGAGAGAGGAGTCTAGGATGAAACCAAGGTTACGTGCGTGGTCTGTGGGTGTGGGTGCTGTGCCCAGAGCGGAAGGCCACCAAGAGTCGTCCCAGGCAGAGGGGGAAGATCCTAGAATGAGCACCTCCGTTTTGTCTGAGTTGAGTTTTAGGCGGCTATGTTTCATCCATTCGGCTACTTGTTTCATGCCTTCGTGAAGATTGGTTTTGGCGGTGTTAGGGTCTTTGGTGAGGGAAAGGATTAACTGGGTGTCGTCGGCGTAAGAGATGATGTTGAGGTTGTGTTGGCGCGCGATGGATGCGAGTGGGCTCATGTACACGTTGAAGAGGGTGGGACTGAGTGATGATCCTTGTGGTACTCCACAGATGACTTCAGTGGCCTCTGAGTTGAATGGGGGAAGTCGGACTCTTTGAGTTCTCCCGGCGAGGAATGAGATGATCCAGCCCAAGGCTTTTCCTTGTATGCCGATGTTGCTGAGGCGTTGTATAAGGGTGCTGTGGCAGACTGTGTCGAAAGCGGCGGAGAGGTCGAGTAGAATGAGGGCTGCTGTTTCTCCGTTATCCAGTAGTGTTCGGATGTCGTCTGTCGCTGCAATGAGGGCGGTTTCGGTGCTGTTTGGCTCGAAATCCGGATTGAGAGGGATCGAGGGAGTTGTTGGATTCAAGGAAGGCGGCGAGCTGGCTGTTGACTGCTTTCTCAATGACTTTGGCGGGGAAAGGGAGGAGGGATATGGGTCGGTAGTTTTTAAGTTCAGAGGGGTCTGCTGTGGGTTTCTTCAAGAGGGCGCTGAGTTCGGCGTGTTTCCAGCTTTCTCGGAAGGTGGCAGAGTTGAACGAGCAGTTGATGACATCACGGAGATGGGGTGCGATGATGGAGTCAGCTTTGTTGAAGATGTGGTGGGGGCAGGGGTCGGTTGGTGAGCCAGAGTAGATTGAGTTATATAGGCGGATGGTGTCTTCAGTATTGATTGGGTTCCAGGCGCTGAGGTTGTTAGTTGGCGGTGTGGGATCTGAGGGGGGTGGGGAGGGTTGATCGCTGGGAGTGTTCTCGAAGCTGTTGTGAATGTCGGCAATTTTGTTGTAGAAGGAGGATAACGCATAGCAGAGGTCTTGGGAGGGAGTGATGTCGTTAGATGCTGCGGTGGGGTTGGTGAATTCCTTGACGATGTTGAAAAGTTCCTTGCTGTTGTGGGTGTTGTTGTCTAGACGATCCTTGAATGCTAATTTCTTGGTGGATCGAATCAGTTGGTGGTGTTTGCGGGTGGCTGCCTTGAGGGTGGCCATGTTGTCGGTGGTTGGGTTTTTTCTCCATGTTTTCTCCAGGGTGCGGCATAGCTTCTTGGATTTTTTAAGGTCGGTTTTGGTTGAGTGATGTGAGGAATTGGTCGGAGGTGATTTTGTTCCAGTTTCTCCGAGGAATAGGTTGTGGGTGGTTGTGGGTCAAGGTGGTTTTGTAGCTGAAGTGAACACAGCTGTGGTCCGTCCAATGGAGAGCTGTGGTGCGATCGAAGGAAATGTGCTTGCTGGAGGTGAAGATAGGGTCGAGCGTGTGTCCGGCTAAATGGGTGGGGGTGTTAACAAGTTGTTTGAGTCCGAGATTGGCCAGGTTGTCCAGAAGGGTGGAGGTGTTGCTGTCGTGTTTGTTTTCAAGGTGGTAGTTGAGGTCTCCTAAAAGAATGTAGTTCTCGGTGGCGAGGGCATGTGGGTTGACGAAGTCAGTGATGTCATCGCTGAATTGAGTGCGGGTTCCTGGAGGCCTGTAGATGAGGGTGCCTCTAAGTGTGGTCCTAGGGTCGGTGTGGATCTGGAAGTGGAGATGTTCGTCGGTTGCAAGATTATCGTCGGAGCTTGTCGTGATTTTGATGGTGTTCCTATGGATGATGGCGATGCCTCCTCCTGTTTGATTGGTGCGGTCTTTTCGGATAATCTTGTAAGCGTTCGGTATGGCTATGGCGATGTCGGGTGCTGATGATGTGTTCATCCATGTTTCTGTAAGGAAGGCGATGTCCGGTGACGCAGTGTCGAGTAGGTCCCAGAGTTCAGTTGCGTGTCTGTGGACCGAGCGGGTGTTCAGCAGGAAACACTTCAGGTGGTTAGAGTCGGAGCTGTGTATGGAGGAAGTGGATTTGGTGAGGGTCCTGAAGCAGTTGAACTTGCAGGAGAGGCAGGCGAATGGGCCGTGGGTATGTCCTGGGGTGGCTTCGCAGCATTGTGGTGTGCGTCCGGGGTTGAGGGCGAGGAGAGTTGCGGCATCATATGTGAATCTAGTGGGCTGGGTACGGTGGGGACCAGGGGGACTTGCGCTGGGCGCGGTCCAGGCGCGGACGGGCGTAGACGGGCTTACCTTTGGCGCACCTTCGGCGCGACCGCTGCGCGTGAATGCTGCGCACAAATGCATCTGTCATATAAGGATAGTGAAAGGGGAGGGGCGAGGGTGGGGCAGCTGGGAGGCGGGAGCGGGGTCGAGGGCCGGGAGGCACAACAAATAAACAATCAACAAGATGGTTGCAAGCCACGCTAGGGAACAGGACGAGATTGGGCACGATGTAGGAGGCAATCGACTGGGCAGCGCAATCAGGCAAACAAATCACAAAGCGAGTGTCACAGCAATATCATAAGGCACAAACTAAAATTAAAAGACGGTCTGTTCAGCGAGCGCTGCGGCGATTTAGTGCGCTCAGTTCTGGCAAATAGCAAAGCGCGTGTCACAACAATATAAAAGGCACAATACACAGAAAATACACTGCGCTCGGTTCTAGAAATAATCGTAGCTATGGCAATGCTGTGTAGGCGCTACGATACCACGTGTGGGGTGGAGCAGCGAGGGGGCGACCGCTTCAGAGAGCCTCTGGATGGTCACAGTGTTAAAGCTGCGGCGGTGGAGCCTACACTCTCTGTGGGAGGGCGGGGCAGCTGGGAGGCGGGAGCGGGGTCGAGGGCCGGGAGGCTCAACAAATAAACAATCAACAAGATGGCTGCAAGCCACGCTAGGGAACAGTCCTTTTTGCAGGATTCAGTTGATAGGGGATGGGTGTTTCCATGTTTTTCTCTCATTGACTTCCATGTTTGTCTTTTAGAGAAGCAATAGCCTTGGGGAGTACGGATTTCACAGAAAACGACATTGAAAAGATTGTAGAAGAGCTTGGAAAGGAATTCAAAGGGAATGCGTATCATCTAATGCACAAAAACTGCAACCACTTCTCTTCGGGATTATCGGAGGTACTACTGCTGTCCACACTCCTGCATATCATATTAGAACATGTTATTGATTTCATACTCTGAATTGTTTTTCTTGTTAATGCTTTGCTTACATAGTTTTGTCTATTCAGCCACAGTCTGTAACATACCCCAGCAATATTGCTACGTGTAAATCAGCAACCCAACATGCTTTAGTTATAATGTGTATTTTGGGTCACTTTTTGGTATTTTGTTGTCATTTCTGTAGCAGACACTGTGCCTTTAGTGTAGCTGTGGAGTACGATTGGGGTACAGAAAGTGTTGTACCTCAAGACTTCAATTTTTTGGGCGCTTTTAATAAATTGTTTCAGCCCTTTTCACCGGTCAGTTGCAGCATCACTAACAAAAGCAACATCTAAACGAATATATTGTTTGTGTTCAAATTGCTTTAGAAATACATAAAAATAGTGTGGCACTGACCAGGCAATATTTGTTTAAAATGTTCACAGGTAAGCTACGACGTCGGGTCCTTATTTCATTGGGAAATGTTTTGAAGAGCTGTGGACATTTGTTTACTTAAGAATAATGTGCCCAATGTCGGCTCAGTGCAAAGCTGGGGGAGCTAATCCAGTGATACAAGCTGTTCACCCTGTATCTACTTTGGTTTGCCTGCTGTGAATGTGCTGGGGCTGATGGGCTGTTGGCCCAAATATCTTGTTAAATTAGCAGTAGTCAATGTGCGGATTCATAAAGTTCTGTAAAAGAAAAGCCTGAGGTTCCTGGAAACACGATTATAGAAGAGTCCAGCTAAGCCCTCTGCGTGTTAGCTGACAAGTCAATGTTAAATACTTATTTCAGCTTATGCACCTTTTTAGGTCTCGACTAGACGGCGCATGCGCTGTCACTTTGAGACAATACACTTGTTTTAAATTTGAGGATACTTTATTATATTCTTACATCATTGTTGTGTCTTACATATTTTATGTGCCAAAATAATTGCAAGCCTCGAACCGTGCAGGGCCTCTGAAAGCAAGAGCCCTTGATGGTTATCTTCCCCCTCAAGGGGATTCCTGAGCCTTCCCGAGCTCGCTTAGGCCAGTAGCTTCTCCTCTGGCCTGCCGGACCATGACTGCAATCACCATGGGTGTAGTGACATCCAACTTAGTATGAATACTGTACGGATGTTGGAATAATAGTTGTTGTTAATGTTCTGTATTTCATACTGAGGCTATTTTCAGAAACTTTGTTGTACACCTGGATTACAAGTTGTAAATTCATAAAGAAATGTGAAACTGATGACTAATGCCTCAAAAGCCAGCCTTCATCTTGGCCCCGCAGCAGGGCGGATATGTTGAATAGGGCACTCATTAAATACTACTGAGGGACACCATCCCACATTAGGATAATGTAACTCAGTAAAACATGTAAAGTTATCCTGTGGCTTCATGTCACTCGACTTTGCCATCTTCAAAAAAAAAAAAAAAAAAAAAAAAGATTTTCATGCTTAAAGCTACATTTGTACTTTATCCACACTACAAGTTCCAGAATGCACGATTCCTGTGACAAAACAGGGCTATACAGGACTCATTCATAAACTAACAATGTTAGTTTCTCATGACTAATGTAACCGGAAAATAATGTTCCACAGCAAACGGCATTATTTAGATGCACTTTGCATTCACAACAATAAACAATAATGCATTACCGGATAGTGCAGTAATTTTGCAACTGCATATTTTTTCTGAACTTTGGTGATACCCCCCATTAAAAAAATGCCACACATTATCCGGGGTGTTTGGTGAAAGACCAACGGGCAGGGGGAAGGGCAGGAGTAAGCGGTGACTGGTGAGTGCTTCTGGCCCTAACTTGCAACAGGAATGTTGGAAGGTGGGAGGGGGAAAGGAGTGACAGAAAACACAAGCACTCATATGTGCTTAAACACAAATAGAAAAGTAGCTCCAAAAACTGGAGTAGTGGATGGACACAAGTACCTTGGGGGTGCCCAGTAGGGAGCATCTCACAGGGAAAGCCAGGAAGGGTTCCACAGCGGTATACAGCGCCAGGATGCCCCGAGATGGGGCGGCAGTGCGCTTTACAAGTATACCTCCATTTACACATTTGCACACTTGCTTGGTCCATGCTCAAGGGGAGGGCAACAGACAAGAAGAGTCATGGCGCATGCATGCCATGACAAAGGGGAACGAAGGATAGAAGAGAGATGTTCAAGCTAACAAATAGTAAGTTATGGGAGGGCTGTAAGCCCACTGATTGTAAAGAACATTTTAGGTCATCTAGACAGAGAAATGCAGGGACCAAATCCCAGACTCCCTTCCCGCCGCCCCCTTCTGCTGTTTTCTATAGTGCAGACTAGTCCCAAAATGTATTTAAGTACTTTACATGAACAACAGTTACATTAGGCATGGATACATTCATTTTAGGTCTCAGCTACATAGTCCAGGCAGTGCCTCCCAACCCCCACCCTCCATGTAGTGTTCCTTGTACCGCCTCTCCTGCCAGACAAAAAAGCACAATGGCATGGCCAGCTTTTTTCCGTGACTTTTAATCATGCTAAACAGCAGACGTGCTGCGATACAACATGGCTAAAAGACATTCACGTTAACAACGCAAATAGCCCTCGCATTGACAAGACGTTTTGGCTTTGCCTGTGCTTGTTTTATTGTTTGTTTTCTGTGCATTAGAGGTGTAAAGCAAAATTATCGGCCACCCCTACACAAAGCTATTGTCAGACCACCATGTTGCCTCTCATGCTTTTCACATATGCACAGATATTAAACCAAGCCTTAACTGCAGTTGGTCCCCAAAGACCACTCAACTTCCTTCATTGTTTCAGTTTACAAAACTAAAGTAAGTAAACACGGTGTGATTTTCTATTACTAAAAAAGGATGCATAAAAGGACATGGCATAAGATTCAAATCGCATCCACTTAAAACTACCTGGGGACTTGACAGACCAGTGCCACTTTTCTAGGCACTACTTTTTAAAATTCAAACACAAAGTTTAGGGAGTTTAACCTTTGTGTTAAAACGGATATACAACAAATTCTTAAGTCCAGCCTTGCAAGGTATTTTGAAATTGATAAATACAAACAAATACCTTAGCTCATATGCGCTTATGATACTTTCCCAGACCTTTTTGCTGAGCGGCTCAATGTAGCCCAAAGCTCACTGTTAATAAAGCTGTAAGCGGGTTAAAAAGGGCTGTTATTAAATTAGATGTAATGCAATTTAAGTGAAATTCTTTTTTGTTACTTTTAGGGCTTCTACAAGAATTAAAAAAATATATACAAACGCCACTTCTACGGCTTAGAAAACAAAAAGTAATTTGTATATTTTTTTTTTATTCTTTCCATTTTTTCTCAATTTAATAATAGCTGGGTTTCGTTTCACTTAATGTTGGGAGAATGCCACTTCTTGAAAAGATCTGAAAGAAAGAGTGATACCTATCATTTGTATTTGACCTGTGGTTTTACGTGCACGACTCCCTTTCTTAAAACCTTTTTAGGTCGAGCTATTTATAGCTCTGACATATTGTAGGGGAAACAAACTCTTTGACCAAGCGGATTCCGTCCAGTTCATGTGGTGCACTCGTGTGAGACGCGCGTGCACAAAACCCATCAGCCTCGCTCCCATTCGTCAAACCCATCCGCCTCGCTGCACCAGACTTCACGTGCACTTCATGTTATCCAGTCGCGTGAGACGCGCGTAGCCTCGCACCCATTTGCTCCCAAGGAATCCCTTCCGCTATCCCCCCACCTCACAAACCACCATTTGTCGCACGCATCAGACCCGCCACAGCGAGAGCTTCAGACTTCAAAGGAATGCTCTTCCCCGCCCCCCTCTGCGCAATGTCAGTTGTCTCTCTTACACCACCAGACATCAAAGGCTGATGCTCCCCCGCACCCCCCCCCCCTCCCAGCAATGCCGCATTCAACAAGCGCAGCCTCTGCTCCTCTTCCAAAACAAATAAAACCAGTGAGTGCAGAACTTCATCAGTTCCCGACAAGAATGCTTGGCGTGTTCATTCCACTTAAGGCCCTGTATGTACCTCTCCCACCATTATCTGGTGCTGCTTACTCTTTCGCTCTCCTGCTGCCCGTCCTCTCGCGTGCCCTCTCCCTTGTCCCCTGTGTTTCTTGTGCGCACACTTCAAATGTGAAAGCATCTGGTTTCACTGGTTGACGAGCCTCTATAAGGGCTTTTAACAACTTCCTTTCTTCCCTAATTTAAGTGGTTACTTTATAAAGTTCCATGTGCCGTTATATTGATTTTCACTTCACGCTTTGTTTTTATAAACATAAACCTGAGCTTAGTGCAACTCTGATAGCACGACTCTTCTCATTTAGGTGTGTTCTTTTTAACAATCTCTGCATTCACTTACTGTTGTTACACACACCTCTATTATTTTGGAAACCTAAACTGCATTAGAGCTATTGAACGATGTTCCGAGAAAATACACAGATTTGCTCACCTGTAACTGTTCGGAGTTATGCTTTTGTTTTGTAAAGCATAGATTTGGTATTCTTAAGCGTCCTGTTCACCCACAGTACAGTTTGAATTATTTTTGTGATGCATATTGTTCTGTCTACTGCTCATGAATAACCACTTTAAATAATTCAGAGACATTCAAATATTTTAACCATATCACGTTGATACCTGCTGTTAATATGAGATGCCGGTTAATTTTATCTTGTATATCGTAGGACAAAAATAAACAAGCATTGAAAATCACTTAATCAGAATGTGTCCGTCTGTAATGCAACTGGTGCTCATGTAAAGCGCTCTGATTACCTTTGGGTCGAGTATTCTGCATCTCCACGCCAACCCTTCTTTCACCCCTCTTTTCTCCTTTCTCTTTCCTACCCTCTATCTATCCTCCTTATTGGCTTCCCACAGCACCCCTCTATGCCACAGCACCCCTCTATGCCACAGCACCCCTCTATGCCACAGCACCCCTCTATGCCACAGCACCCCTCTATGCCACAGCAGGCCACAGCACCACCCCTCTATGCCACAGCAGGCCACAGCACCACCCCTCTATGCCACAGCAGGCCACAGCACCACCCCTCTATGCCACAGCAGGCCACAGCACCACCACTCTGCGCCACTGAAGGCCACAGCAGCACCACTCGGCGCCACTGAAGGCCACAGCAGCACCACTCGGCGCCACTGAAGGCCACAGCAGCACCACTCGGCGCCACTGAAGGCCACAGCAGCACCACTGAAGGCCACAGCATCATTCTGTGCAACCATTCAACAACAACTGGTTCTAATATGTTCTCTCAATGTTTCAAGCTTTATTACAAATGTCACAAAAAGATGTTAATATTTCACTGCTGCTGTTGGATTTTCATCACAATAAAATACACTGAACATAATCTTCCAAAAAGTTATTTTCAAAAGTTTAAGCTATTGCTATTATAAATTACAATAACTGTTATGTAAGTATTAATTATTACAAAAAATAAAAGCCATTGTTATTTGTAATATTAATAAATCTAAGTCATGTAAATACAAAACATATTGCATTACAAATGCTATAGGGGTCATGTTTGCGAAAGTTAAAACTATTGGCATTGTAAATGACCGAGCTATTAATTTCGCTATTTTTAAAACCAACACATAAATAAAATATTTGTCATTTACAATACCAATAGCTCAAACTTTCGTAATGCGAGACATATTGCATTGCGAATGCTTGTTTTTTTAATGTAAGGACTCAGATAGTCAAATATGGTTTAGCATAATATTTAAACAGTGCCAATGAGCCAATGCTGCGGAGGCCAATCAAATATGATGATGCACGTAGAAAAACAAAAATTCATCAGTCTGAAAAAGATGTAAGAATAAATATAAAAAACCTATTTACTATGGATAAGACCTGCTGTGGCTAAAGGCAAATGATTCTCTGGGGCCTAACAGCCTGCATGTGTTCAACAGAGCTCTGCAATTCACTGCTCACTTGATCTTTCAACAAAACATCCAATGTATGAAACCATGGAGCAGGGTACTCGAATCGGGGATCTCCGATTGTGGGATCCTCCAAACTCATACATGAGTTGAAACAACCATTCTGCCCTTCTCAACCTAATCCTTTCAATATGCCTACAATTGGCTTTTATGAAATTGAACCTGCGATGGAAGCCTATCGAGGGAGGCCTTCCATCTATACCCTGAACTTTTTCCGATAGACATTCTAATGTATACTGCAAAAGTCTGGCGCGATCAAAAGGAGACTGATGTCTATAAAACATGAGTGTCCCCAGCATTTAGACAATACACTCTGCCCTGCTTTATCAAACATTCAGGTTCTGCTCAACAATCAAAATAGCTGACAATAGATTTTTAATTCATGCAGTGGCTTTGCTTCTATTATCACTTAAAAGATTAATATTATATTTTAAATCTCGAATCCTGCAATGAGCGTGTACTATAAACTCAAAATAGTATGATTGCACAAGTGCATAAGTAATAACCTAGGCCACCAACAACATATTAGTAGGGCATCGTGAGTTAACAATTTCAGTGAAGATTAAAATATACTTCAGCACAGTTCAGTTATTTGCAGTGGAAGAACCTAGAACTAAGTGTGACTTTATATAAACTAGCAGTAGCAAGCCAGGAGCTACCAGCAACTTCAGAACTAGAAAATAGAATACAGCAATGAAGAACAAGAAGGAACGTTTAATAGAAAGAAACCATTAGGAGGAAACATGTATTTGATGGCTATATAGCTTCACATCGTCATTCAGAAGGAGTTGAGGACAATGTGATGTGTTCCTGGGCTGCAACACATAAGTGAATACACATGTTGAATACCCGTTTACTCCAAATCATCATACAGTCCCTAAAGCTAAGATGCTTTAGAAACCTGTTGGTTTAGATTGGTCTAGCTAGAGAGTTGTTTCTCATTGTTACTATTAAAATGGGACTTATTCAGCAGTTTACCACCACACCTGTGTGTTTAACAAACCTACGACCACTGGCATGCATGAAAATATATTTTGCCACAATCTTGTTTGTAACTTTCAAGCATCATATCAAACGAAGTACCTCTGTATCTCTGACTATGCTATATAAACAAAAGGGAGGACGAGAATGGACTATGTTTAAAGGGGTCCAGTGTACTTGTCCAGAGAGCAAGAAGCAAAGTTGTACACAGTTCCCCTAGGGGTAGGCAGGTAATAAGGTCTCTCTCCTAGGTTGCTGTGAGTAAGCAAGGGGGTGTTATATGCTAGAAGGTCAGCAAGTTCCTTGACGGAACTAAGGAAGCCTCACTCAACTGATGAGCTGGATGACATGTCTCATTCAGCCTACTTGGGATGTTGTTTAAATCATCGGCTTCCTGCTCCTAAGTCAGGCCGGCGCTGCAATGCCTGACTGGTAACAACAGGTGTCACTCTTTTACGGAGATCTTTTGTTCCTTGCCGTGATATGTAGAAATGTGTGAGGCTAGAAAAAGTGAGGTAGTGAGCAAAAAGTGAGTTATTTATGCTGACAGGGGTATGAATGTAATAATTCCTACACATATATCTTGTGGGACTTCTAATTTGGATACCAACTAATAAAATGACTTGCAAGAGAATTAGCTTGGATATTTTAAGTGTCAAAAGCTATTTAGAAGCATCCAGCTATTGCTAATCATCAAGATTCCAGGAAGTGATGGGTGAAGTTCCTTACCTCATCCCTCCTTACTTTTCTGAAAATTCGGTTGTGGTCTGTGAACCAACTTGTAGATGAAGGACGCAAATGACCCTTTCTCAGTATAATAACCCCAAATCATAATTAAGTGTGGCAAGTAGCAATATCAGTTTGGTAAGGAAATAATGGAGTTTGAAAAATAAATGGAATTTCATATTGTTATGTTATTAATTTTTATACCGCGCACAGCTGCCCCAGCGAAGGGGCGTCCTGGCGCGTGAACAGGTACTAAAACATAACACAGACTGAAGAGGAAGGAGAACCCCTAACCAGATACAGAAAACAGAAATGTTTTAATCGCACGTCTAAAAGCAATAAGGTTATTCAAAGCACGAATGTGCGCCGGAAGGGTATTCCACAGCCCAGCAGCAAGCACTCGATAGGAGCGGCCACCCATCCTGCTGAGTTTGAAGCAGGGGCAGACCGCAAGATGAAGAGCTCCGATCTCAGAGACCTCAGCGGGATGTAGGGGCTGAGTAAATTCGCAAGTGCCGGCGACGAGGAAAGCTTCATGATTATGAAGGCAAAACATAGCGCCTTAAACTTAATTCTTTGCCTGACCGGCAACCAATGAAGGGCAGAAATAGTGCTGGACACAGAGCAGTATTTAGGAAGGCCAACAATGGCCCGAGCCGCAGCGTTCTGAACCCTTTGGAGCCTTGATGCCTCGGCCTGGTTAATCCCCAATATTGGGATGTTTGAATTTAGATAGTGTTTGCACAAGAGGAACACACCATGCTTGGTCAAGTTTATCAGATGCAATTTGAACTGTTGTTCAGCAGGTGTAGTCCCTGTACAGTATCTCATGATTTTATACTAAACACTAAGGATATGCATATTAGGCATAAATGATATTAGATCATGGGAATGTAGGAATTTAAAGGGGTGTTGAGGGTTACAAAGTCTTTTTCAGGGAATTACTTTGACCGTATATAATACATATTCATAGTTCCCAAAAAACTATTTGATAGCTATACATATTTGCGTGTTCCGCACCCCCTTTTCTTTCTGTAGACACAAGCTTGAGAGAGCGATCCATTTTATTTTTAGACCAAATAAAACAAGAAATAACTTCAAAAGATTAATGTATGTCGCTACATTGTATTGATATTTCTGACTGTTCCAGATTAATACATCTTCCCAAAGATTTGTCACCTTATGAATATCCCTTCAGGTGCTGGTCTGCAAAACATTTCCCCCAGCAACAGCTTTCCAGAAGTGTTAAGCTGCATCCGCTGCTCCTCCATCCTCCCTTTGTAATAACCTCTGGGTATATTAGGGAACAGGTGGCATGTCCTTAGTTCCTCCTTTTCTTTACCTAGTAGATAAGGGTTTATAGCTCTCTCGACGGTTCACTAACAATGTTCCTCACTATTCACTCTGACTCCTGATATTTCACAATTAAAACTGCCACAGGTGCCACATGAAAATGTTCTGGGCGGGCCCATATGTCTGCATGAGGTGGTTGGGTTAGAACATTATGGCCGTTGCTTCCGACTCCTGTTCTTTGATGCATCTGAAAGCAATCTGGAAGCAAAGTTATTTTTGGCAAAAGCCCACAGATACAAAGACGTGGTACTCTTCACATTCAGGTAAGTCTCCATGCTGGGAATGCTTTCCAAAAAGATCTTCTTGCAAAAAGAGCTATAGGAAGGAGAAACCCCTTCTGCATCAAGGAAACTATCTCACTCTTGACACCATTCAGAGTCTTTGTGACTGACTCTTAAGTCACTGGAGAAAAACTAGACATTAAAAAAGATGCGGCCAGAGTTCTGGCTTCATCAGTGTGTGCAGGTTGAAACCTCCAGTTCAGGACAGCTCTGGTACTCTTGATCCACTCTTTAAGGGTGAGCCAGGTTCTTCTGGATTATTTACTTTGAAGGTGTTGGCACAGATGTCTCCCCAGTCTACATCTCCACATGCTTCGGCCCCAGTACCTAAGAAGTCGAATCCTGCCAAGATGTCCATGATTTGTTTGGTTGGCGCCTCCCTTCCCGAGTTACAGATCCCACTGTAAAATACTTCAAACTCTTCTGAGATCATTTGGATGGTGAAGAAAAGAGGGTTCTGATGACCACAGTAAGGTGCTGGCTGCTCCCTACGGGCCTGACAACCTACATTTTGCAGCGCTGGGTGCACGAGTTGTCCCGGCTGTATCCTGTCCGGGTGAGGACCCCTGCTGCTGTCTCCTTGTGCCTGCGGGCTTACCAAGGCCATGGTAGAAGTGGGACCTAACCTACCCTGGCATTTACAAGAGGGAGGCCCTAGCTTGCACTACCTGCATTGGGACACTCATGCTGTGCTTTACTGGGCCTTGCTCCCTGCACTGCACCACCAGACCAAAGTCGGCGGAGCCCACACTTCTGAGGGGTCACTGGAACTCATGAGCCCCAACAGTGCTTGTGCTGCACACCTGCAGAGTGGGACAACTTCTTGGACAAATTGGGTCCGCCTAGGGCAGGCCTCACCCATTCCCCCTCTTCTGCAGCTCAAAGGGTTGCCGAGCAGAAGTGAAGGAGTGCACACCGACCAAAGGGACCACACCAGAACCCAGCCGCGCGTTTTTGACTTTGGGAGGCTAGCTAGTAAGTATTCTATCCTCGCCCCATGATGCCATTGGAGGGCCTCGACTGCATTACATCTGCGCCACATTGAAGGGGAAGTGGGGCCGAAGAATCGCTCGTATCCGATGTGAATTGTCACACCTCTGCTAAATGCTACCATGATGGGGAAACATTAATCTGTCAGGCACCCGAGCCGTGGTCTTAGCGAGCCCACTCTGCCTACTGCTTCCACTGGCCAGGCGATGGATGCCTTGCAACCTGTGGAAGCACTGCGCTCAGTTCGAGATGGTCCTCCATGCTATCTTGGATACCAACAAGAAAAACACCACTGGGTCTGGGCTCCCAACGGCACAGCTTGCCACAAGCTTATAATGAACAAAAATAGGTGCAAATGCCGCTAACTCATGAATATGACAACTATTTGGTCATAACATACGGTTAAGACAATATGTTTGTTGGTTTTAATTCCAATTCCTTTATTTATTTTTTTATTTTTTATTTTCCACTTCTATTTGAATATATGATTTTTCAAATTATTATACAAATATTAAAACCTAGTGTACACAACAAAGAATGATATTCAGTATATCAAAGAAAACAACTTTCATATTTACAACAAAATGCATACTAATGTACATTCAATCCGCACTCATTCGTCACTCATACCAGTACAAACAACACAAAGAAACATCAATGGTTCGATATATGCTGGAATCTCAATATTCACAACAAAAAAGCCAATGTGTGTTTTGAAACAAAAACAAATATATACAATTTTTTTTTTTTATCGATTCCTAATTTTTGATTCTGGCTTGTTACATAAAGTCTACGCGTTTCGAACTCGCGTCAATTGGGAGTTCTCATCAGGACCAATATCTGTAATGGAAGAGCAAAAGGTTGCTTTTAGGGTTTGGGGTGACTGCCTCTACGCTACCTTTCCCCAAAACTACAAGTTTACACACCTACTTCGCGCTCATCAGAGTATAACTGGCAATGTTCATGAAGTCACACACTACAAAAAATGCAGGAGACCATAATCAGAAAACCATTTTAGAACCAATCACAACCACATCCTCAAACAATCTACCACATGCCAGTCCACAATCACTTACTTGTGTGTTTTTTAATCGCCCGTTTATAGCTGCCTGACTCTCAGCATTCTAATAGACAAGGGGGCAAATGGGCAACTAGATTAACCAGGAGGGTGGTGGAGTTGGGGTTGTTGAGGTGGAAGTTCAGGTTTCTGATGAGTATGTAGTTCATGGAGGTAATGGCATGGGGTGCGATGAGGACGGTGATGGTGGTGGCGAATCATGCTCGGGGGCTGGGAGTTCTGTAGGCAAGGGTGCTGCGAACTGTGGTACTAGGGCTGGTCTGGATCTGGAAGTGAAGGTGTTCATCGGTGAAGAGGGAGTTGCTCGAAGTGGAGAGTCGGAGGGAACTTTTGTGTGCAATGGCGAGGCCTCCTCCTGCGTTGTTGGGGTGGTCCTTCCTTTGGATCTTGTATCCGTCCGCGATGTGGGGGCGGAGGAAGCGTTGGTCCATGTTTCCATGAAGGAGGAGACGTCTGGTGAGAGGGTGTCGAGGAGGTCCCAGATCTCTATGGCGTGTCTATGTAGGGAACGCATGTTAAGGAGGATGCACCGCAGGGCGTCTGCGTTGTTGGCAGGGGCGGTGGTGAAAGTCTGGCGGCAGTGGCAGCAGGAGAACTGCCCGTGGGTTTTGTTCTGTGCGGACAGCTGGCTGTTCTTGTTTCTTTCGAGGTTGAGCGAGCGGAGGGCAGCTGAGTCATAACGGCGGGTGGTTGGAGATCCAGGGTCCCAGGTGCTGGTCGCGGTTAGGTCACGGACGGGCGTAGACTGGCTAGCCTGTGGCACGCCAGTGGCACAACCGTGTAGCGGCTGCCATTAAATAGGGGAGGGAGGCACAGCTGGGAGACGGGAGCGGGAATCTGCAGGGGGGAGGGGCCACGAGGGCAGCAGCTGCAGGCGGGGAAGCGGGAAGAAAAACAGGGAGAGCGCGAACAGGAATGGCACAATAACAGCGAGGGTACAATAGGGAAAAAGGCACAATCAGTGATACAGAAATGAAAATACAAGAGATGCTGTTTCTAATTTTGAGACCAGAGGAAACAGGTTTTGTGTGGTCATGACGTGTAGGAGGATGAGGATTCCTCTTCTTGGAAAAATAGGGTCCTCACATACCCGGCAAGGTGTCGTGCTTCATCATATGGGCTGCTACTCGTCAGTTCGGCGCTGCAATACCTTACGCTCCCTTTGAGGGGCTCTTTGGTCGTGATCTTTTATTCCAGATGCCGTTTGGTGCTGTGGGGGCCTAATCAGTGTAGATGAACGTGTGAAGGTGTAAAACCTGAAAAAAGTATTCAAACGGGTCAGGGAGTACCAGCAAAAACAATTTTAATCAATGGGTCTCCCACCCTGATTAAAAGAAACAAAGGCGTATGTCTGAGATGGTCTCAGGTAGGGCGCTCTATTATGCGGTCAACATGTTTCTCGACTGGTAGTTAATCGATCTGGTGGCGATTCGTCAGGACAAAATAAAATAAAATCTATCTACACATGGGTGGTTGTATGGTGTGATCTATCCTTTTAAACCAATCTAGCACATGCTTTGTGTAGTACCCGATAGCATATGACAAACCCTAGTTATGTTTCTCTAACTACTTCATCGATGCCCGGCAGGTATCTCACAAGGAATTTCCTTGTGGTTTTGCAAAATTTGCAAAAGGCCCTACTCTGCCGGGATTGGGCACCAATGAAAGGGGCATGAACAAGAATGGCACAAGAACAACAATTGTTACTGTAAGGAAAAGGCAAAATGAGGAAAAAGGCCAGCAGAGAGACCAGAGAGTAAATCTAAAACAAGCATTTACAATGCAATGGTTTTGCCTTTGTTAAAGTTAGAGCTATTGGCATTGCCCTTGACATTATTTTTATTTATGTTTTTTTTTAAAACATAAATAAATGGCATTGTCATTTACAATGCAACTAGCTTTATCTCTCGCAAATGACACACGCAAACACCCACAGAGAGCCCCCCCACACACACACAGAGCCCCCCCACACAAACACACACACAGAGCCCCCCCACACACACACACACAGAGCCCCCCACACACACACCCACACAGAGCCCCTCACACACAGCCACACAGAGCCCTCCACACACACCCACACAGAGCCCCCCCACACACTGCGACCCCCCCCACACACTGCAAGCCCTACACACTGCGAGCCCCCCCACACACTGCGACCCCCATTTCAATAGATGTGTGATGCTTACCTGGTACTAAATTGGTCCCTGCATGGCTGAAAGATTGAAATGGTGTAGGAGGCAAGGGGACAAATGTGAGCATGGAGAGAAAGGAGTATAAGTTTGAGATTAGTGACTGGGTGAAAATAAAATCAGGAAGGACACAGGGTGGTCTTTCCAAATTAGATGGTCTATTTCAGGTAGAAAATGTCAGTAGGTTCTTTGTGTTCTTGAGGGGGGATAGGTCCAACCGGCACCATAATCGGACGTTTATTGTTTATACCCATTCACAACAGGCAACTAGGCAGGATGGCCGTCTCAGAGCCCAATCAGCAGTGAAGCAACAAGGTCCCTAAACCTCCGTAAAAGCATGTGTAACACTGAGGGGCCCTCCTCAACACACACAGGGCTTGATAGAACTTAATTAGTTCCATACTGACAATTATTGCCAGACCAAAAATGTGTTTAAAACAGTAACATACACACTTGATATCTAGGAGAGCTCACCGTGTAGCACTGCAGACCCCAATTTTACCCCCATTTTTGCCTGCACACCCTAAAAACGACCATATACAACATGTATACACTTTACGCGTTTAATAGCAGTTGACTAGGAAGTTCAGAAAGCTTTTTACAAGCGAGTAGTCCGCCTGCTCACGTTTTTTCTGGGTTTTCCGCTGCTCGAGTTTGCATTTTTAACATGAAAAGCAAAAGGAAAAACACAAACAGACTCGATGGGCTACTCAACATATCTAATAATATACAACCGGATATTTGCGTGTCTAAAGTTCAAAAATGGGTTTTGGCAACTTCCAACTGAGCGTTGAAGGGACTGACTGAGAAATGTGTGTCTCCGAGGCAGGGTGACAGTGTAAACAAGCATTTACAATGCAATGGTCTCGGCAATATTAAAGGTAGAGCTATTGGCATTGCTCATGACATTTTTTTGGGGGTGTTTTTTAAAAAAAATCATAAATAAATGGCAGTCATTTACATTGCCCATAGCGTAATCGTTAAATAAATGGCCTTGTCATTTACAATGCCAATAGCTTAATCGCTCGCAAATGCATGACCTATTGCATTTTACACCCACACAGAGCCACACACGCAAAGCCACCCACACACACATAGTCACCCACACAATCTGCACTCTGAATCTGCATTCTGCACTCTGAATCTGCACTCTGAATCTGCACTCTGAATCTGCACTCTGAATCTGCATTCTGCACTCTGAATCTGCATTCTGCACTCTGAATCTGCATTCTGCACTCTGCACTCTGCACTCTGAATCTGCACTCTGAATCTGCATTCTGCACTCGGAATCTGCACTCGGAATGGAATCTGCACTCTGAATCTGCACTCTGAATCTGCATTCTGCACTCGGAATCTGCACTCGGAATGGAATCTGCACTCTGAATCTGCACTCTGAATCTGCACTCTGAATCTGCATTCTGCACTCGGAATCTGCACTCTGAATCTGCACTCTGAATCTGCATTCTGCACTCGGAATCTGCACTCGGAATGGAATCTGCACTCTGAATCTGCATTCTGCACTCGGAATCTGCACTCGGAATGGAATCTGCACTCTGACTCTGCACTCTGACTCTGCACTCTGACTCTGCACTCTGCACTCTGACTCTGCACTCTGCACTCTGACTCTGCACTCTGACTCTGCACTCTGACTCTGCACTCTGACTCTGCACTCTGACTCTGCACTCTGACTCTGCACTCTGACTCTGCACTCTGACTCTGACTCTGCACTCTGCACTCTGACTCTGCACTCTGACTCTGCACTCTGCACTCTGACTCTTCTTCGTTACTAAAGTCAACAACGTATAGATGAGTTTAGAAAAGACTGGTTATATTTAAACAAACACATCCCAATAAGTGCGCACGTCGCAGTTTATGAAATTAGAATTTCAATATTCAGTCAAATAAATGCACCAACCTCCATAAGGCGCTATGTGGAGCCATGTTTTCTGGTCTCTAGTAAACAAAGGCATCGTGTTGTGGTTCAACCCTCGGCTTATGTGGATTATTTTATAATTTACCTATTTTTTTATAATGTTACACTCCCGACCTCCATACGGTGCTGTATTAAAAGCCATGTTTTTGGGTTCAGACGAGACGCTCCTGCTCTGGTGTGAAATTATAAATATAAATATTCAGTAATGTCAATTTTCGGTAAAATATAAGCACACCAATCTCGTAAGGCGCTTTAAAAGTATGTTTGCTCCTGTATACACACGCATCAGCCAGTTACAAAGGGGCTGATGTCTAACGCTCCGTATCGAAGATTTAGTTATAAGATATATTCAACAATGTAAGTGCGCCACCCTTCACTAGGCGCTATTAAAAGCCATGATTTGTATCTCCTTTTAGAAAGAAGCCTTTGACGTACATACGGGCACATAGCTGCCAAGGTTTCAGATTGCTACGTGTGACATTTTCATAATTTCAGTGCAATTATGAGTGACATTTCAATGACTATGAGTGACACTATCGCCGTCACAACTATCAGTGTCACCCGACCATCACTGGCGCGGCCCAAACATAGCTGCCAAGTACTCAGTACACACAAGTAACTTTTCTGTTTTCAAGTCAAGTATAAGTGATTTTCACATCTCCTGTGCAATGCCTTCAGTGATACTTTATAAGGCGCAGTGGTTTAAGAAAATGTATGGTACAAAATGATAAAAAAAATTGTATTAAGTGCGTGTAGTACCTGGATTAAATACACCATTCACACCTGGTATGATTTGTGAAGTTGCCCTGCACCCTTTTCTGCCATACCATACCTTCCTGTAACATGTTTTAGTAGCATTTAATAAAATTCAGCAGGTAATCTATACCAAATAACAGCTGTCTTATCTCAGGGTTGGCCTGTTTATACCCTTTTGATCTGTAAGTAGAAATTAATTTTGTTGTAAACAAAATGTTACACTAGTTTGGTATTTCAGTTTTAATTGATACGCATTACCTAAATTAATGACAGCAGTTTTCCGATCTCTGAAGAATTTAGCTGTCATCTGCCATGGCGCGCACTGCACATTTATCCCTGCTCCCTACCAAATTGTTGCTGCTGGCTGACCTCATCCTCGCGCTGGGTTGGGTTGTCTCCCAGGTTCTACAGTACAGACGGCCTTCTGATTTTTGGGATGGGGGATGTCACAAGCCTCGACTGGAACCTTGACAAGTTTGGGCTGGAGGTCACACAAACGCTTGGGCGCTCTGCTGACCGAAAAAGGCCCGGGATCGGGAAAATGAACAAACACTGTGCCAGTTCCTGAAACCATATGTGATTGGAGGGCAAGAGTTGCAAATCGATTCTTCACAACAATCCGAGGTAAGTAATCTGTGGGGGGTTAGGAAGGCATGGGCCCAGCAGGCTGCAAACCAACAACCTCTACCATGACCCTACCCACAACACTGAAAGGGTCGGGTCAGACGGCACAGAAAGTCTGCTGATGGCAGCGCTGCAAAGAAAAACAAAGATGCCGCCCGGCGTCATTCTGCCTATCTGGGGCCAATCTGCGAGGTGTGTGACGCTGCTGGCCATCAAAGGGGAGCCCCTTTGATGGCACACACTTCGCAGGAAAATTGCAGGCAAGGCGCCGCTCATGGATCACTCATGCCTGTAGCGCTGTAGAGAGCAATCCGGGCTCTTCTATAATACCCAGAGTAAACTCGGACAGAGGCAGGCCAGGCGGGGCACGGCAAATCTGTAAAACACGGGCCTCGCCATGTATGATTCAATTCCAGCTCCGATTATTCAGTTTCTTCATTATAAATTAACAGAAAAATAAAGTAATTTGACTTACGCAGAATTACATTTATTAAAGTTGAGCAGCAGACTCACGGGGGCGAGTGAGTCACCCGCCTGCAGCGCTGGGGGTCGGCTGAGCCTCAGAGGGTGCAGCTCGGGCTGCCCACGGGATCCGTTATGCCGCCACCGCTGCAACAGATGGAAGCAGCGTGCTCAACTGCACTACCAAAATCCCGCGCGCGCACAGCAGTGGAGCAGCCCAGCCAGTTACTAAATTTAAAATATACAGCCCTCTCGCGCCTGTCTGCCCACCCAATTAAAACGGGTCTCACAATTTGCCACTCACAATGACTCCTCTTCTGACGTCAGTCCTCTTGGTGTTACATTGTAGCACAGGAGCAGATGAACCATTCCCATAGCCTGCCGTAGAAGCAAACATCGCGCTACGCGCTACTACTGCAGATTTCAATATTGGTGCATTATAGGCACTTTGGCTTTACAGCTGAGAGTAATGGGGTCCTCTAGAATTTAAATATATCATAATATAAGCACGGAAACGGCCAGAGGCGGTGTACAAATATGCCCGGCTCCTTATACACAAGCCTCGAATTACCCCGACGATTAACACAGGCAGCCCACTACAATTTACTCTCTCGTCAGCATTTCGCCATACAGTTGAAATTGTGGGAAACCGAGACGCAGAAAGTCCCCGACGAGAAGGAGAAGCCATCCATTGCCCCCGCTGAACTCGAGAGGCGAGGCGACGCAACCCTGCAAGCCAAGTCACTTGCAGGACTCGGGTAGAAAAGAAAATTAAGCGCGAGATTACCTATCATTTCGGAGCCATTTCTTCCACTCAACAGGATCATTATATGAAGAAATTGCGGCACAAAGCAACTCAGCAGAAACATTTTGACAAAAGCTCCGGCACGCTGAAACCACCGCAGAATCCCAATAGCCTGGGGGCAATGAAAGCAAATGACCTGAAAGGAACAATTCCTCGTGTTTGCCCACAGAGTAAAGCCAGATTCGGGGGCGTTCCCGGCTTTCGGCTGACGTCGCGTGACGTCGGCAAAAGCCAAAGAATCTCGGGAACGCCCCCGAATCTGGTCCGGCATTGACGGACAGGCCCCTCGTCCAATGGCTAGGCTCCATTTATGGAGCCAGCCAATGAATGACGAGGGCCGACCCAAAGCCACACTACAGTTCTCATCAGGTTTTCGCCTGCGCGAAAAAGATGCGCAGAGCGCATCTTTTCGCCAGGCAAAACCTAAAAAAGGGAGCAATCTAGACTGACACAGAGTCTCGAACCCCTACCTGCACTGAGCCCTGCAAGGGGCAGAGGCACAACACAGCGCAGCAGCTGAGCTACCAAAGGAGAGAGCAGGTTCCTGGCCAAGAGTGCCTTGCAGTCTAATCGTCCCAAGTGGATGTCCCTGCGAATCTATTGTTGATATAGGCCAAAGCAAATCACTTTCTGCAGTGGTGGAACAGCTGCTACTTGTTGCAAGGCAACACTTTTGCAGACTCTATTTTACATGACCATCAACAAAGACTGGTGTGCCCACCTCAATAGGGAATGTGGCCCTCACAACAGCAGGTTTGCCACATTAACTGCTTGGAACTGTTAGCCATTCACTTGGCTCTGAAAGCCTTTTTACAAGTCATTCGGGGCAAAGTAGTCCTCATCAAGACAGACCACATGACTGCCATGTACTATCCACAAAAGCAGGATGGCACTCTCTCTCTCCTATGCAATTTTTCATAGGGCACGCCATCATGGCAGAGCATATCCTGGGGGCGGACAGATGCATCAACAAGTTTGCTAGTGGGAACCCCACACACAAGTCCTACGCAGGTACTTCCAATGTTATGGCACCCCATGGATGGACTTGTCACCCCAGGAACTCAAAAAAGCCCAAGATTTGCCTTCAGGTACCCATGCTCACAGTTCATGGGCAATGCGCTATAGATAAACTGGTCAGGAATACTTGCTTGCACTTTTCTATCTCTCCCACTGCTTCCATACTTGGTGAGGAATCTCAGGCAAGCATTACTACTCCTCATTCTGATAGCACCAACTAGGGCCATGCAACCCTGCTATGGCCCTCCTTGAGATGTTCATCAAATCTCACTAGAAACACTCTCATATGCCAGACTTTCTCTCACACAGGCAAGGTCTAGTGAGACATGTGGATCCCAGACAGCTCAACCATGTGATTTGGCACCTTGGGTCCTATAATTTGGGAACCTCAACCTTCCCCAGGAATTTGTCCATCCTAAAGGAAGCCCAAAGGCCCAGAACTCAGCCATGTTATGCGTCAAAATGGGAAAGGTTTGTTCATTATTTTTCTAACAACCTTGACCCGTAAAAGCCTGCCTAAGGATATTATCACCCAGATTTTGAAACTGTAGAAAGCAGACTTCACATACACCTCCTTCCATCTACACTTTGTTGCAAGTGCAGCCTAAATGCAAAATAGGAAACACTTGTCTCCCTTTATAATTCCGGTCATTAAGGCCTTCATGGAGAGTCTCAAGAGATACCCCTTACAGTGTCCACCATTTACACTTGGAATCTCAATGTAGTCCTCACCAATCTCATGGAATCACCATTTAAACCTCTTCATTCATGCCCCCCTTCAGTTCTTATCCTTTAAGTTGGCCTTCCTGGTGGCTGTTAACTCTTAGACATGTTAGCATACTGTAACGGCTCACTCTGCGGAAACCTTTTCTCCCAAGTTCAGTGACTGATTTGTTTTTAGAACCAACATCCTTAGGTGGTATCTGTAGGAAGCTGGCTCTGTATATACTATACCAAAGTAAGGCATGGTGTGCACAGTCCAGTGGATCCCCAGGGGCATTTTAGAGGCTCAAGTAGATAATACTATTGCTCTCTTTTGTGGTAGTATGGACGAGCAGTTAGGCTTATCAGTGGGTAGTACTAAGCATTTGTTGTACACATCAAGGCAAGAAATGATTACACACACACACACACACAGAGTAAATATGAGACCAGTAGTTTATAAAAATATTCCTTTATGTATCTTTCTTTCTTAGAACTAAAGATATTTAATTGCAGTAAAATGTTTTGCAATGTCACTGTTTTCAATGTAAAAAGTCGACACAAAGTGCATTTTTTAATCTGCACAATATTACCCTATAAGAGGAAACAATCCGCAATATGCAGGTAAGTAAGCGATTTACAGTATTGAGCTTTTGGATGAATAAACTATACCAGGCAAGGTTCAAGTAAGTGACCTCACTGCATCACCAACGGTACTCGGGCGGCCGGGTGCAGAGGTCAAATTCGGTCTCTGGTGTTAATGTTATCCAATGGAGAAAGGGGGAAATCAAACTGGTACTTCTTACAGGTACATTTTGGAACCCAGTCTCCAGGAATTAAGGTAAGCACAGGGAGATACTAAACTTACACCTCCACCTGACTGCACCTCCAGCGGCACAGGGGCGGCTGGGTGCAGAGTGCCAAAACAGCGTCGGGCACCCACTGCAAACCAATGGGGAATCCCAGACTTTGGAAAGGGCTGCAGGCTTAGGTCAGAAATCTGGAGGAAAGATACCTACAGCTGCACAGGTAAGTTGGGATGTGCTGGAGCTTCGGGACACCATTAGTTGATCTCCAAAAGGTTCAGGGGCTCCGGGTACAGGGGTGTCCATTGATGTCAGAAATCAGCTTAACAATGCAGTTGAGGGGACAGGGGTCGTCGGGCAGAGGCTGCAGGCGTTGACGTGGAGTCTGGCTGGGGTCAACCCACGAAGAGTCACTATAGCCAAACTCCTGTTGTGAGTACTCCTGCCACAATTCAGATTTCTGGTTTCTCTAGTGTAAGACCGAAGGTTTCCCAGTGATCTGCAGAATCACTAGGAAACGTTTTCTGGACCGGTGGGCCTCTTGGACTCTGGCCGTGGGCATCAAGTGCAGAGGTGGCCGACTTTGCGTTTCTTCAGGCAGAGCTTCTGTATTTAAACTTTGTTTTTTCTGGTCCGGTCCACTGTTCACAGGAGATCAGGGTTTCTGTGTAGAAGGCAGGCAGTTCTTCCAGGGTTCTGGAGATCGCTGGTCTGTGGGACGAGTCGCTTTTCTGTAGCATTGTCTTTGAGTGCTGCAGACAGGCCGGTAGGGCTGGGGCCAAGTCTGCTGGTGTCTTCAGTCTTCGCTGCTGCATGACTCTTCTTTGTCCTCTTCTTCATAGGTCATCGGTAGTCTGAGGAATAAGATTCAGGGGTGCCCTTAAATACTCAGTTTGGGGCGTTAAAGGGATTAAAATGTAGTAGCCAATAGGCTACTTACCTTTAGGGTATCTACCCCATTGTACGTCCACTCACTCTGGGGAGGGGGCAGACCCCTAACCCTATTGGCTACAATCCTCCAAAACAATATGGAGGGTTTTCAAAGGAGGGGGACACTTCAGCTCAGGACAGCTTAGGGGTGGTCCTGGCTGAGAGGGGACACACCTCCCCTGCTTACTAATTTTGCTGCCGACCTTGCTGTCAAAAGTGGTGCTTGGACGGGGGGATGCATCTCCACTAGCTGGGGAGGCCCGTTCAATGCTGCTCTGGGGTAGATGTGAAGCGCCTCCACCCAGAGCAGGCTTTGTTTCTGACCCATGAGTGCAAAGGGCTACCTCCTCAGGAGGTCAGAAACATGTCTAGAGGTGACAGGCTAGTACAGACCAGTCAGGCACACACTAGTGTGATGGTAGTTTTGCAGGGGTCCCCTCTGAGGTGCCCTCTGAGTACATATTTTAATGAATACATCACTGGTACCAAACATCTTGGGATTTGGTGTAGCGATCATGGAGCTGTGGAACTCGTAGTGATAAGCTCCCAGCCCATATACTCCGTAAGACTCCAGTTTGAATTTAAAATGTATAAGAGTGGACTTAGACACTATTGGGGCATATCTGCTCATGTAGTCATGCCCTCACATGAGGTATAGTGCACACTGCATCAGGTCTGTAAGGCCTGCTTTATGGGAGACTTATCTATGCCTCTTTCCATGCTGATAAGCCTGGTACACAGGGGTGCGTGCCAGGTCGACTCTTCACTTTTGTTTTCACCAAAACTTGCAGGCTGCAGTGGCAGCGTGCATGTGTTTGGTGAGGTGTATCTTAGGGTGGCCTAATACATGCTGCAGCCCTTGGAGACCCTCCCTGGTCACAAGGCCCTTGGTACAACTGGTAGGTTTTACAAGGGACTTATATGTGAGTCAGGTGTGTCAATTGTGGAAACAGTGGTACAGTTGTGGGAAAAAATACGGGTACTGGGCCGGGATCGAAAAATCCACTCTCCCACTTGGACTCTCCAGCAAGAGCTATTTTTAACTTTTGACCTCTGTCTCTGAAAGCAGATATTTAAAGGCATTGTTATTGTGCCTTTAAATCTTATCTTGTCACATTTGCTGGCTTTGAGAGGCAAGGGTCAAAAGTCAGTTTGTCTTCCTACATTTAGTTTTCTTTCTGTGACTAATGTGAAAGGATTTGGTAAAGTGAACTGTGTGACACCTGAACTGTGCAAAGCATCTTAAATGAAAGGCTGTGCGATGTCAGGCTGTTTTCTAACACACTGAAATAGCTAAGTGAGCTCTTCAAACATTTCAAATATAATTCACTAGGAGACCCATTTTTTGTAATTCTGTGGTGAAAAATATTTTTATAGGATCAAAACAAATTAGAAAACTTTACGGTGGTGAGCACATTTGAATTTGTTTTTGCTGAAACCCAATTCCCAAACATTGTTTATGCGCTATTATCAGTAAAACTTAATGCAAGTGGGAACGTTTTGTGGCCATTTCTATGGAAAATATGCTATCTGTAAATGACAGTGCACTACTACACCATACTTTAGTAATATATTTTTGAAAAGTGAGGTTTTAAACATGAACTGGGAATTATTACTGCTCCTGCCCGGATGACAATGCTATTAGTGAACTAAGAGGCAAGCCTGTGTACCCTATACATTTGCTCGATTCTTGTTATACGTGGAGCAAACATTTAGTCTAGTAAATTGAGTTTTTATGTATTGCAGAAATAATGAGCTTGCATATTTGAAGGTGCTCTCTTATGTTATAATAAAAAGGCGGCTCTGTAGGACAAAATATTTGCCTAGGATCACACAATTTGAGATCACGGGTCAAGAACCTTACAGTTAGGTCAAGTAGATTATTAAAGTTACTAGGCCTGCAGGTCTAGTAAAACGTTAGATTTTTCGAGCCCTGCTAGGATCCTGGTTAGCAGGGACCCAGTACTCTGCACTCAAAGTTGCATTACAAGACAGACTTTGTGTGTGTGGGGCTGGTCGGGGGGGGGGGGTGGTACTGCAACAGAAACCCTCGTTCCTACAGTACCACCCTTTCACCTGAACCAAATAGAGCGCCAAGTGTTTTTCCCGCAACCTGACTTTGGCAGAAAGAGTACTGCACATATTGGATGTCAAAAGAGCTATTATGTATTACATTGACTGCGCCAAGCTATTCTGTAATCAGATCAGCCTCTTTTTTTTTCCTTTGTTAAGCCTCAAGGAGGACATCCATCTCCAAGGTAGGCATAGCTAGATGGATAGGTACATTTATTGAAAGGGCAGACTGTTACTGACCTTATTTCATACATTGCATAATTCGCCCTCTAGCCACAGTTTCTTTTTTTAGTCTGTTAAGCAGGTGTATTTAAAACCATGAGTTTGAAATGCTACTCACCCAGCAAGCATTGGTTTGTAGTGTGTAGGTCTGTAGATTTTTATGTGCTCCCCAACACCCCTGAGAAGCCTGGGGGGGGGGGGGGAAATCTTTTTCAGATCTCTTACTTGCTGTATTTCACTGTACATTGCACTTCACGCACCGTGCTTACAGTCAAACTTCATGCATACTCTTACCTACTGTGAGGAGTCACAGCACCATTTCTCATGAGTCAAGAGACTTCTTTAAAAAAAAAATCAACTTGCAAATGTCTGAGCCCAACACTAGATGACGGCTATTCTAAGAATTAATCTACAAAAGGGGATGATGGACGTAGCGTTTGAGCAAATCAAACCCTCACCCCCAGTCAACTGATCTGGGTTTAATCCATCGCCATTCTTTAGCTCACTCGCCACCCCAGTTCATACATGGCCATATGCAAATCAGTCTGACCCTGTGCCTCATGGGAAGAGTCCAGCCCGAACTCCCAAAGCCATGTCTTCCCTGGACCGGAAACAAGCATCCTGGGACCGGTTTCTGGCATTTCAGTCGTCATCAGCCAGGCTAGCTTGAATCCAGTGGCAAAGTGAGCAAGGGACTCGCGTCTGAGCATACCCTGCCAACTTAGGGCGAACAAAGCGATACAAAAGGGGGATGATGGACCATGTCTGAACTGGGGTGGCGGAGTGAGCTAAAGAATGGTGATGGATTAAACCCAGATAAGTTGACTGGGGGTGAGTGTTTGATTTGCTCAAACGCTCCGTCCATGTTAGACGGAGACCTGAAGGGTCGGCCGAGCACAGTGATCGCACAGACAGGTAACTTCCCCCCCACAGATGGACACCACACAAAGATCAGGGTAACACCTTTTATAGGCACTTCTGGTAGTAGAGTGGTACGATACAAGGCGATCAGGACACGATGATCCTCTCAATTCTAGTCTCTAGTAAGGGAAGGGGGTAGCGGGACAGTCTTGGTACCCACGGGTACGGAGGTGTAACGGTGATAGCTCACAATCCTCGAGCTCGGTGTTCCGATGGGTCAGACCGCGGCAGCGCCGGCAGGGCCCGAAGAGGTCGTAGGTGGCAACGGGCCGCGGCAGCGCCAGCAGGTCCCAACGAGGATGAAGGTTACAACGGGCCGCGGCAGCGCCAGCAGGTCCCACGAGAATGCAGGTTGCAACGGGCCGCGGCAGCGCCAGCAGGTCCCACGAGGATGGAGGTTACTACGGGCCGCGGCAGCGCCAGCAGGTCCCACGAGGATGAAGGTTGCAGAGGGCCGCGGCAGCGCCAGCAGGTCCCACGAGGATGAAGGTTGCAGAGGGCCGCGCCAGCGCCAGCAGGCAGGACAATAGTTCACAAGGCAGGGCTGTGGCAGCGCCAGCAGTCCGTCAAGGATGAGTTCTTCTCGGTGTCGCTCGACTCCAGGATACAACTGCCTTCCTGTCCTGGGGCGGCCTCAGTTATAGGTCTGGCGCCCTTTGATGTCCGGACCCTCGCTCTTGGAGGTCGGGAGGTCTGGGATGAGGGAGTCCAGACACCCAGCAGGGAGGCGGAGCCAGCACCCAAGGAGGCTGGGGGTGCTCGGCACCTGGCGGGGGAGAGCCATCGACACTTCGTACTCCCATTGACCTGCCAAGTGGGCCGTTCACCTCCTGGGTGGAGGGTGGTGCCGGGATGTCGGGGCCTGGCCAGGCCCAGGGTTGGGGTCGGGCTGAGGCCGCGCGGCCGCGTGGTGCCGTGTCCAAGATGGCGGCTGGGCCGGGCAATGGTGCTGACGGTGGCCCGGGCCCTGTCCTGCGGGGAGGGAGCGAGCCCTTCATGTGGCCTGTCCAACATGCGTCCCCCCCAGCTGAAGGCGGGGAGAGTCACCCATCTTCTTGGGGACTTTCCTCGTCGAGGCGGAAAAAGCGGGACAGGCCATCCGCGTTGGCGTGGTCCTGGCCAGGGCGATGTTCCACAGTGAAGTCCATCCCCTGCAGGGAGATGGACCATCGCAATAGTTTGGGGTTCTCCCCCGCCTCTGCATGAGCCATTGCAGGGGCCGATGGTCCGTCTGTACCCGGAAATGGGTTCCGAAGAGGTATGGCCGGAGCTTCTTGAGGGCCCATACCACCGCGAAGGCCTCTCGCTCAATGGTGCTCCAGCGCTGTTCTCGGGGCAGTAGGCGTCTGCTGATGAAGGCCACTGGTTGGTCCACTCCTTCGGGGTTCAGTTGGGAGAGGACGGCCCCAATACCATGGTCGGAGGCATCGGTCTGCACGATGAACTCGCGGCTGTAGTCGGGGGCCTGGAGCACAGGAGCGGTGCACATGGCGGCCTTCAGCGTCTCGAAGGCTGCTTGACAGTCGGGAGTCCAGTTGACTCTTTTTGGGTGGTTCTTAGACGTGAGCTCCGTGAGGGGCCCCACAATGCTGCCATAGTCCCTTACAAACCGCCGGTAGTATCCGGTGAGCCCCAGGAAGGCTCGGACCTCGGTTTGTGTCTCGGGGGGTTGCCAGGACTGAATGGCAGCTACCTTGAGTTGGAGGGGGGCCACCAGACCGCTCCCCACTTGGTGTCCGAGGTAGGTCACGGACCCCTGGCCGATTTGGCACTTGCTGGCCTTTATGGTGAGGCCGGCCTGTTGGAGGGCCTGCAGGACCTCTCTGAGGTGGTGGAGGTGATCCGCCCAGTGGCGGCTGTATACCGCGATGTCGTCCAGGTAGGCGGCGCTGAATTCTTCGAGGCCTGCCAATACCTGGTTCACCAGTCTTTGAAAAGTGGCTGGAGCGTTTTTCATGCCGAAGGGCATCACTCTGAAATGGTAGTGCCCATCCGGGGTGGAGAAAGCGGAACGTTCTTGGGCTCTGGGGGTGAGGCCGATCTGCCAGTAGCCCGCTGTCAGGTCGAAGATGCTTAGGTAGCGGGCTGCCCCCATGCGGTCGACTAGTTCATCTGCTCGGGGGATAGGGTGAGCGTCGGTTCGGGTGACCGCGTTCAGACCCCGATAGTCAATGCAGAACCGGAGTTCAGGGGTGGTGCCCGGGGCCTTGGGGACCAGGACGACCGGGCTGGCCCAGGGACTGTCCGAAGGTTCGATGACTCCGAGGGCGAGCATCTTGGAGACTTCTTCTTGGATGCATGTACGTACCCGATCCGGTACTCGGTACGCCCGGTGTCGAACAGGAGGACTGTCCCCCGTGTCCACGTCGTGCAGGCACCAGGAGGTGACTCCGGGTGCGAGAGAGAACAGGTTTGCGAACGGCAGCAGGAGGGCCCGGCAATCTTGACGCTGCTCTGGGGTCAGGGCCTCAGAGAGTCGGACCCCGTCCACCGAACCATCTCTTTCCCGGGTCCTCAGTAGGTCAGGGAGGGGCTCGGAGTCTCCTTCCGCGCCACTGTCGGTAGCCATCAGCAGGCTGAGCTCTGAGCGCACGAAGTGGGGTTTGAGTCGGTTGGCGTGGAGGACCCGAAGGGGGTTCCGGGGGGACTCCAGGTCGGTGAGATAGGTGACGGGGCTCCTGCGCTCGATCACCTTGAAGGGCCCTGTCCATTTGTCCTGCAAGGCACATGGTTCGATGGGGGACATCACCCATACCTGCTGACCCGGTTCAAACTCGATGGAGGAGGCATGTTGGTCGTACCACTTCTTCATGTCCTCTTGACTGGCCTCCAGATTGGTTTTAGCGATCTCCCTGAATTTCCGGGTCTGATTACGGAGGGTCAGGAGGTATTTGTAGACGTCCGGAGGGGTCTTTAGGGGGGCCATTTCCCATTCCTCCTTCACTAGGCTGAGAGGCCCGCGAACGGGGTGTCCGTACAGGAGTTCGAAGGGGCTGAAGCCGAGGGACTTCTGGGGGACTTCTCGGTAGGCGAAGAGGAGGCACGGTAGTAGCACGTCCCACTGGCGGCGTAGGGGTTCTTCCAGCCCCATGATCATCCCCTTGAGGGTGCGGTTGAACCGCTCGACCAGTCCGTTCCCCTGGGGGTGATAGGGGGTGGTGAATCGGTAAGTGACTCCGCACTGCTGCCAGAGGGATTTCATATACTTTGAAATAAAGTTCGTACCCCTGTCGCTGACGACTTCCCGGGGGAAGCCCACTCGAGAGAAGATCCCCATCAAGGCTCGACCCACTACTGGGGCTGTTATCGTACGAAGGGGGACCGCCTCAGGATAGCGGGTAGCGTGATCCACCAGGACCAGGATGAAGCGATGTCCCTGTGCTGTTCGGGGGTCCAGGGGCCCCACAATGTCTATTCCCACCCTTTCGAACGGGGTGGTCACCACGGGGAATGGTTGTAGGGGTGCCTTGAGTTTGCGGCCGCTCTTCCCACTGGCCTGGCAGGTCGGGCAGGACCGGCAATGGTTGGATACGTCATTTCTCATTTTGGGCCAAAAAAAGTGAGTCACCAGGCGGTGGTAGGTCTTGTCTTGGCCCAGGTGCCCGGCCAGGGGGACATCATGGGCTAGGTTCAACAGGAAGTCTCTGAAGTGGAGGGGCACCACCAGCACTCGCCCGGCCCCCAGTTCTGCGATTTTCTGTTCGCTGTACAAGAGATCATTGTCCCAATAAACCCAGTGGGCCCCGGTGGTGTCTCCTTGGCTCTGGGCGAGCGCTTGCTGTCGCAATCCCTCGAGGGAGGGGCAGGTCTTTTGCTCCTGCCGGAATTGTTCCTGGGTGGGCCCCCCTTCTTGACGCCACTGAGCCAGGTCGGGAAGCTCGGGGGGCTGTGTGGACCCCTCTGGGGTGGGGTCCGGGTGGTCGGTCTGGAGGAAGTCTTCTTCTGGAGTGATCGAGGGCGGAGGTGCTGCCCATTCTGGTTCTTCTGGTCTAGGGATGGTGCGGGTGGCCATGGACCGGGTGGTTACGCACGCCCAGTCCGGGAGACCCAACATCCCCAGATGCTCTCTTCTTTCCACAGCGGCCCACGGGGAGCTCTCGATCGTTCCCCAGGAGGCAGTCTACGGGGGCATCGTCACGGACAGTTACTTTCAGCATGCCGGACACTCCTCCCCATTCGAAGGGGACGCAGGCCATCCGACACAGGCTCTCTGAGTTATCTGCCGATCGGACGGGGCAAAGTACGTTTGGTAGGATTTGTTCCGGGGTTACCAGGTGACAGCGGACGGCCGTCACACTGGCCCCGGTGTCACGCAGGGCCTCGGCCTTGCGCCCATTGATGCTCACCCATTGGCTGTACTTCCGAGTGTTGGCGGGCAGGGGAGTCCGCGGGACCATGTCTCTTCCTCCTAGGCATGCCAGGGTCATGGCGGCGGGTTCCCACTCGAACTGCTCCGACTCATAGGTCTCCGTGTCTTCGGAGACTTGTTCTTCTCCCAGGGCGGCGGCCGCCATTTGGCGGGGCCCGGGGGCCTGGTTCTTCGGGCAGGTCGGGTCACTGGCATAGTGGCCGACTCGCTGGCATCGATGACACGTCACGTTAGCTCGGAACCCCGGGCGCATCGGGGGGTTTCCCCGGCCTGCTGGGGCCGGGGTGGCGTCTCTGCCCCGGCCCGGGCCTCCTCCTCCTCCTCCTCCTCCTCGGGGACGATGGTGACCTTGGTTGGTTCTGTTCTGCTCATTCGGCCCACTCCGGGCCACTCGGGTGCTCTCCCACCGGTCAGCCTCGGTGGCGAGCTGCCGGGGTTCAGTCAATTTACTGTCGAGGAGGTGCTGCCTGAGCTCGACAAAGCAGTTGTTGGAGAGGTGCTCCCACACAATGAGATTGAAGAGTTGTTCGTAAGTGGTTACGTTGTTACCCTTGATCCACCCCTCGAAGGCTCGGCTGAAATAGTTCACGTATTCCAACCACGTCGTACCTGGGATCCGGGTGCAGTTGCGGAACCTCTGGCGGTACATTTCGGGTGTAAGTCCATATCGACTGAGGAGGGCGGCCTTCATGTGGTCATAGGACGTCATTTGATGGTCCGGAAGTTGCAGCAGGGCATCACGACCCTCGTTGACGAATCTCCCCCATAGACCGGCTCCCCAGTCACTTCGAGCGACTCGGTGGGCGGTCATGGCAATCTCATAGGCCTTGAACCACTGCTGTATGTCGTCGTTCCGGTGATATTCTCGGACCACATCCTTGGGGATGTGGACCTTCTGCTCGGTAGGACCCGGGGAGTGCGGTTGCTCGGGCACCCCTAGGTTTTTGTTCAGTTTGCGTATTTCTATCTCCGCTAGTTTGCACTCGTGCTCGTATGCCAGTCTTTTTTCTTCGAGGTCTCTCTGTCTCTGTTTTTCCTCTCGCTCTTCTCTGAGCCGTAAGTGTTCTAAGTTTATTTTTTGTTCCGCCAGTTTCAATTCTCCGTCTAATCTGAGTCGTGCCAAGTCTAACTCGTGTAATCTATTTTTTTCCCGCTCTTGGATCTCTTCATGGGAGGGGCCTGTTCTCCGTTCCTCCGTCCGGGTGGTGTTGACTTCCGGGGCTGCGGGGTCCCGGGGGGTTGCGGTATTTGTCTCTGTCCAGGCCTCTAGGGCGTTTTTGAAGTCTTCTTTTGTGCTTAGCCCGGTGGTAGCAATGCCTAAGTCCATGCAAAATTGTTTGAGCTCTCGGTGGTTGTATTCTTCCAGCTTTTCCATCTGGAACTTCTCCGCCGATCCGCTCTCTTTGGTCGTCATTGTGGTTTGTCGTAGGGTGAGTTACTGTCTGTACGGTACGCGTTGGTTCGGATCGCGCCGCTAGCCACCAATGTTAGACGGAGACCTGAAGGGTCGGCCGAGCACAGTGATCGCACAGACAGGTAACTTCCCCCCCACAGATGGACACCACACAAAGATCAGGGTAACACCTTTTATAGGCACTTCTGGTAGTAGAGTGGTACGATACAAGGCGATCAGGACACGATGATCCTCTCAATTCTAGTCTCTAGTAAGGGAAGGGGGTAGCGGGACAGTCTTGGTACCCACGGGTACGGAGGTGTAACGGTGATAGCTCACAATCCTCGAGCTCGGTGTTCGGATGGGTCAGACCGCGGCAGCGCCGGCAGGGCCCGAAGAGGTCGTAGGTGGCAACGGGCCGCGGCAGCGCCAGCAGGTCCCAACGAGGATGAAGGTTACAACGGGCCGCGGCAGCGCCAGCAGGTCCCACGAGAATGCAGGTTGCAACGGGCCGCGGCAGCGCCAGCAGGTCCCACGAGGATGGAGGTTACTACGGGCCGCGGCAGCGCCAGCAGGTCCCACGAGGATGAAGGTTGCAGAGGGCCGCGGCAGCGCCAGCAGGTCCCAGGAGGATGAAGGTTGCAGAGGGCCGCGGCAGCGCCAGCAGGCAGGACAATAGTTCACAAGGCAGGGCTGTGGCAGCGCCAGCAGTCCGTCAAGGATGAGTTCTTCTCGGTGTCGCTCGACTCCAGGATACAACTGCCTTCCTGTCCTGGGGCGGCCTCAGTTATAGGTCTGGCGCCCTTTGATGTCCGGACCCTCGCTCTTGGAGGTCGGGAGGTCTGGGATGAGGGAGTCCAGACACCCAGCAGGGGGGCGGAGCCAGCGCCCAAGGAGGCTGGGGGTGCTCGGCACCTGGCGGGGGAGAGCCATCGACACTTCGTACTCCCATTGACCTGCCAAGTGGGCCGTTCACCTCCTGGGTGGAGGGTGGTGCCGGGATGTCGGGGCCTGGCCAGGCCCAGGGTTGGGGTCTGGCTGAGGCCGCGCGGCCGCGTGGTGCCGTGTCCAAGATGGCGGCTGGGCCGGGCAATGGTGCTGACGGTGGCCCGGGCCCTGTCCTGCGGGGAGGGAGCGAGCCCTTCATGTGGCCTGTCCAACAGTCCATCATCCCCTTTTGTTTCGCTTTGTTCGCCCGAAGTTGGCAGGGTATGCTCGGACGTGAGTCCCTTGCTCACTTTGCCACTGGATTCAAGATAGCCTGGCTGATGAGGATTATGAATCCAAAACCGGTCCCAGGTTGCTTGTTTCCGGTCCAGGGAAGGCATGGCTTGGCAGTTCGGGCTGGACTGTTCCCATGAGGCACAGGGTCAGACTGATTTGCATATGGCCATGTCTGAACCGGGGTGGCGGAGTGAGCTAAAGAATGGTGATGGATTAAACCCAGATCAGTTGGCTGGGGGTGAGTGATTGATTTGCTCAAACGCTCCGTCCATCATCCCCTTTTGTTTTGATAAGAATTAATCTACAGCATTACAATCTATAGCACTAGATGACGGGTATGCTAAGAATGAATCAACAGCATTACAATCTATAGACATTTGCTGCAAAGTAGCATTTTCCCTCCTGTGCCTACATAGTCTTTCAGCAGAATCCTTACTGTTTTCTCTCCTCCCTTCAGGAATTCGTGCATTGCACAGTAAGATCTCAAGGCATTCAAGCCTTTTGTGACCTGTTATTTGTTGCAGTAATTGATGGTCTCTGTTATTCTCCGATCCCCTTGCTGGCTTGCGGAAAAAGTACCAGAAACTCAAGCCAGTGTGCCACTTTGCGCCTAACCTACTCTTATACTGTCACAATTGGTGGGTTGAGTCACGGCATATGCTGCATAGCACCACTTGGAGGTGCTGACAAACTATTTCTGAACCAATCTGGTGCCTTGAGGGATATTCATAAGATGAGGAACCAGCTAGAAGATTATATCCACCATAAGTAACTCTTTTAGGGGTTATAATGAAGTTGATGGCCTCAGCTTGGCCAGACCATGTTACGTGTTTAGGGGACCATTTCTGCAGTCTTATTTCTACATTCACAGCAAATGTCTCCTCCATGTCTTTTCGAAAAGCTAAACACTTGGGCATACATACTAACGTGTTCCTTTTTTAACTGGATACTTATGAGTATTTTCTGCGTTTAGCACTATCACCACCAAGGATTCAACATTGAAGTGTATTACCAGCATACAGTGCGATCTTCTAAGCAGGTTTTCCCTATGTCGCACCTTAAAAATTGATTGAGAACTTGTAGCAGTGTTACAAGGCAGGCATAACTCCTGAAAGAAATTTGAAATAAACAATGTGAAAAAGATGTGCGTATCCTCTAAAAACAGAAACTGAACGAGGAGGAAGTGAAACATTAGAAAGCAAAAGGTCTAATCTGGCAGTGAGATCAGTCAACTTACAAACCATTCTTTGATCTGTTTGACATGCATGCAAATCTGTCACCATTGACGCTTCTCAGTGTCAAAAGCAACTAGCCTACGTGTTTGCAATCTGCCATTGATGTGTTCGACATTGCTTTTTAAAATTTTTGAGTCTTTACCTAGAAAAATAATTACCATCACAATGGCAATCGTATGAAGGAGGACTGTAATATAGTCTCCAGGCAGATCTTATTCTCCTCTCCCCGTCACTGTGTTTTCTCTTCTGCTGCCCTTTCCTGATCCATAACATCACAGTGGACAACCTTCTGCCACGGCCCCCATAGGAATTCTGATGGCGAACAAAACAAGCATTGGCATAGCCATTAGTTCTCGCCTTTGGGACCTTATAAGTATTTAGCCATGCAACATTTGATGCTGTTGTACCAAGGATATTGTGCTACATAACTAAATACTTATAAGGTCCCAAAGGCGAGACCTATTGCCTATGCTTGTTCTTTTTTGTTTGAGTGCAAATATATAATGTGGCTTGTGTGAGATGAGGTCTGGTCTCGTGCTGCTTTTTTCTTCTGTGTCATCCCACTTCTGGTGACACAGTGACATACTTAGATGCCCTCTGGGCTGTTATAGAACATACAGACATGGATGAATGGAGCAGAGATTTAAGTCTTCATCTGACCAAGTCTACCATTTATCACCAGTACCGAGGAATGGTTCCACCCCCTACTTCCATTGCCAGAAACGACACCTCGAACCTGCCACCTCCAGGTCCCACTACAATTTTGGTTTTTACATCAACAAAAATAACATGTTTTTAACACACATTGTTTGTCACATCTGTTACTCCGCTCCAAGAGACAATGTAGTTTATAGTGAGCAGGCACCTCAAAACTCGTTCCCTGGGTGCGAGAACCCCTGCGGGAAGTCCCGCCTATCTTCTGTCTGACCAGTCTCAATGGTTATGCTCATTATAACAGGGTCTCACACCTGGATATCAACATTTGTCTGTTGTAATATAACTTTCGTCACAACCCTCCCATCGGACTGTGGTCTGGAGGATCCCCTCCTCAAGATCTTGAAGTATTGGCCACGTGCACGGTAACCCTTGCTATGCAAGGGCGCTTCCTAATCTACAGGTCAGTAAAGTGTAAGCTGTGCGTCACCCAGGGAGGTCAGCAGACGGTGAGGTCACTGCAGCAGGAGGACTCATCAAAACTGAGTCCGTGTAAATTTACGGGAAGGAAACAATACCCATTACAGTAATCCCCACTGTAATCCAGGAAGGAGTCTGGCTCAATGCCCCCACCTCCTCCGGACACCTCCCCTGAATCAACTCAACGAAACTACTCATATCTGCCAGGGAAGAAGTTAAAATTGCAAAAGTACCTAGAAATGAAGTCCTCCGTTTTTACTTTATTTAAGTTTATAGCTTTTTTATTACACCATAGGCATACAACAACGCATCAGGAACCATCCATCATCAATAAAAAACCAGCACTGTAAAAAAAAATTTAAAAAAAGTCCACGAGTGGTGTGCGCAAGAGCGAGCACCAGGGCTCGATCATTTAAAACACATGCGCCCCAGAGATGTGAACTGCCGCAGGTTTACAAAGTGGGAGGCACACAAAGCGTTTCCCTTGCGGGAGCAAGCAAACCTATGTTGCCAAAGCTCGCTCCTGCAAGGGAATCCCCAAACGTGCACGCATTGCCATTGAAAGCAATGCGTGCATGTTTTTGGCTGAAAAGCCAAAGCGATTTCTATAGGTCTTTTTCCTTTGTAGCGTATTCGCGCTGCGTAGGCGAGACCTAAAAATATGCTGACAGCTCAGGTTAGCTCTGCATGTCCCTCTGTTGTGCTTGTAGTTTAACACAAACTGTACAAAGCATTGACAAAGCCAATTGGTTTGGCAATCCAGTATTTGTTTTCTTTATCTGCAATCACATATGCATTAACGTGTAACCATAATAACAAGCATTGGTGATGCCAGTAGTTCTGTTGTTGACTACCAGCCTTTTGGCTTAGTCAGTGCTTAAATTTTGTATGACCCCGTAATACAATACTATACATGACCTTTATAGATTTTATTGGGTGGGGGTGCAGGGGTGTGCATTAGGGTGCAAGCACTCTCCAAAAATTAGAGAGTTTCCCAGAAACCAGAAAGGACTGGGTATCAAGTATTTATCAAAAGAGAATCCTTTCTGTGTATTAATCTTTCCTTTGGTGACCAAAAAAGCCTACACATTCAAATCAATACCATTTTTACAATTATGGTATTACAAAGATATTAAGTAAATATTCGTACTCCACACTAGAAAATCATTTTTTTACTCTCAAAAGTTTATTATACAGGAACATTTATATTAAAAACCATTGTTTAAAATTTCAGACAATTGGTATTCTACGTAGGGTGCTCTGGTACAATCTTAACTACTGTCTAACAATTCAGATTACGGTATCTACCTCAGAGTCACTCCCTATTGGAAAAATTATAAAAAATTGTGCATTTTATGCTCCCAAATTAAATACAAAATACATATAAACCATATACATATTAAAAGTCCCACTGTCGACGCGTTTCGGTGCGTTGGTTATAATTATGGCACCTTCCTCAGGACGGACTAGTTTAAAACCACAGATTATTTTACTTCTTTCTAAAAAGAGAATACACATAATTAATACACTGTTCCTACAGAGAGTTTATTCTAGTTGTGGATAGATCTAATGAAGTTACTCTTTATTTGTTAACTGCCCTTACTTGAAGTATAGGGGTAGAGGTCCTTCTATTGATTTTCAGGACATCTATATCTCCTTGTATGGTTGCGGATGGAGTCACTCACTACGAGGTCTTTTTAGGTCATTGACTTCTATAATAAAAGAGCATGGAATTATGTGTCATGCTACAGAGACTAATGGTCTATTTTTGCATTTGTCCACAGCCACTTACTCATAGGGTTCTGGTAGACACTTTATTAAATGGTGTCTGTCGAGCAGGTAAGTTGTATTGATGTGCACCGTCTGAATTAGGTTATCATGCCGTGCCTGTAAAGTGCACGTGTGTCAATGTAAACTTTAAGTGATGAATAAATGACTAAAAGGTATATATAGTAGTAGACAGATACATACCAATAGCCTTTGCGTCTGATGCGGACAATCAGGCTGTTCTTTCTTTCACCCCTTCCAGTGGTATCTTTGTACCTGTGCCAGATAACATGACACTGTGGTTTAGTATATATGTATGTGGGGATTCTAGATTGTCGTTTCCCTGTCTCACTAGATTATTGTTTGAGAAATTGTACATACCGATTAGGGGCTATAGTGTCCCTTTATCGCCTGATGTGCAGCGTTCTCTCCTTTTCATTGAGCGCTGTAAGATTCACTGTGGGGTGGTGGGATATTTTCAGTACAGTCCTCTCCCAACCTGGGCCATAAATGAGAGGTCGTTAGATTGATGTCATGGCCCATATCGAAATACAAGTTTATTATTAATGCTACTTATTCTTTTCATTCCCCTGGTTGCCAGACTGGCTGCCTGTAAAAGTGATCTCACCTGATGCTGGTGTCTGATCTGTAGTCTATTTCGCTTAACTATACTGTTTTAGCCAGGTGCCTTATCAAAGTCTTATAGATATATCATTAGCATTTATACTCCCTCCTAGTCACAACAAGCACTTAAAAACGTACCCCATTTTATCTCTTAAAAATGTGACTTGGAGTCTATTCTGATCTATCGTGGGGTTGTTCTTGTTACTGATTACTCAAACAGAAGTTCTAGCCCCCTCTATAGAGTGACTACCGACATCCGAGCCCTTACCTTCAAATACCGGACACTCGGCGAAACTGCTCCTCACGGCTTCCTGCTTTCGCCGCAACTGACGAGAGCAGTGAAACGTGCGGGCCTTAAATACCCTCTTAATTTGATAATTGGGTATTCTATTGTCTACCCAATTAGTATTTATGTAATTGGCGGCAGAGCTATTATCGGGGCGCCATTTTTGTAGTTCTGAATATCACTCTATATGAACTACTAATCGCGAGTTCGAAACTTGGGCCGAATGATTTTCTGAAAGTTCCGAATTATGATCCCTCCCTCCTCGTGTTTAATATATTTTTTATTATTTGTTGCCAGGGTTCATACACTTTTTGGCGTTTTATTAAGGGAAGACGTGTCCAGTCCGGGCTTTTCGCCATTTTGGTAGTTCTACATATCACCCTATATGGACTACACAAACGCGGGTTCCAAGCGTAGAATACTAATTGTCTGAAATTTTAAACAATGGTTTTTAATATAAATGTTCCTGTATAATAAACTTTTGAGAGTAAAAAAATGATTTTCTAGTGTGGAGTACGAATATTTACTTAATATCTTTGTAATACCATAATTGTAAAAATGGTATTGATTTGAATGTGTAGGCTTTTTTGGTCACCAAAGGAAAGATTAATACACAGAAAGGATTCTCTTTTGATAAATACTTGATACCCAGTCCTTTCTGGTTTCTGGGAAACTCTCTAATTTTTGGAGATTGTTCTACAGCTCTGGTAGCTGGAGAGTTGGTGCTTTTTATAAAAATGGACACATTACGTACGTTTGGTTTTTCAGAAGACCAATTCAAACAATTAATAGGAGATTCATCAAAAACCATTAACTCTATGACATTAACGAAAAACGATGATGAGAGGTGGAATAAACTCTGGAACCTCAAGAAAAAAATGATACGTACAGAATTACATTCTGAGTTTATCATCCAATATTGCAGGAAAGGTATTATACCAGTTGGACTTCAGATCAGGAATGAACCAGGCTTATTTGTGAATAATGAGAAGTTTAAGGAAAGCTGGACTTTAATCGCGAACAGGTGCAGTCGCGACTGGATGTTGCTCATAATAGAGACTGCTCAAGCTATCATCATAATGGAAAGGGAGGAAATAGAGACCCTTGAAAAACAACTACAGGAGAGCACAGCGTTAGAAGACGCAAAGAAAAAACTAGATGATATAAAAGAGGATATCAGTGGATATCAAGAATATATGATAAACAAAAAAACTAACAAGCTACGCAAGGATATAGCTAATTATAAAATCGAATCTGTGTATCCATATATTCAAAAAGACTATTATGAGCAACCAGCACCGACTGAATACAATGGTAAACACTTTACCTACAATAGAAATAGGTATCATAAAAAGAAGCTCCGATTCAGAAGGAGATAACCATCAGGAACCAAGTAATAGGACTGATATAAGAGAAGGAGGCCAGACAAACAACAGAGAATACCAACCAGTTTTTTTAGGGCAACAACAGAGGCACCAACAAAGGGGTTTCAGAACCCGGGGGAGGGGACGTCAAGGCAAACGGCAAACAGGGGGGATAAGGAGACCCTACATGCGGACCCGCAGCCACAAAGACTAGGCATAGCGGGAGAACAATTGATACCCCCAAAACAAGGATTGGCAATAGAGGAAGAAGCCCAAAAAGCCCCAATAATAAACCTCTCCAAAAAAACTCTCACGGAACACGAAACTAGTGTTTTAGAAAAGGGTTTAGATTTTGCCCCTAGCACAATCGGTTGTAGATTCAATATTGAAAGGGATGTGAGGGACCTATTTAGAAAAATCAGAATTAAAAAAATGTTTGAAGGAAAAGAGAGTAGAGAAACCACCAATAAATCAGGCCTCAAACCACCGTCCACATGGACACCCAATATAGCAATGGTGGGATCAGAGGTAGACACCTTTGAAAAAGCAGTGACCATTGGTTTAGAGAAACTACTAGATACACAGGTATGGACAGAAAACAACTTATCCAAGCAGGAAAGGGAGGCACTAAAGTCCCTGTCATCCAGTGATGAAATCACCATAAAACCTGGAGATAAGGGTGGTAGCATAGTGGTTTTAACAACGGAAGACTATGAAAAAAGAATGTTAAAACTCCTGAATAACGAGTCACACTATAAATCTAGTAATGTGAGAGAATGGAACAGCCTTAAGAAGAAGGTCAGTGATGTTGTAAATTTCGCTAAAGAAGACAACATCATATGTGAGGAGGAATATCGATTTTTACTAATCGAGAACCCCAAGGTCCCTGCACTATATGGGTTGCCCAAGGTGCATAAAAATCTGGAAGATCCCCCAATGCGCCCGATAGTGTCTGGAATTGAATCCTTGACTGAGCCTCTCAGTAAATATGTGGACCATTTCATTCAGCCTTTGGTGACACAATTACCCTCATATATAAAAGATACGACCCACATGATTTCCAAAATTGAAGGGATGGCATTCAATAAAGACACCCAATGGTTGGTGTGTCTTGATATTGAAGCACTATATACGAATATCCCGCAAGAAGATACTGTAAAAATGATGAAGGATATTCTGGGTAATGAAAATGGGGACTTGACTGCACAAAACACCTTTATTATAGAATGTATAGAGATAATTCTAAAAAACATCTTCCTATTCAAAAACGATTACTACTGCCAGATCAAGGGTACCAGTATGGGAGCCACATGTGCTCCCAGCCTGGCATGCCTATATGTGGGGAGATTCGAGACTCAGCACATTCACAACGAAATGTGTCCTTTCTTTGAGAATGTGAAGTGCTGGTCTCGTTTTATAGACGATATCTTCTTTATCTGGGATGGACATGAAAGTGAATTAAATACCTTTCTAGAATGGATCAACTGTGGGGATCCAAACCTTAAGTTCACCTCAAATAAAAGCCAAGTATCAGTAGACTTTCTAGACATTAAAATCCATGAAAAAGGAGCCCTCAATGTAGACTTGTTTGTAAAACCCACAGACCGCAATACTCTACTTCATCACACGAGTTACCACCCTAAATGTCAGAAAGATGGGATACCATTTAGTCAATTTTTACGAGTCAGGCGTAACTGCAGTGATAGAGCCAGTTATGAAAAACATGCAGCCGTCCTAAAAACAAAGTTGACTCAGAGAGGATACCCTAAGCGCCTTATAACGTACAAGCGCGCAAAGTACTATAACCGTGATAGTCTGTTTGAGGCATCCTCAAAAACAAATGACCGCAATGATGGCATCATTATGGTATCGGACTACAACGGTTTCAGTAACAAAGTAAAAAATCTGATAAACAGAAATTGGGGTATACTAAATAAAGCAGGGATAACACCTATGGCCAAACCAACATATGCGTATAGGAGAAACAAGACCATAAGGAATCATTTAGTGCATACCTTCAAAGAACCAAAAAGTGGAGGACAAAGAAATGTAGTGAACAGTCCAATCAGGGGAAACTTGCCTTGTGGTTCTTGTTCACATTGCAAGAACATTATGAAGACTGATAAATTGGAAATCAATGGTATAACCCATTGGATGAACGACCACGTCAATTGTCGTACTACCAATGTAGTGTACCTTTTGCTGTGCCCATGCAACAAATGTTACATCGGGGAGACGGGAAGCGAAATGCGTCTACGCCTCACGGAACACCGATCTGCAATAAACAACAAAAGAAAAAATGCTCCGTTGGTGGAGCACTGGATAGCGGAAAACCACAATATTGATGATATCAAGTGGTTCATCTTAGAAAAGATTAAAATTTCAGTAAGAGGAGGCGACTCAAATAAAAAACGAAAACAAAGAGAACAATTTTATATGTCTAAATTCAAAACATACTATCAAGGATTAAATGGCCGTGAGGAATGGGATAGAATGATTAGATAACACTGTAGATTTTTTGCGTATGTATATTATCTGAAACTTAAAATTGGTGACTCCTGCAAGTACACTGTTGAAAACAAATAAGAAGCGATTAAGCCTGAGAATCAGTTCCACTGAAAATCATCACGTTTACTTTTTGAGTATATGTTTATTCAGAAGAGTAAGATGCTAATAAAAATGTTGCAAAATGTGATAATAAGAAATGTGAAAATGTTTCTTTTGTTTTTTTGACATTAAAAGTTGATATCCATAGTTGCTCTGTATTGAGGCCACTATTCATATGTATAGGTACAAGATGTGACGAGGGACAGCCATTATTTAATGATTATAAAAAGATACATTCTTGTAATTTGATAACCATATTGTCATTAAACAGTGTATATAATGGTTTGCCAGTAGCCCTATACTTGGATGGTAGGTGTCCCTTATTAAACAGCACCTGCTTTAGGAATAATATAAATACCAAAAGCACCATAATAGAAAGCGAGAAAGTAGCAAAGCCCGCACTCAGCATTTTTACTCTTAACGAAACGCCTAAAAATGTACAAACCTTGGCTATAAATAAAATATATTAAGCACGAGGATGGCGGGACTGTAACCCGGAATTTTTATAAAATCATTTGGCCCGAGTTTCGATCCCGCGGCTTTGTAGTTCGTGGAGTGACATCTAGAACTACTAAAATGGTGTAAAGCCCGCTTAGGGCACTTTTTCCCTCAATGAAATGCCTAAGAGTGTATGAACCTGGGCAACACATAAAATATATTAAATACGAGGATGGAGGGACCGCAATCCGGAATTCCCGGAAAATTAATCGGCCCAAGCTTGGAACCCGCGTTTGTGTAGTCCATATAGGGTGATATGTAGAACTACCAAAATGGCGAAAAGCCCGGACTGGACACGTCTTCCCTTAATAAAACGCCAAAAAGTGTATGAACCCTGGCAACAAATAATAAAAAATATATTAAACACGAGGAGGGAGGGATCATAATTCGGAACTTTCAGAAAATCATTCGGCCCAAGTTTCGAACTCGCGGTTTAGTAGTTCATATAGAGTGATATTCAGAACTACAAAAATGGCGCCCTGATAATAGCTCTGCCGCCAATTACATAAATACTAATTGGGTAGACAATAGAATACCCAATTATCAAATTAAGAGGGTATTTAAGGCCCGCACGTTTCACTGCTCTCGTCAGTTGCGGCGAAAGCAGGAAGCAGTGAGGAGCAGTTTCGCCGAGTGTCCGGTATTTGAAGATAAGGGCTCGGATGTCGGTAGTCACTCTATAGAGGGGGCTAGAACTTCTGTTTGAGTAATCAGTAACAAGAACAACCCCACGATAGATCAGAATAGACTCCAAGTCACATTTTTAAGAGATAAAATGGGGTACGTTTTTAAGTGCTTGTTGTGACTAGGAGGGAGTATAAATGCTAATGATATAGCTATAAGACTTTGATAAGGCACCTGGCTAAAACAGTATAGTTAAGCGAAATAGACTACAGATCAGACACCAGCATCAGGTGAGATCACTTTTACAGGCAGCCAGTCTGGCAACTAGGGGAATGAAAAGAATAAGTAGCATTAATAATAAACTTGTATTTCGATATGGGCCATGACATCAATCTAACGACCTCTCATTTATGGCCCAGGTTGGGAGAGGACTGTACTGAAAATATCCCCCCACCCCACAGTGAATCTTACAGCGCTCAATGAAAAGGAGAGAACGCTGCACATCAGGCGATAAAGGGACACTATAGCCCCTAATCGGTATGTACAATTTCTCAAACAATCTAGGGAAACGACAATCTAGAATCCCCACATACATATATACTAAACCACAGTGTCATGTTATCTGGCACAGGTACAAAGATACCACTGGAAGGGGTGAAAGAAAGAACAGCCTGATTGTCCGCATCAGACGCAAAGGCTATTGGTATGTATCTGTCTACTACTATATATACCTTTTAGTCATTTATTAATCACTTAAAGTTTACATTGACACACGTGCACTTTACAGGCACGGCATGATAACCTAATTCAGACGGTGCACATCAATACAACTTACCTGCTCGACAGACACCATTTAATAAAGTGTCTACCAGAACCCTATGAGTAAGTGGCTGTGGACAAATGCAAAAATAGGCCATTAGTCTCTGTAGCATGACACATAATTCCATGCTCTTTTTACTATAGAAGTCAATGACCTAAAAAGACCTCGTAGTGAGTGACTCCATCCGCAACCATACAAGGAGATATAGATGTCCTGAAAATCAATAGAAGGACCTCTACCCCTATACTTCAAGTAAGGGCAGTTAACAAATAAAGAGTAACTTCATTAGATCTATCCACAACTAGAATAAACTCTCTGTAGGAACAGTGTATTAATTATGTGTATTCTCTTTTTAGAAAGAAGTAAAATAATCTGTGGTTTTAAACTCGTCCGTCCTGAGGAAGGTGCCATAATTATAACCAACGCACCGAAACGCGTCGACAGTGGGACTTTTAATATGTATATGGTTTATATATATTTTGTATTTAATTTGTGAGCATAAAAATGCAAATTTTTTTATAATTTTTCCAATAGGGAGTGACTCTGAGGTAGATACCGTAATCGGAATTGTTACAGTATTTAAGATTGTACCAGAGCACCCTACGTAGAATACTAATTGTCTGAAATTTTAAACAATGGTTTTTAATATAAATGTTCCTGTATAATAAACTTTTGAGAGTAAAAAAATTATTTTCTAGTGTGGAGTACGAATATTTACTTAATATCTTTGTAATACCATAATTGTAAAAATGGTATTGATTTGAATGTGTAGGCTTTTTTGGTCACCAAAGGAAAGATTAATACACAGAAAGGATTCTCTTTTGATAAATTAGGGTGCAAGCACCACTGCATGTTATTTGCCTATTTCTGGATGTGCATGAGGCATTTGTTAACCGTATGAATCATGATGTAAGCATTGCACGTTCTCCCTGTTGTGGAAGCACAGGCAGTGGAGTGGAAACCGAGATCAGTGTTGTGAACCCCTACTGTGTTGCTTGTCCTCTTACTGAAAGTAGACGGGTTACCATAGGCACAGGCAATATCATTGGGCCGAGTGTGGAATTTGCCAGAAAGAGCATGTGTCTAGGAAACACTAGTGGATATGGAAAACCTTGCACCGTTGAATTGGGTAGCCATAAACGTGGTATGTAGCCCAAGAACCCCCCCAGCCCCATATGGCTGAACCTAGGTATCTGCAGCAAACCAGCTGATTACTTTTTTTGTCCTTATGGTATATTTCAAAATGTTGATCAATCAAGCCACTTGTCATAGACTATCTCATCAATATTGTTAGTTCATTCAAGACATTCACATCAGTTTGACATCTTCCACTACTCCATCAGTGAGTGTTTCACATACAAAGCACTCGCACCTTAACCTGGCAGTCAGCTCATCACTTTATTAAGGTAATTCCTATATTCACTAAAAGCAATTAAAGTTATTTCCTTCATATTGAAGCTGTATCTCAGCTCTGACCTTCTACCACCCCATCATCCATCTCGTCCATGTCAAAGAACTGGTAAAAGCTGTCCCTACTATAGGTCCGTCATCACACATTAATGTGATCTAGACAAAATAACATACTATTTGTGAAGCACACATCCCTCTCTTGGCGCCTCTTAGCACTCAATAACACATTTTCCGTTGCTCAACTCAATGCTCTTTATTGACATCAGAAGAATGAAAGATCAGTGGATCCGCTAGGATTTAAATTCTTACCATGTGGTTAGACCACGATTTGTGGAATGGATGCGTTCGACTTTAAAACGTCCGATATGTCAAATTGACCACTCTGTGTTTAGGAATCAGGGTTGCCCGATCCCTAATGAAAAGCGATAAAGGTTGTCAATTATGCCCTCCACATGACTGATAAAGGAGACCTCTAACAGTTCAGTGTTATGTGGCTTTTGGCATTGCAGTCCTTATAGCCACCACTGTGGTGAATGAGCCACTTTAGTGGTCTGATGATCTGTGATGACCCTCGATCACCACCATTGTGTACTGATTTTAGTGTGCTATGTTACTTTAGCCTTAATGTAGGATGGTCTTGCATTACAATAATCTTGCCAAAGAATAGAAGGTATGGGATGTCGAGGTGCAGAGTTGTTTGTGATGGTGCACACATGTGCTCCATAGGGGCTACTGAGGGATTAAGTGCATAGTGTTATTTGAGTTAGGTGAATTATGACTTTAGCCTATTGGCTTTGACGTGGTATAATAGCATTCTGCTTTCCAAGTAGTAGAGGCCTAAGCTTGAGCAACTCCATATTCTAAACTGCAGCCATCTTCTGAGCCTCTGTAGGTGAGAGGTGATATTTGAGATTACATGTGTTGTTCACCGGCAGTGAACCAGAGCAGACCAGTTCTTATCAGGAGGAATGTGCCTTCTTCGCATTGGCGCCAGAACAAAAGCTTGGCCAGCTGCTGTTGGGTGCTTGGTGTGGAAAAGTACAGGAATCTTGTGAGAAAGGTAGGCTGGTTCTTCCAGAAGCTTCGATAGAGGATAGAGTTCTATATTAGAGAAAGGGGGTCCGAGAGAGGAGAGAGAGAGAGTTTCTGAGAGGCGGAGAGATGCTGAGATGCTGGTCTGGTGTTTTGGCGGTCTGATGATACATCACGGTGCAGACGTGGGTGTGCAACAGAGAGTCCGGAACCAACCAGTGAGGGAAAGAGAGACTGGTGAGGTGTTCGATGTATATCTAACTTTATCTAACTATGCTTTTATTTTCAGGTTCTATGTATATCTATGTGCTGATGATTGCTGCTAATGTTTACTGTGATGTTTAGTTATTTCTTTCTTTTGTCATCCTATTATCATGTAATAAAGAAACCCTAGAGCATATAATTTGTTGGTATTCCTTGTGAGGGAAGGTTGGGACCCTTTTACCAAGTACTTACAGAGGGATGGGCGATTCCCCTCTAATGGGTAATTGTTGATACAGAAGGGAAAGTGCCTCCCATCAGGGATGTCTAAATTACATTGCCAGGAGGAGCATGCGTTGTTTACCCTCTCGGAAAGGGAGGTGTTGTGACTTGTTGTTATTTGCGAGCTCCTCAGCAATGGTCTTATATGTTGTCAGAGTTTATTCCTTTCTTGGGTAAGTATTGTGAAATGTGGTGTCTTTCTGTAACCTGAGAAAGGATGTGATAAGTAATGACCTGGTGACTGACAGAAGCACCAACACATACGGAGAAATTTGTCATTACAACCATATACTCATGGGACTGGCTTTGACCCTTGTTCCTCAGACACTTACAGGATAGAAGTTTACAGGCTTTTATGCTTCAGAGTGTCCTCTGTGGTTCCACATAAAGTATTTTCTGCGTTTACGCACAACCTCTAGGCTGGGGTATGTGCTGGTCCTCCACAACCTGTCTGTCCGCCAATGTGAGATGCCACGCAACTGCATGTTTCGCGTGTGTCATCAGTTAATGACATCCATAAGCTAAGCTTGTCCCTAGAGTTAATACAAAAGTGAATGTGTGCTGTAAATCATTGAGAATTTTATTTTGGTCTGATATCCTGGCTCACTGTCTTGTCTCTAGTTTGCTTCAGCCAGTCCTTCACTTTTTTAGGTTCAGCAGTTAGGTTTTTACTTGGACTGCAAGCTCCAATTCAAAAACCACGTGAGCAGGAAAGCTGAGCTCAGCGAAACGTCCATAGTAAAATCAAGCTGTACCTCTCATTCCCTTACTCTCCTTTCCCCGCCATGCACTGATTGGATCTCACATGGACTTTTGAAATATTTGGCTGTCACTTAGAGGTCATCCGTAAAGCCTGACTTTCATGCTGCTTCTCGTCTGGTCACAGTTAAAAGATCATATCGCTCCCACACTGAAGGTACTACACTGCTTCCTATCCTGCTCCTATCACTGTCCTCGTGGCCTCTGTCTGGTTACTTCAAAGACATGCTTGGGTTCACATCTAACCACTCCTTTCAAAAGGACTTCCTTTGGACTAGGCTGCCTGTAATAAGCATAGACAAGATGATTGTGGTCCAGAATGGTTGCTCCTTTCTTGGGTGCTAGTTGAAACTCATTGAAAGTTCTGTCAAGCCCAGTAAGAGGTCAGAGGATGAACAGTTAAGCTGAAGTATTACCTAAGCACTTGGCAGCATGCCACAAGTGACCCGTCTGTTTTTACACTTGTTCAACATCATTGCGAAAGAATTGCGAAACGGGCTTCTAGAGCCTTTTATCTGACTGTAGCTTACACCTATCGATTTCTGCAGTCTACCGGTCTCTGCACAGACGTGTGCAGTCATTGTTGAAGATATCGTGTTCAATGTTTTCAAGATTCTCCCTGTGATTTCTACATCGCAGCTGTGCAGTGCCCATTGTTGTTTTTAATTGCATTTCTTTCGTAACCTAGAAATATTTTTAAAAAATCGATAACATCGAAGGCACACTATAGTACGGCATGAACAGCAAGAATATCGCAGAAGAGCTCATTTAAAGCTCAAGGCTTTCCCCATGTTTAATTGCACAACCCCTATCCCATTTTAAGGGGCACAGCTTGGCTAACTATTTTCTTTTGTTGTTTATGTAAAATGCCATATGTGATCTTTTTAAAGTGGTCACACAGTGGTGTAGAGCACTTAATGTTCTTTAAAATACCCCTCACACACCAAAAGGACCCTTGGTGTCATGCTTCATCATTGGGGTCTTTGCACCCCTCTACGGGATGCGGCGTGCTACGACCTACGACTACGCGGGAGCACTTATAGTGGTAGACTATGTATGGTGTATGTGAGGGTATTCATACAGTGCAGTGAGTGAGTGGTGGGCTAGGTGAGACTTAAATAAGTGCCTGGCTCGTGGGACTTTAAAAACTTTAATTAGGTCCCCGGGCTGGTACTAGTAAAAAAGTGAAGTGCGAGGTATATTGTCTTAATTATAGACAGAACCTCTTGTGTGCGTCGACATGTTTCGGAGGCTGAGCTCCTTCTTCAGGACAGGGTGCACAACTTCCCCACCTTACTCGCGTATTTCAAATGTAAAAATAATGGTATGTATTTACAAAAAGTGAAAATGATATATAAATATGTGCCTGCAGTATAGGTTACAATGTACCTACAGCGGTATATCTAAAAAAATGCCAGTTGGATTGTCTGGAAAAATGGAGGAAAGAAACATTAGTAAACCTCAACAAAACACTTTTAACAGGTGTAATCACCTAGGAAAAAGGTATGGGGGTTAAAATAATCATTGAAGATTTTACCCTGTAAAAAAGAAGACAAATACCAGACATACAAAACATATAACATAAAACACACACTCTAAATGGCCGTGGTGTGATTAGGGAGGAAGGTAAGGTCTTGGATACTGAGGCAAACGATTATACTTGTCTTAATTAGGTTCCTAGCTTCATGAGCCCTCCGAACGTCTGGGGTAGTAGTAATTGCCAAATCTGCAATCTGAAAAGAGATGGCGACCGTGAACCTCTTGCTTACTTGTTTAAGGTTGTGGAAGGCCTATTCTGTTGTATACTCACAAACTCAATCGGAGTTCTCCCCTTCGTTACCCAGGCGCAGGCTCCGCTGGAATGGTGAGCTAGTGCATTGCCCTTGGTATATATACTAGCTCTTAATTGGTATATCGGGAGTAATTGCCAATAAGGGTGCAGGTCCCGGAAGCGGTGGATTGCCCAAACATGGGTATTCCGGTGTCTCGGTTGTAGGGCACATTCTTCTGGAGTATTGAGAAACGCATGTGTGTTAGGGAGCCCACTTATGCGCATGTGTTAGGATAGTACAATGTCCTTGAGCGGGTGTGCTTTACTCAGCGACGAGCAATCCAATGGGCATGTGCCCGCAGAGAGTCAGTGCATTTGTGGGCTTTCGCGCATGGGCACTGATCTGGAACAGAGCAAATGCGTTCAGTGTTTTACGAAAGCAGCTGAGTTGTGCTTTTAGGTTTGTTCATTTCATTGTGGCGATATAATAAACATTTTCATATGTTTCCATGCATATTTAGATGGCTTACTGTTATATAGGATTTATATTATGTTGGTCACTGACTCAAGAAAATGTGAGTTCAAAGTATATCCTCAAGAGACACCCTCTATATTAAACAAAAAAGTTTGTTGAGGGAACCGCCGTAGGAATTTTAGGATGGGCAAATCCTTTTGTATGCACCTTATATGGGTGATTACTACTGGGAACGGCACTATTTTTATGGCAAAAGCTATCTAGGAAAAAGCACTTTACAGGATGAACCAATGAATATTAGGTGGTATCGGTTCCTTATCATCCCTTGTGGGTCAGGTTGTCACTTGTCCCCACGGTATTTCTTCATTGAGTCGGTCAGGTTTGTTCCTAGACTGAATACCCAGCGTTGTTTCTTTTGGAATAGGTCAGCGTCTGGGTGCAACTGCTCAATCACTGTCCAGCGGAGGTCATTGACACAGTGTAGAGCGTTTAGATAGTGGGTGACCATTTTAGTTGTTGTTTTTTTTGCAACGCACATTGCTCTTATGCTCAGTAATGCGGGTCTTAATTGCCCTTGTTGTCATGCCTACATACTCTAGACCGCAGGGGCAAGTGATGAGGTAGACAACATTTTTACTGTTGCAGTTGGTCATTTTCCTTTGTTCCCAGGTAGTGCCATTGCTGAATGTCAATTTCTTGCTTTTCTGAGTTAGGTGGCAATTACTACAATTATCACAGGGAAAGTGGCCTTGGACCCCATTCGTTGGTACTATGTGTCCTTAGGTAATACGTGGACGTGTGTGGACCAGTATGTCCTTCAGATTCCTGCCACGTCTGTGTGCAAACATTGGTTTTTCGAGATTCAGGTTGCCACATGTTAAAATGCCCTCAAAGTTTGTTTACCACTTTGGAAACCTCATTTGAAATTGTGTTGTATGTAGTGACACATATGGGTCTATGTTGCTCTGGTTCCTGTCCAGTCTTGTCCTCTAGTAATGCATCCCTGTTATTGTTCCTAGCCCTTTTCATGGCTTAGTTTATTATTCTTTCAGGGTATTGTCGTTGTTTCAGTTTCCGCTTTAAATCTTGTCTTGTGCCTGTGTTTTATATTCTGACACTTCTGTGCAGTTTCTTCGTAGGCGCAAAAAATGGCCGTAGGGGAGATTCTCCCTTAGGTGTCTCGGGTGGAAGCTGTCGTCCCTGAGTAAGCAGTTTCTTGCTGTCGGTTTAAAATGTGTGGTTGTTTTTAGCATACCACCTTCTGAATAGATGTTGAGATCCAGGAACACTAGTGTCTTATTAGACACCGAGCTAGTGAATTTCAGAAAGGGATTCTGAGTGTTCACCCAGTGTACAAAGTCCGTTACTGATTGTAAGTCTCCATTCCAGACGACGAGGATGTCGTCTATGTACCTTTTCCAGATACTTATGTTCTGCCTGAAAGGGTTATGTTCATTCAGAATCCTTTTGGTTTCTAAATGGTGAACATAAAGACCAGCTAAACTTGGGGCAAACATACTTCCCATGCTGGTCCCATGGCTTTGCAAGTATATGGTGGACTTGTACTGAAAAAAGTTTTTTTGAAGTGCTATGGAGATACATTCTAATACCAAACCCCTGGGTGTCTGATATCGCCAAGGGGTGGAAAAGAGTATCTCTTCAATGATGGAGAGTGTCTCGTCGTGGGGCAGGCTTGTATAAAGACTTTCCACGTCTAAACTGAGCAGTAGTTGTGTTGAGAGGTCAAAGGGTAGATTTTGTAGTAGCTGGAGGACTGATTTCGTGTCCTTTAGAGGAGTGTCTGTGGCCTGCACCAACGGTCTTAGGAAGGCATCAGCATATTTAGATAGTGGTTCAAGAGTGGAGCCAATACCCGAGATGATTGGTCTCCCGGGTGGTTTTTCAAGATTCTTGTGGATCTTGGGGATGCAGTAGAAGTAGGGAATTCGTGGTTTATCCTGCACCAAGAAATCGGCTTCTTTTTTACTGAGCCAATCATGTGCTAACCCTTCTTCAATCATTGAGCCTATTTTGGTGCGTAGAGACTCAGTCGGGTCATCCGGTAAGATGGTATAGTTCCGTCTATCTGCAAGGAGTCTCATGCACTCCTCATCATAAGCAGTGGCTGTCTGGATCACTATCGCACCCCCTTTATCTGCTGGTTTGACTACAATATTTTCATTGTTCGCCAATTCTCTGATTGCTATTTGTTCCTGGGTACTCTTATTTTGGACGGTGCTCTTATGTGCTGGATCCATTTAGCTCAATTCGCTCATGATGGCTTTCTCGAAAGTCAAAACTTCGATCGGTAAGCATTGATCAGGAGGGGTGAATGTCGATTTAGGTCTTAAGCCAGTATCAGTGGGGACACTCAATGTCTCTTTTCCCTGGAAAAAAGCTTGTAATTTCAATTTTCTAATGAAATCTTGGATCTCAGTGTGGAGCTTGAACATGTCCTGTCTATTAGTAGGTACAAACCCCAGACGAACATGGACTCACTTTTGGGGAGGATGAAATAGATTGGATACTGGCAGCAATAAACCCTTTCGAGGGTCTGAGTAATACTGATCCAGGTCCCAGCATTGCAGAGTGGGATGAGATGGTTAACCTGAGACGCGTGCAAATAAAAGCGGCTCTTCATGGACTACTTATGACTGAGTACCTACGAAACAAAGTGGCACCAAAGGGGTTAATTGTGAAGAATGAACCCTTCATTTTTCAAACTGACATGGTGTTTAAGAAAGAATGGTCGCTGATCTCATGGCACTGTACTAGAGACTGGCTAGTGCTCATAGTGAAAACTGCAGAAAGAATAACCCAAGAGCTGAAAATCGAAATACAAAAAATAGAAGTCCAATTAAAGACTTACCAGACACCTACAGCTTTGAAAAAAAGATTAGAAGAATTGAATCGGCAAATGACAGACTTTGAAATGACTTTGAAACAAAGCAAATTCAATAAATTAAAGAAGGATAAAGATCGCTTTCACCAGAGTGGGCCTACCCATATACAAAACCAGATTGTGGCAAGGAATAATAACAGTGACGTAGACAGTGATGGTTCGGACAGTGGCTCATCCGGCTCAAGTTCAAGTGGCAACCAAAGGTTTAGACAACCCAGGGGTGGTTGGAGACAAAGGAGGCAACAGAACCCTAGACAACGAGGGTGGAGAGGCTATCAACCCCCACCACAATACCAGCAGTACATGGGACCCCCACCATTCGCACACTTTCAATATGGCCCATCGGCAGCAGGACCAGGGTACCCCCAATGGAACCCAGTGTGAAGGTGGATTCTACGGTCCTCAGCCTTTTTTAGGGACACGCCCTGGTACACGGGCGAGGAACAGGAGAGGCAACAACGTAACCTGGCAGGACCCAGAACAAGAAGACCCCAAGAGGCACACGAGGAGCATGACCGGGGCAATAACCAATCAGCCCTTAACGTCAACCAACCAGAGAGTGACCTAGTGGTAAATTTAACCCCTGACCCCCTGACGGACATCCAGAAGAAGATATTGAACAAAGGTCTTGGCTTTGTACCTACTAATTGACAGGACATGTTCAAGCTCCACACTGAGATCCAAGATTTCATTAGAAAATTGAAATTACAAGCTTTTTTCCAGGGAAAAGAGACATTGAGTGTCCCCACTGATACTGGCTTAAGACCTAAATCGACATTCACCCCTCCTGATCAATGCTTACTGATCGAAGTTTTGACTTTCGAGAAAGCCATCATGAGCGAATTGAGCAAAATGGATCCAGCACATAAGAGCACCTTCCAAAATACGAGTACCCAGGAACAAATAGCAATCAGAAAATTGGCGAACAATGAAAATATTGTAGTCAAACCAGTAGATAAAGGGGGTGTGATAGTGATCCAGACAGCCACTGCTTATGATGAGGAGTGCATGAGACTACTTGCAGATAGTCGGGTCATCCGGTAAGATGGTATAGTTCCGTCTGAGTCTCTACGCACTAAAATAGGCTCAATGATTGAAGAAGGGTTAGCACATGATTGGCTCAGTAAAAAAGAAGCCGATTTCTTGGTGCAGGATAAACCACAAATTCCCTACTTCTACTGCATCCCCAAGATCCACAAGAATCTTAAAAAACCACCCGGGAGACCAATTGTCTCGGGTATTGGCTCCATTCTTGAGCCACTATCTAAATATGCTGATGCCTTCCTAAGACCTTTGGTGCAGGCCACAGACACTTATCTAAAGGACACGAAATCAGTCCTCCATCTACTACAAAATCTACCCTTTGACCCCTCAACACAACTACTGCTCAGTTTAGACGTGGAAAGTCTTTATACAAGCCTGCCCCACGACGAGACACTCTCCATCATTGAAGAGTTACTCTTTTCCACCCCTTGGCGATATCAGACACCCAGGGGTTTGGTATTAGAATGTATCTCCATAGCACTTCAAAAAAACTTTTTTCAGTACAAGTCCACCATATACTTGCAAAGCCACGGGACCAGCATGGGAAGGACGTTTGCCCCAAGTTTAGCTGGTCTTTATGTTCACCATTTAGAAACCAACAGGATTCTGAACGAACATAACCCTTTCAGGCAGAACATAAGTATCTGGAAAAGGTACATAGACGACATCCCGGTCGTCTGGAATGGAGACTTACAATCAGTAACGGACTTTGTACACTGGGTGAACACTCAGAATCCCTTTCTGAAATTCACTAGCTCGGTGTCTAATAAGACACTAGTGTTCCTGGATCTCAACATCTATTCAGAAGGTGGTATGCTAAAAACAACCACACATTTTAAACCGACAGCAAGAAACTGCTGACTTGGGTACGACAGCTTCCACCCGAGACACCTAAGGGAGAATCTCCCCTACGGACAATTTTTGCGCCTACGAAGAAACTGCACGGAAGTGTCAGAATATAAAACACAGGCACAAGATTTAAAGCGGAAACTGAAACGACGACAATACCCTGAAAGAATAATAAACTCAGCCATGAAAAGGGCTAGGAACAATAACAGGGATGCATTACTAGAGGACAAGACTGGACAGGAACCAGAGCAACATAGACCCATATGTGTCACTACATACAACACAGTTTCAAATGAGGTTTCCAAAGTGGTAAACAAACATTGGGGCATTTTAACATGTGGCAACCTGAATCTTGAGAAACCAATGTTTGCACACAGACGTGGCAGGAATCTGAAGGCCATACTGGTCCACACACGTCCACGTATTACCTCAGGACACATAGTACCAACGAATGGGGTCCAAGGCCACTTTCCCTGTGGTAATTGTAGTAATTGCTACCTAACTCAAAAAAGCAAGAAATTGACATTCAGCAATGGCACTACCTGGGAACAAAGGAAAATGACCAACTGCAACAGTAAAAATGTTGTCTACCTCATCACTTGCCCCTGCGGTCTAGAGTATGTAGGCATGACAACAAGGGCAATTAAGACCCGCATTACTGAGCATAAGAGCAATGTGCGTTGCAAAAAAAAAAAAAACTAAAATGGCCACCCACTATCTAAACGCTCTACACTGTGTCAATGACCTCCGCTGGACAGTGATTGAGCAGTTGCACCCAGACGCTGACCTATTCCAAAAGGAACAATGCTGGGTATTCCGTCTAGGAACAAACCTGACTGGACTCAATGATGAAATACCGTGGGGACAAGTGACAACCTGACCCACAAGGGATGATAAGGAACAGATACCACCTAATATTCATTGGTTCATCCTGTAAAGTGCTTTTTCCTAGATAGCTTTTGCCATAAAAATAGTGCCGTTCTCAGTAGTATTCACCCATATAAGGTTCATACAAAAGGATTTGCCCATCCTAAAATTCCTAAGGCGATTCCCTCAACAAACTCTTTTTTGTTTAATATAGAGGGTGTCTCTTGAGGATATACTTTGAACTCACATTTTCTTGAGTGAGTGACCGACATAATATAAATCCTAAATAACAGTAAGCCATCTAAATATGCATGGAAACATATGAAAATGTTAATTATATTGCCACAATGAAATGAACAAACCTAAAAGCACAACTCAGCTGCTTTCGTAAAACACTGAACGCATTTGCTCCGTTCCAGATCAGTGCCCATGCGCGAAAGCCCACGAATGCACTGACTCTCTGCGGGCACATGCGCATTGGATTGCTCGTCGCGGAGTAAAGCGCACCCGCTCAAAGACAGTGTACTATCCTAACACATGCGAATAAGAGGGCTCGCTAACACGCATGCGTTTCTCAATACTCCAGAAGAATGCGCCCTACATCCGAGACACCGGAATACCCATGTTTGGGCAATCCACCGCTTCCGGGACCTGCACCCTTATTGGCAATTACTCCCGATATACCAATTAAGAGCTAGTATATATACCGAGGGCAATGCACTAGCTCGCCATTCCAGCGGAGCCTGCACCTGGGTAACGAAGGGGAGAACTCCGATTGAGTTTGTGAGTATACAACAGAATAGGCCTTCCTCAACCTTAAACAAGTAAGCAAGAGGTTCACGGTCGCCATCTCTTTTCAGATTGCAGATTTGGCAATTACTACTACCCCAGACGTTCGGAGGGCTCATGAAGCTAGGAACCTAATTAAGACAAGTATGATAGTTTGCCACAGTATCTAACACCTTACCTTCCTCCCTAATCACACCATGGCCATTTAGAGTGTGTGTTTTATGTTATATGTTTTGTATGTCTGGTATTTGTCTTCTTTTTTACAGGGTAAAATCTTCAATGATTATTTTAACCCCCATACCTTTTTCCTAGGTGATTGCACCTGTTAAAAGTGTTTCGTTGAGGTTTACTAATGTTTCTTTCCTCCATTTTTCCAGACAAAGCAACGGGCATTTTTCTGAGATACCGCTGTAGGTACATTGTAACCTATACTGCAGGCACATACTTATATATCATTTTCACTTTTTGTAATTGCATACCATTGTTTTTACATTTTAAATACGTGAGTAAGGTGGGGAAGTTGTGCACCCTGTCCTGAAGGAGCTCAGCCTCCGAAACATGTCGACGCACACAAGAGGTTCTGTCCATAATTAAGGCAATATACCTCGCACTTCACTTTTTTTACTGGTACTAGCCCGGGGACCTAATTAAAGTTTTTAAAGTCCCACGAGCCAGGCACTTTTGTAAGTCTCACCTAGCCCACCACTCACTCACTGCACTGTATAAATACCCTCACATGCACCATACATAGCCTACCACTATAAGTGCTCCCGCGTAGTCGTAGGTCGTAGCACGCCGCAACCCGTAGAGGGGTGCGAAGACCACACTGATGAAGCATGACACCAAGGGTCCTTTTGATGTGTGAGGGGTATTTTAAAGAACATTAAGTGCTCCACACCACTGTGTGAACACGGCTCCTTCAAGGTGGATTCTTGTTGTTTATGTAAGTCTGACTAGGGAGGGGGGGCGCTAGGTGGCGCACTAGCAGATGGCCGCGCTGTAGCGAGCTCCTGCCGTTCGGCGTAATAAATCCTTAAAATTATCCTTTTAATGGCCTTATTGTGGGAATCTGACACCCCCGATCGATTGCTGCTACTGCCCTGCAGCTCCAGACAGAGTTTCACCGCTCCTATTGCACAACTGACCCTGCAATCTACGTGAAGAGTGAGAGCGCCGACAGCCAGCGAGACCCATGGTGCGGAAGGGCCGGCTCCGGTGGCTACTTTGCACCGCGGCTGCGGTGTTGCGCGCTGGGCCGCATCGACTACACCTCCGCTCCAAGATCGCGGGAGCCGAGCTGGGCTGACTGCGACTGGCTGCTACTGAGGTGAGCCTGGGCAGACATCGTCGCCAGAGTGTGGAGGACATTGGGGCGCGGAAATCTCTGGGAACCGATGCGGACCTACATTGGGGCTTGCATTTAGCCGTTACACGCCTGAGGCCCGCAGCGCGGACGATCAGAGCCCCTGTGGGACACTTTGGAACCGGCGGAAGGGGGGGTGTATACACGCCCGTGTGCAGCGCGGGTTCCGGACTTGTATTGCCCTAGCTGGAACACCTCTTACGGGTGGTTGGGCTGATTGCTCGGCGGTAACCGAGTGTAGGTATTTCGCCCCCAACCCCCCTGCCCTCTTCGAGGCTGGGGGGCTGCTGAGACTGAGAGAGACGACCAACTGCTTACCACCTGCATGCTCAGGCCCTCTCTGGGAGAAGAGTCCATTTCGGCGCCCTTTTTTGAATATCGAGCAGTGGCAGCGCAGTGTGACCTATTAGTGCTCCTTGGAAATGGTGCGACATAGAGAGTGCTGACTTTCCCCATTGGCGGGGACATCTGGGGACATAGCGCTGTCTGGTCGCCTCTGTGGCGGCAGTGAGGCGACTGCCTGGCGGAGAAGTCTGAATTGGTGCATAGAGACTTTGCAGTTGGACCATACCCCCTGATCTGGGCTTTCTCCCACCGTGCTGCGACCTGTTGCCTCGTAGCCTCTGCGGATACCCTTGCTGCTCTGGGCCCAGGTGTGTTGTACTCACAGGGACCCCCTTTTTACATCCGCTCGGCACCATGGGCAAGCCCGACACGCGCCAACCCAAGATCACGTTTGATGCAACAAAGAAAATGCCTCGGCCCAGCCAGGGGGATCTCGATTCGGCTGGACGCGCTGTGGAGGATGCGACGGCGCCCCCCCCCCCCCTGCTTCAGAGGTCCAGGAGATCCTTAGAGAAGTCCGACAGGGATTCGCCACTATTGTGGATAAAGTGGACAGACTGTCGTCCCGGATGGACGCCATTGCCCACAAGCTGGACAGCCACGATGAGAGGCTTAAAGAAACGGAACGGCGCATCTGACGCTGAGGATACCTCTGCCACCTATACATCCCAACTGTCTCGCATGGACAACATCCTACGCTCCATAGCGGCAAAGAATGAGGATTTGGAGGCGCGCAGTCTGCACAATAACATTCGCCTCATAGGAATTCCGGAGTCCACCAACACTGGCCGTATGGAGGACTATGTCGAACAGTTGCTCTTGGAGTCTGTGGGTGCTAACGCTTTCTCTGCCCAGTTTATTGTGGAGCGTGCGCATCGCTCTCTAGTGCCTAGGCCCAAGCCTGGAGACACCCCCGCCCAATAATAGCACGCCTCTTGAACTACAGAGACCGCGACGTGGCGTAGCGGGCGGGAACTGATCTATAAAGGAGTTACTTTCTCCATCTACCCTGATTTTACTCCTATGGTGCAGGAAGAACGTCGCAAGTTTTTGGACGTCAAGGCTAAATTGCGCAAGGCACAGATTGACTATGCGTTACTCTATCCGGCGAAACTGCGGATTACACATCAGGGGAAACAACGATTCTTTACGAAGCCGCAGCAAGTGGAGGAATTTTTGAAACACCTGAAAAGATCGAATGGGCAGGCGGCGGATGCAGATGAACCTCGGAATCCCCCAATGGCTGACGCGGAGATGGAATAGTAGTAAGACTCATGCAATCCTTGTTTTTGGACTGAGGGCAGATTTGGACTTGGTTTGGGAGGTGTGTTGCTGTGTGATCCGCTCTGGCCTCACGAGGCTGGTGCAAGATATGTCTACCCCCTAGATGGGTATAAGAGGGGCGGACTTCCTGACCCCCTTGGCAGATTGCACTCTCTTATGGAAACAATTGATCCCTGCCTACCTGTGGTCTTGTACCACGAGATCCTATAAACATTGGTCCATTTGATGATTTAAGCGGGGTTGTTTGGAGACCTTAATGTGTGCCTAGTTATTTAAACGCCTGGCACCTCTAACTGCCCGCTGGGGCCTTGCTTCTGGACGGCATGATGGAGGTTCGATAGTGTCGCCACCTTGACGGCCCCCTAAGGGATTACCCCAATCCGCTACATGAGCTTAGTGAGACCCAAAACGTTGGTATTCTATCTGTGGGGGGGAGTGGGGAGGATGGTGGAGTGGGAACATGGTACTGGCATAATTGGGATGCTTCAGTGGGTGGGATGGGAGGGGGGATACCGGGATTGTATGAATGTTATGTTAAACGTTTACCTGCACTCCTCTGCGCACTCTTGATTTCTTCACCTACATTTGCTGAGTTGCTTTTCAAATTCTGCCTTGCACATGGTGATTTCTCCTTTGCTATTGGTTACTGTGCTTTTGCTCCCACTACACATGCTCCAATTGATATTCCAACTGCACTGTGGCTCATAGGGGGACACCACTAAAGGTCCTTACATGGAATGTTCGGGGGTTGGGGGACCCACGGAAGAGATGACCGTTTATAGCCTACCTCGACCGCCATCACATACACATTGCGATGCTACAGGAAACCCATCTTAGCCCCTTGCGCGCCCCTGCCTTTGCCTCCCCCTGGTCAATGCACAGAGTATTCTCCTCCTATTCTACCTACGCCAGGGGTACTGCCATACTAATTAAGAATAATGTCCCCTTTGCGGCGGTAGGCTCCCTTGTTCACGATCAGGGAAGGTTTTGTCTCATTTGGGGAAGACTGGGCCAGACTTCGGTGACGCTAGTTTGCTGTTATGGTCCCAACACTGATTCCCCTGATTTTTTTTCTCCTCCCTCTGGGATAAGATAAGTGAAATTGGGTCGACTAATGTTATTTGGGGTGGGGATTTTAATGTCACGTATGATCCAGCTACCGACAGATCTCATCCTGCACCGCACCACCGCACCAGAGCTGCCGCTACCCTTCATGATATTATTTCTGATAACTACCTGTTAGATGCTTGGAGACACGTCTATCCGCTCCGGCGTGAGGGTACACACTTCACTGCATATGCTGCCTCCTGGGCGCGACTGGACTTCTGGCTTGTGTCCTGTGGTCTGGGCCCTCTGATTACTGCAACACAGCACTTAGCCAGGGCATACTCTGATCATGCGCCTGTTCTCCTCACTCTTTCCCCCCAGGCCTTTGAATGCCCGCGTAGCGCATGGCGGCTGAATGCGCGTATGCTGCTTGACGAAGTCTTCCGTACGGAACTGGAGGATGAAGCCCGAGCCTTCTTTGAGACCAATAAAGGCTCCGTTAAAAGTGTGGAAACAATTTGGGAAGCATTCAAAGTCACCATCGGAGGGGTGTGCATTTAGAAAGGAGCGGGTATAATAAAAAGCAGAACTACCTCTCTCCAGAGATTAGAGCGGGAACTACGTGAGCTTGAAGCTCTCCTATCTGTCCGCCCAGATGCGACTACACGAGGCAAATTTAGGGAGACGCTAATGGAGTATATGACAAAGGCGGACCGGGAGGTGCGCTTTCGTGGCAAACACTGGGTGGCACGCCGCTATGGCGAGGGGGAGAGGCCTGGCAAGGCACTTGCTGATGTGATTAGGCACCCGCGAAACTCCAATTACATAATTGACTTAGAACGCCATAACGGCGTGAGATGCTGGGATACTACCACTATCCTATATGAATTTACCAAACACTACACCACCCTATACACCAGTAGGGGCCAGCGCGCCTTGGATTTGAACTCCTACCTGGACGATGTGGCCTTGGGCTTGATTAGTGACGCAGACCGTGCATTCTTGAGCGCGCCATTCGAGCTCGACGAAATCCGTGCTGCCATTATGGGTATGCAATCGGGCATGGCCACTGGTCTTGACGGCATCCCTATCGAGTTCTATAAAACTTACATTGACCTGATGGCGCCTATTCTGCGTGAAGTCTTTGAGGAATCCCTTGAGATGGGGATTCTGCCGCCATCAATGAGAGAAGCACTTATCATTTCCCTCCTGAAGCCTGACAAACCATCCTATATGTGTGGCTCCTATCGACCCCTTTCCTTACTTAATAGTGACGCTAAGATTTTGGCTAAGCTCTTTGCCAATAGATTGACCTTATTGCTTGACCGCCTAGTACTGCCGGACCAATCTGGGTTTGTCCCCGGGAGATCCACCTCTCATAATTTACGTACGCTTTTTTCTGTCCTGGACACCGTCTCCCCTGACCTCCCACTGGCTGCGGTCTTTCTTGACGCCACCAAACCGTTTGACTCTGTCGAATGGGACTATTTGTTTGGAGTCATGCAGAGGATGGGCTTCCCCTCCTCATTTATTTCTTGGGTCCAGCTCCTAGATTGTCGGCCTGGCGCTAAGGTGCTGATCAATGGCCGCATGTCCGTGCCCTTCCCCATCGCCCGAGGAACCCGGCAGGGTTGTCACCTGTCGCCTCTTTTATTCGCATTGGTTACTGAGCCGCTGGCGGCTAGGCTAAGGCAGCGACATAATGATATGGCTCTGAGATGTCACTTACGACAAATCCTCGTTTCCATGTATGCCGATGACATCACGCTCTATTTTCGCGAGCCCGGCACCAACCTTAATGTACTCCTTCGGGAGTTTGTTGTTTTTAGCGGCAAATCTGGGGTCCAGATTAACTGGGGGAAATCGTGCCTCTTCCCCCTTACACTTTCGACACAGCGCTTCCCTTTAGACTATCCACTGGAATGGTGCGAAGACGAATTCCGCTACCTGGGGATAGGCATTACCAAGGATAGGGAGGAACTTCTCCGGCTTAATTATGGTGTGGCACTCACACGCATCACCGACAAGATAACCCGGTGGATTAGGCTCCCGCTGTCAATGGCTGGACGAGCCTCCTTGATTTAAAATGGTCATACTTCCACAACTGCTCTATCTTTTCCATAATATTCCGTACTACCCAGGGCGCCATTTCTTTGCGATGTTGAAATCCGAATTGATCAGACTGGTTTGGGGAGGTAAACAGGCTCGCTTGCAGTGGTCGATACTCACCAGACCTTATGCTACAAGTGGTTTTGCTATTCCAGACCTGGAACTGTACTACATTAGCGCACAAGCCCACTATTTATATTATTGGGTGAGACATCACCAGTTTATGCCCCACATAGCCGCTGAATATTGGCTTGCACACCCGATTCCTTTGGAAGGTATGCGGTTTGCTGAAATTCCACCTAGTGACCGTACTCGGAACACGGTGAATGCTACGGTCACTGCATGGCGTCGCATAATGACCCTAATGGGAGTGAACTCCCTATAGTCTCCGCTCTTACCGCTAGCCTATCACCCGGCTATGCCGTTATTACAGGAAAAGATCTTTCATAACCTTAAGGAAAGGGCTGCCCTTGCTACTTGGGGTGCCCTATACAAAAACGGGCAATTCCAAACTTTAGATGACCTCTTTCGAGACTTGACTCACACGACATTAGACAGCTTCCTATACCTGCGACTTCGGCAAGGAATCCGAGCACTGAATGTGGATTTCCCAACAGAACCCCCCACGCTTGCACCTCTCCACTTGTTACTGCAACGCGACACACCTACAAAACTAGTCTCTTTATTGTACCGCACTATTCAGGAGCACCAGGAGCGGCCTACTCCGCCGGCCCGATCGAGATGGAGTGAGGAACTGGGGGTTGAGATCACTGATGACCAGTGGGAGTTTTGTTGTCTTCAAACTGGGCAAGTTTCAGCTAGTAGTAGGTTGCGCATTATACACTACAAATACCTTCACAGGTTATATTATACACCGGCCAAAATGCATCGGTCCATTTGCGAGACTCGGACACCTGTGACAGGTGCCATGCATCTAACGCAGACATGCTACACTTGGCCTGGAGCTGTCCGATGGTCAATACCTTCTGGGAGGAAGTTTATGAGGCTCTGCATCAGATGACTGGGACACGACTGGACGCTTCCCCACTTATGGCTCTACTGGGCTATGTCCTTCCTGTACCCCAGTCGTCTCGAAAATATATAGCGTTGGCAATGGCTAAAAGGCGAGTGGCGTGCCGGTGGGGCAGGCGCCCAAGTTCAAGGAATGGCTAAATGATACGACTTATTGGCAGGAGCAGCTGTCCAGTTATGCTGAATTGTTGCCTCCTTCCTCTCGACCTCGTGACATTTAGTCACCTTTGACAGCATATCTGCTAGCCAGAACGACAGATACTGATGCAGGTAGCCTGGCTGACTCGCCCCCCCCCCCCCTTTTCAGTAGGGACCCGCCCCCCCCATGTACATTACTTACCGATATTCTGACCACTGTTCGACACATGCAGCTTGACTGGGCACCAACGACCTTAAAAATTCCACTTGTCAATTATTGCCACTGAACTCCTGATCGTAAATTTGCTCTCATGCTCCTGTTATCCTCTAGCCCCCCCTTTTTTCCCTTTCCTTCCCCCACTTCATGTGTGTTCCCCAGCCCCACCCCCCCCCCCCCTTGAGCTACCTTATCCGTGTATTGGATTTCATGCTTTGTTTGTGAGGCGTGCAGTGCATACTGATCACCTGTGCTTTCTCCTTTTTGTTTTCCTCGGATTTCATCAGCAGAATGTAAATGTAGGACTCTTTCTTAGTTCCTGTTTTTCTAATACCTGTTACACTGTAAGGCTCCTTTACTGATTACTTGACGCGGCCAGCCCGTAGTGGTTGTAGGCGGCTTGCTGTGTATCGTCTAATATCCTTGCTCCTTATGACTTATTCTATTTGACGGAAGCCGGCCACCTCTGTGGTTGTAGGCTGAAAAGCATGTGTTTGTTGAATCACTTACAATAAACTCTGTTTAAAAAAAAAAAAAGAAAAAATCTGACTAGGGAGTACGAATCCATCCGTAAAACTCTCTTTCCCTTCCTCTGTTCTTCAAAAATCTTGTTCAAATGTACAGCACGCTGATACCACATGATGAGTGCGCTGTAAATAAATTCTAAATTAAAACAAAAATGTGTTCTCTAAGTATATGTCAAGTGACCACCATTTTGCACAAAGATTCCCAGTACTTGTTGCTCCTCGAGTAAGTATTTTTACTAGTGCCTCACAGTCAATGTTTATATTCCAGCATTCTTCAAATCTTCCGTTCCTGGTCAGGCTTAGTCTAGCAATTCTTGTACTTCTAAATTTACATTTAGTGAATGCAGCCTGTGCCTTAAGAACCCTTCTTATAAGCATTAGTGATTTCTCAAGATCCAATAAGCATATATCAAAGCAGTCAGAGAGGATTTCGTTCCAGTAAAACTCAATAGAGGAACACACACACACCCATTACATGAGATTTGCCTCATCCTGCATGCACCATGAATATGCCACATTTCCTACATTTGAGCAACTTAGTCTTTGAAGGTATAACATAGAATCTTTGTAGAAAAGTACTACATGCATGGGTTAGCGGAAAGTAATACAGCATTAGATAAAAAGAAGAAATGAGATCAGAGATTTCGAGTTGTGTAATTGGCGATCTCTTTACTCCATCTAAAAGCAATGTTAACGTTCTTCTTTGTGGTAACTAATGACCCGTTTAATCCTTGTAAGGATAAGAAATTCTCAAGCCTCACATGATATCATAGAGCATACCTGTATATACTTGTAGATGCATGCCAGGCCAGTTAATGCCAAGTTCTTTTAATTCTTAAAATTGTTTCCACATTTGTCACTGAATTGCCTTTAACTGCTCATCCCCTTGCCAAATCTCGATCCATGCTGCCAAATTGTCACAAACGGTCAGGTTCTCCGAAGAGAGGAGTTTGCTGCAACTATCAGGATTTCCAGTTTACTAAGTATTTTTGTTACTCCGGATATGAGCTAGCTCTTGAACCATCTTCACCGTCTTAAACTTATCGGGAGGCCAGATTTTAACTCTTCACCCTGGTCCCTTGCACCACACTAAACATTAAGGCAGTATTAGATTTTACAAGGTACCTTGGAGTTCATGGCTTGTCAATTTCCTCCCCATGCTCTGCTCAAAACTGCAATTTAAAGTATGGTATCTTCAGCACTGTATCCTAGATTGAGCAACTTAGTTCTGTCTCACAGGAAAGCATCTCCTTTGCGAATCGGCTATCACGCCAACTCGGAGGCCAGTAGCTGATCAATGGTTTACGATCCGATTATGTGTTCAAACCATTAATACATTCCAATGAGAATCCCTTATAGGAGGGGGATACCTCTGTCACTCACCCTGTTTACACACTGCACCGGATCACAATTTTTTTTTCTGCTAGTTGGGAAGGCTTTTCTGACTCATAAAAAACTTTGATACAGTTTAAAAAAAGGTATTTTGCAGCCGGAAGACCTGTGTTTTTGTGAATCACATGAGGCCGTTAGAGGTTGCAGTAATGGGCCTAATGAGAGAGGTTTTGCACAGCGTTCAATTGACTACAGCTGCGGTAGTTGAAAACATATATACACCCAAGTGCTTTCAAGAAAGAAAACCAGTTCTATCTCTCCACAACTTACACAAATGGCACTGTGGGACCTAGTAAAACGATTTCTCAACATAAGGAGAAAAGGCTGCAAGCTGAGAACTAGTACTACTGGTGTCCTTAAATTATGCTTGTATTGGCTGTGGTATTTTCTGTCCAGAACTAAACGTTGTTATTCCGGAGAGATCATTCAACTCCAAAGTAGAGTAAACCAATTTGGACTTGTCATACCCTGACGTTGAACAGTTTTTGCGCAGCAAACCTCCAACCTTTTAGAACTTGCTAGAGGCAGCTCTAACTGCATCACAGGAGCTCATACCATCTTTTTTTTTTTTAGTCCTCATTCTACAAAACATGCTCAAAGTTCAAGACTGTAGAGCCGGTTGGTGCAATATACTGCAGCCCAGCGTAACCAAGAAAAATCAGAAAGCCCTGTCTCTTCTTATTGAAGAATTGGAAAGTTTAACCCCTGGACACTTTTTTCAACCAGGCTTATCAGTAGTAGCCAGGGCTCCTCTTTAAATAGGCCATTTACATTTAGCCTTAGCTACTTTCCCAACTTTTTGGCCACACAAGCAAGTTCATAATCATTGGACCACTAGGAAAAGAGCTAAGAATGAACCAGGTGTGTCCACGTCAGGAGTTGGTGCACAAAAAAGAAAATACGAATAAAATACAAAGAGCATATTCCCGTAAAAGATAACTCTAGCTGTAGTAACCCAAAATAATATCAGGCTAGGTGAGCGCAAAAGATGTGAACCAGCTATCCCATAAATCCCAGAATTTCTTTTTTTTTTTTTTTGCCCTTCTATCTGCTCGATCAAGGGTAGAAATACGTTGTATAGAGCTTATCCATACTGATTTGGTAGGTGAAACGGGTGAGATCCATTTAATGCCATCTTTACCAAGAATGGGTAGCAGGTCAGCTCCGCTCAGCCTTTACTTGTTATAAGTGGTATTCATTTACAGATCAGCTATTATCTTTTATTTTTCTTTTATTTATTTGAGTTTTGTATAGCGCAGACTTGACCCAAAAGGCATCAGAGCACTTCACATGGTTAGCACAGCAGCAGCTACAAGGGGTACATCAGTGCAAACAGTACCTAGTAATATCATGACACCGAATACATGGTAGACAGGATATATGTATGGTAGCAGCAATTACATGAGATTACATGAAAAGCAAGTAACAGAAATTAGTAACAATATAAGAGGTATGCAATAGGCAGTGTGGTATGTGTAGCAGCAATTACTCGAGTGACAATGAGAGATCATAGGGATACATAGTGACCATATACAGAGAGGTATACTTACCCACAGTAGAATATGCAAACAATGTAGTTCTGAGGTAGATATAGTGGTAGTTGCGGTGGTGGGAGAGTGTAGTCCCAATTATTCCAGAGCAGGGGTGCTCTAGTTTAGAGGAAGGGTGCTGGGAGGAAGCACCAGGCCAATAAGATTGTTTAGGGGGGAAGGTTTAGGTATTTATTGAGTAGAAGCTTAAGTTTCTTTTTTAAATGAAGGAATGAGTGATTTTTCCAGTAGGTCCTGAGGCAACGAGTTCCAAATTCTGGGAGCACTCCCAAGGAAGGAGCATATGCGGGAATTTTCTTTCTTGAATTTGGGTGGAATCAGGAGCAAACTGTTAGAGCATCGAAGGGGTCTATTTTGGCCAGCTTTTTTTTTTTGTTTACATTTCTTTTATTGATTTTCAAAACAGAAAAAATAACGAACGAGCCAGAACGCTCTATGGTCTTCGGGATGCAATACGACAGTCGTAGTGCTATGGTCGGCCAGTCAAAGAGAAAATGGAGAAACAGAATCGGGTCTTCCTAGTGTCAGTAGTGTCTCTAGTAAACTTATGTAAGTCCGACGTTAGTCGTGTGTCACTATATCGTGTGAGAAACCACTTCTCAAACAGCCTATGGGGTCTCTCCGTGCCCTCCCGCATGTCACTGTGGAGAACCCAGTGGCGAGTGTCAAAAGGCCCCTAGGAACCACAACCTTGTCCCAGGCCAGCAGGATAGGACGGGTCACCTCGGAGAGATACAAATTGCGAGGTTTCCCTGCACGTGCGAGAAAAGAGACTTTCCATAGGGGCTGACCAGCAAGTGACCTGTCCATAAACAGCCAGATTCCGGGCGTGACCACTCCACCAGCGCCCGCATTTGGGCAGCTCGCAAATAGGCTAAAAGGTAAGGAACACCCAAACCCCCCTCCACTGGGTCTCTATAGGTGAGTTCCTTGCGCATCCAAGCCCATTGATCCCGCCAGACAAAACGTTCTATGTCTCATTGCGACAAATGTATGACCCCCAACTGGTGGCACCAGCAAACGTATGGAACGGATAGAGAATTTGAGGCAATATCACCATTTTCACCGCTGCTGTGCGACTCAACCATGAAAGAGAATGCGGTCTCCACTTCCTAAGGGAAGCACAGACTTGTCTCAGGATTTCTGGTTAGTTTGACGTTTTGATGTCCGTAATAGTGGAGGAAACTTGCAATCCTAAATAGGAAATGGAGTCATGTGAACGTTAATCTTGAAGCCAGAGGCAAGGGCAAACCTGTCCAACTCGTCGACGAAAGCAGGTAAGGATACCCTAGGATGCTCTAATGTAGCCACCACTTCATCCGCATATAAGCAGAGTTTGTGCTCCATCCCCCCCCAACCTCCGAAGCGCGCCCCCTGATACCGGGGTCATCTGTGACCCTTTGAGCCATGGGTTCCATTTAAAGGGTGAACAGGAGCGGTGACAGCAGACATCTCCGCTGAGTCAATCTACAGATCGGAAAAGCCAACAACGCCATCCCAGTCACCCGCACCGTGGCTGTGGGGTTGGCGTAACTACTACAGACCCAGTCGATGTAGCGAATCGGTAGGCCGAAATGGGCCAGGGTCGCCCGAAGATTCGGCCAGTGGACCCGGTTGAACGCCTTTTCAGCGTTAACCGAGAGAATCATGCGTTCCGCTGTGAAGCGCTCCGACTGGTCCACTAGATGAAGAAGCTGCTTGGTATTGTCGGAACACTGGCGTCCAGGGATGAACCAGGATTGATCTGGATCGACCAGCCTGGGAAGGTGTCGAGAGAGTCTGTTCGCCAGAATACCGGTAAAAATCTTCAGATCGACATTGAGAAGGGATATAGGGCGAAAAGACCCACAGAGGCGCTTATCCTTATCCGGTTTAGGGATCACCGTGATCTGCGCCTCTAGCATGGAGGGTGGAAGGGAGGAACCCGATCAAATTAAAAACCCATACTAGAAGTGGGGCCAGTACTGCGCAGAACTTTTTATAAAAAACTGAGGAGAACCCGTCCGGGCCAGATGATTTATTAAGCTTCAAACGGGAGATTGTAGAGATGACTTCCTCCAGGCAGATGGGAGCCTCAAGCTCCTCCGCCTGGCGCCGTAATAATGTGGCTGTGGCGACTCCCTGAAGATAGTGAGATGGCCCATCCACGGGGAGGGCTTGTGTCGTATAGAGGGTCTCATAAAATTGTCGGAATGGGTCCACGATTTAGGGATCTGTATCCCAATCTTGCCCCTGTAGACCCTGTATCTGAGTGACTCGGGATGCTTGTTGCTGCGCACGGAACCTATTGGCAAGGAGACTCTCGCCCCTATCTCCCCCCCACAAAAAACGCTTGTTTCAGGCGGAGAGCTGCGTACTCAGCCTGGTCAATATCCAACCCCGCCAGCTGCGCCCTGGCTGCCTTAAGAATCTTCCAGACCCTAGGGGCCCCTGTCTTCTGATGAATGCGTTCCAGTTCAGCCACCTCTCCCATTAAGCACTCCCATTTCTCCCTCCTGTTTTTATCGGCCGCTGCTATGCCCAGAAACTCCCCCTAACCACTGCTTTCAGTGCTTCCCATAGGGTCATCGCGGATATGTTGGGGGAGTCGTTAAGCTCGAAGTAATCAGTCATGCACCTTTGAATTTGTTGTATTACTGAGGGGCGCTGCAACATGTTCTCGTGTAAATGCCAGAACCTGCAAGTAGGTCGATGATGATGTAGAGACAGGGATATCCGCACAGCCGAGTGGTCAGATACGGGGCAGGGTAGAATCTCTATGTCCCGTGTCTGTTACGTCCGGAATCAGAGGTGAGTAAATAGTTAATTCTGGCATACGTCTTGTGAGGGTGGGAGTGAAAGGTATATTCCCTGGCTCCTGGATGATGCGCTCTCCATAAGTCTGTGAGTCCAGCCTCTGCGACAAGCAGTTTCCCTTCCCGCGAAAGGGCACCAGACTGCCCCCATCGCTGCCAAATCCAGTCCATTACGTCATCAAAGGCCAGAGTAAAGTCACCCCCTAGAAGTATATTTTTATCTGGTAGACTCCTCAGCTCGTGTATGACGTCCCTGATAAAGCGGTCTTGTCCTCCATTAGGGACATACACTGTAGCTATCGTCAGTGCACAGGTGCCCGAAGTAAGAGTGTGCCAGAAGCCTACCCCTAATTTCGGCCTGTTTGATACCTATTTGTCCCGGGAATTTAGCGGAGACCAGGATCGCCACCCCCACTGTCTTGGAAGTATTAGAAGAGAACATCTGGTGAGGGAAGGCCCTGGACCTCAATCTGTGGGTATCTGTTGAGAGCAGGTGTGTTTCTTGAAGCACACAGATATGGGCATCCGACTGCTCAAGATGAGACAAGACAGCCCGTCGTTTGATAGGGCTGTTCAGTCCCTTGACGTTAAGGGACAGGACATGGATATTAGAAAGCATGTAGAAAGGCCTCTGACGGTGCTATTCATGAGAGCCCCCCAGCCTGCAGAGACGAAAGAGAGTCATCAGTAAGAGTCAACAACCGCCCAGCAGAGGTAAAAGGAGGAGGAGGATACCCAAAGACCCACAACAACAAACCTAACAACAAAGAACATTTGCTTCAAAGTTCACAAAAGTCCCGGGCAATAGCCTTGTGGTGAGGCGTGAGATGGATAGCAGGAGCTGCCCCCACCCCGCACAGGACCCAATCAAATACCTCAAGGTGGATCCCAGAATGAGCGCATATGACATCGCCTTAATCAACTTGTTTCAGTCAGCCATGTTCGAGTCTTCAGACAATGATTGTAGGACAGCCGTACGTTCTTTGGCGATGGTCTCCAGGTCCGTATGGAGGCCCACCGTAAAATTCCCAACTCGCTGCCATCGTGTGAAGTCCTCTGGGATTCGGAGAAGCTACGTAGCCTCCCGAAGGGAGCAAACCTGGCGAAGCTTGCACTCCCATTTAAGAATGAGTCTGAATGGATGGCCCCAGGAGTGGGAGACCTCCTTTGAGCGCAGGAAGGTCGTAACTGGACGGAACTTCTGTCTTTTCTGCAGCGTAGAGGTCGCTAGGTCTTAGAAGAGATGAGGCCTATAGGAGTGGAACTGAATGGGATGGTTGGCTCGAGCCTCCCGCAGGATACGCTCCTTAAGCTTGAAGTCATGCACGCATGTCATATGTCTGGCGGGGTGGGGGGGGGGCAGTCGCAGGGTGCTTAAGTCCCATCCAGTGTGTCCGGTCGAGCTCCATCTTCAGTTCCGGAGGGCCCCCTAAGATGTGGCGGAAAAGGTCCATGACAAAGGCCTCGATGTCCTGCGCTTCTGTCCCCTGTGGCACAGCACGAATCCTTTTATTATTTGGGCGGGAACGGTTTTCAAGATCCTCCATATGGTCTTGTAGATCTAAGTGTTGGTCTCTGAGGCGCAGGACCTCTTGCTGAAGTTGGGATGCTTCGTCGTTTGGCTGTTTGATTCTCCAGCTCGTCGACTCTCTCCCACACCGAATCAATGTCGCTGCGCATCTCTCGAATCTCCGCTGTCAAATCTTTCTTCATGGTGTGGAATTCCCTTGTGAGATTTGCAAAGAGGGATTCCAGGACACTGCGGGTAACCGTCCTCTCCGGGTCCTCCGAACCTCATCCCGTCGAAGGTTCGTTCTGCGCCGGGCCCGTCTCGGCATCTCCGGCCCCGGCCTTGAGTAGCAGGTCCTTGACTATCATGTCTTTGCGGGACTTGTTGGTGGCCATCGTAAGGTAGGTGTCATCTCCCGCCACCGGTGAAGAAGTATGGGAACGTCCAATGGGGCCACCCACCCCAGGCGTCGATGAATCCCCTTTACGGATGTCTTTCCTGGTCCAAGCCACAAGGCCCATTTGAACGAATGGAGGACCGGTGTCTCGGTGCCGGAATAATCTTGGCGGGGCCCCCAGTCAGTGGACACGGCCAAGTGTTGCCGCTGCGTAAGAAGCTAGCCCCAGCCCCCTTGTGGGAGTCCCAGGGAGCCCTCTGTAGTGTCTCAGTGCTTCAGGCCCCCGCAGCAGAGGCTGCAATGATGAATATGGCGGCCCGCTGGCGTGTGGCCCGCCCAACCACACTTCTCTCCACGTGGCGCATGAATCTGTCGGTGCAACAGCCCATACAGGGCCCTATGCCTGCTACCCACACTGTGCAGCAAAGGGCAGATCACCCACCGGTGCAGCACACCCGTCAGGAGGGCAGGCGTAAGTGCAGGTCCTCTGCCGTGCGGCCTCCCTCAGAAATCCCAGAGGCCTAGCACGTGAAAGTCACCTCCGTATAATTCTGCGAAGGTTGGAGGGAAGGGTGCAACTTTAAGGAAGTGCCCCATAGCTCGTCTTTGCTGCGAGAGGGGCCCACCTGCTGAGGGCATAGCTGTAGCTTCACCAGCGGCCTCAGGCCCACGCTGCCATCTCTGCACCGCGTCCGGAGCTTCGCTCCCGTACACCAAGCCTCTCTTGCTAGCGGGACTTGGATCTCTGCATTCTCCTCCCAGACTCCAGCATAAACACTCGGAGGGAGGTGAGTCGCCAACCCGCTCTGCCTCAGGATATCCGGGGATATCCTGAGGCACCCTCCTCCCCGCCCGGCCGCAAGGCAGGCCATGGGACGCGCCTGGGCTGGCGCTCGTCGATATCCGATCTCCGGGATTAGGTAGCGGATCCGTGCCGGATTCGGGGTTTTGTTGTTACAACGGGTGTCTGGAGTGTGCTGGTTGCAGCTATGCAGGTTGGTCCCAGATCAGCGGTCGGAGCGGCGAGCAGGCACGTCCTACTCGGCCCCCATCTTTACCAAGCCTCCTCTTTTGTCCGGCTTTTGATCGTTTGCTTGCAAGGTGAACTGTTATACCAAGTAGAGAGCTTTGTAGGTTATGCAAGCAGTTTTGAATATACATCTTGCATTGATTGGTAGCCAGCTCAGTTTCATAGGAGTGGGAATGATGTGGTCGAAGCGACTATTCCCCAATAAAAGTCTGGCTGCAGTTTGGAATGTGACTTTCAAAGGAGTTAAGTGTGTTTTTGGAGGGCCCTTGAACGTCGCATTACCGTATTCCAATTTGGAAAAGACTAGGGATTTTACCAGTCTTTAGGCCTTCACTGGGGTTGAACGGTTTGATTATTATTTTTCCCCAGGTTTTTTAATGCGTAGAGGGCACTTTTAGCTGAGACATTAATGTGGCCTTTCATGGTCAAGTGTTTTTCATGTGTAATCCCCAGAGATATTACAGAGTTGGAAATAGATAGTTTTCAGTTTAATGCTGTGAGGTTGTCTAGCCAGGTGTCTACTGAAAAGGACTTATTCTTTGGTTGGATGAGTAGCAGTTCAGTTTTGCTCTGGTGAAGCTTAAGATGATTGTTATTTAGCCAGATTGGACCTTCGAATGGGTGCTGTGTTGCTGCTCGATGTCTCTAATTAACGAGAATTTCAAGTAGAGTTGGGTATTAGCTAAAAAGTCCCCCTTTCTGCACAGAAACAATCTTTTTTTTTGGTTTTTTTGTGCAATATAGAAAATAGATGCATCTCAAATTATAAATTCATTGTCACTTAATATTTTATTATATACATATCCTTAATCCTTCTGGTGGCCACAAAGAAAAAGAAGAAAAAAAACCTGAATAACCGAGAAAGCGGAAGGAGAGGGTAAAAATAAAGCAATCCAGATCGTTATACAGTAATCCACCTTTGAACGCTCAATAATTATATTTACAATATTTTACAACATTTTAAGGGAACGCTCTATAACTCCCTTTTTTCCCTAAGCCAGTGAATCATAGGAGCCCAAATCTTGTAGCCTTTCTCCTTAGCTCGTCGCCCCTTGTTCTCATATAGTGCTATTTCCTGATTATATAAATTCAGAAGTCGATACAACCATGCAGAATACGCGGGTGGTTCAGAATCCTTCCAAGCCGTAGCTATCAATAATCTAGCTACTGCCACTGTAATAAATACAAAATCTTTTTGAGATGACGATAACCCGGCTCGATTGTCATATCCAAATCGCATTAGTGGCGGGCTTAGATTTATTTTCTTATTGGTTGTTTGCAACCAAAATTCTTCCATACCCGTTTTTAGGGATGCCAGTTTACTACATTTGGAAAACATATGTATTATATCTGCTGGGCTAGTCTGACACCTAGGGCAGCTGTCACTTGCCCACTTACCCAATTAAAAAGCTTCGCGGGAGTATAGTATAGATTGAATAGGGTTTTATAATGCTGAGACTTAAGAATTGCTGAGAGAGAGCGATTTTTGTTTTTGCTAATTCAGTGACCTATCTAGATCCATTTCCTCATCCCCTAGTTTTCTGCCCATTTAGTATCGATTTTTTTCCAAATCAGGAAGAGTTTCCATCAAGATATTATAGTAGTCTCCAATCCTCGCATTCCCCCGATAAACCATATATAATACTGGTATAGCACCATGATTAAGAGTCCCTTAGGGCCAAAGTCTTCAAACAACCCCAAATTTGTATATATTTGAATTGGGACTGCTTATCTATCCCCTTTTGCTAAACCAATTCCGAGAAGGGTATAATCTCTAGTCTTTCATTATACAAATTACCAATTATTTTGATACTTGCCCATTCCTACCCTCTGTCCAAACCATCATCTATTCCTGCTGGAAGCACTGTTAACCCCCATAAAGAGGTATATCTATTATACCATGGGACTTTCAATACTTTACTGACTTTCGTCCACACCCTCCAAGCAGCTTTTATGCATTTAAATTGTTTTTTTAATAGTAGCTGGGCTCCAGTTTCTTTAGAAACCAACCTGAAGCTTCCTGGCCTATAGCTAGGTGATAAATAGAGGCAAAGTCATTTTCTCTCCTAAGCCTACCCATAGTTAGGAGCGGTTCCATCTGTTGCAAAGTCAATGCCCAGTAATAAAATAGCAAATTAAGGGCGGCCCATCCACCTCGATCCTGCGAAAGTGTTTACTTTAGGGATCGCCTAATTTTCTGAAACTGCCACAGAAAATTTGAGAACATTGCTTCCATTTTCTGGAGAGCGGCAGCTAACAGTTCCATAGGAATAGAGCAACATAGGTATAACATTTTCGGGAAGATTTTCATTTTCAATACATTTATCCTACGAACTATCATTAAGAGAAGTTTTATATATCCGCCTTAAATCAGAGCCTATTTCAAGAGTTGGGTATTATCATCATATAGGTGATAGGCAATTCTGGCTTGTTTCAGGATCACTGTAAGGGGTTCCATATAGAGGTTGAATAGGGCAGGAGACTGGATTGACCCTTGGGGGACTCCTTGAGAGACTGGTGTTGCTTTTGAGGTGGAGTTATTTAATTTGATTAACTGTGAACGTTCGTTGAGGAAAGAGGCAAAACATTGAAGTTCCATTGATACCTGCACTACGGGAGATGGTGTAAAGGAGGATGTCATGGTTGACCGTATCAAAGGCAGCCAAGACAACCAGGAGGCAGGCCTGGCCTTCACCCAGAGATCTGTGCAGGTCGTCAGTGACATTCAGTATAGCAGCTCTTCAGTAGCCTTTCCATAATCCAGATTTGAAGGTGTTGTACAGTTTAAATTTTTCGATGTAGTGGTTAAGTTGTGCCAGAGTGCATTGTTCAATGATTTTGGCTAGAAGAGGTAGGTAAGTAATAGGTCTGTACTTGTTCTTGTCGACGCCTGGAGGGGGATTTGGCCGAGTTTGAGGGAGGACAGCATGGAACCACTCTATAAGGAGGAGTTGATGATTATGGCCCATGCAAGAGAGATGATATGACTGAGGTTTTTATAAGTGGACGCGCACAGTTGTGAGGCACTCGCGCTTCCGGCGCTGTTATTTTGAATTGGTTTTATGTGATTTTAGCTGTTTTTACATTTCTGCCACTTTCAATCAGGACCCCGCCCTCAGCTGCCTTTTTCCCCAAACCCCGGCCCACCGTGGGCTCGCCTGTTTGTTGTGGAGGGTGTTGGGGACTTCCTGGTTCTCTCCTTCCGGTCTCTCCTGGGGGCAGAACAAGCGGGTTAGCGTTCTAGCGCCCGCTTACTATTTAAATCCATGGCATTCTCGTTGTGCAGCGGACAGGCACAGCTGGCGCGCCAAAGGCAAGCCCGTCTGCACCCGTTTGTGCCTGTTCCGCGGCCAACACCAGTTCCATGCTGCCGGATGCCCCTCGGTGCCCGAATCTGCTGGTCCAGTACTCAATTGCTTGAATTGAGAGATAGGTGCTGTATTGTCCCGACTTTGTGAGCTCTCTGTGCCCCCGGCTCAATTCAAATGTGCCTCTTGTATATTCACTTTTAAGTTAGGCCCCGCAGCTCCACCCATGGCATCCAGACTCCCCCTAGCCCCTTAAAAGAGCAAACATTTCTGTCCCCCTCCATCAAAGCTTGTCTACTCCACTGTAGATCTCTCCCTCGCCATTCGGATGATATTTGGCTCTCCCTTGAAACTCATGCCGGGGATCTAATGTTTCTCACCGAAACGTGGTTTAGGGATCTCTCTAATCCCGACCTCAATCTAGCTATCCCTACTGACTATCGTTTTGTGGGAGCAAACCAGGCTAACAACAAGGTGGGAGGTGGGATTGCAGTGATCCTACGCTCTAGCTGGGAAATCTCTTCCAGGAAACTCCCTAACATTGGCCCCTTAGAAGCTATGTTTTTTAGCATCTCTGTTGCATCTAACATAGCCTTGGCTGGAGTTCTAATCTATAGACCCCCTAGTTCCTGTCCAACATCTATCATAACTCTATAATGTTGCTGCTGACCTCTCGCTTAAACATCCACATTTTATGATCCTTGGCGATTTTAACTTGCATGTGGATGACATTCACTGCACTAAAGCGGGCCAACTTCTAGAAACTCTGGAAGGTCTTAATTTGAACCAGCAGGTTAGCGGACCCACCCATCGGGCCGGCCTTAAGTTAGACCTAATGTTCACTAACAATCCTAATCTGACCACAGCACCGCCTATACCTCTTACGTGGTCAGACCATTTCTTAATCCCGTTTAGTCTTGCTATGCCCTCTCGTTCGACTAATTCTTCTATGGCCCAGGATTATAGTAGCAAATGGTTTAAAATTACTTGTAATACCATGGCCCCTGCCCTCTCCTGCACCCCTCTGCAGCTGGTTGGTGATTCGGAACTAGATATGTGTAACTTTAATAGCTGCCTCTCCTCAGCCCTTGATTTCCGTCGCCCCCCCTGCAATCCATTGTCTCCTCTAGACAAAAACCATCACCCCTGGTTTTCCCCGGTTTTGCGTTCCTAAAAAAGCTTATGTAAGAAACTTGAGCGGAGCTTGAGATTATTTTATGATCCGGAGGCTAAATTAATCTGTAAAGCAGCCATTAGGAATTTCCACAAACGTATGCGCTCAGCAATGAGAGAGTATTTTATTAATAAAGTCAACACCGCTGGTAACTCTTCAAAAACCTTTTTTAAAATAGTGAAAGACTTTACTAAGCCTTCAGCTTTATCAAGCACGAGCCTCTTCACCCAGGATCTCTGTAATGGGCTATCGGATTTCTTTCATGATAAAATTCGAGACATATACTCATCATTTGTCCCCACCCCTTATATCCCGGTCCAAGACACCGTGGTAGCTAATAGTGATGCATTCACTTCCTTTCACTCTATCCCCATTGATATATCACTCCAAAAAATTCTCGCCTGTAAATCAGGCTCTCCAAAGGATCCCTGCCCGGCACAACAATTTAGTTCTTTAGCCCCCCCCTTCTAATTTCTACTTTAAATTTGATCTGGAACTCTTCCCTGCGCACTGGGCTTTTCCCTTCGACCTGGAAACAGACCATGTTAACACCAATCCTAAAAAAATCTGTTGCTGATCCTTCTGTTTTTAAAAACTACCGCTCTACTTCTCTCCTACCAAAACCAGCCAAAGTCCTGGAAAAAGTAGTTCAGGAGCAACTATCTAGCTTTCTCGAGTCCCGTCCTCTTTTCCATGACTCAGTCACGGTTTAGATCCAGTTATAGCACTGAGACTGACCTTCTTGTGGTCTCTGAATCCATTTGCGGACGCAAGCGAAGCAGCAATGTAAGTGCTTCTCGACCTGTCCGCGGCATTCAACACGGTCTCTCATGCTATCTTGCTTGAGAGACTTTTACAGTCTCGAGATTCAGGACACCCCTCTGTCCTAGATTCGATCCTTTCCAAGTGGCCACACTCAACAAGTCTCCCTTCAGCCATTTGTTTCCAAGGAGAAACCCCTGAGTTGTGGAGTCCCTCAGGGCTCTGCTCTGAGCTCACTATTTTTTTATGTATATCTCTCTCTCCTCTGGCCACATTGGTAGAATCCTGTGGAGTCCGAGTGATCTCTTATGCGGACGACACACAATTGGTGTTTTCATTTAAAAATCTCTCTGAAGCAGCTTTTTCTAATTTCAGACGCTGTCTGTGTAACATCTCCACCTGGATGTAATTAAACACGCTTGGGCTCAACTCCGACAAAACCGATGTGTTCTTTAATGAAAAAAACATTTGCCACTACTGTGGTGGCCTTCTGAGTCGATTCCCCCTCAGTAACCTGTGGACTCCGCTAGGAATCTTGGATTCCCGTTTTGACAAGGAGTTATCCTGCAAATCTCAAATAAACCAGGTTTCCTCTGCTTGTTTTGGAAAATTGCACATGCTCCATAAAATTCTCCCTCTGGAGTTTCGCCAGACCATTATTCATGCCCTGATCACCTCGCATCTAGACTATACAAATAGTCTGTACATAGGGGCTCCAGCCTACCTAATCAAACCCTTGCAGATCTTTCAGAATGCGCCTGCAAGGCTGATTTGTAACATCCCATATCGCCACTCGATCTCACCCCACCTGAAGTAGCTTCACTGGCTTCCAGTGATTAAACGTATCCAGTTCAACTCGCTGGTTTTGGCTTTTAGAGCAATTCAGGGTTGGGGTCCAGCCTACCTTAGAGTTCGACGTAAGCATTCTCAGTCTAACCGCTCACTTAAATCGAACCATCTCCCCCTCTTTATGACTCCCCGTTTCCGCCGTTCCAGAATGGGTGGCAGAGCTTTCGCATTGATTACTGCCAAAACCTGGAATATCCTGCCACTGTCCCTGCGTATGACTGAATCTGAAACCATTTTCTGACATACCCTGAACACCTGGCTTTTTTTCAACCCTGTGCCCTTTATTGGTACCTGCGACTGCCGCCTGTCTTAGCGCCAGGACACCCCCGTCGGGGGTAGCTGAGTGCTTTATAAGTTTCAAAAAATAAATAGCAGGGAGGGGGTCAGATGTGTCGTGTTGGCATGATTTTAATTCAGCCTTGATGTATGTAGTACTTCCTCTTTAGTATCATTAGTCTACTTGTGGAGAGGCAAGCAATGCAAAGGAAGCAGCACCTGACCTCCAGCAAATGTATTGTTCACTTAGAGGGCGACATTTGTGGCGCTCCCTTGCACTTAGCACCATTGAACTATGTGCATGTTGTGAGGTAGAAACACGTGCAGAGTGCCTGCAAAGCCCGGTTTGGAAACAGAGGAGGCGCTGAGTGCACATTCTTAACGTAATTGCAGTCTATTGTGCATACATGAATTCTAACTCTGTATTAGTGCACATGATGCAGACAGCACTGCTGTAAAAGCACAGAGCTGTAGCCACCGTTTCCTGTTTTCAAGCTGCACTAGCCGCTACTCTTGCATTAACTTCTAGAGTTTCAGCTGTAGTATGTGATCTAAGGGCAAGTATAGTTTAGCAAAGGAACCACTCTCTAGAGAGACTGCCTGGCCTCCACATATGGGCCCTCCATGGAGGCTGTGCTTAGAGGCACAGCAAGTGAGGTCGGAGACACCCTCAAACCGTCTCCTGCATAGAGGCTTTCAATTGGGGAAGGCACTGTATGACGTGGTCACGACCAGACCGTTACCCAAATCGTGAGGTAGAAACTAGCATGCAGTAGTTGGGTAGACCCACACGGGAGAAGAGCAAAGTCCCTATCATGATTTCACTCTTCACCATTCATTGCACAGGTGCAAATGGGGAAGGGGGTGATCATGCCCCATTTTTTTAGACAATTGCAGTGTCTCTAATATAGCACGGGTGCAGAACAGGATTATGGTACAACCAAAGGCCAGAACTACCGATTTTAGAGCTGGGGAACCAGGTTCGAGCCTCTGCGTTGGCTCAATATCCTGTGATTCTGGGCAAATCACTCCATCTCCCCATGCCTACCAAAAATAAGTGTGACCATGTGTAATGTAACTGGTGCTCACGTAAAGCGTTCCAATACCTTCGGGTCAAGTTAGCGCTATATAAAATCTGCAGCAACAACAAACACGACGAATAAAGGGTAGCATGTGACGTGGTAAAGCAAGCTCTGTTGTTTGTCATTTCTTATTGCCCATGTATCAAGCCCACATTTAAAACCCAGCCTCTGAGTGGTTGTCTGCTTTGTTTCTAAGAAAATCGGTTGCAGACATATATTATTAAACGTTTTTAGGTCTCGGCCTAGAGACGCGCGAAGCGCGTTCTCGGCAGAGAACTATAGCAATCGTTTCAGCTGACAAAGGAAGACAAGAGCTTGGCACGCGCCCAGCATTCTGAATGGGAGAGGGAGCGACAAGAGCAGGCCACGCGCGGATTTGGTCGCACGCACGCTCACGGCGCCAGCGTCTCCGCCGCGCGCCGATGACTGCTCTCTTCCTGGCCGGCTTCACGGAAGGCAGCATGCTTGTCTCTTGTTTGGCTTTGGCAGCCCCCGAGAATGTCTCCATGATGCCTGAGGTGTGGTCCCTCCCGCAATGCCCGAACGCCATGAGCCTCTGTGTCCTCCAGCACCTCCTGTGTTCCGCTACCCCCTCCGGCGCCCCCGTCCATGCCGCTGAGCCCAGCCGGCGCAGCCAACATGGACAGCAGCACCATCAGCAAAGCCCAACCCACGGCCGGCTCGACCGGGCCCGCGGGGGAAACTAAACCCAAGAGCGGTGAGTAGATACTTGTTTTACAATAGCGATCGTTTTTATTTTTATTCATGTAATGCGATGTTGAATAGCGCAAACTTTACCCGAAGGTGTTGCTCTCTTGTCTTTAATATCTTGTTGCGTTTGTTATTTTAGTTTTCAAAGGATGCCTTTCTTCACTCGTCTTTTTGATGTTTTTGAGGTGGCTGACAGGCCTTGCATCTAATCAACGTGAGGCTTGTCTTTTGATGTCCAGTTCTTGTGAGTGCGCCTGGAGCACAAATCTGGGAATGAAGAAATGAAGCGCTGTACACGGCAGTGTGATGAGAATTCATTCAAGACAGTGTACATAGCTGAAGGGTGGGTGGGGAGGGGGGCAGTCCTCTTCAGAGCTCGCCCTGGGGCCACGAGGAGCCTGAGGGTTCCTTGAAGAGCTGTGCTTTAAGCTCCTTTACTCTGCAGAACAAGCAGTTCTGATTTGTGATGTGTGTTTATTTATTTTCATCCAGATGGGGCGGCGTGTTGGTAACACCCTAGTGGTGACACCTCTTTTCCCAATTCTTGTTGCTCTGCTTTTTTGCCCTACTGCTACTTCTAATGTACTTCCAGGTCCGGTAGTTGCTTGCCGGGCCATATGCATCCTGGAGTTGGAATAGCAAGAAGGAGCACAGCAAGTAATTGGAAGTGATGTTATACATCACAGCTGCAGTATGCGGAAGGAGTCGCTGTTCCGGGTTAAGGATGGCCACAGCCTGCTTTCCTTCTGTCTGCCATCTTTCTCCCTGATAGTGCATATTTTTTCCAATACTCTCCCTTACGTGCTTCAACCTACTTTCTGTGTTGCGATCTCTGTGTGCTACACTCCTTGGAAGCCTCCTACATGCGCCCTCTGTGTTGCTCTTTCCCTTTTGTGTGTTCTCCCTATAAACATCCTGGTGCTGTGTTGCTCTCTCCCTCCAGTGCTTGCACCCCACCCCACCCCTTCACGCCACACTTCATTGTCTCACCGTGTGCCACCACTTATTCTGCCCCCAACGCACTCTGTATCTCATTGTGAGGTTCCCCTCACTAAATACCCCCTGTACTCTGTTTTCTCACCATATGTGCGTTCCCACAGAAACCCCTTCTTTGCACTCTTTGTGGATCGCTCCCTAGTGTGCTTCTCCTCCCACTAAACACTCCTGCCGTCTTTATTGCTCTCTTCCTCGTGTGCTTCTCGCTCAATGAATTATTTTGGCCGATGCTACAGCATTGGTAAAAAAAATCTATTTGCTGATGTTGCATAACATCGGCAAAAACAAAGGGACTAAAAAAGTGAGACCAGTTGGCTTTGCCAGTGTTTGTTTATGTAGTTATGTTTTAATGTAGATATGCCTCTCTGTGTACTTGTCTATACAATTCCTGTATCCACCCATTCCTTTCTCTCATTTATCAGTCTAGTGGCTGGCCTTTGTCCATGTTTTGGTACATTGATATGCCAATCCAGTTATCTCTCCCTTATGTCTATAAGTTTAATGTTATTTATCTGTCTTAGTCAGTCCGTTGTCCTTCCATACATCTATTCATCCGCCCATCTATGCGTGTCTGTGGTTCTTCTTTCAGTCTGTTCCCCGATTCCCCTGCAACCCTCCGCCTGTCTGTCCAACCAACCGTCTTTCTGTCTGGCTAGATGGATTAATATCTGTGTATAGCTTTATATTTTTCAATACATAACGATATGTATATTGTTGGTGCCCACATGTTGTTCACTATATTACCACACCAGGAGTAGTGTACTATCACTATCTCGTGCATGGCATCAAACCTCTTTAGCAATAGTTACCCGGAGTCCTGCTTCAAAAGCACACGAGTACCACACACTGACAATTTTTTCTTTTGTTTTTCCAAAGTGCTAGTTTTTGTTGCTTCCCATATTGTAAATGGCTGCCCCCCATCCGTTCCCATAAAAAACATCATTTTGCCTTTGCCTCTACTATGACCACTGCAGGGAACCTATATGATTGGTCAGTTCACTTTTGTGAGCGAGTTCTGTCTGTAAGCGGAAATACCCAATGTGCGTGCGCACAATTCACTTATTTTTAAAAAAAAAATCATTTCGCGGCTCTCCTAGCACTGTGGCACGGGGGCTCGTGTTTTTTTTAGTCTTCTCCTCTACCATTTCCTTTCCTCCCTTCTTTTTTCAAAAGTCCATCTGTGGCTCCTCCTAATCTCGTCCATCTTCCCTTTCTTTCCCTTGCTTTCGATCCCTTCATGCCCTCTCTCTTCTTCCTGCCACTTTGCTCCCTCCCTTCTTCTCTCCTCCCTTGCCTCCTTTCACACCCCTGCCGTTCAGCTTGCTTCCTTCCCATCCACGTTTTCTGTATTTTCCCATGACTCACTGCAGAATTTCATTCGTACTTTCTGCATCGATTCCTCCGTTCACTCTTTGCTATATTTCTTTGTTCCACTATCCGACCTCCCCTCTAACACCCTGTAGCTCTGTGTATTTTGTCGCTGGCATTCTTTAGTGAAATGTAGCGCACATTGCCCCTAAATATTTCATCTTGTGTGTATGGCGTCTTCCCAGCTCTTATTCTGTCGTTATCGTTATTCATGAAAGCAAGATACTTAGTCTAGTGTCACACTCCAATCCCTATCATGGTCCAATTTGCACATATATTTCAAAATATACATATTTACCTGCCACACTGACCCCCCCCCCCCCCCCCCCCTCTCTTTGGTCTTCCCTCACCGTACATTTCCCAGACCGGTAAGATATATTTGAGGTAGCTCCTGCCTCATACCCACTTCTGTCTGGGTGTGTCTCCTCCTTCATTTATGAGGGCTGTGCTTCTGTTCTCTGTGAGAGTGAAGTGAGAAGGCATAGTGCTTTCAGTGGCTGTTACAATGGCTTGATGATGAGTATGATAGAAATCACAATCTACTGAAGGTCCATGTAGACGGTTGGGAGACAGAGAACATGACGGCACAAGGTGCACACACATAAACGCACACAATCACACAACCACAACCACACACGCACACACACGCACACCCACACGCACACGCACACACACACTACACACACACACACACACTACACACACACTACACACACACTACACACACACTACACACACACTACACACACACTACACACACACTACACACTACACACACACTACACACCACACACACTACACACACCACACACTACACACACACACTACACACGCACACCCACACGCACACCGACACCCACACGCACACCCACACGCACACCCACACACACTACACACTACACACTACACACACACGCACACACACTACACACACACACACACACTACACACACACACACACACTACACACACACACACACACACACACACACACACACACACACACACCACACACACTACACACACACACACACACACCACACACACTACACACACACACACACTACACACACCACACACACACCACACACACACTACACACACACTACACACACACTACACACACACTACACACACCACACACACTACACACACACTACACACACACTACACACACTCTACACACACTCTACACACACTCTACACACACTCTACACACACTCTACACACACTCTACACACACTCTACACACACTCTACACACACTCTACACACACACTACACACACACTACACACACCCAGCCGCACACCCAGCCGCACACCCAGCCGCACACCCAGCCGCACACCCAGCCGCACACCCAGCCGCACACCCAGCCGCACACCCAGCCGCACACCCAGCCGCACACCCAGCCGCACACCCAGCCGCACACCCAGCCGCACACCCAGCCGCACACCCAGCCGCACACCCAGCCGCACACCCAGCCGCACACCCAGCCGCACACCCAGCCGCACACCCAGCCGCACACCCAGCCGCACACCCAGCCGCACACCCAGCCGCACACCCAGCCGCACGCACACACAACCACACACAACCACACACAACCACACACACACAACCACACACACACAACCACACACACAACCACACACACAACCACACACACAACCACACACACAACCACACACACAACCACACACACACACAACCACACACACACACACAACCACACACACACACAACCACACACAACCACACACAACCACACACACACACAACCACACACACACAACCACACACCACCACACCATCAGCGCACACTTTCACCAGACCCAAACACCATCAGTTGTCAGTGTGCGCTTTCACCAGGTACAAACACCACTAGCCATCAGTGCATGCTTCCACCAGGCACACACCACCAGACGTCGGTGCACACTTTCACCAGTCATCCACACACCACCAGCCGTCAGTGCACGCTTTCACCAGGCGCACATACACCATCAGCCGTCAGTGCATGCTTTCACCAGGCACACACACACCACCAGCTGACAGTGCACACTTTCACCAGTCACACACACCACCAGCTGTCAGTGCACGCTTGCACCAGGTACACACACCACTAGCCATCAGTGCACACATCAATGGTTAACGCATCCACAATTAACTATTGCAGCAATCACAGTATGGCACACTTTACTTTTAAACATATTCATCTAAAGTGCAGCATGCCACCATTGCTACAAAAATAAATACACATTTTTTTGGCCTACAATTTATTGACTTTTGTTGCAATTAGTGTTGCAATATTTAGCAATGCCGAAAGCTCAAACTTAATTACTGCGAGACCTATTGCATTGCAAATGCTTGTTTTCATCTTGCTCCCTGAATAGTGACCATCTTATAAGGCAAAACATTTTTCATTGTAAATTGTGTGCTTTATCGGTGCATCATAAGAGTGTGGCTTCAATTTAATTACTTTTTTTATTCTGCGGAAAAGAAATCCCTCGTTGGGTGAACCGCCTTGCATACTTCAGTTCCTGTGTACCCTTTCTCCAGAGCTGCCTGCCCAAGGAATGGCTGACTCCTGCGGCGCTTCAGTCCAGCATCAGCCAGGAGCTGCACGATGGACTTGAGGAAGCGGAGGATGCAGCTGCATCTGCTTCCTCGTCTACCTCAAACACCACAGCACTGCCCAGACCGGGACGCCACACCAAGCTCTAAATATCGCATTAGTGTTAAATATTCAGAACTCAAGTTTTTAGAGTTGACCTCAACATATGGCTGCAGTACACAGCATCAAAAGGGAGAAACATTTCAGTATTCCCTTTTGATGTAATAAGAACTCTACCCCCACCTGGAATCTCGCGCTCAGGATTATATTTCTAATTGGTGGAATCGGTGGAAGAGATTGGGGAATTTCAAGGAAGCACCCTTTTCACCATACACTTATTCAGTAAATTGTTTACCTTTGTTCAGTTGTGTGCGAGATCTTTAAAGTTTGTATTATTTTGGATTGTTTACAAGCCATGCACCACAACCTTCTACTATTAGAAGGTGGAGAAACACGAAGTATCTTTACTGAAAAAGCAGGATACAGGTTGTTTACCTCAAGAAGCCATCTTGGTCATGGCTGAATCGACAGTACACTGCCTATCGTGAAGGTACACCGTAACACATTTCTGCAATCGCTATCACAGGAAGAAACAAGAGAAAGCTGATTAAGCATAAGGACAGGGTATTTAAGAGATTACAGGGAGAGATTGTAGTTCAGTATCAGAAGAAATATTTGACGACTGGTGAATGGCAAGGCCGCACTGTGGCTCGGGTTCTGTCTTTCTGTTGCCCGTAGTGAGTATTGGAGTATCTTGCACTTCTTTGTGTTATGCAGGTCATTAAGACCAGAGATTCCATCCAGGGCCTTATATTTTCACATTTCTCATTTTCTGTTCATTCGTCCTTGTTTTGAGGCTGATGTCCCACTTGTTTCCAATGTCAAGGAAGAAGTATTTGAAGAATCATAGCATTTTGGCAAGGCTCTCAGTTGGCAATTACAGGTGCTTAAGGTTTACATATGAAAAGCTGATTTGTGCTCAAATCCAAACCGATCTAGGTAGTTATTCCACTCCTGTTTGCAGGGAATCCTTTTTAGGTCTCTGCTAGGCAGCGCATGCGCTGTCTCCTCGAGAGATGTTGTATTCGGTATAGTGGGGAAAGCTCCGCCCACTTTCCGCCTATCTTTCTGATTGGCCACAATCGTAAATGCTGCATTTTGATTGGTTTTTGTAAACTTAATCCCGCCTCCTGACTGCCATGTCGTCATTGTCCTTCCACAGCTATCGGCCCCTTTACTTTCAAAACCGTTTAGTTTCCCTGCCTCCACCCCCGCCCCCACCACCCCCGATCCCTCCCGCAGTCCGTGACTTCTCAGGTCAGCAGCACCCACCCACCCCCTCCCTTGTGTGCCTTTTTAACACTCACACTTCCGTTTTAAAATGCAATAGGTCTCGCGTACATACGAGTCCCATTGCATTTTAAATGCTTGTTTTCTAAGTAGCTTGAGTTATGTTTTTTAGTCCACTGCAAAGTTAAAACTGACTTGTGTACTTCTACCTTTTATTTGTGAAATCATGTAGTTCTAACTTATATAAATGTTTAATATTTTGCCAGGATTTTTTCGCGTCCTTGATATGTTTTTGTTAGCCACTTCCAGAAGACGCTTTAGGTTCCTATGATTGTTTGAAAGCAACAGCAGAACTTCGACTGTCCATTCCCGGCCAATATGGAAGACGTACTACCACCACCACCATAATAGTCATATGCTATAGGCTGTGTAAGTTTGTATTTAGTATTGTGTCTTATTGATGTAAGGGAATCATTTTGCAGCGGTGTGGGTAGGAACTATCATGATTATTAGCAAAGAAATTCAGTGCTTTATTTGAACTGGTAAACTATGCAAATATCACCTGCGCAAATAACACAGGCGACACAATCTGGAGGCCATGTGCACTGACATTTTAAGGATATTTTTGCTGCAAACTGACTTTTTTTGCACGTCCTAAATTTATTTTTGGCTAGGCAGCACTGGTTGTTGTCGACTGCGAATATGCGTGCAAGTGTTTTGCTTTTATTTATGTCATTAAAAAAAATCACCTGTTCGGGTTCTGTGCACAACCTTTATATTAAAACTAATTTATAGTAAGGACGTATTTTTATTTATCCTCTTGTGTATTCACAATAGGGCTGTGGTGGGTTCCGGCAGGTTCTGTTACAAAAGTTTCCAGCATTTGACAGTCTTTAATGATACTTTTTTTTGTGTGTTCAGTCTGAGAGTTTATCGACGTCCTTAAAAATCTCACTCCTCTTCCTTAACATTAGAACATTGAGAGCCCACAAGCATATCACTAAAACAATGTACATTACTGGTGCAGTGGTTTTAGCTCACTGAAACTTAATGCATAGCCTTGTTTCAGAAATGGTTATTAAACTCCAAGTCTTTTTTTACATTAAATTGTTGAATATTTGATGCCTGGACCTCTCTAACATGTTTGTGCTAACAGGAAAGGTCGTCAAACATCGTAATTAGTGATTTTAAGTGACTAAGACTATTCTACTTCCATGCCCCATACTGTCAAGAATGTACCCATCCTGGAAATAACGATTTTATGTCACACTGTTGTGATACATTTGAAGTTCACCATTAGTTGCAAAATTGCTAATTTTGACACCACACTCGGTGACTGAGTCATGGTAAATACAAATATAGAACATCACTACAACGTCATTTTAACCCTCTGAACTTACTGGTCAACAGCATTGGCTTGCGGCGGACGTAGGCCAATTCTCAAACACTGCCTATAGTTTTTGCAGCCTATGATTGTCTGTGATCTATCGTAATGATTGGGAAGAGATGGAGTTTGTGACTGCTGCTGTGCTAGCAACGAGGTATACTGTTAATAATATACTTAAGATAATCTTCCCTTAATTGAACCACTTGAAATGTTTAAAAAGTGCATGTTGCAAGGTGGTAATGACCAAGCAGTAGTTACCTCTAAAAGTTACTAAGGCCTTATGCATGTATGGCAGTAGGTTTGGGGCCTCAGTTCCCAGCGTCATATATTGGCATAAATAGAAGCACAGTGGGAATGTTGACTCAACTTTTGCTTACTTTGCTTGCAACCTATTTGGTTGCTGAGGGGTGTCTCACTAGCTCATAGTAACAACCACGCTAGCATTTTGGTTTTATCGAAATAAGTTAGTGTTGTTAATATGCTGACATGTCATATAATGGGTTTCAGGAAGATCAGTGCTCACACAGAGTAACCAGGTCACTTGAGTGCAAGATGTTAGGCATTTGTGGCCTTACAGTTTTCTTCCACTGCGTGAAAGATATATATTTGTATGCCTCTGCAACAAGACACTAAGTTAATTTCTATGATCTGACTTGAATGAAGTCACCTTTCCTTCATTCATGTAAAGATATTGCTGGTACAGCTTAAAATCTTTTAACAAAGACATTTCAGCGCAGTTGTTTTAAAGGAGATGGTTTTAAAAATACATTTTAAGTCCTGTCCTCTTTAAACTAAGGCATAGCATCCTTCATAATTGAAAAACAATATTGGCTAACTGCGTGAAAACAATTTTACTAGTAAGTATGACATTTTTACAAGGTATACCAAATGTTTATAGTATCAAAACAACTAATTACACTAAGTATGTGAAAAATGTTCAGTCTCTAAACTGCAGGTTTCTGCACTTTAAACTACCAGCAGGATGTTTGCTTCTACTCTTTTGTTAAATATATGTTTGATGCAAGAGTCTGCTTTTTAACAGTCTGAGAATGTGTCGAAGTTATTTTGAGTTTCACTCCTCTTTTCCTGCCCCCAAGTGCAGAGTTCTGCTTTGGGCATGTGGTTGTCCCATAGTGATTCTCATAGTTACCTTTTGTTGCCATGTCTTTCATACGAATATGTTTCAGCAACTCACAGAATGGGTCAGTGGTACTTTGCCATTGAGTTACTTAAACAAAGATGGTGCCTTTTCCAAAACTGCATTAGTGTAGTAGCACCAAACGGAAGGGTGTACATCTTTCCTACTTGAGCTGTATATTCGAGTCACTGCCTTTGTACTTATTAGAGTTCCTTGGATAAATTGAGCACCCCACCGTAAGTAAAGATGAATTCACAGCCATCCCCAAGTCTCCGCCCAATTAGTTCCCACTGTGTACTAGCACAAGTAGCAGCAATTACGCCTGCCTTTTTTTGTTGCTAGTTCAGTGCTCTGAAAGGGACAGTCATATCTGAGATGGTCAAAGGTCTACATTTTTCATACGTTTTGGGTACAGCACAAGGTTTTGCTGTAGGCAAAATTGTGTATTTGGTAGTACTATTGTCAGAGGCTAGAGGGTTTTACAGTTTATCCATTGTTTAGAATTCTTCCTGTAATTGTGCTCTAAATGAAACATAATGTGCTGCTGTGTTTCATTAATCCTCTTTTTCACCCAGTGCCCAGGAAACTTTGTCCAGCTAATTAATTGTTTTCTCTGCTCTTGTTACTCTACAGCAATGGAAATTGTCTCACTCGTTGGTATCCTTTATCCAAAACACTAGAGAGCATGATCCTATCTTTTTCGGTTTCCTACCAAAGGATGCTTTGTTACAGAAAGCCACCCTCAACACAAAAGTCCAGTTAGAGATTTCGATTTAAGGTCTTGGGTGTACACACATTGAACAATGTAATGATGAAACCAATGCTTTACTTGCTAATTTACCATGCTAATTTTCTTAAGCGGAGCGCCTCCATCATGCCGATGTGTTTAATGTGTCTCGTATTGGTAAAACACCAAACCATCTTAGCAAGATCTGTACCAGCCTCCATAGAGTTTATGGCAAATTATAATTTCACGTTCTGCTATTCAGGGCTACTCGAGGAATGAATGCAAGTATTTTAAAGTTCTTTAGGCAGCTTGTGTGGAAGTATTTTCTTCTTTATGCTGAGCTTTATCCTTCTGTGCAGGCCTACTCATGGCTGCAAGATTTCCTCAGTACTTTTATTCTGTAACCTTTTTGTAACTTTTATCTATTTCCAAAGAAGCATGAAACCTGAAAAAATATGGGTCAGCATGCTGCACCATACTGCACTGTTGTTGTTGCCAGGTGCTGGAAAGTAACACATTATTAAGCCGAGATGGATTTTTTATTTTTTATTTTAAAACCTTACCGTAATAAAGAAGTTTAGGAATCTCCTCCTTTGGTCTCCATCTGGGCTTTGAGCACCAAAACTGTAACTCTCTTTACCTTCTGCAGAGCTTTATTCAGAGCATTGAGACCGTACCTAATAGGCTCCATCCTGACATTTATCCTGCAGGACGGCTATGTGACTGCAGGATTATTTGCTCCGCTTCCAAAAACACTCCTTTCTACAATGGTAGCTGCATCTTTGATGCACCATTTAGCCATTACGTTCTTAGGAATCGTCTTTTCGGAAGCATAGCTTTACTTTCATCACCTTTGTTGTACTTTTGATGGTTTGTGAAATTTGTTGAGGGATTTCTGTTACTCCTTTGTGTTCTTTCTCTTTTGGTTTACCATTTCTTACCATTATCAACGAAGACATTATACGTTTGTATTTGACATGCTAGCTTTCTAAAGTGTAAACGTTGGTAGTGGGTAAGAGAGGCATCTGTATATTACTTCATAACCAACCCAGTTCATGGAGCTATTAGCCAAACAGTGTTGGTGCCTTTGGGTGATTATAGGTTATGCTGATGGGTAGCTCTCCTAAATTCTCTAGGATGACCCTTCTGTTTTGTCCTTCGCTTAAAAGATACTTTTTGGCAGATCATGATTGTAGTGTTATACCGTGCTAGGTAGCTATTCAGAAGGACCATCCATTTCAAGTAACTGATTTTTTTTTGTCTACATTTCAGTAGCATCTAAGAGAAAGTTAATGGATTTTATTTTTATTAAAGGTTTTGATCCAAGACATTGCATCTGTGATCAGTAAATCACTGTATGCCAAGTTTGATAAATTGGTGCACCGCTTTCGGCAGATGTAGTACATGGCCTCACATGTGCTAGTCAGTGGTATATCCAGTTAGCCATACACTTAATGTATTCTATAAACCTGATCAGTACTTGCAGACCTAGGGGAGTCATAAGTTACAACAGCACTTCACATTTATGATATATAGGTCTGCCTAAAATTGATGTGAGGGACTACACCCAGGCCTTCTAAGAAAATCCTTGATGGTTTTAGACCTGGTGTGTTGAACTTACCAAAGTAGATTTATGTCTTTGAAAAGGATAAGTATGTTCACTGCCCTCAATAATCCTTAGTGACTGGTCCTCTGTAAATCCTTGGTGCCTCACTGTATAGTGTGTGTGTGTATATTTCTTTTTTTTATATATACAATCTCTCACACACACACATATATTTCCATAGGGCTTACTAAGATACCACTACCAGTTGTTATCCAATGGGATTTGTTTCTCAGCACTGTACTTTTTGTTGCCTTGCAAACTTATTATAGGTTAGTGGCTGTTGAAACCGAATGGGTTCCTTCACATGTATAAAATGCCTGAATGTGCCCTGGAACATTGTTCTCAGTGAATGTTTTTTAATGTATTCATAGGTGTTATTTTAATCTTGTTTAAGTACACTTTTTCTAGTTCAGGAGAAGACTGTTTAAGAGACCTAGCTAGATGAGCAAGCCATATCATTGTATTGCTTTGTTGAAGTGATAGGCATGACAATGTAATTTTCATTGTACCCCCTTTCTGATCTGCTGATGTATTCTACTCAGAGGGGACTGTGAAAGTGTGCAAACACTATGCACTTGTTGACGAGCCCCATTAGTTATCAGGGTTACCAATGAATATGCAAGTAATCATTGTGATGTTTCTCTGCATAATATACCGAGATGAATATAGTACATTTATCTAGAACCTCCCACATCTTTCCATTGTAGTGCATTGGAGCTATGATTAAATTTCAGTCTGTAGAGGGTACCAAATCTAGAGCCTAGTTAAAAATCGTGCTCCACTGTCTTTTTTTCCATTTTGCTTTTAGGTCCTTCGAAAACCTTCTTTAGCTATGTAATTTGAATCAAATCTGCCAGGTGGTCCTTTAACTTGGTAATATGTATTCTGTTTGCCCTGTAGCTAATGTTAGAAGTTGTACAAACTGTATGGAGCAGCTTGATTACAAAGTGTGCTACTAATGTCCTGTTTGACCGATTACTCTGTTTCACATATCAGGCGTAGGTCAAGTGAAATATCTATGCTTGAACAAGTGAAAAGTCACTGTGACTGAATTGTGATTCTTCAAAAACATACAAAGCGTGGAGGATGTTCTCTTTACCTTGATAGATCACGCTTGTCTTAAGAATTGTGGCTTGCAGTACTACAGAATGATATGCACAGATGTTGCCTGGTGAAGAGACCAACCTCAGCAGGAAATCACACTTTCTTCTATCTTTAGACTGCTGAGAACTGAAGGCTTTTTTGGCTAGTTGGTGATTTGGGGATTTTATTTTATCCATACCAGTCCTTAACCCTTTCTTAGTAATCAAGACACTGATGTTACATTTTAGTTAGTCAGTTGACTAGATGTTGGGCACTAAAACTAATAGGTTTGACCCGATTGTTCAGTAGAAAGGTTGATGGCATAGCATTGCTAGTTGTCATATTTGTATCTTCTTTGCCAAATACCCTGGTTAGCATCAACTTCAAACTATACATTTCCTTATCTATGTAAACCGATGTTGGCGATCCCTTTTAAATAAAGTTTATTCAAAGCCTATCTGAAACATGAAAATAACTGCCCTTCTTTAGCACTTGCCTTTGGTATAGATTTACTTCACACATTATCTGGAGGTGACTAGTTCCAATTTGTTTATTCTGAGCCTCGGTACTAACAGCTGCATAAGAAGTACAACAATGTTGGATTATCTGGCGCTCTGCAACTGTACTGCTGGTAACGGTATTTTACGACCTGTAGTTAAGAATAAAGCTCAAGTCCACAATGCTCCATTCTATTATGCATCCAACTAAATTCTATAGAATGCTGCTTTCAGGTTTTTACAATGTCTTCTTTAGTCTTTGGAAATAAAAGTAACTCTGCTGTTTCGGCCATGAGAAGAGATTTACACCAGCATTTATATATATAAATAATACTGTAAAGCACTGATATGTAGCAAATGCAAGCTGACAGTGATTACATAAAGACCAGTGAATTATTTCCGTCCTAAAGAGTCAAAAGTATTCAACTGCTTCAGGGTAAAAGGAAGTTTTATGACTCCTTCGATGAGCTGTTCTGTAAGATGATTTGTACTTTTGATACCTAATGAATTTTCCTTGTTTAAATCGTTCTTGTTTTACAAAAATAAAATAAATGCGACATCAATAAGCCAATTATCTAATGCTGACAGTGTGCTAACATCATATGCTTTGAATGGATTTATATGGAGTGTTTAAAACTCTTATTGTGTTGTTGATTTGAGAGATGTGTATACTTGCTTTGAGGTTTACAGTATTTCAGTCTTGGTACTAAATGTCAATTCCTGTTATTTCTTATTGTTTAATAGGGAAATGGGCTGTCCTTGCAGTAGAGTTCGAAACCATACGAGGAAATATGAGTTTGGCTGCACTTTTAGTATTTTGCAAACGTTTGTAATCTGACTCTTTAATCCCGGAAAAGATGGTTTGAACTTTTGCCTTAGTTATCTCGTTTTTTTCCCCAAACGGTGTGCAAGAATTTACCTTGCTTTATAGTTTGTAACTCGGAGCAGAAACAGCCTGTTTAGTCTTTTTTTTCCACAATGAATTTTGTATTTTTTTAAGTAAAATAATACTTGCGTTAAATAAAATAAAAAATAACAAAAAAAACAGCAATATGTCACTCATTTGAATTTCATGAATGGCTCAATTATTAAGCAACTTCAATGTTCATCTATACAAGTTCTCCTATATGTGTTCTGTAATTACTAAATACATTTTGGAGTGTAAAGATATATTTATGATTTAGCAATGCAATTTGAAGAATTTCAGAAATATACCTTGTATGTAAACAAACAGTTTAAACTCTTCCAGTTAGGCAAACTGTTTCTGTACGGATGAAATCTTGAACCATGTCGTAACATTGTATAACTCCTAAATATTTATTCTAAAAATTCGTACTTAGTATTTGCACAAAAAGATATATAGACTATGCAGTAGTAGTGCGGTCTCCTCAAGCAAATTTGAGTGCAGTTGTCTCCACTGCACTCGGGAATGCAGTTACTGTATCAAGGAGTTCAAGAGGTGCGGGGGGCGGGAGAGAGAAGGAAATAACCCCAGTGGACAAAGATCCCTCATTTAACAAACTGTGTATTCTTTTCTGAGTAGCAATGGAGAAAGGGTTGCCCTATGGAATTCTAAGGCTGGAGCAAAAAAGAATGACTAGGGAATTGAGTATTCTCTAGATGGTGTATTAACCGGTACAATGCACACGGAGTTCCTGATCTCCGCATAATGTAAAGTGAGCAAATTGTTAAATTCCATATGTTGTCATAAGCCCCCAGTGACACTCCCACCCAAGTCGAAGTCCTACCCACACCAGCCCCAGCCTAGCATGGTAAGCCTCTAACCTTCATCTATGTGGGTTCCCAGAAGTTGACTCATCACTTTAGGGACTCTCCTATAGAGCATGAAGTAACCACAGTGCTGGGATGGATTTAGGTAGGTATGCATTTTGCGTGAAAAATGGCATTTAGAGGGAAAGTACTGACGGGTAAGGGCTAGGGGCCAGTATATGAGATTTCCCACTCTGCACAAACCTCTAAACTGGTTCCAATTTAGTCTGATCCAAAGAATGTCAACCATGTTCTTTAGAAAGTGGGCATGAGATTTTGCAGTCTAAATGTTTTGTGCTTGTCAGACGCCATCTACACCACCTTCATCATCCATTCCGTCATATTGAATGTGTGGTGCAGGCGCCAGTATCTCAGTACTTCACTGTAGTGTGACCAGCCACCTTCCTTGGCATTGAGGTGTCTCTGGCATGTCCGGAGTATCCTGCAGCAGGGCATCATCTATCAGACTGTACCATGGTGATCATGGGAGAGCCGGATAATGTGTCCCATGTTGCTTCCCAATATTGCTGAAGGTTTGGTCAGGACCACCATGTGCATTTTTGATCGTAGCTAGTCAACGCGTGTCTCCAAGACTGTGAATCCCCAATACATTGGCTTCTAAAAGTTTTTTTAGGGGTCTAGTACCATTTATGCCACATTTTATAGTGTGTAATTTTAGGCAAGCTTGCCAAAATCTCATCCTAGGTGATTCTAGGATTCTGGACAAGTCATCCATACTAAAGTCATTGTCAGGGGCAGTTTGCCAAGCAAAGTGTAGGGCGTCTCCCACTGGTTTTTGGGTTTCGCCTGCCGAAGGCTGCGCTCTGCACAGCTCTTCAGCGCAGGTGAAATCCTATGTCGTCAATAAGGACTCCTGGAACGTCCCCCGGCTCATATTGGTTAGCTCCATAAATGGAGGCTAGCCATTGAGTGCCGGATCTGGCCATCAAGGCTGGACCAGATTCGGGGGCGTTCCGGAGATTTTTTCCCAGGGCGGAGTTACGTTTTTTCCCGTTCCCTCCCCTTTCACTGAAAGTGAATTCAGATGCGCTGTCCATTCCCGCCCCCTCCGTGTGCCTTTCCGCCCCCCTTGCTGTCCTGTGCACGTTTCCCGCCGTCCGTGTCCTCTCCCGCCCCCTCCCGCCGTCCGTGTCCTCTCCCGCCCCCCTCCCGCCGTTCGTGTCCTCTCCCGCCCCCTCCCGCCGTCCGTGTCCTCTCACGCCCCCAGCGAGTGCCCACCTCGCGATTTCTGCCCGCCTGCCTGCCTAGCGAGGGCCGCCGCGCTGCCCGCGGCGACCCGGAAGTACCTGGCCGGCCGGCCAATCCCTTCGCGGCCGGCCGGAAGTCCCGCACCCGCAGCCCGGGGGAGGGAAAGGGAAGCCTTGCTGTTTGCCGCTTCCCCCTGCCTGGGGGAAGCCTTTGCCGGTGTTGCCGGTCTCCCATGCCTGGAGGGAGACCGGAGAGGAGCCTGACGAGGGTGGAGCGGAGGGGGCGCGGGGCACATTGTGGTGCCCGCCCCCACCGCAAATCCGTACCGGCAGCAAGGAGGAGGGCAGCAGCGATCAGGTAAGGATCAGCGGAAGACGTTAGAACCGTGCAGATCTCACCACCCACGTGAGCCCGTCCCCCCTCCCTGAGCCCGTGTGTAAATGCTTGTCTTTGTCCAGTAGCCGCCGCCAAATTGTAGTTTTATTTCTATGTCAAGCGTATTTCACGGCCTTACAGCACTTCCTCTCGCTTTACGGCTTGCTGTATAGCTCTGTTCGTGGCCGAGGCTCCTTCCCTCCTCCCTTTCTACGCTTCACCAAGTTGGCCGCCGGGGTAAGAGTACGGAGCTGAGGGCCTGGATTAGGAAATCGGTTGCCATCCGCCTCCGTGAAACGGGCAGCGGGTTCAGAAAAGTGTGGCGGTCACTCAGGGTAGTACAGATAGAGTATTTAGATCGGGAGACCCCGGGGGGAGGGGGATACCAGGACTCTGCCCTGTAGGCACTGCCCCGACCCTGCCACACTTCACTGCGAGAGCCGCGGACGGATAGACAAACAGTCACACACAAGCACACACATAGACACAGAGTACACACACACAGACGGCAAGGAGACACAAACACGAGCACACACATTCATCTATGCAAAGGCAGACACACAAAGAGACACAACTGTGCACAAAGACAGACACACAAACATAAATGCACAAATAGGCACACACACAAACTCACACATACAATACCCACGTTCAACTACTGAAGTACGACACACTCAAACACAAACATACAAAGAGGCACACAGACAACAGATAGCCATGCACAACTCCTCAAACGACAGAGTCACACACGCAGACAGACAGACACAGGGGGGCAGACGCGTCCGACTACTCAGAGACAGACAGGTGCACACAGAGTCACAGAGGACAGAAACACACAGACACACCGACACCCCACACAGGTGCACACGGGCGAAGATTGCAGGATGCCTACACATCTGCACCAATAGGCAAACAGTCACACAAACACACGTCCTGCAGCGCACTGGAGCTGTGCCATTGTGCGGCTGCGACGTTTTCCGCACATTATGGAAGCGCTGCATTTGCTGCATAATTCGTCCTCTGCTCCACCATGGCATGATTCGAACAAAAAACAAATCCGTTTCTATTTCACACACTTCAAACGTTACTAAAGTCGCAGTGACAACTGATGGCGGGCAGTGGAAGCCCCTCGTAAGGTTGTCTTCTCTCCTTTCTGAGGCTTGTTGCTGTGTTTGTGTGTTAAGACGAGCTGCAGACTATTGTTCCCAGACAGTTTTAACGAGGGTAAAAATGACAAAATGATGTCATGCTATCAGCAAATGCGTTGCATGACGCTGCACCATTTGCCTTTTCTTGCCTCATATTTCAGTCAACCCTGCTGCATAATGTGCCCCCCTCCGATGCATAATTCCAGTGCCTTGAGGTTATGTCAGATAAAGCACCCAGCCGAGCCGTGGCTTAGCTGTTCATCCTTCAAATGTCGATACATTGAATATCATCGAGGTGGTTACTCGGTGAGGTGCTCTGGATTATGTAATGAGATCCTTACAATGACACAATCCAGACGGATTGGGCGTCTAGGCGCTAGATTACACTAATCTAGGAATGGTATTCAGCGACCAGGAGTCCTCAATGCGCCCAGCGCGTGTCCCAGCGCCTCTTGGCGCTTCGTTGTAGGTTTGCACTACGGACGGTGTGATTCTATGTGGTGTTTACTACTACGAGCCCGGCTGCTTCATAAAATGTTATTTAATGATTGTGGTTTAATTACACTAAAATACACATTGGTAAGCCATACCCTATCCATCCCTGGGCCCTAATAACACCTTACTGTAGCTAGCTGCCACCCTGAGCCGACCCTAAAAACTCCTTACTGCCCCTAAACACTTCCTATGAGTGACCCTTAAAACTCCCCACTCCCCGCACACTGCCCACGCATGAGGCCTACAATCTGCCCACTGCCCCTCTCTGAACCCTAAAGGCACTTTTGTGCAGTTTTAAGAAGCACAAACTTGGCCACGGCAGTTGGAGCCCTTGGATTATATAATAGAGGGGAGGAGGCATGTTTTTTAGGCCCAGGGAGATTATGTGATTTTTTTTGTCAAGAATCACACAGTATATTGGCGCAAGGCGTTCAGCTGTGCTATTTGGCACCCCATTTGTAGGGTGATTAGATTGAGTGTATTTTACCGTTAAAGGACCTAGCACACTAGTGTAACCAGGTGCTGTATGTAGCACACAGACATACCAATAAAGGGAATTTAAACTGCATAGCTGCGCTGCTCTAACTTTTCCAAAGGCGAAACCATTGCATTGTAAATGCTTGTTTGAAAAATGTTTTGTCAGCATGCCTTTATACAGTCTGGCCCCCCCACTCCCCTGTACCGACCTCATTTCTCCAGATAACTCAATATTGGAGAGTTTGGCAGGTCCGATGGGGGAGTCCCTCGCCTGTTCCTAAGACAATGTGTATTTCGCAGTAGCTTTGTCTTTGGTAACTTGATTTGTCTTGATGGAACCACAAAACTTCTCATTTCACCATACATAATGATTTGATCAATTGTTTGTATTCTGGCTTCATCCTAGGCCTTCCATCGTATGGTATACTCTGACGCATTTAGCGGAGTTGTTCCATAATGGAGCTTTTTTTGTGGAGACATAGATCCACTTTCAAGTACTTGTAGGCGAGTTTCCATATTCACTACGTCACTCTGGCTATTAGGTTAACTCCCTGCTGGGATGACGAGTAGTGATCTCACAGTAGAGAGAGGATTGTCAAGTCATCGGCAGTCTGTGTCTCCAGTAATACTCCTTGCGTGTTTTTTTGGAGTGTGGGAACATGTACTCAATTTGAGATAGGTGTAACGCCTGGTAGTAAGATTCTGTGTGTTTCAAGGCCATTCCACCATAGTACTTATCAGCTGTGATTTTTGACATTTTCAGGCGAGATTGCGCAATACCTCACATTAATTTGATGCCTTAGTCTATTTTGCATAGTTTTGGCATCATGGATGGTCGCGTACCCAGTGTGTCATTGAAATGCAGTGCCATCTTAATTATCAGCACCTCGTCCTACAGCGACAATTAAGAGCACCTGGCATAATCATCTCCAAAGATGGATTGCAAGCAGTGGGCTTAGGCTGTCATCCACCATTCGTTCAATGTGTTGTTGAGGAAACTCCCCAGATACTTCAGTTCCTCTCTTTTGCACTGGAAATTGTAGCCTGCAATGGATGTCGGCATAGCACCTCTCTGTGGGGAGCGCCTCCGTTTTGTTCCAGTTTATTCTGTTCCCAGCAAAGAAAGAAAAGGTATAATGAGCGTCAGTAGTAAGCAGTCGGAGGTCTGTCAAAGAAAGAAGAATGTAATTCACACATAGAATTTTGGATTCCACCACCACAGTTCAACTGGCCCTTCACTTATTAGTACAGCCAATTCACTTTAGCTGTCAAGCCATGATCCACGCCTGCTCTTTCAAGATCATGGTTCAGGTATCCACACTCTGTCCTGTCAAACGCTTTTCCAGCATCAAGAGAGAGTCCGTTTTCATTTCTCCAGTGAGTTCTTGGTGAGCCAAAAAGGCTGGAATACATCTGTAGATTATCCTTACACATGCAGCTCTGGACAATTCCTTTTTCTGGTGTTTTGTTTGTTTTTGCCAGTATGTTCTGGCCCACATTTGTTAACAAAATATACAAGTAGATGGAGTTGTGTAGTGTGGACCCTCACCAGGCTTGGAAAGGACCAAGATCATGGCCCTATTTACAGCAATGACAATGTGTCAGTGTCCTTCGCTTCCTGGTGAGCATTATGTAGGAAGTCTACCTGAAGCACCTTGTTCCATTTGTAAAATTCCCCTAAAGCAAAAAAACCTCCTTCACCAAAAAAAACCCTCCACATGCTGTGTTGAAGTGCAGGTCCACAGTGGCAGCCGAGAATTCATCTTTAATTTCTCATCTCCAGGTGATCGCAACCTTCCTGCTACAAAACCCCATGAAGAACCTTGCTTAATGTTGGGTTGTTGTTGCCTCTGAGCTCTATGGTAGTAGGCAAACATGTTCGAGATTGCCTGTGGGATCACACTGAATGCCCTTTGTTCATCTTATATGGCCAGTATCACAGATGCTGCCTTCGTTTGGTTGACGTGAACTCCTAGTAGTCTATTGGCTTTTTTTCCATGTTCATTGAAGTGAATAGGGTGCTGAGACAGCTTGGCTTTCTCAAGTGCTCATGCCAACCAACAACAGCACCACCAGCGTTCTTGTCAACCCCATTTAGGGGCCCATTTGAAAGACTGGCTCTATTGGGCTATGATCATGGTGGTTGAGATAGTTTGCTACTGGTGTCCTGGGGTCTGCACTTGGCCTCATTTGAAGAATCATACAAGATATACCCTTTCTGCATTGGGTCCTCAGAGTACAGAAAGTGAGCAGACAAAGGCTTCTCAGAGAGATACTTTAGTGGCAGAGACTAAAGTCAACAACCACAATATTTATAACTTTCCACCACAGAGCTTGACTTTTTTGTTAAGCAATAATACACAGTTCGAATGGGGTTGTGACAACAAGGTGTATCTCACCCAAAGGCACTTAAAGAAGCCATGCACCACACTTTCCTCCACATATTATGTCTCTCAATGTATGTGGTGACCTCCCTCCATGTCCTTATGAGGCAAGATTAGGGACATGTGCAGGTTTCTGGAAGCTGTTGCCACCTCTGTAACTTGTAGGTCACTTTGAACAGTTCTTAGCGCAAAGAGTCTTACCCAAAAGAACCAATCCCTGTTGCAACTTATTCTTGTTCGTATTTCAGTCTCTGATGGTTGTGCCTTGCATTCAATCTTGTGTCTCTCTTATGGACTGCTGCAGGTATAACCGGGCACACCAAACTGGTGAATGCATCCCTTTGGCTGTTGTGGTCTCTGGGCTGGGGCAGTTCTCTTGCGGTGACAGTCCCGCTGAGGTTGCACCTCATGTTGGCAGAGGCAACACAAGTCCTTAGGGCTTCAGGGATGCTGGATGTTACATTGTTTGTTTTAAATGTTTTTGTGCAATCATCCACAAAAACCACACTCTAGGAAACCGAAGAACAACTCCCAACAGATGTTGATCCTGTGGCACTCCCACTTGGCAGCCTGCTTCTTCTCAGTGCCCCCACACACCAGGAACATGGCTTGGTTTCCCCTGGACAGTCTATCTTCCTACAGGGACATGTACTCTCCTCACTTCTGTAAGTAGGCCAGCAGACTTCTAGGCATAAAGGATACCCACAGCTTTTCTTGCCAGTTGAGCACTTTTCAGGTGATGTCCTCTCACCTCTAGGAGACTGTTAAGCAGACACCAGCCCTGGTCCGCAGCAGCTTTCGAGTATTCTGCGTAACACTCCTTTACTTAATCGAGAAGAACATGACATTGGAATATATTGGGATGGTTTGGGTCTGTCTTTTTATATTCATTTTCCAGACCGAGAATGTTGAACTACCGTCCAAGGCTATGGAATCGGTTTGAGGAGTTTCACCTTCAAATATAATTTTGTGACTCTAACGCAGAATCAGTCTTTGTGCAATGTGATGGTTCTCACAGCAGGTAGCGATGATTGGGCTTCATTCAAGAGTATCCACAATATGAGCGCAATGGAGTATGCAGATACTGCACCTGGCATTCATCAGCGAGGGTGTAGTAGCAAACAGGTACGGACACCAGATTTGCATGCAGTTGAGTCACTCAAGACTGGTGTATATTCCCTTATACCATACTAAGATCATTACCTTCCAAACAGTTCCTCTAGTGGAGACTGTAATGTAACTGAGTCGCCCATTGTCTGACAACTCCTTATATAATTCCTCAGCAATTACTTCTTTATCACTAACATGTAGCTTGAAGTGTTCATGCACCACGGTTTGTGAAATAGCTTGGTCAAGGCCCATTCCATTTGGACCATTGCAGGTGCATGGTAACACGAGGCCACTTCCAAAATATAGCATTTACTGATACAAAGGGGGGGGGGGGGGGTAAGTAGTTCTCGATTGTGAGCCAGAAGCACAGGACAGCAAGGTGCACTGTATCATTCTGGTGGACGAGTCTACAGATATCAATTAAAACATGATCCTCTATCACGTTGTCCAGCACAGCCCTATAGTAGCACTGAGTGAATCAATCGGTCAGGTAGGTCCTTGCGAGGTTAATGTCAGAGTCCAGATTCTAGTCGCCCGCTCACCGAAGTGTGCATTTCATGAAATTCATTAGAAATTCTAGACAAACTGGATAGATAAGTCTCTTCAAGTTGACTGCGGACAAAGACCCCTCCACCAAACACTTGGTCCATATAGCAAGCTTCACACACACAAGTCTTCATTAGGGGGTTGACAAACTTTTCAGAATCTTGCATGGTAGTGTTTGCCTAACTAATAGAGACATCCTTCATTTCCTGGAGGTTGGGCTGGGTGTAGAAGGCTCCGAGGTTGAAGTATAGCTGCTGAAATACACCCTGCTAACTCAATCATGCTTCAGTTTTTACGATTCTGTAGGAAAGCTGTTGTTTTCAACAACGCAGTGTCCATCTGTTTTGATGCCAAGGAGGATAATACCTTTTTTCTTCTAACACAATGTGAAAGGCCATTCACATGTGTAGATATGTTTGTGAGGGGTTTTGCTGTTATACTGATTGGCTGTAATTGTAGTGGAGTCCTCCACTCAGTCGTTCTGCTCCTTGAAAAAGACCTCAGCAATGGGGCCTCATGGAGTGTCTGAGCACTTCTGGTAGCGTGCTGAAAGATGGACCCAAGGGAAGGGCTATGTAAAGATAGTGAAGAAAAGCCACAACTGGTGAAGGCCTCAGCAAATGCATCCACATTGATGGGGAGAGCGACAAACAGAGGGGATCAAACGTCTGGATCAAGAGATGAGGCAATTTGTCTTCCAGTCTTTTCATGCTGTTCTGTTTATATTCTTCTGACACCCAGCAAAATTGTATATTGACCTAGCATTCCCCATCTTCCAGTTCCACTATCTTCTACTTTAGGTGCCATAGGGTGGGTCCCCAATCCGCTGTAATGTAAAAGCGGAGTTCCAGAACTTCTACCTTTTCCCCCATTGTAGCCAGTGTGCTGGTGATGGCTATATCAGACCTTCTCGATTTCACCTCTGTGGTCAATTCCCAGCCATAAGCCTATTGCTTATGGCTGGGAATATGGCTTCCAAGTTATGATCTTGATTTGCTTCTCCCCACCACCTCTGAAAAACCATTTGTCTGCTGGGGTTCGACCCTGACATGACAGCAGGCAGTAGAGTTGTAGGATGTTCTAGAAGTGGCGTTAGCATCTTTATCGGATCATGTTGGTATAGCACACAAACACCAGGAGAATTTATTTTTAAAATGTTTTTTTTTATTTTACTGAGTTTTATATAGTGCAAACTTGACCCGAAGGTATCAGAGCGCTTTACATAGCACCAGTTGCGTTACATGAGGACACATTTATTTTTTGTTAGGCACGGGGAGATTAAGTGATTTTCCCAGAATCAAAGGATGTTCAGCGTCGTTGCTGAGACTCCAACCCAGTTCCCCAGATTCGAGAACGACCGCCCTAGCCGTTAGGACAACTCCTCTCCCCACATGTCAGACAGACTTTGTACAGGTGTGTTCGTGACAAATTATTTTAGTGGTTGGGACCTTTTCTTGCACTGCAGGCCCCACACAAAAGACAAGACAAGAGAAGAGTTAAGTGTGTGTGGGGGGGCCTCCTTAATCCCAGCCTGGCTGATGGGTTTGAGGGTGTTGAGCTCTATGTATACCCCAAATAAAAAGGCTAAACTCTACCGTCAACATTGGGGGCGAAGGGGAGCCTTATCATTATCCCTATACCTCAATTCGTGGAGAATGGTTAATTGCATCCTGTGTGGTTGCCTGCTTGTGAGTATCTTTAATAAAACTGAAGGCCGAAGGAGGGATGAGTTAACAACATTAAAACACAGGCATGTGATCGCCCCAAAAGCTCTGGCAGTCTTGCTTCACCTCAACCCCACTGGATTAACAGCCCCTCCGTGGCTCCAGGATTTGACAAGTTCAGCGTGGCTCACCTCAGAACAGCAATGTGAAGGTGCTATGCGTTTGCCAAACTAAGATTGTTAAAAGCATAAGTGGTAGTGAATGAGGGTATTTACAGTATGTCATATGTTGCAGCCATTGCGATCAGTTGTCTAATACGTAACAGGTGCGTATTCATAAGCTAACAGAAGGCTTCTGGAAAAATACAGCATCTGCGAAGGGAAGAAAAACTTCTTGTGCAAAGCCACATCATGAATGCTTAAACAGGCTTACCAGCCTCAAACATATAACGTCGGGATTCAAAATGGCATCAGTATTTAACCTAACTTAATTATATGTTAACTGGGGTTTTTCTGATGATGGCTATGTAATTGCCTACTACAAATCTTATGTTAAATGTGTGTATGTTATTTGACGTTGAAGTTTGCACTTTACAATGAAATGCGTTTAATTTGCAAAATGAGCAACTTTCACTCTATCACCTGTAATATCTCAGATGGTATTAGTGAGCGGCATCTCTGTGATAAGGAATTCAGAAGCGAGGTACTGGCTCCCACTGAGGCAGAAGGAAAACCAGTTGCTACATTTTGAGGTAGCGGGCTGACCCTGATAACGAAAGAAGACCCTTAACTCAACTTGCAAACCTTTGCCAACTCCCAGTTCCCATTAGAGAGCAATAGCCCCAGAGGAAGAAAGAGGTTGACTGGAGCAAAGCTCTAGTGAAAAAGATATTCTTGAGAGGTGAGGTGCAGGAGCCAGGAAAAACATAAAGGGGGGTGTGGGTGGAGTCGAGATTGAAAGTGTGAAAAAGGGGCTTCAACAGACTAACTGGGAATGTCCAAATTGGATATTCCCATAGGTGAGAAGCTATGCTGAGTGGAACACAGCCTACAACATGTGGGGAAGAACTCAATTACTGCAGGTTGCTGGCCAACTCGGAACCCTATCTTGATATTTAAATGACCAGAATAGGCGCGAAACATATCAACACACTTGTGAAGGGGTGACCGTAGTCCGGTCCCCCCCCTCGAGGCGGTAGGATACTTCCCCTATTAAGTCTCAACACTCAGACTACCAGGATTCCTTTAAACCACTGAGGTAGCACTCACCTTCCATTGTTTTTTTAAATCCCTGGAAGGGCATTCCTCTCAAAGTACAGTGCAAGATTTCCCTTACCAGTTTTAACCTTTCACACCCCACCACTTCAAGAATCACCTCACTTGCACTCCTCATCAGAAGCATCTAAAAAGATCTCTGCCAAAGTGACCCTTTGGGGGACCCATAGGGCATTGCAGCGCCAGCTCAACGAGGAGCACTGCCCTATGATGAAGCATGACATCCTCTAGGGGATGTGTGAGGGCAACATAAACCAGTCCTGCTGACTGTCAATGGAGGTGGACAGATCTAGAAGGACGACGGTTACTGTGGTTTCTGTCTAGTTTCTCTTCAACGTGTACAAACTGTGTGGCTCTACCAATTGTAAATCACTATTAGGCGATCATAAATGTATCTTGTGGCTCTCATGACTCCCTCACAGATGCTTTCATGGCCTTTCTTTTCAAGACTTTTCTGGTGAATGTAAAGTTCAGTTTTCAGTGATGGTTATTGGAGAGGTCCTTGGGAGTTACTGAGGACTTTCACAAGGGATGTTTTTACTGCATGTTTGATGTAATTGACAATAGATTCTCAAAGAAGAATCACATTGTTCTAGAGTCGTTTTGATAAGCATTAGTGAGCAGGGATGTCTGAAGTTTTGATTTTGGTTTGACAATATTAGTTCTTGTCTTTGATTAATTTAATTTAATTCATCTTTAACGCAATAGTTGAAGCTTGGGTATCTGTGGCTGTTTTCTATCTAATCTTTGACTCAAACAATGACATGAAGCACCCGTCTAGTTGTTAAAGTGGGTGATTGATACATTCATCATAAACACTATGGTGAATGAATTTACTGCAGATCTTACTTTAGTCCGGGTTTAAATGTCCCACTGATATGCTTAGCATAGTAACTTTTTTTGGATCCTATGTTGGCTTTATACTATCATCATTTTGTGGATATTGTAGCAGACCCTGCCTGTCTTGGGTAGTGATTTGTACAAATTGTGTTCTAGTTTGTGGCCCGTTCTCTTTCTGGTGATGTGTTTGTTTGAAGAAACATTTGTTGGCTAATTTTGACAGGTATTTATGGTTGCTCCCCTGGAAAAGAACAAGCTAGATCCAGTGTATGTAAAATATTGTCAAAGAGGCACTTCAGAATGATCCCCTCTCTCCCAGAATGGTACACTGGAGAGGATTTCTGGGATGGATTTCTGCATTCTAGCTTGATTCTCTAGTCATTAATTGAAGCCAGGATTGCTCTAAAGCCTTTGCGGAAATGTTCAACTGGTTCAAAGAAAGCTGGTCTAAAATTGTTGCATAGGGTAGAACGGTGATGGGGCTAAATTAAGATAATCTACAATATGTATAATGTTCAAGATGTCCGCTTAAAAGGCTGATGGAGAAAAAAGAATATCAATATGAAGCAGAGGACTGATGAATTTAAAAATACCATAACTAAAGGAGTGGGTCTGAAGTCATTAGTAGGCCTTAGGGGTCTTAGAACAAAGAGACCACACCAGGGCCTTGGTGAGGAATCACTTGCACTTTTAGGTTCTTTAGAGATTCTGTTCAGCCTACTCTGACGCAAAAAGAAGGTTTTGATCCTCTGGTCACCATGTATGCTCAACAAAAGGCAAAACAGGACAGTGTCCTGTGGATTCAGAGGATAACTCTTTGTGGGTTGCAGGTGCCTGGCCCGGCCCACACTGAAGCACAAGAAAAGACATTACACAAAGTGGTGTAGTGAGCACCAGGTAGGGCTAAATTCTATACTACTACGAAGGAGATCCCTCTTTTTAGGAAAAGAAGCTCTAACCCACATCTTGTGGCATACTTCATCACTGGGCTTTTCCAACATCCAAGGCACATTCTTGTGTTTGGATGGGCTCAACCATGTAGTGGGAGCTCAGGATATTATTATTAGAGATCAGATTATTTTACAAATGTTATAGATTTAAACTGCCTAGGGTATAAGCACACACAATAGGTTAATTTTTGCCTGCCTTGACAAATGTAAAAGTGCTACTCTGCGGGATGGTGGTGAGTTTGCATTGCCCGACTATCCCCTAATATGACTCAGTCTACATGTTTCAGGCACAAGATGGGCACCAACAAAAGAAGCATTGGAAAATGTCTGAAATCGTAGGGAAAACACTGGGACAGGAGCATATCTACTTACTAGTAATTTTCATTACTCTAAATCAGTCTCTTCAGGTCACTTTCCTTCTTGTGTGAGGGTGAGCTTTTACATGTGAGATGGACAATACTATTGCTCTGAACCTGTGCCAAACAGATTTTGCTTTCTTAAAAGCTTAGGCATAGCTTATGTTCTGTTTTTTGCCCTGTGCTCCTAAAAACCCCCTTCCAGGCCCACAACAGCCTGTTTTAACTGTCTCCATCTGGAGTCTGGAGTCCCCATTAAGTGCAATTTGGACCTCTGCTGGACATTGGGAATAGGTTCTTAGGAGAAGGTTGTGTTTTCTACATGTTTCTACTTGAACTGTCGTTGGCTCATTGTTTCTTAACCGCCTCAAGCAGTGGGCTGGCATCCTCTGTGACTCTCTCCTGGACATCTTTCTTTCTGTTATAGCTGGGGCAGGGCCTGTATTTGCTATGGATGTAATTGGACACAAGGGAGCCATGGAGACCTCTGACTCCGGCTGGGACCTGCTGTCTCCCCCAGTAGCTCCACCGTTTTGCTGTTGCCGCTGACATAGATCTGGCAGGGTTCGAGCCCACCTGCCGCCACCTTGCGTCACCGTGCCCGTTTTTCTTTGTTTTTTCCTGTGCTGTTATATTGCTTTATAGTGTGTGTTTTATATTGTGTGGTTTATTTCTAGGTGCCAGGGGTAAGTATTATTCACAACTGTGACTGCCTCTGTTGTCACGTCCTGCCTGTTAACCTGCCGCTGCTCCTCGCGGCCCCTTCCTCTCATGCTCCCACCTGAGCTTCCCACCCTCCTCCCTAAAGGCAAGCCCATCTGCGCCCGTCTGTTACATGACCGCGACTAGTGCCAAGGACCCTGGACCGCCCACCATCCACCACTATGATTCAGCTACCCTCCTTGCACTCCACCCCGGAGGAACATCACCTGCCAGCTGTCCGTGCCGAGCAACGCCTACAGACAGTTCCACTGCTGCCAGACTTTCAACACCATCAGCACTACTACGGCCAGCACCCCAGGACTGAACACCAACACCTCGGAAGCCCTGAGGTGCATCCTCCTCAATATGCCCTCTCTGCACAAACACGCCGTTGAGATCTGGAATCTCCTCGACACCCTCTCACCAGACGTCGCCTTCTTCACAGAAACCTGGACCAACGCCTCATCCGCACCCGACATCGCCACCACCATCCCCGACAGATACAAGATCCAGCGGAAAGACCGCCCAAACCGCCTGGGTGGAGGACTCTCCATTGTACACAAGAGCTCCCTCAGACTCTCCATCTCCACCTGCCCTACTGACCCCCCGGACCCTGCACCACGTTCATCACGACCATCACCAACATCATCGCAACCCACGCCATCACATATATGGACTACATACTCATCGAAGACCTGAACTTTCACCTAGACAACCTCAGCGACCCCCAACTCCACCACCTTGCTGGAAAACTTCACCAACCTTGGCCTGAAACAGCTCTTTACTACACCCACCCACAAGGCAGGTCACACCCTCGATCCCATCTTCACAGGAGGATATAGCATCCACTGCAGCCTCACCACGCAACCCTTCTGAACAGATCACCACTGCACACACTTCAACATCCATGAAAGAATTGGAGCAAAATCAGGGAGGAGCAGCTCAACTCCACCCTCAACCTCATCCCCCCCACCACCTCGACTGACCCCAACAGCGCAGCCAAAGAACTCCACAGATGGATCTCCAACTGCGCAGACAAGCTTCTACCCCTACGCAACCCCGACCAACAGCGCCCCAGGAAAGCCAACTGGTTCCCCGCGGACCTCCAAGAATCCAGACGCACCTGCAGACATCTTGAGGAGAACTGGAGAAACAGCAAAACAAAAATAGCCCGCACCACCTACAAGAACGCCATAACTGAATACCACCAACGTGTCAGATCCACCAAAAGGACTTTCATCCAAAACAAGATCCTCGCCAACTCCAAAGAACTCTCCGTCATCCAGGAACTCACCAAGCCCCCTGACAATCGCCCCCTCCGAGGACCTCTGCGACAAGCTTGGATCCTACTTCCACCTGAAAAACATGGACCTCGACAACCATTTCAATGACCATACTACTGATGTCAAAACCATCACCGCGCCCCACCCCCTCAGCAATGCCAGCCAGCCTACCATCACCTCCTGGCTGGAAACGCACAGAAGTCAGACCCCTGGTAAAGAAACCCACAGCAGACCCCAAGGGCCTCAAGAACTACTGACCCATCTCCCTCCTCCCTTTCACGGCCAAAGTCACCAAGAAGAAAGTCAATGCCGAGCTCATAAAATTCATTGAAGAAAACTCCATCCTCAACCCCTCCCAATCCGGCTTCTGCAGCAACCACAGCACTGAGACCGCTCTACTCGCTGCCACAGACGACATCCACACCCTCCTCGACCAAGGACATACTGCAGCCCTGATCCTACTTGACCTCTCCGCAGCGTTCTACCGCACACTCATCGCCAGACTCCGCGACGCTGGCATATAGGGAAGGGCCCTTGACTGGATCCAGTCCTTACTCACCGGCAGAATCCAAAGAATCAGACTGCCACCTTTCCTCTCCACACCCACAGAAGTCAACTGCAGAGTACCCCAAGGATCATCACTCAGCCCCACGCTCTTCAAAATCTACTTGGCCCTACTCGCCACCGGAAACCACGGACGCATAGTATCCTACGCAGACGACACCCAGCTCATCTTCTCCCTCACCAAGGACCCCATCACCACCAGACTCAACTTCCATGGAGGAATGAAGGATGTTGCATCCTGGATGAGTAACAGCTGCCTGAAGCTCAACTCTGAGAAGACCGAGGTCCTCTTCCTCGGACCCGCTCCTTCCACATGGGACAACACCTGGTGGCCCTCAGCAGCCATTCCCCCCCCGTCCCCACTGACCACACCCGAAACCTCGGCATCGTACTCGACTCCTCCCTCTCCATGACCCTACAGGTCAAAGCCGTTGCCACCAGCTGTTTCAACACGCTCCGCATCCTCCAACAGACCTTCAAATGGATCCTCCCTGAATCAAGGAAAACCGTTACCCACACCCTCATAACCAGCAGACTGGACTACGGCAACGCCCTCTATGCCGGAATCAACAAGTCACTGCTCCTAAAACTCCAGACCATGCAAAACACCACAGCCAGACTCGTCCCTGGCATCCGCCGACACGAACACATCACCCAGCACCTACGCAACCTCCACTGGCCCCCCTTTGAGAAGAGAATTACTTTCAAGATACTCGCCCACGCCTACAAATGCCTCCACAATACCGGACCCCAATACCTCAACAAAAGAATCTCCTTCCACGTACCCAAGAGAAACCTCCGATCCGCCAGCCTCGCCGAAACCCCATAGACCCGCAAAGCCAGAGGTAGAAGGGCCTTCTCCTACATCGCGGCCAAAACCTGGAACGGACTCCCGATCAACCTCCGACACGCCCCCTTCCTGGACATCTTCAGGAAGACACTCAAGACCTGGCTCTCTGCCTGAACGGAGCTACCTACTCCCCCAGCGCCTTGAGACCGTCAAGGTTGAGTAGAGCGCTTACAATGCACCTGATTGATTTATTGATTGAGAGTCTTTTAACCCCAATCCCTCTCATGCCTGTTTCAGCTAACAATAATGGATACACTCCTTGAGTGTTGCAGTGTGTAGTAAGTAGATACGCTGCCCTTCGCTGTCATTGTGGTTTGAAGAGTGCATTACTGCAGCATCTGTGAGGACCACGTAGTTTAAATTCAGGATCCCTGTGAATGACCAGACATAGTGGTAATGCGGTTCCCCCAAGCCCTGACATGCTCACACTCCAAACATCAGTAGAGGGGGATAAAAACACAAAGGAAACAAGGAATGCAAGCAAACAATCTTTTTTGTGAAAGCAGATCATGGTTGGTAGGAAAGACCTGGAGCACTCATGAGGGAATGAAAGATATGCTACCTCAGTAAATACCTGAAAGAGTCAGGAAAGCATTTTCAAGGAGAAATACACCTCCAATCACACGTGGGAAACAGTATTGTGGAAATGCGTAAGAAACCACACCGAGGGTAAGTCATAGACGAAACAGACTGCAGTTGAAGTGCATGGATGACCAGAAACACATGCAGCATATACACAAGTAACAACAATCTCTAGCACTATAGCAAACGTGTGAGGACCAAGAACATTGCCTAGTCCAAGAAAAGAACAAACATTTGCAATGCAATAGGTCTCGCATTATTAAAGTTTGAGCTATCGGCTTTGCTAATAATAACGCAACAACAATAGCTCAAACTTTAATAATGTGAGACTTATTGCATTGCAAATAAGTTCGTACTATGTAAAACTGCGAAAAGAAAAAAAACAGGGATTTGTTGCCATTTAGCACTCAAGCAGCTAGCTCATCAGAAACAATCAACTTGTCACTGGTCTTTTTCTTGAGTAGTGTGAGGCCTTGCACACGACAGGAAAGCGCTGATAATATAACAGGACATAACATAAGTTGGCATACTGTAAATTACAGGCGTAGAAATGCAAACATAAAAAGATCATCTTGCAAGCATGTCACACTGCTTTGTCATTAGTCGTATAACTCCTAGCAGTTAACAAAAACAACTCGCGCTCATTTACCCAAAAAACAGTTCTGCACGCTTGGCTCAGCAGACATGGTGTACTGGCTGCCCCTACATCATTTGCGTACACCTGGATGCTGTGCTTTGTAGCCATCGCTGCAACCCCAGTACGCATTGTAGGAGAGTAGGGTCTGCTTTCCTATGGTCACCCCACTTTTTGCTTCACTGGTTTTCGACTTTAATGTGGCTGTGGGCCTGCTAATCAGACCCACAGCCCAGCTGTTCTCGCTCTAAATTCATACCATGTACTTTAGGTACATCACCAATTGGGAAATGGGTCACTCTTGTGAGTCCCTGTACAGTGTACCATAGATTCCCAGGGCATAGGTACACCCAAGGCCTACCAGGGGCTGCAGCATATCTTTTGCCACCCCTGGCTGGACATCCAAACTGACACAACTGGCTGATCATTCAGCTGGGGGCAAGGTCGTGTAATCACCCCTTGCTTAGGTATAGTATTCCTATACCTACCATTATATATAGACACATATATACCTATAAGTCACTCCTATGGCAGGCCTTAACAATCCTGAAGGCAGAGTGCTTGGTTTTATGTGAGACGAGGCTCTAGCATGAGCTGAGCCTGTCTGCAGCTTTCGGAACCATGTCCTTATAGCGGTTCTATGATATAGCCATACCATATACTCTTAAGTGCATTATAATCCTCGCGGTTATTGCCAACTTTGGTTTGGCTTTATCAAAACATGTCGTGTAAGGTGTCATACGCTTTGTAATACTACCCCCTCGCCAGTTCTGGTGACGGGGGTAGCATTCCACCCTTCTAGAGGGAGAAGACATGTTGTTCCTGTTAATCCCGGTTAAAGTTAACCAGAGCCTCAGCATCACAAAATGGATGCTGCTGCCACAGACACAAGTCTGACCTCCTGCTGCTGGGAGTCCTTCCAGCGAGGGAGGCTTAGACAATAGGTTTCCTGTCTTGGGGGGTGCTAGCACCACCCCAGACAGGCCATAGTGTATTGGGGCAGGGAGGGCTGAATGAAATGAGACACTGCCTGGGGCACACAAGGTGTCCCATGCATAGCCCGGTTCAAACCAGTTGCTGGGGCACTCCAGCCCCACCTCTGGCCCGAAACTGGACAAAGGGAAAGGGGTGTAACCACCCCCTTCCCTGGTCCCACCCATAGGAGGGACCTAGCAGGTAATCCAGCCCCTCAGATTAGTATATAGGTAGGAACTGAGTCTAGAGACTTTAGATTTATCCTGAACTGATACTTGAAACGAAACTCTGGACCTTCGACGATCTACTTCACAGAAGACGACTGAAGAATTTCCCTTGTGGTCAAGGAGTGACCACCCTGTGCAAACAGGCACCATCCAGCGATCAGCGGTTTACTTTGTCGACTCTCCTGCCGGAGCCCGAGCACAGAGTCCGACGAGAGCCAGACTTCCAGACTTCTCTGACCCCGATCCACAGTCCCTGCAAAGCTGAGACCCGTGGAGGCGACGAGTGACGTGGGACTAGCCATCTTGAAAAGCCTGCTCTTTGCTACTTGTGCAGCTTCTGAGGCACCCTCGAAGTTGTGCATTGGGGATTGAGAAGCCCCAGCCCAGCATCATCTGCACCGAAGATCAGCCCTCCACACGCCACGAGTTCTGCATGGGGCCCTTCTGCATTTTCCTGCTCGACGCGTCTGTCCGGTTACTTGCCCGTTGGCTAGTGGCCTCTGTGACGACGAACCTTTGAATCTACACCGCCTGCCTGGTTGCTCCAGGTGGGCCCCTGCTTCCCTGCAAAGGAGAAGCCCCATAGACCTTGCTGGTCTAAACCTAAGCGAATATTCGATTCCTGCGTGGGTTGCATTTGCCAAGGCCTGTTGACTCCAATCCGGACGCCGATGCCGCCAACAGCGAGATCCTTCGTGGGACAGTCCATATCCAGCTCCTGGTCGTCGTCGACGCCTCCTGGTCCACGTGGCTGCAGAGTCAAGCTTCACGACATCACCTGATTGCTTCGCAACATCGCCTTGTTCCTTCCTGGTTCCTTCCTGGTCACTGGCTAGTGACCCAGACTCTGTCCCCTCTGCTTTCAGGTACTCTTCATCCTCGATCCGCCCTTGGATCCAACCGGACACTTCTCTCCTGGTCGCCTGCAGCATCTTTCTTCAAGGCTCCATAGGATTCAGCGACGAAACCCAACACACTTTGACACCTATGTACCCGCTTCCTTTGTGTGAGGTAATGCGAGTACTCCGGTGCTCCTGTGGGTATTAACTATCCTAGTGTCCTAGTTTTCAGTGGCTTTCTCCTAGTCCATCCGGAAGTGACCTAAAAGAACTAGTTTCTAATTCTTTTGTTCTTATTATAACTCTATGGTAACTCGCATGTGTGAATAGACACTGCACACGCATCCCGTGGGCCTCCTGCTCCCTAACTCTTGTTAGTACAGCATAGCCCCAGCGATTCCCTAGGCCTATTCTTTGTTCGTGACGTGGTTCTTATACCACTATTTTAGTATATGGTTTTACGTGCCCCTAGAGCTCTACGGTATATTGTGCAACTTATTGTATGGTAATTGAGTAACTTGTTATGTGCTTTAGCCTCTGACCTCATAAAGAAGTCAGAGGGGTTGTGTTTATAATAAATAGATATATATTTTATATATAACCTGTGTGGTGTCCTTTCATTTGGTATTCAAGGGGTTACATATGGTAAAACAGCTGGCTTCACATGCTCTCTGAAGTTTTAGCCTAAGACTGCTTTGTCCATGCTACCACTAGGATAGCTGGTCTATAAGGTTGACTTTACAACCATTACCATAAGGGTTGTTCGAACTGATACAGGGTGCCCACTAGATTAGTGGACATCACATATCGGGCCAACTTCTCACACGCATACTTTTGAAATTTATTACGTGTACCTCTTCATACTGTACAGTGCAGTTCTTTTGCTATTGAATAAAAGTGCTCTAGTGAAATAAGTCAACTGTGGTCATATGTAAAACAGGATGATAACACAAGGTTTTGGAAATACACAAACCTCTCCCATCATTCGTGCAGCCTCTTTTTCAGTGCATTGAAAAATAAAACAAATACAAAGGAAATAGCTGTGGGAAACAAAAAGCAGCGTGCTAACAGTACAATTTGCCACCCTTCCAAATAATCAGTTCTCATCCCCTCCCACTAACCTTTCTTTCCCTGTCAGATGCAGTGTGACATCCTTTGTTATTGTAGTTCCACTTCACTCCCATTCACCCTGCATATCTCACGCTGCACCCAAGCACCGACATGTTTATCTGAGGGTTCTGGTGGGGCACCGTGACCTTGGCACGAGAGCAAGGCGTAACTACACACGAAGCGCGTTCCTGTCACCTTGTTTGTAATCAGCATGCTTTGCCTTGAAAGGTAGTGCAACACTTTCATCTCGCGAGTTTCTATAGTTCTTCTCTGTCGCTGGATTGAACCCTCGTAACAACCATGTACTACGCAGCCGCAGCGTCACAGCCGCATTGCACGGTAGTTACTGGATGACTTCTGCCAGGTGAGCTGTGAGGCGCTCAATATCAAGACGCACTCGCTTTACTTTAGCTGTGATTTTCCTGCGAACGCGCCTGCGGATTACACAAACTGTAGATTACTCCCCCAAAAAGCTTTTAATAGCTCTAAAATATTTTTTTTACGAGATTTGGTAATGCTGGTGTTTTACTCTTAAAGTAGACACGGAAATCAGAACTCGCGGCACAAGGCCCACACTGAAGCACATATCCTTGATAACTCAATCACTGGACCGACCTCCCTTCATCTGTGGTTCAGCAGTCAAGAATCCACTGAACCCCAAACAGATCAAGAGTTCTGACTGTTCAGCCAACTGCTGCTTGAGTGATTCAACAGAAGGCAGCTCTGCAATGGACCTGCCTCGGCCATAATGAACTGTTAGCGCTGTGATGGGGCGGCCGACACTGCAATCGATGCTGCCATTCATCTTCCACTGCGATAACTGCACAGTGGCATGAACAGGGCCATTTTTGTGCTGGTTTCTATTGCACGAACTCAAGCCAAAGGTATTGGAGCAATTTACATGAGCACCAGTTGCATTATGCAAATACTTTTTTATGCACGTGATATGTCCAGCTTCACAGGAAGTTTAGCCAACGCCAAGACTTTAACCTGGTTCCCCAGTTCCACGGTCTGCAGCTGTGGTCGTTACGCCACATCCCATCCCAATGCAGACACGGACAGACATCTGCGGTACAAACGGGAGGATCATTCCTGTTGTGGCATTATAACTGCTGCAATAATACTACTACTGCTATAAACGCATTGCCGCTTCTGAAATGGAAGCTCTCCTGTAAAGGCAACTTACTTTTGTCATAACACCATCAGCTACGCTAAACTGAAGTTCAAAACCAAAAAGAACATGACAACTGTTGGATTTTGTCTGCCCCCTGGAAAAAACTGATTTGCATCCTATGTTCTTTTTAACTATCGTGGCACACATATGGTCCCCCCCTACAGTGTACCTGTAAGTGAGGCCAAGTAATCTATCACACAGATATCGACTTCTAAAGAGTTTCAACTGATGAAAACAAACATGCAACTACCGCCGCATAGCGTTTAGTAGCAGAGATTAACAAACGGAAGAAAACACAGAGATAAATGTGTTTAACCCTTCGGTGGGCGTGTGCGGAGGACAGTCACGACTAGTCATAAATCACCCACACCGCGGCGGAGTTCCAGCCGCGGTCAACGGGATAACTAACTTTGCAGCTAGCAAATGTTTATACGATGGATGCAAGATCGTTAGCACCTTACCTGCCCGCAAAAACGGTATTACTTCTCAGGATGAAAAACTTCTTTAGCAAAAGCGTCTTCCTCGTTAGTTTTTTTCTGCATGCCAGCTCACAATCACACACAGACAGCTCCAAGCCTGTGAATACCGGCCCTGGGAAAGCAACATGCGAGCAGTACACCTCTCCTCGAAGCCTTCTTTGGTGTAGTCTGTGTTTCTAGCAGCCCCAGATGAAGGGCTCTTAGGCAGGGATGCAGAGCGTACTGCGAACACCGGCACCTCCCACGGTCTACTCTGACCTCGCAGTGAAAGGGCCTCTCACTCAAGCATTTCAGCTATTTCCAAGCACAGACTGTGCCGCGGAGGCCTTTTTTTCCCTGCTGGTGATTCATCTCACTGTAGGAAAACACGCTGTACTCCACCTCACTTGAATACTTCCCTAACAAGCGGCACTGAAAGTGATCGCAAAAGCGATCGTTATTGTAAAAAAAAAAAAAACACGCTCGCGAGTGGTGCGCGCACGCCACTGCGAGCCATATGTCTTCAATTATCGCGCCCGTGTCTGGGCACGATAATTGAAAACATATGGGCTTTGGTGCACGTAACAGACACCAATAGGCCGTGGGCGGATCAATGCGCCCGCATTTGGCCTATTGCGTGCTCTGGTTAAAAAATACACGCACCGAAAGCCCAATAACAGAAGAGCAAACTAAAAACACACGCACGAGCGTGTACAATTCCGGGGTCCATTTCAGAATCCCGGACCAAAGGACTCTCGCTGCGCGGACACTGCTGTGCAGTGCATCGCTAGGCGCGAGACCTAAAAACAAGCCACCGGCAATAATACCACAAGCATGTGGTGGACATCCGCTACAGCCTTAACATTTCCCACCAATCAACATTGTGCATATATTAACACAGCAAACCATGACTAGGTTCAACTCCAAATCACCTTATTGTGAGCTGAACATTGTTCTAATGGACTATCATTTCAGAGGCTAGTGATGTGAGTACTGCCTGAAATACAAAGAGGGCTATCAACTTAAACAAAACTGGCACAGAGGTAATTCATTTGGGTCACCAATAATGGAAAGTTACAAATGGTAACAAGTGATCCTGGTGAACATGGCCTTCCTTCTTAAAGATAAAATTGTCACTGAAACCAGGTGCAGCTAAAATGTATGGAGAGCAAGACGTTTCTCAACGAGGCATGTTAATGCAGAGTAAAGATAAGAGATGGGCTGAAAAAGAGTAAAAAGACAGAAAAACAAAAAAGAGGAAAATTTGAATGTGCTTATCCACAGCAGATGGAAATAACTCTCCGAGAAGATGGTATCTTCTTAGGACTTGTCAGCTAAAGATAGGTTAAGGATGTCCTGAGAATGAGAATAAGCAGACGGGGAAGAGAACACTGGTACGTATTAAAAGAAGCCCACAATGTATTTTTTCCGTGTGATCATGAAGAAAATTCTAGATTTTGTTAAGGACATGAAGCAAGCATTATGCTGCTCTATTTCTTTTTCTATTGACCGCAACAATGAAATGGTACCTGTCCCATCCACCCTTGGAAAGAGGACTTAAAACTAAAATTAAATTATCATGTTAACCAACAGAAAAATATCGAATTTGTACCTATTAACCCCATCAATTTCTTTGTGATGCCGATGGTGTTTAATTCCAACCATACCTCCAGTGCACAAAAATCTACACAGGCTTCGTGTCTGAAATAAAATAACCAACTTAAGAGTGGATAATTAGTAAGCATTATAACCTGAAAAGAATATATGATAGAACCATACAACACACACTATTTTTAAACAAGGGTCCAAGGGCAAGTTTAATGACCCGAAACTAGATACACGCCCCTTCCAATAACATTAATAAACAACAAGTATCTAGGGGTCAGACGAATAAGAAAGAGTAAAGAAAGGGACTCGACTCAGAGAATGCCAATGACAAAACAAGTATTAGTTACTAATGAGTGGAAAAACCAAGTGGTCCATTCCATTAGATAAACGTGGACAAATAAACATGGGCAAAAGTAACCTCGAGGGTAGGTGAAAATTTCCCATCAGTTGCCGATCTGTTCCGCCATTTTTCACATCATATGGGTTCTCCTTGCCCAGGAGACAAGATGTCCACAGTCCGAAGAATATAATAAAAACTGCGAAAACCCTATGACTAGTATTTCAGCAAATTGGTGGTGCAGATATTAAATAAGTGTAAATAGGCAACTGAAAAAGCAGTGCAGAAAGTGTAAGTGGTGATAAAATAAAATTGGATAACGCTGAGTAGAAGTCTAATATTAATATTTTCTCTCAGCTCCTCCAAGTCTAAAATAATGTGTAGCAAAAACAGATTTAACAAAATATCTGTTCAGCAAATAAGGTCGACATGTTTCTGCATAAGTGGGGAGCTAGCGCAGAGGAACGCCGGGAGACACTGACGGTTAGATCGGTGCTCCTCATTACCTGAGCTGCAGCCAGGTGGGGTGAAGCGCCATCCCCACAAGTATTTGGATTGTGGTGGATTATTCATCCTGGAATCTCAGGTGATATAAATTTTAAACTTCAATTCTTTTTCACTCATTATACAGCAGTAGCAACATCTAGGTCCTGACGAATGCAGTGGCATATCAGCCACTTATGCAGAAACATGTCGACCTTATTTGCTGAACAGATATTTTGTTAAATCTGTTCTGGGTCCAGTTTGGTCACCGCATGGGCTGGCTTCTTTTCCAGGGCAGCAATGTTTTATATATCCTGTCCTCCATTCTCCTTCATGTAGGTCTGATAGACATTCCAGCAAGAATCTGTTTTTTAGTCCTTGTCTCTGGATGAGTTGTCCAGCTCTTCTTCTCAGCGTGCCAAAGGTTCAGACTCTTCATCTGTGGCCGCCTGATGACAATACTAATGATGGTGATATTAACGGGGTGAATAATCATTCCTACTAGAAGGACTCCTCAGTTTTGGGCCAGCTGCTAAGGAGGCCTAGCACAGCTTACTAAAAGGATACATGACCTTTGCATCCTCCTCTGGGGACCATTGTTAGTAGCTGTACCTATTTTTTATAACATGCTGGATGCTTCTACTGGGACCTCCTAGTGAATTGGCTTGGGTGCACCATGCTTCTGAAACTGTGACTTAGGGAATACACATAAGGAATTCCGAGGGGAGCTCCAAGTGAGCCTGTGGGCAGGGTTTGCATTATGTGAGCCTCCAGTTTATGGTAATTTTCCTTTTTTACAAATTTAGCTGAGAATCCCATCCCAGCAATTGTCAAGACACTGGCTATTCAAGGAAAGGACAGATGATGACGGAGTGGCAAAGGTCACTGGATGGTGCTGTAAATCCCACAGCGCCTTCTCTGTAATGCAGCATTTTGGAATGATTGTGATTCCTGTAAAAACTGAGTAGTTCCTCGTACTCTGCTAAATCTTGAAAATCTACTTCATTTATTGTGAGGCAAAACAATTGGAATTAACAATAGTAGCACAGGCGTAAGCAACAAATACTTCCAGTCGGTATTGTTCCATTTAAAATTAAAGGTACGGAGGAGCTTGGCGGGCATCCGAGATGGCCGCGTGAGCACAGCGCTCCCCGGACCCCCGCCGCTCCCGGCATAATATCCTGTATGAATCCTGATTTTTCGCGAGGATTTATATAGAGGACGTTGGGCTGATCTACCTGGGCCTTTCAGAAATTGATTTGGACACCGGGTGCCTGAGTTATGATGAATTGAACTTTTGGGCTCCGCCCTTGAGGTGCGCCCGGGACTGGGTGAGGTTCGGTGGCCGTCTTGGAGTTGAACAACAACGGCAGGGGGATTTGACTGGTGGGTCCCCTTCTTAAGTTTCGGTTTCGATTCTGCCTCAGACTGGGACATTGGTGAGAGGGTCGGGCCAGAACTGGTGCCAGGACACACGTCGGCTGTCGGGCCTTTGGCTGGACTATTTTCCTCGTTTGCTGCCTCTATCCTAGTGATACCCCTCTGGCGGTCCTTTGGTCCCGGGGTCTCCATTTCTGGTGCCCGGTCCGTTGACCCTGCTGAATCTTCTTGTGACGCATCTTCAAAGTGGCGGGCAGAGGGGACCGGGAGACGCGCAAGACGAAGACACCTCTGCGCGGGGGTCCGGTCCAATCTAATGTTATGGACCGTTATACCCACTCTAAGGGGTCCCCCGGAGCTGTCCTGCCCGGTCCCAGTGCGTCTGACCACGTAGTGGATGCGTCGACGGAGCCCTCCTTGCAGGACATCATGGGCGCCATTTCTGGCATGAGGGAGTCAATAGGCCAACAGTACGAAACCTTGGCCCACAAACTTGACACTGTGGCAATCGAGGTGAATCTGATTCGTGCCGATCTCTCCAAAACGAACGAAAAGGTGAAGTCATTGGATATCAAATCATCCAGCCTCACGACGGACGTCTCTGAGATACAGACGGAGATTGGCAATCTCCGTAGGGTGAACGATTTCATGACCCGGCGCTTGGAGGACTTTGAGAACAGGGCACGTCGCTGTAATGTTCGCGTGGTTGGTGTGCCGGAGAACCCAGAACCCCACTCGGTTGATCTCCTGGTTGAAGACCTGATCCAGAACCACCTATCTCCATCTGGCCTTAGTAAATTTTTCACAGTGGAGCGTGCACATCGTGTTCCGGGGGGCCAGGGTAAGCCAGGCGCCCCGCCGAGACCTATTGTTGCGAAGCTTTTCCACTATAGAGATCGGGACGCTATCCTGCAGGCTTCGCGGGTGAAGGGCCCGGTGGCCTTTGAGAATGCCACGGTGAATTTTTATCCGGACTTTTCCCAACAGGTCCAGAAGCAGCGGATGGGATTTCGTGGTGCCAAGAAGCGTCTTAGGGACATGGGGATGCGTTACTCTATGCTCTTTCCGACCAGGCTGCGGGTTGAGTATAATGACCGAACTTTCTTCTTTGATCGGCCGGATGCTGTGAATGACTGGCTGGACTCCCTGCCTAGCCGACCTCCTGAGACTGAGTCCGATGCCCACCCAGGCGGTGCTGAAGGTGGTGTAGAGAGCTGAACATTTTGTCTATACCTGGTGCCTTGTTTTGAATAACTTTTCCAGGGGTGTATGCCTATGTTCCTCTACTGCTTATGTGTTTGATGTATGTTCTTTTTCTCGTCATGGGTCTTGATCGGGGGGCGGGTGGGACGGAGCCTTTCCTCCTCCGGGGTCTTTGTGTAGAATAGGGGTTCTTGGGCGACAGGCACACTGCAGGTTGGGGTGGCTTTTTAGCTTTTTGCAGGGGTGCAGGGTGGGGGGTGTTTTCTTGTTATTTGGGGGGAGGGTGGTCGGGAAGTTTTTTTGTGTGTTCTGTTTTCAAGGCGACTTTATCCTGTATTTGAAAATGTTTTTGGTGTCATGCTCATTGGTGGGGGGTTTTGGCTTTGTCGGGTGGGATGGGGGGTAGCGGGTTGAGATTTGTTTCGTGGAACGTTAACGGTCTGGGAGATCGTATCAAACGAAGTGTGGTGTTGAAATGTATACGACGTTTATCTCCTGATATTGTTTTCCTGCAGGAGACTCATTTGGTAGGCAATGTTTGTCATGCAATGAATAGGTGGGGCTATCGCCTCATGGCACATTCGGGGTTTACCTCGGGTTCTAGGGGTGTGGGTATCCTTGTTCGGGCTTCCCTCCCCCTAGCTATTGATGATGTGATTCAGGATGACCGGGGGCGGTATGCTGTCCTTGTGGGTCGCTATGAGGGTCGTGCCCTCTCCTTATTCACTGTTTATGTTCCCCCCGGCTTACAGACTTCTACCTTTTCAGATTTGGGCCGTGTCTTGTTGGACCTCCCTGATAGTACTCTCTTTCTGGCTGGTGATTTTAATTCGGTGTTCTCTGGTCTCCACGATCGCCACCCCCCTAGAGATACTCCTGCGGCCCAACAGTGGTTGGGTGGATTTTTGGATACCTTTGGCTTGGTGGATTGCTGGAGGCTTTTGCACCCCACTCAGCTTCAGTACACCTTTCATTCTGGGGCCCATGGGAGTCTGTCTAGGCTGGATTATTTCCTGATGCCTGCGGCTCAGTCACCAGCGGTGCGTGAGATTGTACACCTACCCAGGGGTATCTCTGACCACTCTCCGCTCTGGCTTCGTTTTGAGGTTGGAGTGGAGGCAGTGGGCCGGGTGGCTCCCATCAATCCGTGGTACCTTACCTCCCCCGAGACCCGCAGCCTTTTGCTTAAATCTTTGGACGCGTATTTTCTGGATAACGAGGGGTCTGTTTCCTCAGCTGTGTCCCTATGGGAGGCCTTTAAGACGGTGATTCGTGGGCAGGCCCTCTCCCTTATTGTTGAAGCTAAGAGGGCGAGGAATAGAGAGGTGGTGGATCTTGAGGGAGAGATTGCTGCATTGGAGGATGCTTTGGAATCTGGTGTCACGTCTGCGAAACTCCATGCCCTGGGTCTGAAACAATTTGCCTATAAGTCCATGGTCACAGATGCTGCTAAAGTGATGTTTCGGGAGCAACAGGGACGTTTGTATGATGTGGGTGACAAAGCGGGTAAATTGCTGGCATGGCTGGATAAGAAGGAGAGGGCTAATCGTGTGGTACCCGTGATTCAGTCTTTGAGTGGTGAGAGTGTGACAGACCCGATTGGAATAGTTGACCGTTTTGCTGAGTATTTCCGTGTGGTGTATACCCCTGTGTCTGTGAGAGATGTGGCTGACTCTCGCCTTCTATTGCGTGATATAGCTCTGCCCAGTGTTTCCGATTTGGATCGTGTGGCGTTGGACTCCCCCTTTACTGTTGATGAGATAGCTACTGCCATCCGTTCACTCCGTTCGGGCAAAGCATTGGGCCCGAACGGGTTGCCAATTGAACTGTACAAATTGCGTCCCGACAGGGTGGCTCCGTATCTTCGCGCCATGTTTCTAGAGTCCCGGGAACGGGGTATTCTCCCTTATGATCAGCGACTGGCCACGATAGTTGTCATCCCCAAGGATGGTAAACCGCGAGATCTTTGTTCCTCCTACAGGCCCATATCCCTGCTAAATGTTGAACCCAAGGTATTGGCGAAACTCCTGGCGTCCCGCCTCCTGACGGTCATTAGTGGCTTGGTCCATCCAGATCAATCCGGATTTATCCCGCATCGCAACACGGCTCTGAACCTACGTCGTCTTCACGGTGCGATTGCGAGGGCGGGGCTTCTGACGGAGCCGGCCATTTTGGCATCGTTGGATGCCTCAATGGCTTTTGACACGGTGGAATGGCCTTATCTTTGGGCGGCTCTTGAGAAATTTGGTTTCGGGCCTGAGTTTATTGGTTGGATCAAGTTATTATATGCGGAACGTCTGGCACAAGTAGTGGTCAATGGTAGGGTTTCGGCTCCTTTCACCCTTGGTAGAGGTACCCGTCAGGGATGCCCCTTGTCTCCGTTGCTTTTTGCACTCGCCCTGGAACCATTGGCTGCTTGGCTTCGGTGGGAACCTTCGCTCAAGGGGATTCGCTGGTCTCCGGACTTTGAGGACCGCGTTTCACTTTACGCGGACGACATTCTTTTATATCTCACCTCCCCGTGCAAATCTCTGTCTGTTTTATTTGACGTTCTTGCTTCCTTTGGTGCCAACTCAGGCCTCGTTATTAACTGGGCCAAGTCCTGCGTGTATGTTCTTTCGGGTGTTTTGCCCCCGTTGCCGAGCAGACTTCCTATCCAGGTGGTCCAGTCTGGCTTCAAATATTTAGGGATCTTTATTACGTTGGACTCCTCGCTCCGCTTTGAGCGTAATCTCCTCCCCCCGTTGCTTAGATTGCGACTGGATGTGGCCCGTTGGCGTAAGCTTCCTTTGTCTCCTCTGGGCAGGGCGGCCCTGTTTAAAATGATGTCCTTGCCACGGTTCCTTTACGCGCTCCAGAACTCCTATGACGCAATCCCCAAGACCTATTTCCGAGAGATCGAGAGTCTTCAAAGGCAATTGATTTGGGACGGGCGTCCACGTATTGCCCTCGCGAAACTCACCATCCCTTGGTACGACGGGGGCATGGCGCTCCCCGATATCAAGCGATATTACTGGGCTTCCCAGTTGTCTGCTATTAATCACGTGATGTTTTCACCGGGTCGGAATCCTGCGTTCGAGATGGATAGACTTCAGCTGCCGGGTGGGGACTTTAATAGAGCGCTTTATTCTCGATCAGCCGGGCGCCATCTTGTGGGCCCATCCAGGATTGCAGTAACTGTATGGCGAGCCGCGAATGTGAGTTTGGGATGGGAGGATCGACTGACGCTGGCGACGCCGCTTTATGCCTCGGAACGTTTGGGCTGTCTCTGGTCTACCAAGGGTTTCGACCGCTGGGATATGATTGGGATTTGTAAGGTGGGTGATGTATGCTCGAAAGGTAGTGTGAAGTCGTTCCAGGCCCTCCAGGCGGAATATGGTTTGAATGGTAGGGAATTTTTTCGTTATCTGCAGGTCCGGCACGCCCTCGCCTCAGTTTTGACTCCTGATGAGGCCCTGCCCGAGTCTTCCCCCCTCGAAGATCGTGTCCTTGATGGGCACCTGCCTGATAGCACTATTTCCCTGATCTATAAGAAGCTGATCAATAATCGGGCGGACTTATTGGCCCGACTTCGGGAGGCTTGGGTCAGCGATGGGTTGGAACTGGACGACGAAGATTGGCAATCGGCACTCTCTTCTCCCAAGGAGGTAGCCATTCCTGCCCGTCTCCGTTTGGTTCAACTTAAGATCCTTCATCGAGTGTATGTCACTGGTCCGCGTCTGGTGACGATGGGCTTTTCCTTGGATGGGTTATGTAAGCGTGGTTGTGGGTCGAGTGCTACCTTTTTACACATTCTTTGGGAGTGCCCGGTTGTGGCGGCTTACTGGACTGCTGTGCTTGAGGTGATGACTGACTTGACTGGTGTGGCCCTGCGGCCGGAGCCTCGACGATGTCTGTTGAATGTGTGGGAGCCCACTGACTACTCTGTGGCCCAGACCAGATGGGCTACCTTGGGTTACATGATTGCGAAACGGGATGTTGCGCAACTCTGGGGCGCTTCCAGGCCCCCTGAGGTCTCGAAATGGGAGGATAACATGGACTGGTCCATGTTTCGTGAGAAGACTGTTTATGTGGCCAGGGGCAGACCCAGGGCGTGGACGAAGATTTGGGGCCAGTGGAATGAATATCGTGGGGATATCTGTACCCCTCCCCTTGTAGGCACTGCTGAGGTTATCTTATCTCCCTAGGCGAGCGTTCCCGGAACCCTTTCATGCTGTTTTTTGCATTTTCGATTCTCCCCGCTGCTCCCCTTCCCCCCCGACCTTGTTGGAGCCTCAGGGCTCTGGGTATGTTCTCCTGTTCGTGGACCATCCCCTCCGTTCTTTGGGCTGACCTTAATTACCATGCATTCGCCTTTTTAGTGTTTGTTTTGCTTTTTGTATAAAATAAAAATTCAAAATGCTCTGTGACATGTGGGGAGTAATGCTTTGTGCTGGATTTGTACCTGACCACGGGTGTACATTTCTAATTCATGCCTTGTGCCTTATTATTAGCGGCCAGCCCGTGAGGTTGTAGGCCCATTCTTGTATTTTTCTATGCTTGCTCAAATAAAGGTTTTTGAAAAAGAAAAAAAAATTAAAGGTACAATAATTGACATACAATCCATACAGGGCAAAACACATTTGTCTCTTTTTCACTCTAATATGAATTAAGCTTTAACATATACGCATTATATAAGGCAAAAGAAGAGCATTTCAGCCGCAAGAACATATAAAACCAATCCTAATTTGACACATTGGTCACTTTCTTGCTCTCCTAGCTTGTGAGTAGTGCTTCGCTAGCAGGCTGCTATCTACTAATCAATTTTGTCATGTAGCATGCACTACTAAAAAAAATGTAAGTAGACAATCCCAAAAAGATAGTCAATAAGATTTCCCTTGGATCATCTTTTGTTTCGGGGGGAAACAACCTGAGACACAGGTCTCGTGTTGGTGAGGTCTTCAGTGTGGTCACAAAGCCAGTCAACTGTTGACTTTTCTAGGGGCGTATGTACAAAAGCATTTTTGTGGTCGCAAACAGCCTCATTCACTGAATTGGGCTGTTTCCAACTGCAAAAATGCTTTTCCAAATGTACACAGTGTAGTGTCCCACAGTCAGTCAGCAGTCTAGTGTTTCTTGTATGCCCTACACTAAACACCCACCCACCACTGATGTCACTGGTCAGGTGACACAGCTCTAATAAAAGGGGCCGAGCCCATGTGCTCTGGGCCAGTTGTACCCAGTAGCTGACTGTGTCTGCGTCAGTCCTTTCTAGCAATGAGGGCCCAGGGCCCCCAACATTACATTGGCGACGAGGAGGGCGGACGCTAGCCACGCGTGCCGCAGCTGAACATCCCCGGGAAAGAAGAAGGGAACTGCCCATGTGCAGGGCACCCCCTGGGGAAGCGGCGCCGGCCGCCGAGAGGCCCGCGGGGCGTGTGCTGTGCCCCGGGCCTGAAAATCCATGAGGAGGTGACCGGGAGTCCACCCCGCACCTCCATGCCCAGCGTGAGCCTCCCGGCGTGAGGAGAAAGTACAGCGGACCGACCAGAGCCCACCTGTGCCGGCCGCAACCGAGCGCCACGTGGAGGCGCGGCCCGAAGTGCCGAGGAAAAGGAGCGGACCGACCGGAGCCCACCCGCGTTGGCCGCGACTGAGCCTCCTGCCTGTGGTGAAGAGAGAGCCGTGCAGAGCCCACCTGCATCGGCCGCCACCGCTCGGTAAAACCTCCGCGGAGCCCACCCGCGTGGAGGAGGAAGGCCCGTCGGCCAGAGGTGAGGCCGAACGCTGAAGATTGCCTAGGGGGCCGCGCAAGCGAGAAGCGACCCCCTCATGACTGTGCACCGAAAGCGGAGCCCACCCGCTATTAACTGTACACATTGCCCCGTAATTAAGCAGGATTCGCGGAGCCCACCCGCAGCCTGCCTGCAGCGTGCCCCCGCCGCGCGGCGTGTGTGGAGTGTTGCTAGGCGCTGTAGGCCGACAGCGGAGTCCACCCGCGTGGCCATGGTGCCCGAAAACGAACATTAAACGAAGCAGCGCCAGCGGAGCCCACCCGCGGCCTGCTGTAAGCGTCCTCTCTCCCCCGACCCGCGCAGCGTGTGAGCAGAGGAGCTGCCGCGGGCGGGGAGAGTGAAAGGAATGAAGCGGAGCCCACCCGCTGCTAAAGTGAACACGGTGCCCCCAAACAGTGCAAACATCATCCCGGCAGTCAAGCAAGGCTCGCGGAGCCCACCCGCGGCCTGCTAACAGCGACCCCTGTCCCGCCGTGCTGCGGGTGTTTGAGGCTATGGCGGGGGGGTGACGGATCCCCCGACATCAGGAACTGCAGCGGAGCCCACCCGCGCAGCAACAGAGGCCGACGGATATGAGTGCCCACCTCGCAGTAAAGAGGAGCAGTGCCAGCCATTTTCCCCCACCGCGCAGCGTGTGAATGAGAGGCTGCTGCGGGCGGGGGTAACAAGGAGAGAGACTACACTGCCCAGGGGAGTGAGTGAACCAAGCGGAGTCCAACCGCGGTTACTCCGAGCAGCGCTGACCCTCACCCCACCAAGCATATAAACTATTAGCGTGTGTGCCCAGGATCACTGCTGCATATAGACAATTAAAGCGGAGCCTAGGCCCACCGCGAACGGCAGAAAGCTTCTGAAATAAGAAAGGGAAACTCACTGTGGTGAAGGGGAGCCGTCCTGCACTCCGGCTCCTATACTCCAACCCCCTGCGAAAGCCAAGCAGGAAAACAAGCACCATAGAACCGAGCAAAGTTCCAGGAAATGAAACACAACAGTGAATTTGCCTCACGAATCCCTGCAGAGCCATCTTGTGGCCGTTTTGAGCAACTTCGCCCTTTAAGTAAAGGAACTGTCACAAAGCTGAGATGTGAGGAACACGAGTTTAAGGGACTCAGGGGAAATCAGGCAGAGGCAGTCCCAGGCTGCTGTAACCTACAGCAGAAAAACCAAGGCATTTTTACAGAAGCACAGCAATGCCCAACCAAAAGAGAGAGTGACACAAACACCAGAAGCGCAGGAACGCGCCAGAAGCGCAGGAATGCGCCAAAACCTTCAAGAACATTGCCTCACCAGCAGCGCAGGAACGCGCCAAAACCCTCAGAAACGCGCCAGGAGACAGCGCAGGAACGCGCCGGAAACTCCAGGAACCCCTAAGGGGACGGCGCCGGGATGCGCCAGAAGCGCAAGGAGTGAAGGAACTCCACACAACAGGACCGAACAGCACTGCGCAGGTATGCGCACAGAGTGAAGGAACTCCACACCACCACGACTGAGTGACGCAGGGATCGCGTCCTCGGAGACCTGTCAGTAGGTCACAGCGAAGATGACTCGCCAGAAAGTCACCGCCAGATGCGGACCAGTCAGTTGGTTGCCCGGAAAGAAAAGGAGAAGATGACCAGTCAGGTGGTCGCCCAGAAAGAAAAGGAGAAGATGACCAGGCAGTTGGTCACCCGGAAAGAAATGGAGAAGATGATCAGGCAGTTGGTCACCCGGAAAGAAAAAGGAGAAGATGACCAGGCAGTTGGTCGCCCGGAAAGAAAAGGAGAAGATGACCAGTCAGGTGGTCGCCCGGAAAGAAAAGGAGAAGATGACCAGGCAGTTGGTCACCCGGAAAGAAATGGAGAAGATGATCAGGCAGTTGGTCACCCGGAAAGAAAAAGGAGAAGATGACCAGGCAGTTGGTCACCTGGAAAGTAAAGGAGAAGATGACCAGTCAGTTGGTCGCCCGGAAAGAAAAGGAGATGATGACCAGTCAGATGGTCGCCCGGAAAAGAGAAGGAGAAGATGACCAGTCAGATGGTCGCCCGGAAAAAGAAAGGAGAAGCTGGCAGTCAGAAGATCACGACTGCGAAGACACGCCAGAAGATCAAAGGCATAGTAACTGAATAGATCAAGAAGAGGTCCATGGACGGGACCCAGAAGAGGTCTGATGACACCGACCTGAAGTAAAGAAGGAGCGACAGGAAGAAAGGTGCGATGCCTGGTTTGGCCATCGGAAGAAGAGAAGGCGTGTCCTAAGGGTAGGACGCAACCAGGGAGATTCGTGTGGAGTGCACGCCATACAGAGATGGCTTGGGTGGTTGAAGCGTGAAAGGAAAGGTGGAGAAGAAAGGAAGAGAGTGCCACTAGAAGATCACAAGAAGTGAAGAGGTGTGACCAGTTAACTCACACACCCATCAGAAGAAGATGGTGACATTTACCAGAACACCGGAGTGCAACAGAGAACAAGGCCTGGCATGAACACCGGCGGCACAAGTCAAAGATATCCACCTACAAGCCATCCATCCATGTGGCGATCGCAGAAGAGGGCAAGTTTGGACTGTTGACAACAATTCTACCTTTGGGGTTGAGCGGAAGATTGAATGGCGAGAGTGCTCACACATCCGGCTGAGGAACTGACCACTCCACATCAACCCGTGGCAGCCCAAGAAGCAAAGGCCTCAAGGGACTCTGGTGGCAGCTAGTCCCACAAGAGAGAAAGATCCACAACAGTGCGTCTGCAAGACCCATGGAGAGGAAAGCTTCACGTGCAAGACTAGAGTCAACAGCGTAACCTTCAGGTGGAACTCGGACACAACGGTGAAGATCGTGGAGCGCCCCGCTCACGGCCCGAAGGCTACGGTGGAGCAACATGACCGACAACACCAGTCCAGTGGAAGCCTGGCAAAGAGGTCCTCCCGGACATCTTGTGAGAGAAGAACACCGGCGAGAGGGACATCCTAGTGAGAGGGATGTATGCACCTACTCCTTTCATCTGCCCAGAAATACTTTGAAGCCTGCCCAGAGACACCACCAAGGACCAGGACTGAAGAGGAAAACCGAGAAGACAAACAATACTCGGATCATGTCACCCTTCTATCTAAATACAAACTGTCACCAGTGGTGCCAAGCAAAGGCAAGACACAGAACCATGCAACAATAACTCATGAGTCCTGAATGCAGTAACTACACCATCTGCGACCTGCAATCCACCTAAGAGACTCACTTCAAGTCATAGAGTCCAGTGTTATATTGTATGTACATTTTCTTTCCCACAGGTTTGAACTTTGTCGTGGGGTTTTGCGAACTGCACTTTTTCTTCCACAGGTTGGACTTTCTTTTGTTTTCATTTTCCCCCAAGTTTGGGAGGGATGTAGTGTCCCACAGTCAGTCAGCAGTCTAGTGTTTCTTGTATGCCCTACACTAAACACCCACCCACCACTGATGTCACTGGTCAGGTGACACAGCTCTAATAAAAGGGGCCGAGCCCATGTGCTCTGGGCTAGTTGTACCCAGTAGCTGACTGTGTCTGCGTCAGTCCTTTCTAGCAATGAGGGCCCAGGGCCCCCAACATTACACACAGCACAAATTTCAATTCAGTAATGTTACTGAATCGTAATTTTTGTTTTGCGATTCAGTATTTGGAAGGGGAATGTTTAGGGTGTACCTCCCAAATACCGAATTGCGTTGCTATGTAAATATTTGGCGACTGAATAACGGCCAGATAATATTCCTTTTTTACTGAGACCTCAAGGGTGATGGTAACCTTTTGCGAAGAGGAAGAGGTCCGGGCCGGGTCCCTATGGGACCCTTTCTCCTTTGTGAATGTTTTAACAAATATTTTTTTAAGAGCAAGCAGTGGCCCGAGGGACCACTTCCTACTCTTAACAAATGAAACTTAAAACGTTTCATTGTATTTTTTGAAGCACCTCTCATTTTCCTTTTAGGAAAGTAGGCTGCATTTTTTAAAGAGTGCTTTATTAAAAATCAATACAGACATGGTGGTCTGCTACCACCAGCAGGCCACCATCCCTGTGATGGCAGCAATTCCTAATGGGTCACAAATTGCAACCTACCTCATTAATATTCATGAAGTAGGTCTATTGCGACCCCATTAGGAATCGCTATTACTAACTTGTACATTTTTGTGAATTGGCAGTTGCGATTTCCTGATTGAAAATTGCACAGAATCGCAATTAGAAACTCAAATTCCTAAATCCTGTATATATGGTGCAATGTAGTTTAGCTATGGACATAAAAAAAATGAACAAATTATCTGGTGTATGTATCGTAGTGTGGTATTTTGAACAGCTGTCTGACGCATTATTCAGAGCGAGACTATATCGCTCATCACTATATTTACACCAGTGTGGTAGTTTGAAACTACTACAATTCGCCTTCCTTAGCTTGGCTGAAGTTTCCAGGTTTTGCCTCATTTACTGCAAAGGAAGTGGAAAATACTCTCTCTCTTGGTAACCTCTTTCTGATCTACAATATTCTGTGACTGGACATCCTGGAGCAAGAAATGTCCACAGCCTGCAGCGATCACCACATTATAACCAACAGCCCTGCCCACCCACACTGCCCAGAGAGGCTTCTTAGTAGAAGCAAAAATGATTCCTGCTGAAGTAAAGGGCCACCTGTAGCTGCATTTTTATTAAAATGTTTTAAATTATTATTTTCTACTTTTTATCTAGATGAATTCCTCAGACTTGGGCTCACAAACCACTCGAGCTTGATCATCCTTAGCTTGTGCAACCAAATACGACCTCTGGAGTGATGTAAGAAATATCCAAAAGTGTAAGTGAAACCTTTAGCCTTCCCCTTCACACGTCTTATCAAAATAGTCTGCAAATTAGTTTTACAATGGTCCTTTTCACCACCTTCCCTCCGACACTACTATATTCTGGAGTAAAAAACAGCCCTAAAATAACGGTGATGGATCAAGCCCTGATCTTTGGACTGGGTAAGAGTGGTCTGCTTAATTCAGACACTCTGTTCATCACCACCCCCTTTTCTGAATCATTTTGTACACCATAAGCGTGGAAGGGTATACTCAGACATGAGTCCCTTGCTCACTGATCCATCAGGATTCAAGCAAGCCGGGCCGACGACGCCTGAAATGGCAGAAACCGGTCCCCGGAAGCTTGTCTCCTTTCTGGTGAAGAATTGGCTTGGTAGTTTGGCCTGCCCTGTTCCCATGATGCACTGGGCCAGGGACAGACTAATTTGCATATAGCCAGGTTCTGAGCTGGGATGGGGCAGTGAGCTAAATAACGGTGATGGATCAAGCCCTGATCTTTGGACTGGGTAAGAGTGGTCTGCTTAATTCAGACACTCTGTTCATCACCACCCCCTTTTCTGAATCTAAAATGGCGCAGGCATGAGCACAAAAGTAGTTTGCCCGTGTAGTTCTTAAAATGCGTAATCAGGGGGATTATTTACAAGCCCGTTGCGCCGCCGGTGCATCACTTTTAACATAGGAAAAAGTGACTTCCGGCGGCACCAGGGGCTTGTAAATAAGCCCCCAGGCTCCTCAGGTTTTCCCTGGTCTTAATTTGGCATTACCCCCTATTTAATCCACCCTTGTAAATGGGGGACACTGCCTCCTATTTACACCACCCTTGTAAATGGGGGGCAGCGTCAGAATCAATTGGTGTTGCGGTTGACCGCCCACAGCAACACACATTGCCTACCCCTTTCATGCTAAGTGTAGCGTGAAAGGGGGCCTTATTCACAAGGTGGCGTTAAGCCACGTTAACACCGCTTTGTAAATAAGGTGAAGGACTTAACACCACAGGAACATCACAAAAAGTGACGATCCTGTGGCGTTAAGCCCTTGTAAATATGCCCCTATGTGCATTAGAATAAATATAAATATTATAATCTCCGCAATTACTACACGGTTTAGCGAAGGCTAGTTACGCCCCAACCACATTTCATTGCATATCCCTATTCTGTTAATCTAGACCCACACCTACATTATAATCAGCTGTTTCACAGCATGGTTGGGTAGTTAATAATAATATGCTAAGTCAAGGAAAGCCACCCTAGGTACCCTATTCTGCCATTAGGTATGAAGTTGTAACTTGTTTTTTTAAGAATTCCTCCTGCAATGATTCAGTGTGTCTAATCCATCCCTGCACCGGTTTCTTACATTCCTTTTTTATACTATAGAGTCAGAAGGGGTCAGCTCATGTTTGCCACCTTTTCAAAATAGAGTAGTACAGGGAAACTTGCTGATTTGCTCACCACGCCCTCGCATCGATGCCACGCATCTGCCACTGCTGCATTAGAGGACGCTCCTTCTCCCAACTTGCTGTCAAGTCCTGGAACAACCGTCCCCTGCACCTCCATACTTCATCCTCACTGACCCGCTTCAGGAAGGGACTCAAAACCTGGCTCTTCGACTGACAGAGCAGCACAGCACTTGAATAGGCTCTTGTTTGACAAACAGCGCTATATAAGTACCGCCAGATTGATTGATTGATGTTTAACACTCAAACTCTTAGAAAACACTTACAATCATTGCATGATGTCATCAATAATGTCACTGACCATGTCATGAGTGACGCAATATGTGAGATCAGAAGTAGTGCACTGCGGGGCATAAGTTATAGTTAGCTCAGGTAACTATAACTACTGAATTTCTGTGGTTGTGTGCATCTGAAATCTTAGGCAAATTATAACGTCCCTGTAACATTTGTTTTTTTCTGTGAATTTCTAAGTTTTTTAAAATTCTATTTCCTAACTAGAACATCCCTGTAACCTTTGTTTTTTCCAGTGAATTTCTAAGGTTTTTTAATTTATATTCAAACTATATTGTTCCTGTGACCTTTGTTTTTTGTGTGAATTTCGAAGGTTTTTTATTTTATTTCCTAACCGTAACCTTTGAGAGTTAGTGAGTAAGTGGCTGTATAGGTCAGTGAGTGGGTGTGTGAGAGTGTACGGGTGTGTAAGTGGGTGTGTGAGTGGCTGTATGGATCAGTGAGTGGATGTGTAAGTGGCTCTATAGGTCTGTGATAGGTGTGTGAGTAGCTGTAGGGGTTTGTGAGTGGGTGTGTGAGTGTAAGGGTATATAAGTGGGCATGTGAGTAGTTTTGAGGGTGTGTGAGTGGGTGTTTGGGTGGATTTGTGAGTCAGTGAGTCGGTCTGTGAGTGGTTGTGTGGGTCTGTGAGTGGGTGTGCTAGTGGCTGTGTGGATCTGTAACTGGCTGTGTGGATCTATAAGTGGGGGTGTGAGTGGCTGTATGGGTCTGTGGGTGCGTGAGTGGCTGTATGGGTCTGTGAGTGGGTGTGTGAAGTAGCTGTGTGAAGTAGCTGTATGAGCAGCTGTATGGGTCTGTGAGTGGGTGTGCGAGTAGCTCTATGGCTCTATAAGTGGGTGTGAGTGGTTTTGTGGGTGTGTGAGTGGTTATATGGGTATGTGAGTGGATGTGTGAGTATTTAGGTGTGTGAGTGGGTGTGTAAGTAACTGTATGAGTGTGTGAGTAAGTAACTGTATGAGTGTGTGAGTAAGTAACTGTATGAGTGTGTGAGTTGCTGTGTGGGTCTGTGAGTGTATGTGGGAGTGGCTGAATGGGTATGTGAGTGGGTGTCTGAGTGTGTGGTTATGTCAGTAGCTGTGTGAGTGACTGGGCCAGAACTGAAGCTAACCTGCCCCTTTATCCAACAACAGCTTTGCACAAAATTTCTACTTAACTGGAGTACTTTCTACTGGTTAATTAGTAAGTGCTAGCTCGTTGGGTAAATGTCTAGTGCATATTCTACAGTACAGCTGCATAATGGACCTGAAGGAAATGTCGCAAGTGCCCTTCTATGCCTTTAATTTCAGCAGTGTGACTGTTCCTCATGCGTTTTCGTCCCAAAATCTGTGATAACATGAATTTTCCTGTAAAGAAGATGACAAGACTACAAAGAGGTGAATCTCCACCAAACAAGGATACTTCCACTTAACTATATAAAGTAAGTGGTTCTATGTTTGGTGGAGATGTCCTCATATTCATCTAATCAAGAAGACGTCACCGAATTTGGCGGGAAACGCGCTAGGGTACCTTTTGCTAACCTGCCCATCATACTAGCAAAAGCAAGGAATACCTTTACATAGTACTGAGGAGGGCAGGGCCAAACGGCAGAGGCTTCCAGGTGATTTTACACATTTGGATACTCAGTAACTTAAGGGAAGAACCATGTCCTTTGCTCTCTCAGGAGTGGACAAGAATGAACCCACTTGTCACAGTCACTACAGATTGTGCTCCGATAGATTGACGATACAGTCACCTCCACTTAGAATTTCAGATCATTTTTCAATGAGGAAGTGGAGCTTCAATTGTTGCATCTGCAATATTTATATTTGCAAGTGCTTCCCGTTCAGGTTTAATTTCTGTGAAATAAGCATCAGGGTGTGGATGGTGGTTGAGCACAAATGGTTGCTTCCTGTTAGAGCTCATCACCGCACGGCACCCCCTCAGAAAAAACAGCGGCCCCTGGGCACCTCTTAATGCCATTTTGATGTGTGTTCAAGTGTAGATCAGATGCAGAAAGCAGGGGCTCCATCTGGTGGTCACAGAAGGCATTTAAGTAGGGAATCGGCAAGATTAATGTGACAGGCCCAAGATAATAGATCAGAGCCCAGCAGAATTCTCTTTTGAAGTACAGCACAATGTTGAGATTGGATACAGTATGCAAAGGTCAGAGTGAGGACATCAAATTGAATACAGAGTGCTGGTCTGTTCAGGCGGTAGGCCAGTAAAAAGAAAAGTGCTAAAATAGCAAGATGCTGTTGGAGCAAAAAATACCAATAACCCCTTTGATCGTTGAACAGAGGAGGACATCGGGTCCTTACATTTACATGGTTCCATGGGTACAGCACCGGCCATTTCGAAGATGTGACATTGTAGTTGCAACGGCAGCATCCCACTAGTGACCGGCACTCCTTTTTAGAAAATAAAGTAGCTCCCGTGTGCTTCTGACCTGCATTGACCATGCTAAGCTGTACTGATACTTTGACCTGCATTTACTGAAGATCTCTTGCAGAAGTTGGAGGCTTCTCTCGGTCCTTCCTCTTGTCTTTGATGACATCCATGCGAAGTTAGCGCCAATATCAAAGTGACCAAGATGGTGACTTCGAGGTCAAGGAGCCATAGAAGCTGAAGGTTTTCCTGCTGTGAGCACCTATACCTCTAGACAGTTTTATGTACAAAGGGCCGCCACAGCTCTTTTGGGGAACAGAAACTGCTTACAGTATATATTTATATTTGTGCTGGCTTGGAGTGGCTGGTTAATGCTGACAGAGGACTGGAGCACTCCTTAGACGGATCACTGCCATAACATCGACACTCAAAATATCGACCTACAAAATTATCAACACACAAATGCCGATAACATAAATATCGATACTCTATACTTATGTATTATACTTACAAACACTATAAAATAAATATTTTTTAATATACATGCAATGCAAAATCAAATACAAATAATATACTATTACACTTTTAAATAAAGTTAGGAAAAATCTGCCAAATTAATTGAAAACATTAGTAGCAACCAATGAAAAGTACCTATAACTAAAATACCCAATAAGATTGAAAGCACAATTAAACAAACACTATATAAGCAAAAGAAAATGTAACATTATTTTATACTACAACAACAAAACCAAGAATAAGGGGAATCTCTGGTGGATTGCTTCTGCAACACTGGACTTCATCATTGAAAGCTCAAACATCAAAAAGTAAGTACAATATCTATTTAATGTTACAGCTGCATAAAATAATCGTAAAGCACTTTTTTACAATAACTAAATAATTAATGTATATATATTTTTTATTATATCTCCTCTACAGAAACTTCAACACATACTCCACTACCTTCAAACATCATCCAAAAACTACCTTGCCAAAAAAGTAAGTAAAAATCTCAATTAAACTGTTAAAACAAGTAAAATTCCCAACCCAAATCGCCCACTACCCACACAAATCCCAAAATGAAATAAATGCTGTTAAACACGTTTATTAAAATGTAAATTTTTTCTACAGGAAATCAAAAGAAACACTAAAGGCAAGCACCAACAGAAACACCTCAGCGTCAAAAAAAGTTCAACATATTCAAACATGTAAGTGTAAAGTTGTATATAAAAACCTGTATTAAAAGTAAAACAATTACAATACATTTAATATTTTTATATACATTTTTCATAGCATTGGACACATCAGAATTTACTGAGGGTGCCAAATTCATAACTTCCCAGAAAGGAACATTTTTATTATGTTATATGGGGTATGTCTACACCCAGGAGAAACAGACAAGCAACAAAGTTAATTGGAAATGCAGCAAATATTATTCAAATGCATGCATGGGAAGGCTACAACAAAATAAACTACTGTGCTACATGTTAAGGAACATAACCACCCTGCTAAAATAGTTAAAACAGAAGTGAGAGATGCTTTAAACACTCTGAAAGAAGGTAGCACTAGCTCTCAAAAACCTACTACTGAAATATTAAAAGATGTACTCCCCAGAGTTCCAGAACATGTAACTGGCCAATTACCCGCTGTCTTAATGTTGAAAAGGCTAATAGCTAGAACAAAAAAGCAATTGCTACCACCCTACCTACCCTCAAAATATTCAGTGAATTACTTTGACAATAAAGCTAAGGACAAAAGAATTATTATAAATGCAACTCCCACAAACGTATTTAAACTTCAGAATTGTGAGACATGGATGATGGTCCAAAGCCATTTTACTAATTATATACAATCGATGGACTGTTTCACAATAACAACATCCCCTTTATATATACCCTGTTACCAAACAAAAAAAAACAACTCCCTATGTAGAACTCTTTACGCATGTAAAGTAACAAACAAATAATTACTATCTTCAAAAAATTATTATAGACTTTGAACAGTCAATGATACAAGCCATCCTGAAAAACTACCCTCACACAGCAATACAAGGTTGCTATTACCACTTTAATCAGTGCATTTGGAGACACCTTAAAAAAATCGACGCTCACTGTGGAAAATGCAACTAATATCAATTTTGCATGTGAAATTAAAAAAACGCATTGCACTAGCATATGTCCCAATACCTGATGCAGCAGAACACTACAATCAAACAAATGAACATAAACTAACTCCCCAACTCGACTATTTCCAGAACACCTGGGTGGAAAGCTACACAGATCTGGACACAGGAGAAAGCCTAAATCCCACTTTCCATTGTGGAATGTATATAACAGTATCCTAAACAAAGAAGCAAACACTAATAACACTGTGGAAGGATGGCATAATGCTTTCCAAGCCACAACAGGCAGAACCCAACCAACACTACATAAATTACTAAAATTATTCCAAAAAGAACAAAGCTACCAACAACTAAGACTTGAACAGTCTGTAACAAAACTAGGTCCAAAACCAACTAAACAGACTAAAACAATGGTCGAGCACCTACAAAACAAAGTAAGAACACTAAAGGGCTATAATATCTAGAAACAATAGCTAAATCCCTACTTTAGAACAATACTACAAAAACATAGGAAAACCGTAATTGTTCATTACATTCTTAAATAAACATTTCTTTGCAAACATGTAAAATATAAATATGTCAATTCTAACGTATTGTTAAAAATTATTTGACATAAATATATATTATATATTTACAAACGTCAATAAAAATGACAAAAATGATAGCTCCCTCCCACTGCAAATTATTTAAAATGATTTACTTTTTTGTTCCTGAAGAATTTAATCCAAACTGCCATAAATAAGTCCAAAAGTGTAAAAATTCCCAAAACTTACTTAAAAGTCCCCCCCAAAAATGGAAGAGTACAACGGAAAAAAATGTAATCCGGCGACATCATATCCACAGACTCCAATCCATTAAAAACCTGAAAAATGTAATTAAAAAAGAAACGCTCCAGGAAAACCCGAAAAATAAAGGAACTGTAAAATAATTATTAGCTTACTAGAAACTAATACACAGTTCCTTTAAAAAGCATGCTTCTCCCAACGGCAACTTCCAAACGAAAAAAACCTGTAAAAAAAAAAAAAAAAACTCCCGCACAAATACATAATAAAATCATTAAAAAACACACATAAACACACTAATATCACTATACACTAAACATATTTAAACATATAATACATACTCTAACACCTACCTATCAACGAGCTAACCGCTTTTCGCAAATGCAAAACTACTAACTAAACTGCACCCAAATACAAACTAACCATACACTATACACTACCTTCACCCAACACCTAAATTAAGCCTAAAAGTAATTAAAATAAACTTGCCTTAACCTATGCACCGCAGCTTTCAACCTCGAGCTTCTCCCCTTAGAAATGACCTAAAACAACACAGATGGCCTACAAAATACAACTTAGTTTAGGAAATGGCTACCTAAATGAAATAATAAAAATGCTTTTTTACGTTCGTCGATGTACATTAAAAATGCAATACAATTTATTTTTTAAATATTTAGTATTACTGATGTACTGAATGTTTTTTCTTCACTGTTTAGAAATGTTAAAGTATAATAGAAAATATTAGAAAATAAATATTTATTATTATACATTAAAATAAATATGTTAACTTACCTATGTGATTTAAAAAAAATACAATGCTTGCTAAAAATGTGAAAGCATGTGAAAATGTTAAAAAATATTTTTCCTTTTCAAAATGTTTTCTTACCTTAATTTTATTTGTACCTACAATTTAAATATCATACAAAATATAATATTATTTATTAAAAAATATGCAAATAATATTAAGTTATACAATGAGAGAATTGTAATAACATGTTATTAAAAATGTACACAGTATGTAATTATGTAATGCATATTTACAATGTAAATAAATATTCTATAATTGTTACCAAAAAGTGTGTTATAAAACATTTATAGAAACCAGTGATCAACTACATCTTTTATTTGTAAAAAAGGTACATATTTACTAAGTTCTACATTATAAAAAAGTTAAAATTGTTCCATGCTGACTATACTTAAAAATTATGTTTGTTACAATATGTACTAAATATGCAAAGTAAGCAAAACGAATGTATTAATATTTCACTTTATGACAATATATATTAAAAAATGTTTAATAAAACAAAATGCATATTATTTATTTGCTTGACTCTTTGAATGAAAATAAAAACTTTAATAAAATATAAATATTGTGTTGTATTTAATTCCTACATTAATTGAGGTTTTCTGTATTTACAATACAACATTTATCTTAAATTATATATCACACATATATTTCTTTTTAATACACATAGATAACATGCTATTACCACTTAAACATGGGTTTTTATCATTAACCTTACTACAAAATAAAGAACTGATATTTTACTATTCCCACTGTACACTATATCAACTCAGGGAAACTGCAGGACACTACACATATATAATTTACATTTCCCCAAAATGTCAGGGAAAGTGCTGGACACTAAACGTATATTTTTACTATTCCCATTCCAAACTGTAGTAACTCAGGGAAGGTGTTGGACACTTAACATATATAATTTACTATTCCCATTCCAAACTTAGAAAAATCAGGGAAGGTGTTGGATAGTAAACATATATAATTTAGTATTCTCACTCCAAACTAGAAAATGTCAGGGAGGATGCGGAACACTAAACATATATAATTAACTATTCCCACTCCAAACTGTATCAACTCAGGGTGGGTGCTGGACACTATACATATATAATTTACTACCTCTGCTAAATTGGTGTCAGAACCCAGGTTTAAGTGCTCCTCTTGGGGTGACAGAGGTAGCGGCGACTGCCATTAACAAAGGGTGGTGGGACGGGAGGCGTTGCACAGGAGGAATATAATTTTTACAAAAAAAATATAAAACGTACCTTTCAGTCGCGTTCGCCACCTATCCTCTTCCTGGGTCCCAGCAGCCCCTGTGACCCAGACTCTCATCCAATCCCCATGCTGCAGAGCAGCACGGGGATTGGTCTGAGCAGGCAGGGAAGACGCCCCGCTCAGACTAGGGAATCTGGAGTTTCTCCAGGAGAAACTTCAAAGTTGATTACATTGTGACAGAGTTGTATGCTGTGACATAATGATATATAATGCAGAGATATTGTAGTTTCTGAAGTATGGGAAGGGTTGTTGCAGTTCTGATTCGATGTGGATGTTTTTTCCGGATCTATGTGTGCATCTGGGTATGGCTTTTCTTCTAGTTTTCTATTTTTTTGTGTGCATATTTTTGTTTACTGGCGGTCAATGTTATGCTTTATTGTATGGTGGGGTGCGCCTGAGATAGTTATTTTCTTGTAACACACTACAAGTGCTAAGGGCACCTGAGGACGAAGGCGGTCAACCCTTTGACTGAAAAAGAATGCTAAACATGTTGACTAGATAAGCTGGATAGATGATTCATTCTTTTCATCAAAAATAACTTGTTTTTAACCTACATAGGATACCCAGTTATTGAAAGTGAAACCTCACAGGTATTGTTAGATCTATCAGCCCTAGGGTGGTCTTCCCCTCAAACGTTTTGCCTTCCTTCCTTTATTTTTGCTGATCTTTTGGCTGGCCTTAGGACTCCACGCACTTTACCACTGCTTACCAGTGCTGAAGTGCTTGTGCTCGTTTCTAAAACATGGTAATATTGGCTGATCCTCAATTGGCATATTTCATTTACTTGTAAGTCCCCAGTAAAGTGGTACAACCTGCACCCAGTGCCAGTACATTAAATGCCACTAGTGGGCCTACAAAACAGGGAGATGGTTGGAATGCTTGAATTAATCCAGCCCCAGGCAATTGCTCGAGCCACATTACAATCCATTGTTTTTCTCCCACCATGCCACCTCAGTTTGGATCCAGCCATATGCAAATCAGTCTGGACCCTTTTCCTAATAGGGACGGTCCAGCCCAAACTGCCGGGCCACGTCCTCGGTGGATCAAAAAACAAGCAACCTAAGAGTGGTTTCTCCCTTGTTACGGGCTCTTCAGCTGTGTATAACTTCCAGTGGTTCCAGTGGTACAGTGAGCCTGGGACCCATGCCTAGGGATACTGGTGCACTTAGGGCGTCAATCGCAAAAAACAAGGTGATGGATGAACTGCTTGAACTAATCTCAGCCACTGGCAATCACTTGGGCCGCATCCCAATCCATTGTTTTTCGCCCACCATGCCACCTCAGTTTGAACCCAGCCATCTGAAAATTAATCTTGACCCTATTCCTCGGGGCAACTGTCTAGCCCAAACTGCCAGGCCAGGTCCTCCCTGAAACGGAACTCAAGCAACCCACAAGCATTTTCTCCCTTGTTATGAGCTCTTCAGCTGGGTATAGATTGGTTTCAGTGACACAGTGAGCCCTGGACTCAGAATCAGAGGATTAGGGGGGATACACCAAGAGATACAGTGATGTCCTTCTAGAGGCACAATAAGGTAGACATTCCCAGCCTAAAGGAGACATACCTCACAGACCCAAAGTTGGAGAGGGTGATTACAAAATGGAGGGGGTAGTTGTACTCTGCCACCTTCTCAGAGTACGCTAGGGGGTCTCGACATGGTTAGCACCTGGGGTGACTTTCACACTGACGTATATGGAACCGTACGTAGAGGGACGATTCCTACTCCTACATGGCACATTGGATTGCCCGGAGGTGCATATCATGAATATGTATGCCCCAAACATAGACAATAGTCTCTTCTTCCACCAGATGCAAGATCTCTTGGTGGGGTAGGTGGATGCACCTATACTCTGAGCAGGGGATTCAAACTGTATACTTGATGACCCCCTTGACAGACACCAGCAGAGATAGGAGACAAAGCCGTGGATGATGTGCACACTTAGGGACATGATGGCTACTATAGGATTCCTGGACAGCTGGAGAACATTACATCAGTACTGTCAGGATACACCCGGCACTCGCAAACACATTACATATACAATTGAATGAACTGTTTACTGGTGGCAGGCATGTCCCCGGACAGATTAAAGACTACAACTCATCTGGGTCGATTCCGCTCTGGCCAATCCCATCTAGTGTTGGAATGTGCATGGGTGGCAACCCAGGGGACTGGCCGCACTAGCAGGATTTCCCCAGAGGTTTTATCCAATGTGCTATGTAGGGTCGCTTTGATGACCGCCCTCACAGACTATATGGAACATAACTAAAGCATGACGAATTCCAGGGTGACTGAATGGTAAGCCATGAAGGCTGTAATCAGAGGAGAATACATAAGTACCTCTTATGAGGTAAAACGGCAACTATGGAGGGAGCTGACAGCAAACGAGGGGGTAATGGCAGCACAACAGATGAGTGAAAACTAATCCCTATGTAAAGACAGCTTTACATAGGGAGGGAGCCAAGTTGGCAAGTTATTAGCATCAATACTATGGAGGCAGTTGAGTTCCCTTCCATCTTTCACCTTACCCATACCGATGGCACAACTACACACTCACAAGTGGAGATAATGGAGACATTTCAGTGTACATCTAGAACATATTTACTGTGGTAAGGGCGCAGCCTTGGGAAACAATATGAGGTCTTTCTTGGCACACATGACATTCCCTCAGGTTCTGGCAGAGCTGAGCAATGAGTTCGAGGCCCAGATCACTTTGGAAGAGTTGAGGGGGGCTTACAGTCTCTGCCAAGGGGTAAATCTCTGAGGGGTGATGGCTTCCCTATGGTGTATTATCAAATAAACAATCCGCAACTCATGCAGCACCTGCAAGAGGTCTTCGAGGAGGCCAGGTGGAAGGGAGAACTTTCCCCTACAATGAGGGCGGAGATCAGCATGCTGATAAAATCAGCTGGCGATCCATTAGACCCCTCCTCCTGACTATGATAAATTCTGATGCTAAGATACTTTGCAAGGCATTGGCCAAAATACTGAAAAACGTGGTGTCACCTGGTCCATGAAGGCAAGTGTGGGTTTATCCCAGGATGCAGCACGCCCAAGAATATAAGCAAACTCACATACTTGTTATGCGAGTAGGGAGGGAGAGAGGAGTAACTAGTGTTGTGCTTGGTTGACTTGAAAAAGGTTTTTGACACCTTGAGCTGGCTCTATTTTCTGGAGGTGTTGTGGGCGGTAGCCCAAAGTTCTGCGGCTGGGTCCGTCTACTGTTCACAGCCCCTGTGAGGGTCATGGCAGGAGAGTGGTCTTGGATGTCTGCACCACAGGCTGTGGCACCAGGCAGGGGACCCCTTTTGCTGCTGCTTTTCACGGTAGCACACAAACCACTGGTGAGGGACAAGTGATAGGAAAGTGGGGATTCACAGGGGGGCAGAGCACATATTGAATCTCACTCTATGCGGTCTCTGTCGGAATTCGCTGGCAACCTGCTGGAAATATTGAAATTTCTCATGGTTGAGGATGAATAAGTGCAAAACCATACTTTTCCCGATAGGAACACTGACCAGCACTCCGTTGGAACTCCTGCCCGACTGGGCCTTTGATGGGAAGTACATAGGTTTCGGTGTTTGGGAATCATGGTGGAAGCCATGGAGGATGAACACTATAACTACAGGTGGGAAGAGTCCTAGAGGGATTCACAGCATCCATAAAGTTTTAGAACATGCTCCCTCTCTCAGCGATGGGGAGTGGCAATTGCAAAAACTCTGTAACCTATACTTGATTCAGATCTCACTATGTCCGTTGAATCCCACTATGTTCAAACACCTTAATAGTCTATTGACTTCTCTAGTGAGAGCTGGTAGGTGCAGTCGAGTATCTCCTGATGTCCTGATGAGAGACTAGGGGGAGGAGGGACTAGCTGTCCCTGACCTGGAACTCTACTACTATGCAGCCCATATCCAGCATGCAGCCGGCTGGCTGGAAGAGGACGATAATTGGGAGAAGCAATTTCTGGCTGTAATATGGCAATGCCACTCTGGCGACACTATTCATGGAGCGAGGTGGCCTGGCTGCAGGGATCCCATACATTGTAAGACAAACTGAGATAATCTGGGAGAAGATAGTTACTAGAGTACTACATAAACAGAAAGAATCAACACAAGGATGTTTATGGGGTGGTCCCTACAATGGTGGGGAGCGCACAGTGTTCCTTAAATACCCCTCACACACCAAAAGGGCCCTTGGTGTCATGCTCCATCATTGGGGTCTTCGCACCCCTCTACGGAATGCGGCGTGCTGCTAACTGACGATTATGTGGGAGCACTGAATTTTGGCTATGTGTGGTGTGTGGAGGTATTTGGATGTTAAGTGAGTGGTGGGGTCAAAAAAGTGAATGTTAAAAAATACCTGGCAATGAGGTCTAATACATTTAATGGGCCTCCGTGCTGGTATTGTTAAAAGGGGTGTAGTAGAGGTATTTTGTATGTTAATGTACAACACCTCATGTGTGCATCGACATGTTTCGAAGCAAGGCTTCTTCTTCAGGACGGGGTGCACAGATCCCCACCTTACTCACGTCAGGGTCTCACTAGGCGTAACTACTAAACCTAGTTCTCTTTAATCTTAGCTAAAAAGGTGGCTAATATGTGAACTACTTATTTATTTACAAATATCTGCAATGAGTACCTGAAAGAAATGTGGGAAACAGAAGAACAAAAGAAGAAAAACAAAAGGTATTATAGTATTGAATATCCAACATGCTGGTTCAGTGACCTAGACAAAAGTGAGGGCAGCACTATCTAGACAAAATATGTCATCCTATTCCTTTGAGGTGCCCTGTAAAGAAAAAAGGGACAAATACAAGACACACACACATATAACATAAAACACACGCTCTATTTGGATATCCATTAGATGATGATGTGGTCTGGGATTTAAGTTTATCAAGGAGGTAAAAAGTCAAAGGTCAAAAAAGTGCAGAGTTGCTGCCAAACAAACGGTTAGCATCATGAGACTCCGGGACAGTGGGGTTGTAATGCTTAATAGCATCCCAAGAAAAAATGCAGGGTAGATCAATCAAAAAACATGGTCCAGCCTGTCCTTCCATTACTTACTTGGTGAAAGTTTCACTGCAACCCTGTGACCTGTCTCGGCTGTGCCGTACTTACAAAAGCAGGAGAATCCCAGTGCTTGACTGACCCCCACCACGGCTCCGTATTTAATGTGAGGAGCTTGGCTGTATATCCTTAAATACACCCAACTATTGGTGTTAATTGGTAAAAAACTGGGAAACAAGGTAAGCCTTATAAGGTATTTCCGGGTCTGGATCGCCCTCGCGATTGCTCTGTCTGATAGTATTTGTTGCAGGGCGAGGTCAGGGCCCCGCACGTGGTCACTGAACAGTGGCGCTGGAATAAATATGCACGGACACACTACTGCCAGGTATGCCGGAAAGACCCCGAGCGGTCTTCCGCCCATTTATTATATACCTCGGGACAAGCCCGCCCCGAGGGTGTGTGTATGCGTGTTAGAATTGATACATTGTAAGTTAGAGGCCGGGCGGCTCTCTACATCCCTCCTTCAGTTTAGTTTGTTTCTGGAATCATCTTCATTATGGGGAGGTCCACGCAAAATCTCTTAGTCTCTGGCTCGGGCCTGGGTTAGGCCTCAGATGGTACCGGTGGCTTCTACATGCGGGGGAGCTGGCAACCCCAGCCGGGGTCACTTCCGTCTGCGGCACTGGAGACAAAGGTCTTGCCGGGGTGTCTCGAGGTGTGTTGGGTTGGCTGGTGTTTTCGTCAGGTTTGTCCTGGCTCGGTCGCAGGGCGGGGGCCTCGGCCCACGGCCCGTCTTCGTCCTGACTGTCAGGTTCCGCACCCGATGCTTCCACGATGTTCGCGGGAGCGCCGGCCGGCCCTCCCACCTTTTTGAAGCAAGATACGTTGCGGGTGACAGCCTGACGGACTCGACGCGCCGTCACCATGGTTCCCTGGACTTTCTCAACTGTCCACCTCTCTGGTTCAAACGGAGTCCTGAACTTCCACCCTGGATGTCGGTCCTGGACCACCACGGTGTCCCCTTCTCGTAATCCGGGTTGTTTCGCATGTCGAGCATCGCTCGCCTTCTGGTTGGTCACGAGTCTCCGCGACTGGATGGTTTTGCCGTCTCTTGTCTCTGTGGGGGATGTCGGTATGTTGCCTCGTGGAGCCTTCTTGAATAGTACGTGCGAGGGGGCACATTTTGTGGTGCTGTGTGGGGTCTGTCTGTAGGCGCTTAGAAATTGATCCAGGGCAGCCTCCGGGTCATTCCCACTTTCCACGGCGATTCGGAGGGCCCTGTTAAGGGTCCGCATGAGTCTCTCTACTTCCCCATTGGCTTGGGGCCATAGCGGTGTTATTTTTCTGTGCTTTATTCGGAAGCCTTCCAGATACGCTTGAAAATCTCTTCCTTGAAATGGCGGCCCATTGTCTGATTTTAATTCTACAGGGAGCCCCATCGTGGCAAAGATGTGATCCAGTGCCTTCCTGACCTGGGGAAAAGCTATTGAGGGGATGACTTCCACTACAGGGAATTTTGAAAACGAGTCCACCACCACAAGCGTGTGTCTGCCATCCGGGAAACTCCCGAAGTCAACGCTCAGATGAGTCCACGGGGTTAGTGGTGCGTCTTCCGTGATTATTAGGGCTGGTGCTGGGTCTAGCCCGGTTATGGTGCAAGCGTGACACGAGCGTACCATGTCATCTACCATCCTGTCCATGGCGGGGAACCAGACTTTGTTTTTCAGCCGGGCTTTCGTCTTGGCCATTCCTTGGTGGCCCGCGTGTGCAATGGATAGCATGTGCCGTTGGAGGCTTTCAGGCACGACGATGAGATGTCCTCGCAGTACGACGCCTTCGTCTCCTACGCTCAGTTCATTTCGGATCTGCCATATCTGTTGTCGGGCATGGCTCACTTCCGGTCTCAACCCTTGGACCCCGTCGAGGAACCGAGTCCAGCTGTTGTCTTCGAGGGCCCTTTTGACTCGTGTCAGCGTCTCGTCCGAGGTGGTGGCCTCCCCTATCTCCTGCAGAGTCAGCGTGTCAGGGCAGGCTGGCATAGATACCATGTGGACAAATTCTTCGGCTCCTTGCCCATCCGCAAGCGGGAGTGCCTTCTTCGTCACATCTGGGTGTCGAGACAGATAGTCTGCCGGGTTGTGTGCCCCTGGCCGGAACACTAGGTTGAAGTTGTAGCCCTGCAGTTGGACGGCCCACCGCTCGATCCGTGGGGGAGCCATCCTGGATAACCCGGTGAAGAGTGGCAGTAGTGGTTTGTGGTCAGTCACGATGGTGAACTCCTGTCCACAGAGGTATAAGTGAAAGTGTTGGCATGCCCACTTTATGGCCAACGCTTCTCGCTCGATCTGGGCATATCGAGTCTCCGTGTCGGTGAGGGCTTTGCTTGCGTAGGCAACTGTTTTCCATTTGTCTCGGCCGTATTCTTGTAGTAATACAGCTCCCAGGCCCACCGGGCTGGCGTCTACGACGAGTTCTGTCCTCCTGCGCGGTTGAAAATACGCCATTATCGCCTTTGTCTAGAAGGCTCGCTTTGACGTCCTGGAACGCTTGGTTCGCTGAGCATGTCCATTCCCACTCCTGGTCGTGTCGCGTGAGCACCCTCAATGGTTCTGCTAGGGCTGCTAAATTGGGGATGAACCGGCCACTGTATGTGGCCATTCCGAGGAAGCTCCGCACTTCGGATGGGTTCCGGGGAGTGCTAGCGTTCCTGATTGCCTCGGCTTTCTTCGGGTCTACCTTGAGACCTTCCCGCGTGAATGTGTAGCCGAAGAAGTCGACAGCCTCTTGATAGAAGGATCCCTTCGCCCTGTGCAGGGTCAGTCCATGCTCTTCCAGTCTCTGCAGCGTGGCTCTCAAATGGGCGTGATGTTCCTCCAGCGTGTTGGAGTATATGAGGATGTCATCGCTCAGGTTGATTACCCCACTCAACCCCGATAGGACTTCTCTTATTGCGTTTTGGAACACTTCAGCTGCAGATGACACGCCAAAGCTCAGCCTCTTGTATCGTCGGAGTCCGACATGAGTCGAGAAGGTTGTTATGTACCGACTTTCAGGTTCAAGCTCCAGCTGGTGGTACCCTGAGTTGAGATCCAGCTTGGAGAACCACTTCGCACCGTTCAGGTCGGCGACGATGTCATCCATCGTCGGGGTGGTGTGGCGCTCCCTCTTCACAGCGGCGTTGGGAAGCCTCATGTCGACACACAGCCGGATGGCGCCAGGCTGCTTGGGTTTGGGCGCCACGACCAGTGGGGACACCCAGGGAGTTGGCCCCGACACCTTCTCGATGACATCTAAATCTTCTAGTCTTTTGAGCTCCGCCTCCACTTGTGGCGGAGATTGAAGGGTACCCTCCTGTGTCTCAGGGCGACTGGGCGTACAGAGGTGTCGATGTGTAGCCAAACCTTCTTTCCTTTGAGCTTCCCGAGGCCGCTGAACAGCGCTGGGAGGTCCTGTAACATGTTATCTGCGTGCGATTGATGGACTTGGTTCGCGAAAAATACTAGACCCAGGTCCTCGGCCGTGTTACAGCTGAGGAGTGTGCCCTTCTTTCCTTTGGTGATATGGAATCGGGCTTCTGTCGAGTATTCGCCATTGACGATTGTGGTGCTGATGACTCCTCGCAGTGGCAGTGGGTCAGTGCCACCGTAGGTGTAGATGCGTGCACTCGAGGGAGCAAGCGTGGGCCTGGGTGACAGCTGTTCATATTGTTCAGAGTCCATCACATTCACCGACGCCCCGGTGTTGATGAGCGCCCTCATTTCGGTCCCTTCAACTGAGACCGTGCACATGGGTGGTGGTCTTCTCTTTGTGGATATTCGGCTGACGTACGATATGACGTACACTTCGTCATCGTCATCGTCATCATCTTCGTAGCGCGGCCTCCTTTCTTGGGCTTGATTGTCGGGTGGCGGATGTTCTGACTCCAGCGATAGCTGCCTCACCCTTTGTGTTAGCGACCTGGGTCCATATCCTCCCCGCGACCTGGGGGCATTAGGTCTGTATCTCCCTCCTTGGCACACTGCTGCAAAGTGGTTGAGTCTGCCACACTTTGAGCATGTCTTTCCTTTTGCGCTACACACTGCTGTCGCTGGATGGTCTCCACCGCAGTATGCGCACTGGGCGTCTCGTGCTTGCCACTGGCGTGCGCGAACGCCTGGCGGTCTTCTCTGCAACGCGTCCACCCTTTCTTCCTTGATTGGCGCCATCTTGGGAATGGCCGGCGGGGCCATGGGTGAGCGTAGTGCCATTTCCATCTCATCGGCTCTTGAATCCGACAGTTCATGGGAGCGAGCGAGGACGAGGATTTCGTCCAGCGTAATCCCGGGCTTTCTGAGGATGAGTTTTCTGAGCAACTTTGACCTGCACCCCACGATAATTTGGTCTCTGATTTCCTCCCGTGGGTCGGTGAACGGGCAGCTACTGGCTAGCCGGCGTAGTCTGGCATAATACATATCAACGGACTCAGCTTCCGTTTGCCAGGCCCTCTTGAACTTAAATTTTTCATAGTCATTGTTTAGCTGGGGGTCAAAGTGAGCATTTAGTGCGTCGACCGCCGCGTCGTAGTTATCTTCGCCACCTGTGTTCGGGAGGGTCTCAAAGAGGTCGTATATTTCTGGGCCTCCATAGAGGATTAAGAGAGACCTTTTCACCGTGTTGTCCGTCTCACGGGTGCCTTTAAAGTACAGATTCAGTCGGCCCAGCCACGCCTTCCACCGCGGTGCCGTGGTTGCCGGGTCAGCCGTCTCGCTGAAAGGAGGAAGGGGGGCGACCCCTGTGTGGGCATGGCTGATTACTTGCGGGCCTGGGCGCGGTTCTGGGGCTGGCCAGCGGGGCCCGGTTGCGCTATGCTTGTGGCGGGCGCCGCCGTTGCGCCTCCTGTCGCAGGGTCTGACATCACAGTGGTCGCGTGCACGCGTTATTCCCCTCCGGAAACAGGGCTGTTGGAAACAGTGTGTGAGTCCCTCTGGTGGCCGTGTACGGATGCGCAGAGATCAAGCAGGGCAGAAGAAGGGACACTTGGGTTAGCCACTGCTTGTTTGCTGCCTCGACTGTACCGTGACTGAGGCTGAGGAGGGTTTGGAATGTCCAATGCTGAATACCGTCCGCGCGGCAATGCAGGTAGAGGAGCGGGCTGGAGGGCCAAGGCAGGCCCAGAGCAGACGTGCACCGTCGCTCCTCTTCACCCCTCCCCCTCCGGGGCAGCGCGCGATGTGGCACGCTCGAACCACGCGCTTGGGGCCAGGAACTGAGAGGCAGGCCCAGGGTGTGCGTGGCGCAGGGGGGGAAAAGGCCTCAACAAGGCCGCAGGCACGCCGCGCGGGAGCACTCACCCGGTCTTCGCGTGAGGCGAGCCCCCGCCAGCTGAACAATGAACACGCTCCTGAGGAAGAGACGCGTGGGCGGGCCTCGAGCCACCACGCAGGCCAAGAATGGATGAGCGGCCGCAGCGGGTGGGCTCCGCAGCCGAATCTGGAAAGAGGCAGGCGGCACATTTGGAGCGGCGCCAGTCGACGAAGGCCAATGTCCGCAGCAGGTGGCTGGGCACGCGCGAGGACGGCACCGGCCTCGTCGCCAATGTTGCAGGGCGAGGTCAGGGCCCCGCACGTGGTCACTGAACAGTGGCGCTGGAATAAATATGCACGGACACACTACTGCCAGGTATGCCGGAAAGACCCCGAGCGGTCTTCCGCCCATTTATTATATACCTCGGGACGAGCTCGCCCCAAGGGTGTGTGTATGCGTGTTAGAATTGATACATTGTAAGTTAGAGGCCGGGCGGCTCTCTACAGTATTGTCAATAGACACCTGCGCAATAGAAAACATCATGCGTCTGCGCATAGGGCGAACAAAGTGGTTGTAGTCGTGCATGCGCAGAGTAAGCTGCGGCGCGTGGTTCAAAAAAATGCCCACAGCTGTTTTAAGATCATCTGCCCTTCTCTTTAGTTGGTATTATTTGGTAGAAAAACGGGAAAGGGAGGGGATACAAAGCAGCCGGTAGAGGTCCCGCTGACAAAGTGGGTTGCGCATGTGCAAAAGAGCAGTGGCTTGCACATGCGTAACGATGTTTATGCACAGGTATTCTTTTATAGTTATGGTCAATCCTCTAGTTGGGACAGGATATTCTGGCCACAAGGACAATGAGTCTGGGCAGTGAAAATTAAACATTATGTACTGTAATAAAGGTGGCGTTACAGTGCCCATATGATTGCTTTATTTAAGCGAAAAGGTTACTTCACCTTCATATGTCCACAAAAAACAATAGCTGGGCATGTGTGGCTACAAAAAGGCATTTAGTACCCAGATGATGGCTTTACAAAATGCACGGAGGTTACATCACCTTAATATTGGCACTAGAAATTCGCACACAAAAAGTTACGGTCGGACAGTGTGTTGTAGATAAAGGGTTTTGAAAAAAAAAAAAAAACAGTGAGGGATGTACCGCCCCTGCCCATATGATGGGAGCATATCCCATACATAAGTATATCATATTGTGAGACAGAGACACAGGATAGGAAGAATGGCACTATGTAATGAAACATGTCTAGAGAAAAAGCCATTGAAGGGGCTAATTTAGCTAACCCCATGGGATGTCATCGTTAAGCCCATCAATATGGGTCCCCAAACGGAACACCCAGCGTTGTTCATTCTCAAAAAGGCCTTTTTCTGAGGGTAGCTGCTCAATTATGGTCCAATTGAGGTTATTAACAGAGTGCATCTCAGTCAAAAAATGGGAAGCCATTTGGTCGTACTTTTTTTGCACCTCACATTGCTCTTATGTTCGCCAATTGTGGTCTTTGCTGGTCTCGTCGTCATACAAATGTATTCAAGCCCACATGGGCAAGTGATCATATATATGTCGTGTTTACTGTTGCAATTTGTAAACTTTCTTTGTTCCAAGTTGCTACCATTCCTGAAGGACAGGTGTCTACTCTTTTTTGTTAGGTGGCAGCTGCTGCAATTGCCACAAGGGTGATGGCCTTGTACCCATTGGACCGCAAGTTGTTGTTGTTGGTTGGTGCGTGGTCGGGTATGCATCAGAATGTCCTTGAGGTTTCTGACTCGCTTGTGGGCAAAAAGGGGTTTTTCAAGGTTCAGGTCGCCACACACAAGGGTTCGCCAGTGTTTAATTACGATCTTGGAGATCTCGTTGGAGTGGGTATTGAAGGTGGTTACTCAGATGGGCCTTTTGTTTGGTTCTTTTTGTACCTTCTTTTCCAGGAGAGCATCCCTATTGCTGTTGCGAGCCCTTTTCATGGCCCTGCCTATCACAAGTGTCGGATATTTCCGATTTTGAATTTTATTTTTGAGGTCCACTGCTTGTGATTTGTAATCCTTTATGTTGGAGCAGTTCGTCTCAGGCGGAGAAACTGGCCATACGGAAGATTATCACGGTGTCGTGGATGGAAGCTGTCGTACCTTAGGAGACAGTTTCTAGAGGTAGGTTTAAAATGCGTTGTTGTCTTTAGAGAACCTCCCTCTGGGTAAATGTTCAGGTCCAAAAATACCATCATGTCACGTGATACAGAGCTTGTGAATTTCAGAAATGTGTTCTCTGTTGAGCCACTCCATAAACCGTTCACCTGAGTGTTTGTCACCTTCCCAGATGAACAAGACATCGTCTATGTAACGTCTCTAGGTTTTTATTTTGTGTCTGAAGGGGTTACTTTGATGGAGGATTTTTTGAGCCTCCAGGTGGTGAACGAAGAGGCCGGCCAGACTAGGAGCAAAGGTGCTTCCCATGCTGGTGCCGTGGCTCTGTAAGTATAGTGTTTTTTCATACTGGAAGAAATTCCTCGTTAGGGCCAAAGTAATGCACTCCATCACTAAATTCCTCGGTGTTTGGTATTTCCATGTAGTAGAGAACAGGACCTCCTCTATGATGATGAGTGTTTCATCATGAGGTAAGCTGGTATAAGGGCTTTCTACATCCAGGCTTAGTAGTAGTTGGGTGGTGGGGTCAAAAGGTAGATTCTGCAAAAGCTGGAGTACAGCTTTTGTGTCCTTTAGGTATGTGTATGTAGCCTGTACTAGGGGACGTAAGAAAGCGTCAGCAAATCTGGACAGGGGTTCCAGGATGCAACCGATGCCCGAGACAATTGGTCTAATTTAGGGACCCATATTGATGGGCTTAACGATGACATCCCATGGGGTCAGCTAAATTAGCCCCTTCAAAGGCTTTTTCTCTGGACATGTTTCATTACATAGTGCCATTCTTCCTATCCTGTGTCTCTGCCTCACAATATGATACACTTATGTATGGGATATGCTCCCATCATATGGGCAAGCGGGGTACATCCCTCACTGTTTTTTTGGTTTTTCAAAACCCTTTATCAACACTGTCCGACTGTAACTTTTTGTGTGCAAATGTTTTGTACCAATATTAAGGTGATGTAACCTCCGTGCATTTTGTAAATCCATCATCTGGGTACTAAACGCCTTTTTTTAGCCACACATGCCCAGCTATTGTTTTTTGTGCACATATGAAGGTGAAGTAACCTTTTCGCTTAAATAAAGCCATCATCTGGACAACGTAACGCCACCTTTATTACGGTACATAATGTTTAATTTTCACTGCCCGGACTCGTTGTCCTTGTGGCCAGAATATCCTGTCCCAACTAGAGGATTGACCATAATTATAAAAGAATACCTGTGCATAAACATAGTTACCCATGTGCAAGCCACAGCTCTTTTGCACATGTGCACCCCACATTGTCAGTGGGACCTCTACCGGCAGCTTTGTATCCCCTCCCATTCCTGTTTTTCTGCCAAATAATACCAACTAAAGAGAAGGGCAGATGATCTTAAAACATCGGTGGGCATTTTTTCAAACTACGCGCAGCAGCTTATTCTGTGCATGCGCGACTACAACCACTTTGTTCCCCCTACACGCAGACGCATGATGTTTTTCTATTGCGCAGGTGTCTATTGACAACACTATCAGACAGAGCAATCGCGAGGGCGATCCAGACCCGGAAATGCCTTATATGGCTTATCTTGTTTCCCAGTTGTTTACCAATTAACACCAATAGATGGGTGTATTTAAGGATATACAGCCCAACTCCTCACATATACGGAGCCGCGGTTGGGGTCAGTCAAGCACTGGGATTTTCCTGCTTTTGTAAGTACGGCACAGCCGATACAGATCACAGGGTTGCAGTGAAACTTTCGCCAAGTAAGTAATGCAAGTACAGGCTGGACCATGATTTTTGATTGATCTACCCTACATTTTTCTTAGGATGCTATTAAGCACTACAACCCCACCATCCTGGAGGCTCATGATACTAACCATTTGTGTGGCAGCAAGTATGCACTTTTTTGACCTTTGACTTTTTACCTCCTTGATAAACTTAAATCCCAGACTACAACATCATCTAATGGATATCCAAATAGAGCGTGTCTTTTATGTTATATGTGTGTGTGTCTTGTATTTGTCCCTTTTTCTTTACAGGGCACTTCACAGGAATAGGATGACATATTTTGTCTAGATAGTGCTGCCCTCACTTTTTCTAGGTCACTGAACCAGAATGTTGGATATTCACTACTATAATACCATATGATTTTCTTCTTGTGGTCTTCTGTTTCCCACATTTTTTTAGGTACTCATTGCAGATATTTGTGATTAAATAGGTAGGCACATTTTAGCCACCTTTTTAGCTAAGATTAAACAGAACTGTGTTTAGTAGTTACGCCTAGTGAGACCCTGACGTGAGTAAGGTGGGGATCTGTGCACCCCGTCCTGAAGAAGAAGCCTTGCTTCGAAACATGTTGACGCATGCATGAGGTGTTGTACATTAACATACAAAATACCTCTACTACACCCCTTTTAACAATACCAGCACGGAGGCCCATTAAATTTATTAGACCTAACGTGCCAGGTATTTTTTAATATTCTCCTTTTTCACTTTTTCGACGCCACCAATCACTTTACATCCAAATGCCTCCACACATAGCCAAAATTCAGTTCTCCCACGTAATTGTTGGTTAGCAGCACACCGCATTCCGTAGAGGGTTGCGAAGACCCCAATGATGAAGCACGACACCAAGGGCCCTTTTGGTGTGTGAGGGGTATTTAAAGGACACTGTGCGCTCCCCACCATTGTAGGGACCACCCCATAAACATCCTTGTGTGGATTCTTTCTGTGTAAGTAATTGTGTCCGGGGAGACCGAATCCACTTAATCTCTCCTCTCCCCTTCGTGTTGTATTTATAGAGTACTACATAGCCTTCCCTTTGAGAGAGAACATAAAATATGGACTTGTCGCCATTCCAGGACATTGATTTAACAATGCCCATGGCTCAATGAAGGGACGGCCAATATATATTGGTAGGCGACCGCTATCCTGGAGGCGAGGGAAATGTTCGGACTTGGTGCTGGACAATTCCTCCAGTACACAAAATTGGCAAGCACAGCGAATGGAGAAATATCAAAAAGTTGTGAGTGAGTAGACACATGGTTAAGTTGATGTACAAAGCCCTGAAAAGTGATACAAAACAACAATTACTGAGTCTTGGGACCACATGGGAAGCAGAATTGGGGGAACAACTTTCAGACAATGACTGGTCCCGGGCAGTGAAAGAGCTCTTGAGAGATTCAAATTGGTCCATTTTAACTTTCCTCATTGTGCATACCACACATCAATCAATCCCACTAAAATCTACCCAACAAAATCAGCGACTACCCTAGATGTCACTGTGAAGGGGCCTCCTTCCTACAATTAGCCTGGTCTTGTCGGCAGTGGGTGCTTCTGGGAGACAGTTTGAGCGAACTGAAGGAGGCTACTAGGGTACGGCTGGAACATTCAACACAACACTGTCTACTTCGTATAATAGCTAAACCCAAAGGAAAAAAAAGATGGAATATAAGTTCCCTCCGATTAGTATTGGTACTAGCAAAGCATTGTGTGGCCATAAACTGGATGGAGGTGAGAGACCCAAGTGGGAGCTGTTGGTGCAGGGCATTATGGAATGGGCTTTGGCAGGGAAGCTACATCTTAGACATTGCAGAAGAGATTCTAAGTAGGCCTGAGCATAGTGCGCGTAGTCGCGCTACGAGAAGCTTCGCAAAGATGTTCTTGCACTACGCAAGCTATGCGAGCTCGCGTAGCTGCTTGTCGCGCCCGTTCGAGATGCGTTTTTCTTTTTCGGGAGCGTGTTGTTCGTGTTCGGGGCACTGTTTGCGTGCTCGGGGGATAGTAGCTCGTGAACTTACCCATGCGGTCGCCTATGAGCGCGGCCATCTTGTTTTTTCAATTGTCCCGCCCGCTCGTGATGCTTTATTTCTTGTTCCGGGTCGCGTATAGCTTGTTCACGATACGCATGTCATATTTGGGAACGCTATTTACTCGTTCGCGATGACTAGTGCGTGCTCGCGAGAAATATCACGGAAACGTACCCATGCGGTTGCGATGGTTCTGGGCCTAGTTTTCTATCCATACTTTATCTTTGCAATCCTTATTTTTTGTCTCTGTTTTTCTGTCTTTTTTTACTTATCATCTATCTCTGTCTGTCCGTAAGTTTATATTTTGCATTTTATTTCTACTTTTACTGTGCTTTTTTACTTTTCTACTGTTTTATTTTACTTCTTTCTTTAAGGTCCTACTTCTTCCCCCTAACTTTATCTTTTCTTTCTGTTCTAACTTTTCTTTTCCTCCTCCACCCCAGAACCATGGCCAAGGGCAGCAGTACCGGCTCCAAGGGCAAGGTACCTGCGACCAGGAGCTGGCTGTCTTGTGGCAGAATGCGCCCTGCAACTTTTGGAGAGGCGGAGGTTGCTGCCCTTGTTTTTTTCATCCATCACCACCTCCCCTTGACCTTGGCGGCAGGCCAGGCTCCGGGTACCCTACCCAGGAGCGTCACCGCCGCTGGGCGAAGGTGCGCCGGGCAGTGTTTCACTGCTCAGGGATCCGGCGCACCAACAACCAGCTGGCCCAATGGTGGTCCAACATCCTGGACCGGGAGCAGGACCTGTTGGACCTGCTAGGTGTCGATGTCGTGGGGCTTGGTGAGTAGCTAACATATAGTAGTGTAAGTATTGTGTATCATTTTTTGGCGAATAACACCATTACTGGTGTTTACATTGCAGGTATATTACGTTTCAAAATCTTCTGTGACTGTAGGACACAGGTGCTCGGAGCTACTCTTACTTGTTTCCAACTTTGCGCTAGCTTGGGCTGAATAAAGTAAAAGTTTACTATAGAGAACTGCAGTTAGTTAATGCTATTGCTAGAGAGAGTCTAGTCCTTCCATTTTCCTTCTGTGCAATAGTGGTGGAAGGATACTAGGTTTACGTAGTATTAGTTCATATTTTTTTTACAGTCTGAGTGAAGCCTCCTCTGTCACCGAGTGCTGCTTACCCCAGTCCACCGTAGAACCTTTTGTAGTTTATTTAGTGAGTGGTAGGCTTAGCATTGTCAGTCAGTAGCAGAACAACATCAGACGCAACCAACCAACAATTTGGTGTATGCACAAATGTATGCATGTGTCCTCTATCTCATCTATGCATTTTTGAAGGCGAAAATGTAATGGAAATGCAGACTTACTGAACAATTGGCCCATCTGGATTAGGTGGTCTAGGACAGGTGGTACTTAGGCTTCGTTAGTATTCTGTAATCAGAATGATTATGGAATATTTGGTTAGTGTTTATTAATAAGTAGATGGTCCGTGAATCCTGCAAGCCAGTAGTCGATCGGATTAGATAAGTCAATTTTATTGCAATTGTTTCCTAAAATGTTTTTGGAGTGTTTTTTTTTAATGATTTATTTGTTTCACAGCACTCATTAATGTTTGTTTCTTTCTTTATTATTTCGTACATGATCAGCACCCAGGGCCAAGAAGAGGGGGTCTGAGTCGGTGGGGCAACCACCAGAGGACCGCTGCTCTACTGAAGGCCCTGCTGCTGGCCCCAGTAAGTCCTCCAGTGGTTATATTAACAATTATATTTCCCTAACTTTTACTGCACCTTATTTTTTCCGAACTATTAATAATTACGGTTCCACTTCCTAATTCAATTTTTTACAAAATCTTCTTTGACCTTGACTATCTGTTTCCAAATTCTGATTATCCCTGCCTTTAAGTTCCTTATAACTGCCTCTGTTATGACTCTCTGTACTACTACTATTAGTCTGTCTGTAGCTAAGATTGCCCAGTTGGCCACTCTTTATTTAAGGTTTTCTTTTGAACAAAGCTCAGATAGACCAATAGCTCTGGCAACTGGTTCCACTCCTGTCCTTTGGGTTGTCCTCATAAATATCAAGGCTTTGACAATTCCCACCAACAAAATGCCCAACAAGATGTTTGACTAGTATTTTTGTTAGGATAGTATTACATACTACTACTGTTTTGGGGATTCTGCACAGCCACATACAGAACTATGCACAAGAAAATAGGATGATGGTGATGGGAGGTTGGACCTTACTCACACCTCAGTCAGAACTCAAAACCCACCATCCCCTGACCGACTAGTTATAGTGCCTCATTAGGTCCCGTACTCGCCATACGAAGATACCCAATGATTACATAACCCAGAACATAACACCTTTCGCTTACTCACTCGTGTAAGTCCACAACACCACACCAAATACCACAGAGTCTATGTGTAAGTTCGAAAGGTTTATTTATTTTCAAACAACAAGCTTTGTACGTTGTTCTATGCAATTACTACAGCCAGCTCCAACATGCAAAAATGCATAAGATTAAAACAGGAAACATTTGTTACAAGTGCATGATAGAAGACAAGTTCTGTAGTAGGGGATCTCTGTGTATAGTCATAATCTAGTGAATAGTCCCGCCCATGTGCGTGGACCCCGGAGCAATCAAAAATAATCTCTTACAGTGTCAAAAAATGCAGAAAAGCATAGACACTTAAGAGAGAATTTAAAGACAGATAATGCAGCCTAAAAAGGCTACACTGTCCAGTACTTCAACTAGAAATTCCACCATAAAATCCACAAAACAGCAAAAGCCTGTACAGATTTCCCTTGCTATACCAGCAAAATCCCTCATGAATGATAGAGAGAAGAACCTGGACAGACAAGCCCCATAGGCTGCCATTATGTGGCTCAAAACAGGATACTGTGCCTTTAAGAGAATCTTCCAGAACCTTCTCCCAGTATCCCAGAATGCATAGCAGGTCCAACTTAGTTTCAGTTCTTTTTTCCGGCTCCTGCAAGCAGGACCCTGGAGCATTGAGCTCTCCCTTTCCAAGGGTTTTGTTGGTGTTTTTTCACTAATTTCGTTTTTGTGTACTTTTTAAGTACTTTAGTGACTTTCTTCTTGGGTTTCTGCTCTCTTTGGCTGTTCATAATGCCTGCATTATTTGATAAATGCCCAGAGTGCTCCAGGAAGAAGGCCAAGTCAGACCCCCATGAGGTGTGCATCCTCTGTCTTCCCTCTTCCCACATCCCAGAGGAGTGTGTGATCTGTAGAGGCTTCTCTGGCAGGACCCTGAAGGACAGTAGAAAAATCAGACTTCAGGGACTTGAAGAAAGAAGACTGAAGGCTCAAGGTGGGTCTGGAGGGGCTTCTGCTGCCCATGCTGAGGCCTCTGGGGGGCTCCCCAGGGGCAGGAAGTCCAGCAAGCTTCCGAGGTCTCCGTCTGGTTCAGTTGCTAGGACCACGACGTCGAGAGGAAGGTCCACGGCCAGTTCCCGGTCTCCCCAGGGCTCTGGGTCGAGAAAACGTCGCCCGTCGACGTCGAGGGACGTTTACAGGCCGCCGTCGAACCCGGTGTCTATCTCCTCGTCGTTGCCGTCGGCGTCGAGTGGACGACATCGGAGGGCCCGGCGTCGGCGCTCGCCGTCGAGGCGACACCGCCGTTCGCCGTCGAAGGCAAGGACATCATCGTCGTCGAGGGGGTCCTCGTCGTCGAGGTCGCCGTCGAGACGGAGGAGGTCTCCGGTGCCGAAGAAGTCGACGTCGAGACGTTCGAAGAGGTCGACGTCGAGACGATCGAAGAGGTCGGCGTCGAGGCGCTCGAAGAGGTCGCCGTCGAGGCGCTCGAAGAGGTCGACGTCGAGGCGCTCGAGGTAGACGTCGAGGCGTCATCGCCCGTCGTCGAGATTTCGAGGTTCGTCCATCTGGTCGGGGTCGACGTCGAGGCTGAGAAGCCGGTCGACGCCGAGGAGTGTGAAACGGTCGACGCCGAAGGGCCGCTCACCGTCGAAGGACCCACGATCGCCGTCTGAGCACCGCTCGTCGGCGTCGGGAGGTCGTAAGGACAGGCCCAGGACTGTGGGGGGCTCCCCGCAGTCAGGACAGGATGGTGGCTCCCCAGGAACGCATTACTCCGAGGTGTATACCCCGAGGAAGCCTGCCGCACTGCCTTCGTTGCCTCCTTTGCCTAAAGGCCCGCCTCTGAGGGTTTCGCCCCCTCCTACGTTGCCTCCTTTACCGGCGCCTCAGGCCCCGGTTCCAACTGTTCCTCCTCCCCCGGTACCACCGCGATCGGTGTCGATGCCCATCCTCCCGACACCTCCGAAGAAGACTCCTAAGTCGAAGGTTCCTCCTAAACCCAAGACTTCCGACCCGGGGAGGCCGGCGGAGCATCCCAGACCCAAGAGATCGAGGTCACGCTCAGGTAGAAGGGACAGGTCGAGGAGTGGACGCGGATCCTCCTCGAGATCCAGGCATCGCCATAGGAGGCATAGGTCCCGGTCTAGTTCTGCCTCGGGGACCCGTTCCTACTCACCTACGTTGTCTGACTCACCGGAGACGAGGGTGTCGCCGATTGATGACATTGGCACGTTCCAGGAGGTTCTCCTGCGCGGGGCGGCGAAGTTGGGGATCGAGGTTACGGCTCCTACGCCATCAACTTCCGTGATCTTTGAGACATTGCATAAGAAACACTTGTCTCACCCCCTGCTGCCTCTGGTGCCAGGTCTACTTGAGCCGGCGGAACAACTCTTCCTTACGCCGGCGGTGGTGAAAGCTGTGCCTTCCAGGCTCTTGAAGAAATACAGGGCTCCTGAGTCGGACCCGGCTTTCTTGAGGAAGGACCTGACACCGGATTCGGTGATTGTGACGGCGGCGCGGAAGCTCCACGCCACCTCTCCTGCCTCCACCGTGCCTCCCGATAAGGAGAGCCGCTGGATTGACTCTGCTGGACGAAAAGCGTGTGGGACGTTGTAGGAGAGTAGGGTCTGCAATCCTATGATCACCCAGATTTTTGCTTTTTGCTGCACTGGTTTACGACTTTCCCTGGCTGTGGGCCTGCTAATCAGACCCACAGCCTAGCTGTTCTCTCTATCCAAATTGTACTCAGGTACTGAATTGGCACTGGGCCCTCTCCAAGTCCCTGTACCCAGGGCTGAGGTGTACCCAGAAGTCTCCCAGGGGCTGAAGCATGTATTATGCCACCCCTGGGCTGACTAACTAAACTGACACAACTGGCTGCACGACAGCTGGGGCAAGGTGGTGTACTCACCCTTTGCTTTAGATATAGTATACCTATATCTAACCCTAAAATGGACACACAGATCTCCTATCAGTCACTCCTATGGCAGGCCTTAACAATCCTGAAGGCAGAGTGCTTGGAATCGTGTGAGATGGTGCTCTGGCATGAGCTGAGCCTGTCTGCGGCTTTCGGGATCCATCCCTTAGCCGTTTCCATGATATCGCATACCATATACTCTTAAGTGCATTATAATCCTCGCGGTTATATGCCAACTCTGGTATCGCTTTATCAAAACATGTCGAGTAAGGTGTCATACGAATTGGAATACTAACCCCTCGCCAATTCTGGCGACGGGGTTAGCATTCCACCCTTCTAGAGGGACACGACATGTATGTAACCCCTAACCCCGGTTAAAGTCAAACAGAGCCTCAGCTCCACAAAATGGATGCTGCCACCGAGACACAAGTCTGCCCTCCTGCTGCTGGGAGTCCTCCCAGAGCAGGAGATAAGGACAAAGGGTTTCCTGCCAGGGGCGGTGCCAGCACCGTCCCAGACAGGGTTTTGTGTATTGTAGGTAGGCAGGGCTTTAGAGGAAGGTGACTGCACGTGGCACCCCGGTGCTCACTGTGCATAGGCTGGCTGGAACCAGTTCCAGGGTCACTCCAGACCCTGTGCTGGGGAAAAGCCCGCCAAGGAAGTGGGTGTAACCACCCCCCTCCTAGTCCCACCCCTAGGGCAGGACTTAGTCGCGTGCCAGCCCCTTTTTACAGGATAAAGGTAGGAACTGGCCCCCTTCCAAATCAGATCATCTTTGAATCCTGAAACTACTTTCCACGAAAGGAACTCAAGACTTCTTCCTAAGATTTCTCCCTTGTGACTAAGGAGTAGTCACCCTGCATCCGCAGGCACCATCTAAAGAACACTGCGGTCTGCTGCAAGTCCTTCCTCCGGAATCCGACTGCCCAGCTCGACGAGAACCGGCTTCCCTGGCACCTCTGACCTCTACCCACCTCTACAGCCCAGCTGAGAACCGTGGGTGCGACGAGACCTCGAGGGACCGGCCATCTGCAAGACTGCACGACTTCTGCACATCAAGCCCGCCGAGTAATTTCCTGGTGAGTGCTTTGGGGTCCGAAATGCCCCGACCCTGAGCAGCTCCAGCACCGAAGTGCAGCCCCCCAGCATCTCCACGATCGGCGTGGGGCCCTTCTGCTTTTTGCTGCTCACCGCGTTGTTTGGCTACTAGCCCGCTGGCTTGTGGCCTCCTGAACGACGCCCGACGACATCACTGCTGCTAGTCTGGTTGCTCCAGACTGGCCCTTGCTCCCTTCCAAAAGAGGAGCACTCCGGACCCTCCTGGTCCACTCAAGACGCCATTTTGAGTCCACCGCGTGGGCTTGAATTAGCCAAGGCTTGTTGCCCAATCCTGGGTAACTTCGACGCCGACAGCTTCATCCATCGTGGGACAGCTCGCCTCTCCATCCTGGTCGCCGACAACGCCTCCTGGTCCGTGAGATCTGCAGAGCCAGCGTCGCCCACTCACCTAGTCGAGGTGACTTCGCCCGGTGCCATCCTGGTGCCCACTTAATCACTGGCTAGTGATTCAAGAACTTGGTCCCCTCTGCTTTCAGGTTTTCTTCTTCCTTGATCCAGGCTTGGATCCATCGAACTTTCCTTCACTGGTCGCCTGCCAGCAACTTCCTTCTTCCAGGCTCCTGGTCCAGCAACGAGATCCCCGACGTCTTTTCAGACCTATGCAGCTGCAGCCCCTGGGCTAGGTAACTTCGGCACTTCGGTGTCCCAGCATAGCCTCACTATCCTAGGGTCAGGATCCACTGTCGTTTTCTCCCTACCAGGTCGGGTTCGCCCGTGAACACTAACTTTGCCTTTACTAGCTCCCATAGACTTTGTCCCGCATCCCGCGTGAGAGTGCACACTCTGCACCCGAGTCCCCTAGGTCTCCTAGAAGTAATCTAACGATTCTATAGTCAAGTCCTAGCGAGTCCAAAGCCTATTAGTACTGTACTTACCTGCTAGTAATTTCGCATTCCACTTTTAAAGTATATGGTTTTTCGTGCCCCTCGGGCATTTGTGTATAACGTGCTAACTTAAGTATTTTCATAAGAGTTTTGTTGTGTGCTTAGCACCCTGTCCTCATAAAGAGTACAGGGTTGTTGTGATTCTAATAAATACATTGTTTATTTTCATAACACTTGTGTGGTGTCCTTTCACTGGGTGTTCAAGGGGTAATGTGATGGTAAAACAGCTGGCTTAACACGCCCTCTAGAGTCTTAGCCTTAGACTGCTCGTATCCATGCTACTATGATAGCTGGTCTATAAGGTTGACTTACAACCAATCATCAATAAGGGTTGTTTGGACTGATATATAGTGATCACTAGAATAGTGAACACTGCACATCAGGCCAACTTCTCACATTGGTGAGCAGCGGTTGGGATTTGAGCTTGCTGTTGTTTTACCACACATGCCCTAAGAATATCTTGTGAAAGATCACATAAGTACTAAAGGTACATATAACTTAGCTTAGAATACTCTGAGTTCTACTGAACCAGCTGTTGTAGCTCCTAGGGCCTAGCACACCCTAAACTACAACTCTAGCAAGGGATCAGTAGGCAAACATATAGTGTAGGTAAGTGCACCACTTACACCTCACTAGAAAAGCATGTCTACCCAGGGAGAATCTACTGAGACTCCCCTGGTCAGTGTTGACCCTCCACATGTCACTTCAAGATATGCAGCTCTCAGTTTCCAGGAGATGAGACAAATCTGTGTCTCCAGAAAACTGAAGCAGGGGTCTAACCCCACCATTCCCTTTCTGATAGGTCTCTTAGAGACATATGATGCCAGAAAGCTTTCTCAGTTACATGAGAACATGCCAGCCTTAGAGGGAACCTCTGGGGATCCAGATCTCCCCAACATTGCTACTGCAGTTGAGGAGGAGGATCAAGAGGAACTCTCTGGGGATGAGGTAGACAAAGGTCTTGAGGTAGTCAGAAGGCTAACCAGGGCCAACTTAGACTTACTTGGGCTAGGATCTGGGGGACCCCCAGTACTAACCCGAAGTGGGCCTAACCTTGGAGTTAGGAGAGATAGATCTCTTTCTAGGGACTCCAATAGATCTCTGCACTCTAATGCCTCTTCTCAGGGGAGAAGGAATCCTCCACAGAGGAGATTTACTTCCCCTCAGAGAAGGGAGCATGAAGCTAGGATGAGACAAGCTGAACTGAGGATTGAAAGGGAAGAAATTGCCCTGGCCAAAGAGAAGCTTGCCCTGGCAAGAGAGCAGCAGATGAGTGGGTTAGCTCCCACTGGTGGCAGCAATCTCCCAAGAGATAGAGAGAAGGGTTTAGATACTAAACACCTGACTAAAATAGTGCCCCCCTTTAAGCAAGGGGATGATATCCAGAAATGGATGGCTGCTCTGGAGAGGGCCTGCACTGTGCAGTGCATTCCCCAGAGTCAGTGGGCAGCTATACTGTGGCTCTCCTTTGATGGTAAAGGTAGAGATAAGCTCCTCACTACAAGAGTAGAGGATGCTAACAATTACCAGGTCCTGAAGAATACACTGGTTGATGGGTTTGGTTTAACCACTGAGCAGTACAGGTTGCTGTTCAGAGACACCCAGAAAACTCAGTCTCAGGACTGGTCTGACTTTGTGGATTGTGCCACTAAGGCTTTGGAGGGCTGGTTGCTGGGTAGCAAGGTTACAGATTACACAGGATTGTATAATCTTATGATGAGAGAACAAATTTTAAACAATTGTCAGAACCAGTTGTTGCACCAGCACCTTGTTGATTCAGATCTGACCTCTCCCCAAGAATTGGGAAAGAAGGCAGACAAATGGGTCAGGACAAGGATCAAGCAGAACCAGAACCAGAACCAGGGTGGTCAGAAGAAAGCAGACCAGAAGGGTAATGCAAAGAGTGAACAAAATGACCAGAAGTCTTCACCAGGTCCCCAACAAACCAAAGAGGGTGGGGGTCAGGCTTCCCAGAAGAAGAAGACTCAAGAAGGCCAGTCAAAAAGGTGGTGCCAGTACTGCAAAAGTAAATCTCACTGGTTTAGTGAGTGCACCAAAAGAGGAGGACAAACTCCTGCCACTACAGCCCCTAAGGCAACTGCACCCCCTAGTACAGTCAGTAGTGGTAGTGTACCTCCCAAGGCATTAGTTGGGTTAACCTTGGGAACTGAGGGGTCTGACAACTTAGTTGGCACACTCACTCAGGCTGTCCTTGTCTGTACAGGGGATATGGATATAACCCCTGAGATAAGTCCCAATACTTTGGGCAAATACAGGCAGACACCTTTGATTAATGGCAAAATGGCTCAGGCCTATAGGGACACTTGTGCCAGTGTCACCATGGTGACACCTAACTTTGTGGACCCTGGACAGATCATGCCAGGTACTGATTTCCTGGTGACCAATGCCAGCAATGTCACTACTAGTCATAGTGTGGCAATTGTGGCTTTCTCCTGGGGTGGAGTGAAGGGACAAAAGAAAGTTGTAGTCAGTTCAGACCTCCCAGTTGATTGTTTGTTGGGCAATGATTTGGAGTCATCACAATGGTCAGAAGTGGAGCAGAGGACTCACATGGAAATGTTAGGCTTGCCAGCACATGTGCTTGCTGTGACTAGGTCACAGGCCAGAAAATGCCCCACTGAACAGGTGCTGGATCCTGAAATTAAGGACCAGACACCTTCCAAGAAGAAGAGCAGTAAGGGTAAGGCTTTGCCTTCCCCCTTGCCCCAGGTTGAGGATCAAGTCTCTGAGGAGGCTGATCTGGAAGAGCTGAGGGAAACTGAGCCTAAAGAGCTTGAACTTGATCAAGTTGAGTTTCTGGGCTCAGGGGGACCCTCCAGAGCAGACCTGGGGAAGGAACAGTTGAGCTGCCCTTCCCTTGAACCCCTCAGACAGCAGGCTGCTGCTGAGGCTGCAGGGAATGCCACAGGTGCCCACAGGGTATACTGGGAAGATGGACTCCTGTACTCTGAGTCAAGAGACCCCAAGCCTGGTGCAACCAGGAGGCTGGTCATCCCCTTGTCTCTGAGAGGTTTCCTTCTCACCTTGGCCCATGAGATTCCCCTTGCAGGTCACTTAGGTCAGACAAAGACTTGGGACAGGCTTGTCTCACACTTTCACTGGCCCCATATGAATGAGAATACCAAGGAGTTTTGTCGCTCCTGTGTCACTTGCCAAGCCAGTGGTAAGTCAGGTGGCACAACAAAGGCCCCCCTCATACCACTACCTGTGGTGGGGGTTCCCTTTGAAAGAGTGGGGATTGACATTGTTGGTCCAATGGAACCCCAGACAGCATCAGGGCACAAGTTTATACTGGTGGTAGTGGATCATGCCACCAGGTATCCTGAAGCTATTCCCCTTAGGACCACTACAGCACCTGTAGTGGCAAGAGCCCTAGTTGGAGTGTTCTCCAGAGTGGGTTTCCCTAAGGAGGTCGTTTCTGACAGAGGTACAAACTTCATGTCAGGATATCTGACTGCAATGTGGAAGGAGTGTGGTGTGAACTACAAGTTCACCACACCCTACCACCCACAATGCAATGGGCTTGTTGAGAGATTCAACAGGACCCTCAAAGGGATGATTCATGGGCTACCTGAAACTCTTAGGAGAAGATGGGATGTCCTGATCCCCTGCCTCTTGTTTGCTTACAGAGAGGTCCCACAGAAAGGGGTTGGCTACAGCCCTTTTGAGCTTCTGTATGGACATCCTGTAAGAGGACCCCTGTGTTTGGTGAAGGAAGGATGGGAGAGACCTCTCAAAAAGCCTGCAACCAACATAGTGGACTATGTACTTGGTCTCCGCTCCAGGATGGCTGAGTATATGGAAAAGGCATCTAAAAACCTGGAGGCCAGCCAAGAACTTCAAAAAGCTTGGCATGACCAAAAGGCTGTTCTGACTGTGTACCAGCCAGGACAGAAGGTGTGGGTGCTGGAGCCAGTGGCCCCAGCAGCTCTGAAAGACAAATGGTCTGGGCCCCACACCATCATTGAGCAAAAGGGAGAGGTTACCTACTTGGTGGACCTTGGAACTCCCAGGAGCCCTCTCAGAGTGCTCCATGTTAACAGGCTCAAGGCATATGTTGACAGGAAGGACATGAGCTTGCTCATGGCCACAGATGAGGGACAGGAGGAAGAGAGTGACCCTCTCCCAGACCTGCTCACTCAGAATCCTGATGATGGATCAGTTGATGGTGTTGTCTTTTGTGGCAGCCTCACTGAACATCAGCAACAGGATTGCAGGCAAGTCCTGCAATCCTTCAGACATATGTTCTCTCTGACACCCAGCCAAACTGATTGGTGTACCCATGATGTTGACACTGGGGACAGTCTGCCTGTCAAGAGTAAAATCTACAGGCAGCCTGATCATGTTAGAGACTGCATCAAAACTGAAGTGCAGAAAATGTTGGAGCTGGGAGTCATTGAGCCCTCAGATAGCCCTTGGGCTAGCCCAGTAGTTCTAGTGCCAAAGCCTCACACCCAGGGTGGTAAGAAAGAGATGAGGTTTTGCGTAGACTACAGAGGCCTCAATGCAGTCACTAAGACTGATGCCCACCCAATACCAAGAGCAGATGAACTTATAGATAAATTGGCTTCTGCCAACTTCTTAAGTACATTTGATTTGACAGCTGGGTATTGGCAAATCAGGTTAGCTGAGGAGGCCAAACCCAAGACAGGATTTTCTACCCCTGGAGGGCATTATCAATTTGTGGTAATGCCCTTTGGACTGAAAAATGCACCTGCCACCTTCCAAAGGTTGGTGAATCAAGTCCTCACTGGGCTGGATGACTTCTGTGCAGCATATCTAGACGATATTGCTGTCTTTAGCTCCACCTGGGAGGATCACCTGGTCCACCTGAGGAAAGTGTTAGAGGCCCTGCAAAAGGCAGGCCTCACTATCAAGGCCACAAAGTGCCAGATAGGGCAGACACAGGTTGTGTACCTGGGCCACCTTGTGGGTGGAGGCCAGGTTCAGCCACTGGAGAGTAAGATACAGGCCATCAAGGACTGGACTCCTCCAATCACCCAGACTCAGGTTCGAGCTTTCTTGGGCCTGACTGGGTACTATAGGAAGTTTGTCAGAAATTATGGGTCCATAGTGACCCCTCTTAATGACCTGACAAGCAAAAAGATGCCAAAGAAAGTTCAGTGGACAGCAAGCTGTCAGAAAGCATTCAATGACCTAAAGCAGGCCATGTGCACAGCACCTATCCTAAAGAGTCCAGATTACTCCAAGCCATTCATTGTCCAAACAGATGCTTCTGAGTTGGGTGTGGGGGCTGTTCTGTCTCAACTGAATTTTGATGGTAATGATCAGCCTATTGCTTTCATTAGTAGAAGGTTGACACCCAGAGAGAAAAATTGGTCAGCTATTGAGAGGGAGGCCTTTGCTGTGGTCTGGGCCCTGAAGAAGCTGAGGGCCTACTTGTTTGGCACTCACTTCACCATTCAGACAGACCATAAGCCCCTCTTGTGGCTAAATCAGATGAAGGGTGAAAACCCCAAACTGCTTAGGTGGTCCATTTCCCTACAGGGGATGGATTTTACAGTGGAGCATAGACCTGGTACTGATCACAGCAATGCTGATGGGCTCTCCAGGTATTTCCACTTAGAGCAAGAAGACTCACCTGGTCAAGGTTAGTTTATTGTCCCAAAGTTTGGGGGGGGTCATGTAGGAGAGTAGGGTCTGCAATCCTATGATCACCCAGATTTATGCTTTTTGCTGCACTGGTTTACGACTTTCCCTGGCTGTGGGCCTGCTAATCAGACCCACAGCCTAGCTGTTCTCTCTATCCAAATTGTACTCAGGTACTGAATTGGCACTGGGCCCTCTCCAAGTCCCTGTACCCAGGGCTGAGGTGTACCCAGAAGTCTCCCAGGGGCTGAAGCATGTATTATGCCACCCCTGGGCTGACTAACTAAACTGACACAACTGGCTGCACGACAGCTGGGGCAAGGTGGTGTACTCACCCTTTGCTTTAGATATAGTATACCTATATCTAACCCTAAAATGGACACACAGATCTCCTATCAGTCACTCCTATGGCAGGCCTTAACAATCCTGAAGGCAGAGTGCTTGGAATCGTGTGAGATGGTGCTCTGGCATGAGCTGAGCCTGTCTGCGGCTTTCGGGATCCATCCCTTAGCCGTTTCCATGATATCGCATACCATATACTCTTAAGTGCATTATAATCCTCGCGGTTATATGCCAACTCTGGTATCACTTTATCAAAACATGTCGAGTAAGGTGTCATACGAATTGGAATACTAACCCCTCGCCAATTCTGGCGACGGGGTTAGCATTCCACCCTTCTAGAGGGACACGACATGTATGTAACCCCTAACCCCGGTTAAAGTCAAACAGAGCCTCAGCTCCACAAAATGGATGCTGCCACCGAGACACAAGTCTGCCCTCCTGCTGCTGGGAGTCCTCCCAGAGCAGGAGATAAGGACAAAGGGTTTCCTGCCAGGGGCGGTGCCAGCACCGTCCCAGACAGGGTTTTGTGTATTGTAGGTAGGCAGGGCTTTAGAGGAAGGTGACTACACGTGGCACCCCGGTGCTCACTGTGCATAGGCTGGCTGGAACCAGTTCCAGGGTCACTCCAGACCCTGTGCTGGGGAAAAGCCCGCCAAGGAAGTGGGTGTAACCACCCCCCTCCTAGTCCCACCCCTAGGGCAGGACTTAGTCGCGTGCCAGCCCCTTTTTACAGGATAAAGGTAGGAACTGGCCCCCTTCCAAATCAGATCATCTTTGAATCCTGAAACTACTTTCCACGAAAGGAACTCAAGACTTCTTCCTAAGATTTCTCCCTTGTGACTAAGGAGTAGTCACCCTGCATCCGCAGGCACCATCTAAAGAACACTGCGGTCTGCTGCAAGTCCTTCCTCCGGAATCCGACTGCCCAGCTCGACGAGAACCGGCTTCCCTGGCACCTCTGACCTCTACCCACCTCTACAGCCCAGCTGAGAACCGTGGGTGCGACGAGACCTCGAGGGACCGGCCATCTGCAAGACTGCACGACTTCTGCACAGCAAGCCCGCCGAGTAATTTCCTGGTGAGTGCTTTGGGGTCCGAGAAGCCCCGACCCTGAGCAGCTCCAGCACCGAAGTGCAGCCCCCCAGCATCTCCACGATCGGCGTGGGGCCCTTCTGCTTTTTGCTGCTCACCGCGTTGTTTGGCTACTAGCCCGCTGGCTTGTGGCCTCCTGAACGACGCCCGATGACATCACTGCTGCTAGTCTGGTTGCTCCAGACTGGCCCTTGCTCCCTTCCAAAAGAGGAGCACTCCGGACCCTCCTGGTCCACTCAAGACGCCATTTTGAGTCCACCACGTGGGCTTGAATTAGCCAAGGCTTGTTGCCCAATCCTGGGTAACTTCGACGCCGACAGCTTCATCCATCGTGGGACAGCTCGCCTCTCCATCCTGGTCGCCGACAACGCCTCCTGGTCCGTGAGATCTGCAGAGCCAGCGTCGCCCACTCACCTAGTCGAGGTGACTTCGCCCGGTGCCATCCTGGTGCCCACTTAATCACTGGCTAGTGATTCAAGAACTTGGTCCCCTCTGCTTTCAGGTTTTCTTCTTCCTTGATCCAGGCTTGGTCGGTGTCGATCTCCTCGTCGTCGCCGTCGGCGTCGAGTGGACGGCATCGGAGGGCCCGGCGTCGGCGCTCGCCGTCGAGGCGACACCGCCGTTCGCCGTCGAAGACAAGGACATCGTCGAGGGGATCCTCGTCGTCACGGTCGCCGTCGAGACGGAGGAGGTCTCCGGCGCCGAAGAAGTCGACGTCGAGACGGTCGAAGAGGTCGACGTCGAGGCGATCGAAGAGGTCGACGTCGAGGCGTTCGAAGAGGTCGACGTCGATGCGTTCGAAGAGGTCGACGTCGAGGCGGTCGAGGTCGCCGTCGAGGCGTCATCGCCCGTCGTCGAGATTCAGAGGTTCGTCCATCTGGTCGGGGTCGACGTCGAGGCGGAGAAGCCGGTCGACGCCGGTCGACGCCGAGGAGTGTGAAACAGTCGACGCCGAAGGGCCGCTCGCCGTCAAGGGAACCACGATCGACGTCTGAGCACCGATCGTCGACGTCAGGAGGTCGTAAGGACAGTCCCAGGACTGTGGGGGGCTCCCCACAGTCAGGACAGGATGGTGGCTCGCCGGGAACGGCATACTCCGAGGTGTATACCCCGAAGAAGCCTACTGCACCGCCTTCTTTGCCTCCTTTGCCTAAGGGCCCACCTCCGAGGGTTTCGACCCCTCCTCCGTTGCCTCCTCTACCGGCGCCTCAGGCCCCGGTTCCAACTGTTCCTCCTCCCCCGGTTCCACCGAGATCGGTGTCGATGCCCCAACTCCCGACACCTCCGAAGAAGACTCCTCAGTCGAAGGTTCCTCCTAAACCCAAGACGTCCGACCCGGGGAGGCCGGCGGAGCGTCCCAGACCCAAGAGATCGAGGCCACGCTCAGGTAGACGGGACAGGTCGAGGAGTGGACGCGGATCCTCCTCGAGATCCAGGCATCGACATAGGAGGCATAGGTCCAGGTCTCGTTCTGCCTCGGGGACCCGTTCCTACTCACCTACGTTGTCAGATTCACCGGAGATGAGGTGTCCCCGATTGATGATATTGGCACGTTCCAGGAGGTTCTCCTGCGCGGGACGGCGAAGTTGGGGATCGAGGTTACGGCCCCTACACCCTCAACTTCCGTGATCTTTGAGACATTACATAAGAAACACCTGTCTCGCCCCCTGCTACCTTTGGTGCCAGGACTACTTGAGCCGGCGGAACAACTCTTCCTTACGCCGGCGGTGGTGAAAGCTGCGCCTTCAAGGCTCATGAAGAAATACAGGGCTCCTGAGTCGGACCCGGCTTTCTTGCGGAAGGACCCGACACCGGATTCGGTGATTGTGACGGCGGCTCGGAAGCTCCATGCCACCTCTCCTGCCTCCACCGTGCCTCCCGATAAGGAGAGCCGCTGGATTGACTCTGCTGGACGAAAAGCGTGTGGGACGTCCTCTACAACGATGAAGGCCTCCAGTGACTCGGCGTTGTTGGGACGATACGACCGTGTGCTGTGGGACTCCATGGAGCGGTTTGCGGACCTCGTTCCGCGCGACCGGAGAGAGGATTTGATGGAGATCGTCCAGGAAGGGATGCTGGTTTCTAACCAGGCCATTAGCGCCGCGGCGGATATCTCCTTGCTGTCCGCGCATGGATACTGCCACGGTATCAATCAGAGGCGCCATGCTTGGCTTCGGTTGACGTCGCTTAAACCTGAGGCGCAACAACGTGTGGCTAATCTGCCGTTTTCCGGGGATACCCTTTTCGGGAAACACGCAGATGACGAGATGGCCAGGATGAGGGCCGAGGCGGAAACCCTGACGGCGGTGGGCTTGGAGAAGCCCAAGGATAAGAAACCCTTCCGCCAATTCCAACGGCGTTTTGGGTCGCAGGGTCGAGGAAGGGGGCAGTCTTCTGGGCAACATCAGCAGCAGCAACAACAGCAGCAGTACAGAAGACCCTTCCAGAAACGTCAGAGGGGTAGAGGTGCACAGCAGTCCTCTACCGCGACCAAGGGCCCGGCTGGGTCTCGACCCTGAGCAGTTACTTCCCCTTCGTCCGTTACCCGCTCCGGTGGGGGGAAGCATTCAATTTTTTCTGGCAGAGTGGAGAAAAATTACTCAGGACAAGTGGGTGCTGAATATTATTTGCAATGGATACAGTCTTCGTTTCACCAGCCCTCCTCCATCGATTCCTCCGATCAGCTCGCAGTATCAACTGCGCGAGCTCCAAGCAGAGGCCGATATCCTGTTAAGGAAAAGGGCGATAGAAGACGTGCCTCTGTCTCAAAGAGGAAGAGGTCTGTACTCTCGGTTCTTTCTGGTCCGCAAGAAGGACAAGAACGAGTTCAGGCCCATTCTGGACTTGCGACAGGCAAACAAATGGATTCGCAGAGAAAGGTTTCGCATGCTGTCGTTGCATCAGATTTATCCTCAGCTGCAACGGGGAGACTGGCTTTGTGCCATAGACCTACAGGATGCGTACTTCCATGTGCCCATTGCACACAAACACAGGAAGTTCCTGCGATTTCAAGTCGGCGCCAATCACTATCAGTACACGGTACTTCCGTTCGGGCTGAAGTCTGCGCCCAGGACATTCTCAAAATGCATGGCAGTGGTAGCTGCACACCTGAGGAAGAACATGGTGTTTGTCTACCCATACCTGGACGATTGGTTGATCAAGGCCTCCTCCTTCTCGGAAGCTCAAGCACACTTCCAGAAGACGTGCGTTCTCTTGAACGAGCTGGGGTTGCACATCAACATGTCCAAGTCTGTTCCAACTCCGGTCCAGTGCATCCAGTACTTGGGAGCCTCCATCAATACGCTGTCGGCAAGCGTGTCTCCTTCAGAAGAGCGACGTTTATCACTCCTTCGGAAGGCTCAGGCTCTCCTGTCCTCTCCATCCACGACAGTGAGGACGGTGTCTTCTCTGCTGGGATCGATGGCTTCTTGCATCTTCCTGACGCCACATGCGCGGCTGCACATGAGACCGCTGCAGGAGTGCTTGGAAGATCAGTGGGATCCGAGGAGAGGATCTTGGGACGACAGGATACGACTGTCTCTACATGCTCTTCAGTCTCTGAAGTGGTGGTGTTCGGCGGAGAATCTCCTCAGAGATGTTCCCTTCCACAAGGACATTCCCACACAGACGATCGTGACGGATGCTTCTCTCCTGGGATGGGGAGCGCACTCCGGAGACCTGCAGATTCAAGGGACGTGGTCCCCTTCGGAGTCCACGTACCACATCAATTTCCTGGAACTCAGGGCTGTTCACTTGGCGCTGACGGCGTTTCAACCGTCCTTCCGGACCGACTCTCTGCTGGTGCAAACGGACAATACGACCACGATGTATTACCTCAACAAGCAGGGGGGCTCGAGATCGCGCACTCTGTCTCAGGAGGCGCAGGCGATCTGGCACTGGCTTCTGGCTCGAGGACTCTCGATAACGGCCACTCATCTGCCAGGTGTGCAGAATGTTCAGGCAGACGAGCTGAGCAGACTGATTCAGGAAAACCACGAATGGGTCATAAACGACGAAGTGCTAGGAGAAGTCTTCGCAAGGTGGGGAACTCCAGACGTAGATCTGTTCGCCACCGCCGAAAACAGCAAATGCCGAGACTTCGCCTCCAGATACTACCTGCCAGGGACTCTGGGGAACGCGTTATGGATTAACTGGTCGAACAGCTTTCTGTACGCTTTTCCACCCATTCCCCTGATTCCAACGGTTCTCATCAAGCTCTCCCAATCCAGGGCGAAGATGAGTCTGATTGCCCCGGAATGGCCCAGACAGTGGTGGTTCACAGACCTGCTTCACCGGTCTCTCCTTCCTCACATGAAGCTGCCGTGCAGGCCGGACCTTCTCACGAAGTTCGGGGGGCGGATGGTGCACCCCAACCTCTCGTCTTTGAGTTTGGCGGCATGGCTCCTGAAATAGTGCAATATGGCCATTTGAATCTCCCAGAGGATTGTATGGACATACTGAAGGAGGCTAAGCGACCTTCCACTAGGACTTCTTATGCTTACAAGTGGAAGAGGTTTTGCATCTGGTGCAAGTCTAAGAACTATGACCCTACGAAATGCAAGGAAGATGTCATCCTTCCATATCTGCTACATCTGGCACAGTCTGGCCTTAATGTCCATTCCATTAAGGTTCATCTGGCTGCTTTGACTGCCTACAGGAAATGCCCTTCACAGACTTCCTTCTTCCGGATCCCTGTGATCAAAGATTTTCTGGAAGGCTTGAAGAAAGTATTCCCTCCTGTCAGGCTTCCTTCGCCTTCATGGGACTTGAATGTGGTGCTGTCCAGGTTGATGAAGGAGCCTTTTGAACCTATTCATAAGGCTTCGTTGCAGCACCTGTCCTGGAAGGCGGCGTTCCTCGTGGCCATTACATCGGCCCGGAGGGTGAGTGAAATTCAGGCGTTGTGTTGCCAAGAACCTTATACTGTATTTCATGCTGCTAAGGTTGTTATGCGTACTCACCCTAAATTTCTTCCCAAGGTTGTTTCTGATTTTCATATCAACCAGACTATTACTTTACCTACGTTCTTTCAGAATCCTTCATCTCCAGCGGAAAGGTCTTTGCATTCCCTGGATGTTAGGAGGGTGCTGAAATTTTATCTGGATAAAACCAGTGATATTTGTAGGTCAGACCAATTGTTTATCAATTATGGATCAGTCAGGACGGGTCTTGCGACCTCTAAGCAGTCTATCTCTAGGTGGATTGTGTCCTGCATACAGCTGTGTTACCAAAAAGCTAATAAGACCTTAGGAGGTAAGCCTAAGGCTCATTCCACCAGGGGCAAGGCTGCCACGACAGCATTGCTCCGTAATGTTCCGTTTGCAGAGATCTGCAAGGCGGCCACTTGGAAGTCGGTTCATACCTTTGCTAAGCATTACTGCCTGGACACTGATGCTAGGGCAGATGCTCAGGTTGGCCAGGCTTCGCTGCGAAATCTGTTCGCACAATAGTGGTGTTGATTCTCTTTTCTCCACCGCCGCTTTGGTGTGGGGATGGGCTTGCCATTCTATTCACTAGATTATGACTATACACAGAGATCCCCTACTACAGAAGGAGTAGTTTCTGTCCTGTAACTCCAGTTCTGTAGTTCTGTAGTAGGGGTATCTCTGTTATAGTCATAAGCGCCCTCCCTCCTCCCCGGTGGAGAGAGAGAGACATATTCCTTTGAGGAATGCTACAGGTCTGGCGTGTTACGCCTTCAAAAAGAACTGAAACTAAGTTGGACCTGCTATGCATTCTGGGATACTGGGAGAAGGTTCTGGAAGATTCTCTTAAAGGCACAGTATCCTGTTTTGAGCCACACAATGGCAGCCTATGGGGCTTGTCTGTCCAGGTTCTTCTCTCTATCATTCATGAGGGATTTTGCTGGTATAGCAAGGGAAATCTGTACAGGCTTTTGCTGTTTTGTGGATTTTATGGTGGAATTTCTAGTTGAAGTACTGGACAGTGTAGACTTTTTAGGCTGCATTATCTGTCTTTAAATTCTCTCTTAAGTGTCTATGCTTTTCTGCATTTTTTGACACTGTAAGAGATTATTTTTGATTGCTCCGGGGTCCACGCACATGGGCGGGACTATTCACTAGATTATGACTATACACAGAGATCCCCTACTACAGAACTTGTCTTCTATCATGCACTTGTAACAAATGTTTCCTGTTTTAATCTTATGCATTTTTGCATGTTGGAGCTGGCTGTAGTAATTGCATTGATTGCTCCGGGGTCCACGCACATGGGCGGGACTATTCACTAGATTATGACTATAACAGAGATACCCCTACTACAGAACTGGAGTTACAGGACAGAAACTACTCCATCTGTGTGAATTCTGGGAGACCCCTCACCGTTGAACGTAGAAATACTGGTTACATGCATCGTCGCATAAGCTCTGCAAATCTCTGGTTTACTTTGTAGAAGGGAATCTTCTGCCTATTATGAGAAAAATGGTGAACGTAAGACAGTATAATGCAATTATGCAAGCATTTTGCAGTCATGCCAAAAAGTGTAACATTATGGCTAAGCAATAGGGACTAACCGTACTCCATAAAAGTGGATTGTTTTTCGACCTCTTCACTTGTACGCAACACTCATGTGGCCTCAAAGGCGTCTTATTGCACAACAAGCTGCGAGGTAACATGGGCAAAAGAGTAGACATGAATCCAAAATGGTTACATGGCTCAGGCTAACTTTCCAAAGAGTAGAGTAGGAGTAGAGATGACTCTAGGGACCATAATCCTACTAATGTCTGTCTACTGACTCTACTCTAGTACGCAATTTGGACTAGCAATGATGTATGTTCTACTTTAACTGTTTTTTCAATCTTCCTAGAAAACAAATAAAATAGGGGGAGGGTGTACAGGCATCTAAAAATGTGTAAAAAAAATTCTATGCGTACTACCAGTACCAACCACCAGTGCCGGAGGGGCCAGCGGCGATGGCGATGCTGCCATTCCGGAGGGGTCAGGAGATGTGGCACCTGCAGGAGCTCCAGGGGGGGAGCCAGCAGCAGTGGTGGGCGGTGGTAAGTTATATTCATTACTTATTGGCATTATTACTAGCTGGAAGGGGAACACTTCACTCACTGTACTGTGAGACTTATTAATTAAGTATGAACTTGAAGTTGTAGTGTACAATATACACGGTTGAAGAAGAGTAGACACCCTATACTTAGCATTACCAATGCATTAGCATTACCAGCGTGAGTTGAGTAACCAAAGGCCTCTTCTATCTGACTCCAACTCAGCTGTGAAAGTTTTATGGAGAAGACTAAAAGTCAGATGACCTTGATGGATGTGTTGAACAAAAAGGGAAAGAAGGGTGGAAGGAGGAAGGACGGGTGAGATGTAATTATACAATAGCAGGGAAGGATCATTTGGAAGCAGTATGCAGATGGCTGATAGGAATCAGATGCATGGGTTGTTGAAGGATGGGTGGAAGGTGAAAGAAGATGCCTGCATGGTGGCCGACACAGTATGGGTGGATACTGGATAGCAAGAATCATCAGCGGTGTTTGGGTCAAACTCAAAGCCAAGGCAAGGAAGGAAGGAGTGGACGCATGGGTGGTTGTTGGTGAAACCAGCTAAGGTTTGTTAAGCGATATATTAAAAAGAATGATAGACATTTACTTTTAATGGATGGATGCCTGGATGTATTCATCATAGACAGCATAGGTGGAGACTGTCACTGATGCAGAGTCTTCTTTGAAGAGAATGTAAAAGAAACTATGCCAGAGTAGCAAAGCAGAGGGGAATATAAAAGTAGTATTTTCAGAATGCACTTGACTCAGTATTTTGCAAGCACCCCCATATATATTATCAAGCGCCTTCCTCTGACTCCGAGGACCACTTCCTACCTTGGTTAATTTATTTTCGATTAACATAGGTATGACAAATGGATCAAATAGCAATGTTCTCCTTCTTTACGCTAACCGTAAAAAAGTCCCACACTGGGGAGGTTAACTTTTGTCTCCTGCTGGAGGTGCCACTTCCAATGCCGGATGAGCTGGAGGGTGTGTGTTGAATTTGACTCTGTGGCTGTGCAGTACTACTACCTACTTCTGCTGAGGTGGTGCTTGTGCTAGATATTGGACGCTGCCGGCCCTTTGCTAATGTAAATATGGAAGCTGGAGGTAGTGTTGGTGTTACCTGTGTTGGAGGTATGCGTGCTACATCCCTACTAGTCGCAGCCATTCTGGATAGGTTAATGATGTTAGTCTCCATGTCCTTGGGGCCTTGAGTGATCTTCGTGATGACTGGCTCTTCATCATCATTATCCTGCTCTTCTACATCGACCTCCATAAGTCTAAGGCTTTCTGGAACCTTCCTTTTCCCTAGCCTGGTCTTGGGATGTGTCTCCCTCTCATGCTCAAATTGTTGTGGCTCCCAAGTGAGATCTAGATCATCAGAAGGGATGCTTGGCGAATAACTCAATGGACTAACCCTCCTTTTCCTTGCTGGGGATTTGGAAAAGAATGGATCTCCTGAATGAGTGGCTTCCTCTTCTTCTTCCTCTGCATGAGGCTCAATTTCCTGAACTGCCCCTACTTTGGGAGGAACAAGTACTACTATTGCGGCCGGTGGTTGCAGCTGTTGTTGTTGACCACTTATCTGCTGTGTACCCTCCTTTGTTGATTGTGTACTACTTTGAGATAGGTCAGGCTCAGTATCACTGCTTTGCACCATTAGTTTGGCTACCTCTTCCACACTCATCTGCTTGGGCATGGGTTGGTGGGTTGAGCCCACTGATGCAGAGGTGCTGCCCCCAGCTTGTCCCCCGGACATCGCTGCTGCAGGCGTAATTTTTGTTTTCCCAAAAAAGGTTTTGGGGTCAATACCAGACTTAAGTGTCACTTCCTTCTTCTGTTCTTCCTTCTTCTCAGCAACTTTCTTGGTCTTGGAGGACCTGGTACCTGCTTTCTATGGGCCCATCTTCTTCAGATGTCAGCAGCATTCAGTTGCAGAGATGTTTGGTCAGGTCACACAACACGTCACGTACAACAGTGGGACGTCTGTCTGGCAGTACAATGGGCGATGATAACAGACACCTCCTCCTCAGTCTTTTGTGCACCTAAAAGCAAAAAAGCCAAAAGAACATCAGTCAAACTTGGAATTGAATTACTACTAGTGTACTGTGTACACTCAGGAAAGTAAGAATAGCAAAGAACAAAAATACAAATGTAGTGGAAGTGGAACTTGTTTGGCCTTAATTTGTGCATCATGTGGGATGAATGCAGCATCAAGGACCTGCAGCTGGCAATGGGGATGGAAGCAGTAAGCCAAGAAGAACAATGGAAATACACACAGGCCTATGTGGCAAAAACAGCACACTACTACTACCACCACCACAAAATGGCCCCCAGCCACATGGTCACTCATCACAGGCACAAGGCCCAGAAAACAATGAACTCAAGCAGGCCTATATCTCTATATGGCCAGACAAAGGATGCCTGTTGCACAACACAGCTTTAATGCAAAAAGGAAAATCTGCATGGCTAAAAAGGTTGGAAAGTTACACAACAACAACACATACACATGCAACAAAGGCATTTATTAACACACATTCAAAAAGTTAACTACACCCCAAAAACCACATTTTGAAATTCAATCCAATGCCATCCATGCCCTAAATGATGTTTAAATTCAACAGACAATATAGAAGCAATTGCATAAAGCACCCTTGATGAGTACCTCTGAGAATCTGGGCCTAGTGACAGAATAGGCCACAAGTTTGGAGGCCTATGGTAAAAGCACAGTGGATGGTCCCACAAAATGGCCGCCACCTCATGGCCTGGCCACCCACAACAACATGAAAAGAAAGAGAAAACACAATGCAGGCTTGTGGAGAAAACACAATGCAGGCTTGTGGCAAAAGCACAATGCTTGGATTGACAAAATGGCCGCCACCCACATGGTCAGCCCACCCAAAATAACAAGAAAGTACATACAAAGGACAGGAACAGGAAGTTGGAGTCTCTGGGGATCTTCCTTCCTTTTTAAAAAAAAAATTAAAAACAGAAAAATGACTCCATGCCCCATAAACTACAACCAAATGACAACCTGAGTAGTTTTTTAGCAAAATGAACAAAATCATCATCTTCGAGAAGGGTTTATCCAGCTCGAGAGATATTGTTTGTCAGATTGCAAATTCGGCGTGTTCGATATCGCGAACTGTACGAAAAGTCATTATCACGTGCGCTAACATGCAGATTGAGCGCGTGAAAAAGACAAAAACTGTAAGTCCGAGTTGTCGTGCTGTGCAGAGTTACCAAAACTACGCAAGCTGAACTCCTAGGGTTACCTACTGGCAAAAAAGCCCTATTTACACACATCCAAAAACTGGATTGAATTGCAAAATGTGGTTTTTGGAGTGGAATTTCAAAGCCATCCATGCCATACATGATGTTAAAAATTCTACAGACAACACAAAAACAGTTGTTTAACTTTCATGCACCCATGATGACTGATGATGACTGAGTAGTACCTGTGGGCCTACTGCCAGAGTAGGCCACAAGCTTGGAGGCCTATGGCAAAAGCACAGTGGCTGGTCCCACAAAATGGCCGCCACTACATGGCCAGGCACACACAAAAAAAAGGAAAGGAATAAAAGACAGACAATGCAGGCCTATGGGAAAAGCACAATGCCTGGCTTCACAAAATGGCCACCACCCACATGGTCAGTCCACCAACAACAAGAAAGTACATACAAATTAACTCAAGCAGGCCTATCTCACTATATGGCCAGACAAAGGATGCCTGTTACACAACACAGCTTTAATGCAAAAAAGAAAATCCGCATGGCTAAAAAGGTTGGAAAGTTACACAACAACAACACATACACATGCAAAAAAGTAATTTATTAACACAGATCCAAAAAGTTAACTACACCCCAATAACAACATTTTGGAATTCAATCCAATACCATCCACACCCTAAATGACATTTAAATTCAACACACAACATAGAAACAGTTGTATCAAGCACCCCCTGATAAGTACCTCTTGGAGTCTGGGCCTAGTGGCAGAATTGGCCACAAGTTTGGAGTCCTATGGTAAAGCATAGTGGATGGTCCCACAAAATGGTCGCCACCACATGGCCTGGCCACCCACAACAACATGAAAAGAAAGATAAGACAGACAATGCAGGCCTATGGCAGAAGCACAATGCTTAGCTTGACAAAATGGCCGCCACCTACATGGTCAGCCCACCCAAAATAAAAAGAAAGTACATAAAAAGGACAGGAACAGGAAGTTAGAGTCTCTGGGGAACTTCCTTCCTCTTTTAAAAAACAATTAAAAACAGAAAAATGACTCAATGCTCCAAAAACTACAACCAAATGACAACCTGAGGAGTTTTTTTAGCAAAATGAACAAAATCATCATCTTCAAGAAGGGTTTCTGCAGCTCGAGAGATATTGTTCGCCAGATTGCAAATTCGTCGTGTTCGGCATCGCGAACTGTACAAATAGTTGTTACCACATGCGCGAACACGCAGATTGAGCGCGCGAAGAAGACAAAAACTGTAAGTTTGCGTTGTCGCCCTGTGCAGAGTTACCAAAACTACGCGAGCTGAACTCCTGGGGTTACCTACTGACAGAAAAGCCCTATTTATATAACACACATCCAAAAACGGAAATTCCACCCTAAAAACCACATTTTGCAATTCAATCCAAAGCCATACATGCCATACATGATGTTAAAAATTCTACAGACAACACAAAAACAGTTGTTTAACTTTCATGCACCTATGATGACGGGTGATGACTGAGTAGTACCTCTGGGTCTACTGGTGGAGTAGGCCACAAGCTTGGAGGCTTATGGCAAAAGCACAGTGGCTGGTCCCACAAAATGGCCGCCACCACATGGCCAGGCACTCATAAAAAAAAGAAAAGGAATAAAAGACAGATAATGCAGGCCTATGGGAAAAGCACAATGCCTGGCTTCACAAAATGGCCACCACCCACATGGTCAGTCCAACAACAACAAGAAAGTACATACAAATTAACTCAAGCAGGCCTATCTCACTATATGGCCAGACAAAGGATGCCTGTTACACAACACAGCTTTAATGCAAAAAAGAAAATCCGCATGGCTAAAAAGGTTGGAAAGTTACACAACAACAACACATACTCATGCAAAAAAGTAATTTATTAACACAGATCCAAAAAGTTAACTACACCACAAAAACAACATTTTGGAATTCAATCCAATACCATCCACACCCTAAATGACATTTAAATTCAACACACAACATAGAAACAGTTGTATCAAGCACCCCCTGATAAGTACCTCTTGGAGTCTGGGCCTAGTGGCAGAATTGGCCACAAGTTTGGAGTCCTATGGTAAAAGCATAGTGGATGGTCCCACAAAATGGTCGCCACCACATGGCCTGGCTACCCACAACAACATGAAAAGAAAGAGAAGACAGACAATGCAGGCCTATGGCAGAAGCACAATGCTTGGCTTGACAAAATGGCCGCCACCTACATGGTCAGCCCACCCAAAATAAAAAGAAAGTACATAAAAAGGACAGGAACAGGAAGTTAGAGTCTCTGGGGAACTTCCTTCCTCTTTTAAAAAACAATTAAAAACAGAAAAATGACTCAATGCTCCAAAAACTACAACCAAATGACAACCTGAGGAGTTTTTTTAGCAAAATGAACAAAATCATCATCTTCGAGAAGGGTTTCTGCAGCTCGAGAGATATTGTTCGCCAGATTGCAAATTCGTCGTGTTCGGCATCGCGAACTGTACAAATACTTGTTACCACATGCGCGAACACGCAGATTGAGCGCGCAAAGAAGACAAAAACTGTAAGTTTGCGTTGTCGCCCTGTGCAGAGTTACCAAAACTACGCGAGCTGAACTCCTGGGGTTACCTACTGACAGAAAAGCCCTATTTATTTAACACACATCCAAAAACTGAAATTCCACCCCAAAAACCACATTTTGCAATTCAATCCAAAGCCATACATGCCATACATGATGTTAAAAAATTCTACAGACAACACAAAAACAGTTGTTTAACTTTCATGCACCTATGATGACGGGTGATGACTGAGTAGTACCTCTGGGTCTACTGGCGGAGTAGGCCACAAGCTTGGAGGCTTATGGCAAAAGCACAGTGGCTGGTCCCACAAAATGGCCACCACCACATGGCCAGGCACTCATAAAAAAAAGAAAAGGAATAAAAGACAGATAATGCAGGCCTATGGGAAAAGCACAATGCCTGGCTTCACAAAATGGCCACCACCCACATGGTCAGTCCACCAACAACAAGAAAGTACATACAAATTAACTCAAGCAGGCCTATCTCACTATATGGCCAGACAAAGGATGCCTGTTACACAACACAGCTTTAATGCAAAAAAGAAAATCCGCATGGCTAAAAAGGTTGGAAAGTTACACAACAACAACACATACACATGCAAAAAAGTAATTTATTAACACAGATCCAAAAAGTTAACTACACCACAAAAACAACATTTTGGAATTCAATCCAATACCATCCACACCCTAAATGACATTTAAATTCAACACACAACATAGAAACAGTTGTATCAAGCACCCCCTGATAAGTACCTCTTGGAGTCTGGGCCTAGTGGCAGAATTGGCCACAAGTTTGGAGTCCTATGGTAAAAGCATAGTGGATGGTCCCACAAAATGGTCGCCACCACATGGCCTGGCTACCCACAACATGAAAAGAAAGAGAAGACAGACAATGCAGGCCTATGGCAGAAGCACAATGCTTGGCTTGACAAAATGGCCGTCACCTACATGGTCAGCCCACCCAAAATAAAAAGAAAGTACATAAAAAGGACAGGAACAGGAAGTTAGAGTCTCTGGGGAACTTCCTTCCTCTTTTAAAAAACAATTAAAAACAGAAAAATGACTCAATGCTCCAAAAACTACAACCAAATGACAACCTTAGAGTCTCTGGGGAACTTCCTTCCTCTTTTAAAAAAAAATTAAAAACAGAAAAATGACTCAATGCTCCAAAAACTACAACCAAATGACAACCTGAGGAGTTTTTTTAGCAAAATGAACAAAATCATCATCTTCAAGAAGGGTTTCTGCAGCTCGAGAGATATTGTTCGCCAGATTGCAAATTCGTCGTGTTCGGCATCGCGAACTGTACAAATAGTTGTTACCACATGCGCGAACACGCAGATTGAGCGCGCGAAGAAGACAAAAACTGTAAGTTTGCGTTGTCGCCCTGTGCAGAGTTACCAAAACTACGCGAGCTGAACTCCTGGGGTTACCTACTGACAGAAAAGCCCTATTTATTTAACACACATCCAAAAACTGAAATTCCACCCTAAAAACCACATTTTGCAATTCAATCCAAAGCCATACATGCCATACATGATGTTAAAAATTCTACAGACAACACAAAAACAGTTGTTTAACTTTCATGCACCTATGATGACGGGTGATGACTGAGTAGTACCTCTGGGTCTACTGGTGGAGTAGGCCACAAGCTTGGAGGCTTATGGCAAAAGCACAGTGGCTGGTCCCACAAAATGGCCGTCACCACATGGCCAGGCACTCATAAAAAAAAGAAAAGGAATAAAAGACAGATAATGCAGGCCTATGGGAAAAGCACAATGCCTGGCTTCACAAAATGGCCACCACCCACATGGTCAGTCCACCAACAACAAGAAAGTACATATAAATTAACTCAAGCAGGCCTATCTCACTATATGGCCAGACAAAGGATGCCTGTTACACAACACAGCTTTAATGCAAAAAAGAAAATCCGCATGGCTAAAAAGGTTGGAAAGTTACACAACAACAACACATACACATGCAAAAAAGTAATTTATTAACACAGATCCAAAAAGTTAACTACACCACAAAAACAACATTTTGGAATTCAATCCAATACCATCCACACCCTAAATGACATTTAAATTCAACACACAACATAGAAACAGTTGTATCAAGCACCCCCTGATAAGTACCTCTTGGAGTATGGGCCTAGTGGCAGAATTGGCCACAAGTTTGGAGTCCTATGGTAAAAGCATAGTGGATGGTCCCACAAAATGGTCGCCACCACATGGCCTGGCTACCCACAACAACATGAAAAGAAAGAGAAGACAGACAATGCAGGCCTATGGCAGAAGCACAATGCTTGGCTTGACAAAATGTCCGCCACCTACATGGTCAGCCCACCCAAAATAAAAAGAAAGTACATAAAAAGGACAGGAACAGGAAGTTAGAGTCTCTGGGGAACTTCCTTCCTCTTTTAAAAAACAATTAAAAACAGAAAAATGACTCAATGCTCCAAAAACTACAACCAAATGACAACCTTAGAGTCTCTGGGGAACTTCCTTCCTCTTTTAAAAAAAAATTAAAAACAGAAAAATGACTCAATGCTCCAAAAACTACAACCAAATGACAACCTGAGGAGTTTTTTTTAGCAAAATGAACAAAATCATCATCTTCAAGAAGGGTTTCTGCAGCTCGAGAGATATTGTTCGCCAGATTGCAAATTCGTCGTGTTCGGCATCGCGAACTGTACAAATAGTTGTTACCACATGCGCGAACACGCAGATTGAGCGCGCGAAGAAGACAAAAACTGTAAGTTTGCGTTGTCGCCCTGTGCAGAGTTACCAAAACTACGCGAGCTGAACTCCTGGGGTTACCTACTGACAGAAAAGCCCTATTTATTTAACACACATCCAAAAACTGAAATTCCACCCTAAAAACCACATTTTGCAATTCAATCCAAAGCCATACATGCCATACATGATGTTAAAAATTCTACAGACAACACAAAAACAGTTGTTTAACTTTCATGCACCTATGATGACGGGTGATGACTGAGTAGTACCTCTGGGTCTACTGGTGGAGTAGGCCACAAGCTTGGAGGCTTATGGCAAAAGCACAGTGGCTGGTCCCACAAAATGGCCGTCACCACATGGCCAGGCACTCATAAAAAAAAGAAAAGGAATAAAAGACAGATAATGCAGGCCTATGGGAAAAGCACAATGCCTGGCTTCACAAAATGGCCACCACCCACATGGTCAGTCCACCAACAACAAGAAAGTACATACAAATTAACTCAAGCAGGCCTATCTCACTATATGGCCAGACAAAGGATGCCTGTTACACAACACAGCTTTAATGCAAAAAAGAAAATCCGCATGGCTAAAAAGGTTGGAAAGTTACACAACAACAACACATACACATGCAAAAAAGTAATTTATTAACACAGATCCAAAAAGTTAACTACACCACAAAAACAACATTTTGGAATTCAATCCAATACCATCCACACCCTAAATGACATTTAAATTCAACACACAACATAGAAACAGTTGTATCAAGCACCCCCTGATAAGTACCTCTTGGAGTCTGGGCCTAGTGGCAGAATTGGCCACAAGTTTGGAGTCCTATGGTAAAAGCATAGTGGATGGTCCCACAAAATGGTTGCCACCACATGGCCTGGCTACCCAATACAACATGAAAAGAAAGAGAAGACAGACAATGCAGGCCTATGGCAGAAGCACAATGCTTGGCTTGACAAAATGGCCGCCACCTACATGGTCAGCCCACCCAAAATAAAAAGAAAGTACATAAAAAGGACAGGAACAGGAAGTTAGAGTCTCTGGGGAACTTCCTTCCTCTTTTAAAAAACAACTAAAAACAGAAAAATGACTCAATGCTCCAAAAACTACAACCAAATGACAACCTTAGAGTCTCTGTGGAACTTCCTTCCTCTTTTAAAAAAAAATTAAAAACAGAAATATGACTCAATGCTCCAAAAACTACAACCAAATGACAACCTGAGGAGTTTTTTTAGCAAAATGAACAAAATCATCATCTTCGAGAAGGGTTTCTGCAGCTCGAGAGATATTGTTTGCCAGATTGCAAATTCGTCGTGTTGGGCATCGCAAACTGTACAAATAGTTGTTACCACATGCGGGAACACGCAGATTGAGCGCGCGAAGAAGACAAAAACTGTAAGTTTGCGTTGTCGCCCTGTGCAGAGTTACCAAAACTACGCGAGCTGAACTCCTGGGGTTACCTACTGACAGAAAAGCCCTATTTATTTAACACACATCCAAAAACTGAAATTCCACCCCAAAAACCACATTTTGCAATTCAATCCAAAGCCATACATGCCATACATGATGTTAAAAAATTCTACAGACAACACAAAAACAGTTGTTTAACTTTCATGCACCTATGATGACGGGTGATGACTGAGTAGTACCTCTGGGTCTACTGGCGGAGTAGGCCACAAGCTTGGAGGCTTATGGCAAAAGCACAGTGGCTGGTCCCACAAAATGGCCGCCACCACATGGCCAGGCACTCATAAAAAAAAGAAAAGGAATAAAAGACAGATAATGCAGGCCTATGGGAAAAGCACAATGCCTGGCCTCACAAAATGGCCACCACCCACATGGTCAGTCCACCAACAACAAGAAAGTACATACAAATTAACTCAAGCAGGCCTATCTCACTATATGGCCAGACAAAGGATGCCTGTTACACAACACAGCTTTAATGCAAAAAAGAAAATCCGCATGGCTAAAAAGGTTGGAAAGTTACACAACAACAACACATACACATGCAAAAAAGTAATTTATTAACACAGATCCAAAAAGTTAACTACACCACAAAAACAACATTTTGGAATTCAATCCAATACCATCCACACCCTAAATGACATTTAAATTCAACACACAACATAGAAACAGTTGTATCAAGCACCCCCTGATAAGTACCTCTTGGAGTCTGGGCTTAGTGGCAGAATTGGCCACAAGTTTGGAGTCCTATGGTAAAAGCATAGTGGATGGTCCCACAAAATGGTCGCCACCACATGGCCTGGCTACCCACAACAACATGAAAAGAAAGAGAAGACAGACAATGCAGGCCTATGGCAGAAGCACAATGCTTGGCTTGACAAAATGGCCACCACCTACATGGTCAGCCCACCCAAAATAAAAAGAAAGTACATAAAAAGGACAGGAACAGGAAGTTAGAGTCTCTGGGGAACTTCCTTCCTCTTTTAAAAAACAATTACAAACAGAAAAATGACTCAATGCTCCAAAAACTATAACCAAATGACAACCTTAGAGTCTCTGGGGAACTTCCTTCCTCTTTTAAAAAAAAATTAAAAACAGAAAAATGACTCAATGCTCCAAAAACTACAACCAAATGACAACCTGAGGAGTTTTTTTAGCAAAATGAACAAAATCATCATCTTCAAGAAGGGTTTCTGCAGCTCGAGAGATATTGTTCGCCAGATTGCAAATTCGTCGTGTTCGGCATCGCGAACTGTACAAATAGTTGTTACCACATGCGCGAACACGCAGATTGAGCGCGCGAAGAAGACAAAAACTGTAAGTTTGCGTTGTCGCCCTGTGCAGAGTTACCAAAACTACGCGAGCTGAACTCCTGGGGTTACCTACTGACAGAAAAGCCCTATTTATTTAACACACATCCAAAAACTGAAATTCCACCCTAAAAACCACATTTTGCAATTCAATCCAAAGCCATACATGCCATACATGATGTTAAAAATTCTACAGACAACACAAAAACAGTTGTTTAACTTTCATGCACCTATGATGACGGGTGATGACTGAGTAGTACCTCTGGGTCTACTGGTGGAGTAGGCCACAAGCTTGGAGGCTTATGGCAAAAGCACAGTGGCTGGTCCCACAAAATGGCCGTCACCACATGGCCAGGCACTCATAAAAAAAAGAAAAGGAATAAAAGACAGATAATGCAGGCCTATGGGAAAAGCACAATGCCTGGCTTCACAAAATGGCCACCACCCACATGGTCAGTCCACCAACAACAAGAAAGTACATACAAATTAACTCAAGCAGGCCTATCTCACTATATGGCCAGACAAAGGATGCCTGTTACACAACACAGCTTTAATGCAAAAAAGAAAATCCGCATGGCTAAAAAGGTTGGAAAGTTACACAACAACAACACATACACATGCAAAAAAGTAATTTATTAACACAGATCCAAAAAGTTAACTACACCACAAAAACAACATTTTGGAATTCAATCCAATACCATCCACACCCTAAATGACATTTAAATTCAACACACAACATAGAAACAGTTGTATCAAGCACCCCCTGATAAGTACCTCTTGGAGTCTGGGCCTAGTGGCAGAATTGGCCACAAGTTTGGAGTCCTATGGTAAAAGCATAGTGGATGGTCCCACAAAATGGTCGCCACCACATGGCCTGGCTACCCAATACAACATGAAAAGAAAGAGAAGACAGACAATGCAGGCCTATGGCAGAAGCACAATGCTTGGCTTGACAAAATGGCCGCCACCTACATGGTCAGCCCACCCAAAATAAAAAGAAAGTACATAAAAAGGACAGGAACAGGAAGTTAGAGTCTCTGGGGAACTTCCTTCCTCTTTTAAAAAACAACTAAAAACTGAAAAATGACTCAATGCTCCAAAAACTACAACCAAATGACAACCTTAGAGTCTCTGTGGAACTTCCTTCCTCTTTTAAAAAAAAATTAAAAACAGAAATATGACTCAATGCTCCAAAAACTACAACCAAATGACAACCTGAGGAGTTTTTTTAGCAAAATGAACAAAATCATCATCTTCGAGAAGGGTTTCTGCAGCTCGAGAGATATTGTTTGCCAGATTGCAAATTCGTCGTGTTGGGCATCGCGAACTGTACAAATAGTTGTTACCACATGCGGGAACACGCAGATTGAGCGCGCGAAGAAGACAAAAACTGTAAGTTTGCGTTGTCGCCCTGTGCAGAGTTACCAAAACTACGCGAGCTGAACTCCTGGGGTTACCTACTGACAGAAAAGCCCTATTTATTTAACACACATCCAAAAACTGAAATTCCACCCCAAAAACCACATTTTGCAATTCAATCCAAAGCCATACATGCCATACATGATGTTAAAAAATTCTACAGACAACACAAAAACAGTTGTTTAACTTTCATGCACCTATGATGACGGGTGAGGACTGAGTAGTACCTCTGGGTCTACTGGCGGAGTAGGCCACAAGCTTGGAGGCTTATGGCAAAAGCACAGTGGCTGGTCCCACAAAATGGCCGCCACCACATGGCCAGGCACTCATAAAAAAAAGAAAAGGAATAAAAGACAGATAATGCAGGCCTATGGGAAAAGCACAATGCCTGGCCTCACAAAATGGCCACCACCCACATGGTCAGTCCACCAACAACAAGAAAGTACATACAAATTAACTCAAGCAGGCCTATCTCACTATATGGCCAGACAAAGGATGCCTGTTACACAACACAGCTTTAATGCAAAAAAGAAAATCCGCATGGCTAAAAAGGTTGGAAAGTTACACAACAACAACACATACACATGCAAAAAAGTAATTTATTAACACAGATCCAAAAAGTTAACTACACCACAAAAACAACATTTTGGAATTCAATCCAATACCATCCACACCCTAAATGACATTTAAATTCAACACACAACATAGAAACAGTTGTATCAAGCACCCCCTGATAAGTACCTCTTGGAGTCTGGGCTTAGTGGCAGAATTGGCCACAAGTTTGGAGTCCTATGGTAAAAGCATAGTGGATGGTCCCACAAAATGGTCGCCACCACATGGCCTGGCTACCCACAACAACATGAAAAGAAAGAGAAGACAGACAATGCAGGCCTATGGCAGAAGCACAATGCTTGGCTTGACAAAATGGCCACCACCTACATGGTCAGCCCACCCAAAATAAAAAGAAAGTACATAAAAAGGACAGGAACAGGAAGTTAGAGTCTCTGGGGAACTTCCTTCCTCTTTTAAAAAACAATTAAAAACAGAAAAATGACTCAATGTTCCAAAAACTACAACCAAATGACAACCTTAGAGTCTCTGGGGAACTTCCTTCCTCTTTTAAAAAAAAATTAAAAACAGAAAAATGACTCAATGCTCCAAAAACTACAACCAAATGACAACCTGAGGAGTTTTTTTAGCAAAATGAACAAAATCATCATCTTCGAGAAGGGTTTCTGCAGCTCGAGAGATATTGTTCGCCAGATTGCAAATTCGTCGTGTTCGGCATCGCCAACTGTACAAATAGTTGTTACCACATGCGCGAACACGCAGATTGAGCGCGCGAAGAAGACAAAAACTGTAAGTTTGCGTTGTCGCCCTGTGCAGAGTTACGAAAACTACGCGAGCTGAACTCCTAGGGTTACCTACTGACAGAAAAGCCCTATTTATTTAACACACATCCAAAAACTGAAATTCCACCCCAAAAACCACATTTTGCAATTCAATCCAAAGCCATACATGCCATACATGATGTTAAAAATTCTACAGACAACACAAAAACAGTTGTTTAACTTTCATGCACCTATGATGACGGGTGATGACTGAGTAGTACCTCTGGGTCTACTGGCGGAGTAGGCCACAAGCTTGGAGGCTTATGGCAAAAGCACAGTGGCTGGTCCCACAAAATGGCCGCCACCACATGGCCAGCCTACCCACAATAAAGAAAGTACATACAATGAACTCAAGCAGGTCTATATCAATAACTATATGAACTCCTAGGGTTACCTATTGGCTGAAAACCCCTTATTTAATTAACACACCCCCAAAAACTGAAATTCCACTCCAAAAACCACATTTTGCAATTCAATCCAATGCCATCCATGATGTTTAAATCTAGAAATTCAACCGAGACATGGTTGGACCCATGGGTACCTCTGGGCCTACTGGCGGACATTTCAAAGAAATACCACTTGGCCCCTACTGAAAGTACAGGCCACCCACAACAATAATTTTTCAAAACGATGAAAAGCCCAGAAAACTGTAGGTAAAAAAAAAGCCCCAATCAAACATACATGTACCCCAATTCTCCAACTTACTTGTAAAATAAAATCTCAAATCCAAAAGTCCTCAATAAATCCAATCCAATGATATGATGCAGCAGACATACACAAAAAGTGATCCTTCCAGCTCCAAATCCAAATGAAAGTGAACAGCACATGGACAAAGCACTGGGAGGAGCCTGATGGAAAGGAACAGGAAGTTGGAGACTCAGGGGCACTTCCTTCCTCTTGAAAAAATTAGTAGAAAAAAATAGAGGACACCTTGCACAAAAGACTACTGCCAAATCACAATCTGAAGAGTTTTTCTGAGCAAAATTATCATTTTCGAGAAGGTTTTATCGTGCTCGAGAGATATTCTTTGCCAGATTGTAGTTTCTGCGTGTTTGGGAACGCGATCTTACCAACACTGCTGCTGGAAGGATATAGCGCGTCCGAATGACATGTTCACACGTCCAAATGACGTGTTCGCGTTCGGACAGTCTCGCGGGATCATGCGGCCGGACTAAAAATCTCGTGGCGCATGCGACCAGAATAGAAAATCAAGTCAGCGAACGCAGAATCACTGTGAGACGTTACCGCGCCCGTGAGAACGCATATTGAGCGCGCGAGGAAGAAAAACACTACGCTACGCAGTAGATTGCGTAGTATTCGACAACTTTGCGCTCTACGCAAACCACGATGTTACTGAAATGTCGCAAGCTCCGCGAACGGATCATAGTTCACCGCCCAGGGTTAATTCTAAGCTCATGGAGGACCTGGAGGTGTGGGTGGCAATGACAGACAACTTTCTTGCTCATGGAGCAGAAAAATAGTGTAAGGATGATTGGTGTTCCACCACTACAAACAATCTGGGTGGCCAATGGATACCTACATTGAATTTAGGTTAGAATTGTGGGGAGGGTGTGAAGGCGATAGAATTAATCTTACTTGAAAATAACACGGTTAATCTTGATGTGTTGTATAACTTGCTCAAACGTAATAAAAACAATTAAAACATGTATTCTATCACACAGAAACTGGAGCAAATGCATGGAATGGTTCCCAGAGACATATGACTAATTCCAACAAGCATTTGCAATGCAATAAGTCGCGCATTTAGGCGAGTTTTAGCTATTGACAATGCAAATAACAATGCCTTTTATTTTTGTTTTTGTTTTTAAAACATAAATAAAAGGCATTGTTATATACAATGCTGTTGGAAAGTGGGTCATTGGTATGGGCAAATGTAGGCCTCCCACTGGCAATAAGGCCACTAACACATGATAGGACTCAGCATAGGTCTTAGAAAATTATTCCTATGTTCAACCCTTGGTAACGTGGCTGCGAGCAGACAGGCTTAATTTCAAAGACAGGTATGTAAAGCATTTAAAAACACCATTTCAGTAAATAATTAAGACACAACACAAAATAAAACTCCAACACCAATTTATAAAAATAGGTAATATTTGTATCTTTTAAATGACACCAAAACAAAAATAATTCACTGTAGGGAACCAGAGATATGAATTTTTAAAGATTAGTCACTTTCTAGTGCTTAGAAACCAACAGTGCCCCTTTTAGTCATTTCATTTTCTCTGACAGGGACACGCCTTTAGAACTTGTTCTGGAGAATTTCTCACCACTCTTGTGCAGCATTCTCCAGCAGGCTGGGCCCAGTTAGAACTCCTTCCTGAAGTTCTGCTTGCGGGTCCCAAAGTATCCAACACACAGTCCAAGGTTCTGGAATCTCCAAGAGGGTCCTTGAAAGTGTGAAACTTCAATTCCGCAATCCACTTGAACAAAACCCTTACAAATCCACTGGTACAGGCTGGGAATTCTTTGTGGGGCTATTCAGGTGAGCTCTGTTAACCTGTAGCTTGCAGGGAGTCCACCGAGTCGTTTTGCAGCAAGGTAATCCACAGGGCTTCAGTTTCACTTGGTGCAGTTTTCAGAGGTCTGTATTGACCTGACAAGTAGGGACCGAGGACACTAGGACCCTGTGGGTCATGAGGGAGGTGACCAGGTCACTGGACACCACATCCGGTCAGGGGACAGGAAGAGGACAGATTGACCAGGACGAACACGGGGACGGACGTGTGTGTAACCAACTGCACAGAGAATAAGAATAAAGAACTGTGAATGCACCGACCTGTGTCCTGCGTGTGATTGTACTGCATGGTGCCCACTGCGTGGACACGACAACTGGCGACGAAGGCGGGATACGAGCCGACGTGCATCTCGACGAGAAAAGACTACGCCATCAGGAAGAACCAGGTGCCCACCCTGGATGTGCAGGAAAAGAAGAGAGAAAAGAAGCGACATCGGAGCCCACCCGACCGCCTCTGAGGAATCACCGGCAAACTGCGGTAAGCGCGAAGGAACAGGCGCGATCTCGAAATAGAGGCGCGAGCTCTCGCGAGAGTCTCGGCGGCCATTTTGGGATCAGGCGGCTGGGCCAATCAGAAGCGAGATCGGGGAAGCGGCCATCTTTGAGTCAGGCGAGCGAGATTTCGATCGCTAATCTCGCGAGAAGAGCGGCGGCCATTTTGAAAAAAGGACAATAGAAAGAAGGGCCATAGGAATCAACAGAGCGGCCATTTCAGAGTCAGGCAAAGAAGAAAAGAAGCAGAAAAACATAAGAAAAGGACAAGGAAAGCCTAGAAAAGGCTAAAACAAAGCAGAATAATAGAAGAAGAAGAAGAAAAAAAGGAAATAAAAGGGACACAAGAGAAAAGAAAGTAGAAAAGGTTAAAATAAAGTAAAACAAAAGAAGAAGAAGAAGAAAAAGGGAAATAAAAGAGACAAAAAAAAAAAGAAGAAAAAGAAAAAGGTGAACAAAAGAAGAAAGAGCAGATAAAGGGAAGAAGGCAAGAATGGCAGATCCAAAGCCCAGCGCACAACACAGGAGTCCACTACCGTTCAACTTATCGGAGCCACAAACAGGAATAAGGTGGGAGAAGTGGATCAGACGGTTTGAAAGATATGTAGAAGATACAGATGTAGCAGACGGAAAGAAACTAGGGTTACTGCTGAACTTAGCAGGGGATGACGTTGAAGAACTTCTGGTGACACTGCCTACCGAAGAAACAAAAACATATGAACAACTAAAGAAATGCCTAACAGCCAAATTCGACCCACAACGAAACATTGACTTCGAACGATATACATTTACCATTGCGTGTCAACAAGTCGGCGAAACACTAGATGACTTCGCGACAAGGCTGAGAAAATTGGTGACACATTGTGAGTTCGACAAATTTGATAACGAGCAAGCAATAAGGCTAAGGATCATAGAAGGCTGTCGCGACACAGGATTCAGGGCGAGAATACTCAAGGAACCGACCTCATTGGAGAACATCCTGTCACTAGCGAGAGCAGAGGCGAGAGCAACGGAACATGCCAAGGAAATGGAAAGAGGGAAGAGCGTTGAAATCGAAAATGCACACTTTACGACAAACAGATATCGCACAGGCCGATGGAAGAGTGACTGGAGGGAACAAAAAGAGAGGAGACAACCTGAAGGAACATGCTACAAGTGTGGAATGGAATTTCCACACAGAGGCACATGCCCAGCGTTTGGCCAGACGTGCAGAAGATGTGGTGGAAGAAATCACTACGCCAGTATGTGCCAAGGTGCACAATTCAGAGACGACAGGGGAAGAACAGGAAGACAACAGGAGTCGACAACAAGATACGTCATGTATGTCGACAACAAAATGAGAAGTCTGTCACGAGGGTCGGGCGAAGAAGAGGAAGAAGAGAAAGTGGAAAGACTATACCACATGTCGGAGGTGCACACAGAGCGGAGCGAGGAAGACGAAGCAGGAGAAACAACACAGCCAGCAGACAGAAGCACCCGAGGAAAGACGGACTATGCAAAGATAAGAGTAGGAGCGCATGAAGCAGACTTTGTACTGGACAGTGGTGCAACATGCAACGTCATGTGTGTATCAGAGTACGAGAGAATGGAAGTAAAGCCGACACTGAGAGCGTCCAAGGTAAAGGTTTTTACCTGGGGGGCAAAGAAACAGGTAACCAACTTGGGAAAGTTCACAGAGGAACTGAGGTACAAGGACAAAATAAACAAGGAGAACATTCATGTTCTAAAAGGCGATGTCCCAGGACCATGCCTGATGAGCAACAGCACCGCTCAAACCATGGGCCTTATAAACGAAAAAGACAAAAGACATACTGAGAGCAAGCGAAGAGAAGACGCAGGGACCAGAGAAAGAGGAAGAGAACAAAAAAGAATCATTGAGGGAACAAACACAACAAAAGGCGGCCGTAGAAAGAGAGGAGCAAGAAGCAAAACGGAGGGCGGAGAACAACGATCAAGACGAAGAGAGGCTGGCAAAAGGGGAGCAGACGGAGGACAACTGAAGAACAGAAACAAGGCTAAGAGGAGAGAGCAACTACAAAGAGGAAGAGAGGCTGGCAAACGGAGAGCAGACGGAGGACAACTGAAAAGCAGAAGCAAAGATGATGGCAGAAAACGACGACCAAGGAGGGGATGCAAGGGGACAAAGAGACTATGTAAAAAAACGTAGGAGACAGAGACTGGGGAGAAGGGTCGACGAGACTGACAGACTCTCTCTCTCTCTCTCTTTCTCTCTCTCTCTCTCTCTCTCTCTCTCTCTCTCTCTCTCTCTCTCTCTCTCTCCATCTCTCTTTTCTTTTCTCACCACAACAATAGGCAAATGCGGTCAAGGGTTGAAGGGGCGGAAATGATCAGGAGAACAGCATCATGAACATTTGTTTGCAACAAAGGGGGAGATGTAGTGACCTCACAAGTAGGGACCGAGGACACTAGGACCCTGTGGGTCATGAGGGAGGTGACCAGGTCACCGGACAGCACATCCGGTCAGGGGACAGGAAGAGGACAGATTGACCAGGACGAACACGGGGACGGACGTGTGTGTAACCAACTGCACAGAGAATAAGAATAAAGAACTGTGAATGCACCGACCTGTGTCCTGCGTGTGATTGTACTGCATGGTGCCCACTGCGTGGTCAGGCCTTAGAAATCTTTGCACAGCAAAACTTCTCAGCAGGGCACTTCTTACTTCAGTAAGTTTCAAACAGCAGATCTGGAAGGCTCTTCCCTCTTAGATACTTATTTAAAATTCTCTGGGTCAAGCACCAAGTCACTTCTGACCAATAAGAGCAGGGCAACTCCTCATAGTTATGACCACATCCTGTAGAGTGTGGCATTATTTTGTCCCAAAGCGCATCGTTCTTCCAAATTCATAATGACTAATTTTCCAGCAAGGAGGTAAGAGCTGGCTAAACACACCCCTGGGATGGCTTATTTCCATGGCCTCTCCCCCTACCATCTGCACATACCTTCCTTACGCCTAGCCCTGACTCTGGGTCAAGAGTGTTAGAGTGAAACTGAAAACCAGGCCTCCCCTCTGCCTTTGAAGAGGATGGTTTATGACTCCACCCCCTGGCCTGGCATTCCCATAGACCAGCACACTGCCTTCCCAGCAGAGTTGTTAACCCTAGGTGTTCCTTATCACCTCTTCAAAGCAGCCTGGTTAATCCACTTAACTCTGACCAATCAGGGCAGACCACTGGAAGGCTGAATTTAGACTTTAGGAGAAATTCAACAATATAATTAGGGCTCCCGTTTTTATGGTAATTATTTTTTTGACATTTCTATCTGTATTTATCCATATTTATTTTTTCCTAATTTCATCTGTATTTATCCATATTTATTTTGGGGTTTGTGGAAAAATGAAGCTGAAATTAGTATATTTTCACATGTATTTAACCGGTAAATATGTACTCATGCTTGAATGCCTACTAGGTTTCAGTGTTGTAAACACCCACAGAAGATAAATCAATGCACTTATAAGAAAATATGCAAATTTCAATATCAACCTTGTGCATATCTTCTGCTGTTAAAGCATTTTTACTAAAATTCCTTTCATTTCTAGCCCCCTTACCTAATAATCCACACAGCTATTGGCCTGGCAGTCATGGCAGGCAGTATTTAGAATTACTCAAAAAGCAACCCAATTTCTGTTATTATCCACATTCAAAAATAAATATAGACAAGAAAATAAATGTTTTCTGCCTGTATTTCTTTGTAAAAATCAGTAAAAACGGAAAACAGGGAGCCTTAAATATAATATTGTTGGATTTATTTCTACCATTCTGGGAAGTCTTTGAATGGTCTGGCTGGTCCTCTCCTATCAATATTTATTAATCAATAACTTCCTACCATGTTAACCTATGGGCCATGGGGTTTGCAATGGGGAAAATGACTTGGGCCAGTTTTCTAGCACCAGGGCTTCTAAAAACATAGGGGCAGATTTATGATAACTGGCGCATCCCCAGGAATGCGCCAGTTATCTTGCGCCGCTGCTCCGCCACCCATGGCAAAAACGGCACAGATGCGTGATGCATCTGTGCCGGTAAGGTGGCGCATTGCTGGAGTTGCGTCGCAAGCGCGACACAGCTCCAGCAAGGCTCGGGGGTGCCCCATCTTTGCAATGCTGCGTCAAGACCTACGCCTGCTTCAAGCAGGCGCAGGGTTTTGACGCAGCATTGGCCTGAAAGTGACTGAGTGAAATCTTATAGATTTCACTCAGCCACTTTTGCGAGGCGCACCTGCCCCGGAACGCCCACCCTGCGCCGGAACGCCCACAAGCGGCGCAGGGCTTTACAACGTGACGCATCTGCCTAGATGCGTCACGTTGTAAATCGGTCATAGGGATGCGCCACGTTTACGCCGCAACAGCAGCGTAAACGTGGCGCAAGGGCCTCATAAATCTGCCCCATATTTTATAAGTATTTCCCTAATTTCTACAGGACCCTCACCCCCTGTGCAAATAGGGGAAACTTCGGGGGTTCTGAATCTGCCGCAATATTGCAGATCCTCCTCACCCAGTGCTCCTACCATCAAAGTCGAATTTGAGCAGCACTGTAAAACAATGTGGGGAGTGAAATGTGAAATTTCACTTTACCCAGGCATATAAAAAACTCATTTTATAAGGGTGAAACTTATAGATAACTGACCCCTCCCCCCCCCCATCCCTGGGATACCTAGGGGAGACCCTGTGGATCCTTAATATGCTAAAATATTGTAGGTTTTCCATTTTTAAGTGCCCCTACCACCAAAGTCGAGTTTGGGCTCAATTTACTGTTTAAAAGCAGTCCTGGCAACCAGTGCTGCTAGTGCATAAAATCTGCTGGCCTCTAAACTGCCATGCCCCAGGATACTGGGGACTTCTAGATAGGTTCAATCCCCTGCCCTATTATATACTAGGGGCTTATGGGATAGGTCATGCCAATTACAGGGGTACCCCACCATACCATAGTTTACCCTAGTGTATGTTGGGTGTCTTAACTGAATTCTAATGTGTTCCTTTTAGCTTGGCACTGGCCCTGGGCCTGGTTAAACAGAGCCCAGGGTCAGTCAGAGTCAGTTACCACCAGTTCCAATCAGCAAAAAGTTGGAGGGGTGCCCAGGGCATAGGATGACTTTGCAACAAATGCCAATAGCTTAAACTTGCTTAAATGTGAGACCTATTGCATTGTAAATGCTTGTCTGTTTTAGCTGAGGGGGAAGGTACTGGCAGGTGAGATTCTGTGGTCAACTCCTGCCTTGCTGCTCTTTATTGACAGCTGCATTGTGACCACATTCACCACACAATACACAGAAAAAAATGCTAACCAGACCCACATCCTCCAGGTTCTAGGATCTTCTGCCAGGTTTGAGATTGCGACGCTTCCCATCGAAGACCAGTTCGCCATTCGTCTTCGGTAAAGCTTGCTGACTAATGCACAGAGCCTGCATTGGGGCGTGGTGTTTGAACCCTGCTCATCTGGCTACATTTGGAGGTTTAATGGCCTATCCCTGCAAATATAGTTTAATGTATAGAATCTAGCATGAATAAAGCAATTTAAGTAACGTAATGGTTACAAAACGTAACCCCCCACGAATCTGACAGTTATGTTTCCCTAAACAAATGTAACTCGAAACCCCTTTACGTTGCTCATGCACGGTCGTACCCATCATGTCACATATGACATAATCCTTGACATCATCACCATCTAATGTAACTAATGTGCTAAGCGAATACCACATTTCGCTCAAGACCCCAGTCGAAGACAAAGTTATAAGCACATCCTAAATGCCTTTGTAATGGATGCTTACAGCCAGGCGCGCATCGCAAAGCAGCCCGGGCTTCAGCCCCCCTGTCGTGTGTGGCAGCCCGGGCTGAGACAGCTTCCCGGGCAGACACACGGCCGCACACGAGTACTTCACAGGTCTTTAAAAGACCATGTACTTGCTAATGAGGCTTTGTTTTTTCACCTCTTTTTAGAGCCCCTGCATCTCCACTCTAACTATCACTGAAAGAATCAGCCCCCCCGAAATTTTTAGTAGCCCCCCCGAAATGTGACTCTAGTTGCGCCTCTGCTTACAGCAATAACTAAATAGTCGCCATTGCTGACACTAATATATAGAGTATACATATAAACACCCACCTTCCTTTGAGGGACTGAGCTGTGCTCCAGCAGCCGCGCACTTATGGCCCTCTCCAACAACACTCTCGACCGATCACAGCAGTCTGTGCGGCACCAAGAATACATGTTCAACATTTGGCTAACCGTCCCTCTAGAACACCGCGAGACAAAAATATTCAGTCCACTGTCGTAGCCCAGCGGATAACTGCATTGCTGTGTACATGTTTATTTAAGCAATATATACTATGTAATGCCGATGGGTTGCCATAATTGTGCATTTAGCAGGAGGTAGTTTTGCTTTCGTAGAGAAGTTTCGCGACTTAAGCTGCAGCGTGCACTGTGTATTCAGTCAGCTTTATATTGATTGACATACCAATCGTTTCCTTGCACTCACAGGAAAAGTAAATAAATACAAAAAAGGCACGCGGCTGCGTTTGGCATTCGCAAGTTACATAAGAATAGCATGGCAGCCATTATTAGTGCTGAGGCTGCCGCGATGTTAAAAAAGATGTCGCCATTGCCAGAATGATAGAAAAAAGTGCTTACCCACTAATTGAAGACAGTATAATGCCGCAAGTAAACGATGCAGTCCTGATGGACAGTACCAAAAGGAGACAGGTTGGTAACAAGGAGGGACTAAGAAGCCTCATTATCTATCGGAAGCCAGCGTTTACTATGGACGATGATGCCAGCCAATGAAAAAGATATGCGGGGCTTCAACTCCACTTCCAAAATATACCCGACTACAATATGCCTCACAGGGTGAGCTGCGCATGCGCGCTGCAATGCTAGGTGTAAGCTAAATATGAACAATAACCACTGGATTACCACTAACCTTGAGTTCCAGATTAGCATGCTAATCGCCATAAAGCTCTTCAATGCCTCATCAGGGGTTGTAAGCGCTATAACAATGTAATGCTTTGGGAAGACTGGTGCAACAATAGTACAGTGTGAACCACACCCGTGAAAAACTTATAGCATGCGCTCTACTTTGAATGGGTCTCTTTTTGCAGATGCAATAATCTTCAACCTGGCATTAAAATAAATTGATTTATAGTTTTTTTCCCTTGAAGTTTTATATGGCGTAAAGTGGACCCTAAGTCAGGCATCAGAACGCTTTACATGAGCACCAGTTGCGGTACATGAGGACACATTCATTTTTGTTATGCAAGGGGAAATTAAGTGATTTGCCCAGAATCACAGGATGTTGAGCGTCGTTGCCGAGACTCGAACCCGGTTCCCCAGATTTGAAGTAGACCGCCCTAATCGTTAGGCTACATCCTCTCCCCTCTTTCCAAAGACTGTTAAAGATAGAAATCCATTGATGATATGAACTTCCTTGGACCACAATGTGGGAAGCCCCTGAGAAAACAAATCAGTTAAATTTGGAGCCATGGCTGTATTGTTCACCTTAGACTAGATGGTTAGTGTTCCCACAAAGGAGGGCAAGAACCTCATTTTCATGTTTTTGGAGTATATTGAGATACACATCATATGGGGTACAAAACACGGAGCACTTTGGCTAATACAAGACAACCTGCCCTAACAAATTTGTGGGTTAGGTCAGGCTGAGTAAGGAGGAATGTTTGTCATTTATAGGTCCCAGGGCGATAGGGTCCGGGTCGGAAATATGTTGAGGAACTCATTGGTTAGAAATACTGATTGTGTACATAGATAATGTAAACAAAGAACCAACGGCGGACTCCAATTGCCACACTTTTCTCAGTGTGATCGCCAAGTAATACTTTATGTATAAGTCGATAATCGGTGTGCACATTCAGCTCCTGCACCCGCCGTTGTGGGATGCACCCTGCCAGTTGTGTATATAGATAAGCCTGAGAGAGGCAGTGAGGGAAACTAAGAGGTTTTTAGGGAAGAGCGACTAGCGCCAGTGTCAAAGAGGCAAGTGGTGTGTTTACCGTTAATCAAGCAATCTACAAAAGGGCCTTTGTGGTCTACTGGATTTAAGGTATTCATGGCATAGTCAGAACTTTGTGGGTTGTCCTAAAATTCATTATAGGAATATAGAGTCATCTGGTGAAACCCATTTTGGTTGGTAAGACCTGTCATGTAAAACGCAGTGAAAGGAAAATCCCGCTGGCAAAATCCTAACAGGCCACAAACAAAACAAGATCCTCAGGCTCATGGACTTCCCCTCTGTCCCTCTGTTTCCGTATCCTGCTCTCCTACCACCCTGTCTTCCCTCCCACTCTCCTGTGCAGGTTTTCCCTTTACAGTCTGTTGCATATTCTGCAATGCCAGGTACATCAGTTTTTAATCAGCATTCTCTTTCTTTCTTGCGAAGCCACTTAGTGGTTTGCAATTGTTCCTAATTCTGATAACTTCTTAATTTTCAGTTCAATAGATACTGTCATGAGTTAGCTTCTCACATTTGGTAACAATCCCTCTACAAAAGCTGCATCTACAGCTCCTTGCACCATCTCTGCAGTTTGGGCTATGCCCAAATATCTTTCAGACACATCCTTAAGTCTGCCTAAGTAATCTGGAGGTGCTTCACCGTTATTCTTCTTTATTCAGTTTAAGATTTTAGTCCAATTGGTTTTCAGCAGGCATACACATTCACAACCACATTCAACAAGACATTTTTTGCAGCATTCAACACTCTATCGCTGTCATCATCAACCCATGGCCATGCTGACTTTTCCACCAAAAGGTCTCTCACTTCACACGGCACCACCAGTCACAATAACTGGTTCACATATGCCCAATTGTGTCTGTACTTTCAAACATACTTTGCAGCTCCTCTTGAAACTGGATTGTGTTTTCCCTCAGGAAATTGCTTCTCAACACTCGTTAGGTCAGAGGAATGTAATTCTATTTCTGGCTGTAGGATAGTCCTCAAAGGAAGAAGGGTGTCTGGGGCACTAGAATTGGGAGAGGGAAAGTGACTCCTAGACTACTGGTCTGCTGTCCATCTTCAGCTTTCTCTAGTAATAGTGGGGTTGCGCTCTTGGGAGGTCTCTGTGCTCCCAATGGGATAGATTGCACTTGCACTCTAGATCAATCCAAAGTAGTGGAAACAGAATCTTGTCGAGTCACTTGCACTCCTCTACCAAATGCTTTGCTGTCATGGGCACTGTAGGCTCAGTTGTGCATTACCTCCTAGTGCTCCAGTCACCAGCAGTCCCACAGGAGCTTCTCCACTTCCAGGTGCATTTCCAGTTGCACCCCAGTATTCTCAGTTGGCATTGAGGAACATCTCAGGCAAAACCTGTTCCTTTCTCTTTTTTTGTGGTCAGTGATCTGGAGCAGTGGCGTAACACAGGCCTGCGCAGCCCCTGCGGTGTGGGGGGGTGGGACAATTCACAGGGGGCCTCCTCAGCTCAGTACTCTTACCCGAGAACTCCTGATTAAATCCAGAGCAGGGTCCCCTCCATGTACATTGAAGGGGGCCCCCCTCAAGTCTCGTTATGCCACTGTCCTGAAGAGATATATAGGGAGAAGGCAGAGCAGTTGGAGCACAAGTCCTAACTCAGTCCCTTAGGTGACTAGTTTGATACTGTGGTTTCTCCTGGGTATACTTCATACTGCAAACATGGGAGTCATGCTTACTGTTTGTTTCAACAGACCAGAATTCTGCGGGGGCTATCGGACTTCAGTTACAAAGCTGTATATTCATCAGCTTCAAAGATAAGTCTGGAATCTTGTCACCTCCCTTCTCGGTTAGAAACCTTTCCCTCATTGCTTGATTATTATTATATCAAGAAGGGAGTCCACAATGTTTTTGAGGCTTACTCCTAGTAAGACAGAGGTTCAACTAACTACATGGAAGTGTCCTCTCTGTGAAGCTATATTGTAGACTAGTTCACTAGATAAAACCTTAGTTAACCTTGGCTCAAAACAAACCTTAGGATGGTTATTAATTTAAAACTAACATTGGAAAAGTAAGTAACATCATCTTGAGCAGCTTTTTTTATCGGTTTAAAATATTGAAATGTTTTTCCTGTGGACTGTTGGTAACCCTAGTTAATGCATTCAAACTGTCGCACCTGAGCTACAGAAATAGTGTGTATTAAGAGACCCTTCAAGAGCGATTCTGTGTCCTCAGTTGCTACAAAATGCCACTGGCAGTTTGTGATGGAGTTTGCATGAATGTAACCACTTCTACCATCTCTGCTAACTATGCACTGGTACAGGGAGCTATTCAACAGCGTATGTGCTTGTTGCATAAAACTTTCGGGGATGTGGTGCAACAACTAGAGCCGCAGACTCAGGAGCTGGGGATCCAGGTTCACGTCTCGATGTCGGCGCAACATCATGTAATTCTGGGAAAATTACTTAATCTCCCTGTGCCCATGGACAGCGCCCGAATACCGTTATGGGTGATAAGCTGCACTATAAGGTATGTAGGTACTCATTATTTTCAGGCTAGAAAGCTTCAGCAGTGAGGTGACAGGCCTTCCATCAACCTAACAGTTTAACCAGTGCAGGAGGGAAAGTCTTTCATGTAGTCATAGCAAAGCAATGGAATTCACTACCGATTTACTTAAAAAGACTGCTACGTCTGCAGATATTTTAGAAAATTATCAATATTTGCTTTTCATACTTCAGAGGAGGCTTAAATGATATGAGCATTCCTACGTCTGTAGCTAACAGCAGAGCCATAACCCCATACTCTTGCCATTGGGGTGATTTTGTTTCTATTTCCTTCTTAGTATCCTCAAACCACTCATTCCATTCAAACACCACCTGGTTTAGTAGCTCCTCCATAGACTGTAGCATGCTTGTAAAAAATTCAAATAATTTAGACTTCCTAATAGCTCTCAACAATGTGTTAATTGGTTCTAAAACATATTAAATTGCCCAAATGGTCAACTTGTTCTAAGCAATTTCACACCTAGTCTGGTGGTTGATTGGGCCTTCACCCAAAGGGCGCTTTCCTCCTGCGCCCAACTGTCCCACTGCTGAAAGGGAAATCATCCCTGAATGAAACTCTTCCTCCAAACTTGCATAATTGTTTCCAGTTCGTCAATTATAATCCAAAACTCTGTGTCCTACATCTTCCTTTTTACCTAACCACCTGTTCGCACACATTTCACATGTTGAGTTGGATAACAAGTTTAATGATTAAAGTGAAGGAGTGCATTCTCTCAATAATCACGTATTTGACCGGGCCTTCAGCCATTTGAGCAGTCAGCTTCTTCATTCTGGCATTTTGTTTATACATTTCTACGTATTCTTACCATATTGTAAGGAAACCTCCTAAAATGTGATATTAGCTTCTTACACAAATTTAATATAAACAAGTGAAAAGCCACTGGGTAGTGGACAAGCACAAACAGCATAACCTTGAGTTGAGATAACAATCGGGAGCCCTGGCTCTGTACGAAACAACTCAGTGGTAGACACTGACCAAGTCCAATGTTGTAAAAGTTTTTTGCTTCTCCCAATGTTGACATTGTGTTATGTAAGAAAGGCAGCAGTGAAAATCCACCCGTAGGCACTCGCTGAAACTCCTTGCACTTACATACAGTTTTAATGGGTAATTGGCTTTATTCGCTAAATCTGTTGGTGAAAGCTACTCAGATGAGACTCAACTGCTTTGATGGCACTTTTCACAGTTCGACAGATATCTGAACAATTACTTTCTAAGTTGCTATGGGCTATGATATGGCTGGAATTGTTGCGCTGCTTTCACAGCTCAGAATTCCAGACATGCCATAGCACCAGGAAGCAGGTAAGTAGGTTAAGTTCTTTATTTCAGAAATAACAAGTAAGCAACCAGCGATTGTGTCTTTCATCTTTCATCGGTGCCAGAAGCAATTTTCTTCTCTAGTGCGCAGTCCAAGAAATCCAGAACCCTATGGCATATCCAGGATTCACGGCTGTGGAAGCAGTTCAACAATTCCAGACAAGTCGTAGCCCATAATATAAGTATTATATGTACTTTTTATGAGCTTGGCAGTAGCAACTGTTTTCAGAAAAAATTTAATGTGTGAATTTCTTCAAAGCACCCAAGTTTTCAATCTTCTCTCCTAGATCATCCACAGATGAACCAGGTACTTGGGGATACCCATTTTAAAGTAAGCCGCAGTTTCATACCTTTGTTTGATCCGTGGAATGTTCTGCAAAAATAGTCTTTAAAACAAATGTATTGTTTTCATGTAGATATATTATGAGTGAGTGGTATTCTCTACATTGCAACAGTGTAGAACATGTGGTTTTAAATGTCTAGCGTGTATGGGCATTGAGAGTTCATGTTTTTTATTTAAATCCAAAGTAAAAAATAGTTCTAAAGTCGTTTGTGTTGTACATGTATAAAAAGAGGTGCGTTTTAGGGAGGTAAGGCTAGCGAGAGATAGACGTAGACAGGAGAGAATTGAGGAAAACCAAGAGATGTAAGATAGAGACACAGCTAAATTAGAAGCAAAGAAAACTAGCATTGTCATAGCCCATACGTCTCGCCTTTGGGACCTTATAAGTGTTTAGCCATGCAACAGTTGATGTTGTTGCACCAAGGATATTGTGCTGCATAAGCAAATACTTATAAGGTCCCAAAAGCGAGACCTATTGGCTATGCCAATGCTTGTTTTATAGTGCACCTGAATGTTTGTGCTATAATTACCGAATTCTTGCCTAATAATTTCATCTTTTTTTCGAGGCCACATAACAAGGACCCCCTCTTTGCGTTGTAGGCACATGCACAAGGTGACAATGTGATTCTTATTTGTGTTTTATGGTCACGGTTTGTGAGTAAGCACACTCACAAGATGATGTGATTCATATGTTTGAATGTCACGGTTTGTGATTGATGTGAGGAAGCACAATCAAAAAGTGAAGCTCTGATACATGTGCGTTATATTGTCACGATTTATGATTGATGGGGGGAAGCCTCACACAAGAATGTGAATCATATGTGTTATAAGATCATGGTTTGTGACTGTTGTGAGGAAGCACTCATTGACTTGGGATGTGAGGCCACCAGGGCACAGGTGAGTGCCAACTTCACACATATATTTGCCCCCCAATGCCAAATACTGAAGAATGAATGCGCAGCTTTGTGGCACTGCTTGTCACCTTCTGGTCTCCCCAGTACTAATGCCACTGCAGGTTCAGGTAGTTCACTTCCGGTTGGCAGAATACGTCACCTGCTGTTTCACACTGCAGGTCACTTGACTGTGCACAAGATGGGTGCAGTGTATAAAGATCAGCAGAGAAGCACGGACAGGGAAGAAACAGAGGCTGAGGCAGCTCTGAGTGCCTCAGAATGACCCGGGGAGCTGTGTTCAGACCAACAAATGTGACTATTTGTACATCTCGCAAGAAGCCAATAATAAGCGCTACCAAGCACTGGGCTCAGATCCTGGACACGTGGGGACGGTTTAGTGAGGCAGGACGATACAGAGCTCCCGAACGGAGAGGTGTCACTGTTACCATGGCAATGCTGTTTCCACAACCAACCGTGAATAACTAGCTTTGCTACTTCATGGAGAACACTAACAAGATTAACAAACAAAATGTGCCACTAAATCAAAGCATGCGCTGTCTTTCGTTGTTTTTCATGAGGGAAAAAGTACTTGCCAGGCAATAGGAGTTTGTCAAATGCAAATGGAAAATGGTTTGCATTATATTGATTGTATAAGAAGAAAGGAATAACAGCTGGCAAGAAAGTGAAAGCGACCTCGAGCAGGCAAAATGTAAATAGGCGCGCGAGGCCACGCTAATTGGAAACAGATGGCCCCTGCGCGCCTCTGCTCGCTCCCGCAAGGGGGATGCGGCCACAAGCACAAGTGTTTCAAAAGGGCAGACCGATTCCAAAAGGTCATCTCCTAGAGCAGCGCTTGTGTGCTGCGCTAGGTTCGACCGGAAAATGGGTCAGACATAGAGAGTCATGGAGAGAGAGAGCGAAAGGTAGAGAGGGGTGAGAGGGATGAAAGGGTAGAAAGAGAAATGTGGTATAGAGGGGTGAAAGGGTAGAAAGAGAAATATGATGTAGAGCAGAAATAAAAAGCTGAGAAGCATATGTGAAATAGAGAAATTGGTATGGGATTCATACCATGATAGATAGTTGTGAGGTAGAAAAAGAGGAAGAGATGATGGGATACAGCGATCCATAAAGAAAGAAGTAGAGCGAGCTAGTTGAGATGGAAGGGGTTTCTTGAAATCAAGAAAGCGTTCCAGAGAGGTGCGTTTGTGTCAGAGAGGGAGAAAGAGACACAAGGTAGAGGAACAACAGAAAAGGAGGTAAAGGGAGAGAAATGGTGGTGGCCAGAAAGAAGATATTTAGAGATGTCACGGAAAGGAAATGGAGGTAGAACAAGGGAAACAGGAGGTGGAGAAGTCAGGTCATGTAATGAACCAATAAAGAGGTAAATTCAGAGGTTAGGTAGCGAGATAGAGAGCAGACGGGTAGAGAAAGGTGAGGTATGTGTGAAGAAGAGAGAGAAATGATCTAGAGATGCAAGGGGAGTGGTAAGGTAAAGAAAGGACCGAGAAACAGGTACGGTAGCAGAGACATGAAGGGAAGGATAAAGAGGTGAGGCAAGACTAGAGATGTTGTGTGAGAAGTGAAATGGATTGAGGAGAGATACATGAAGGTCAGATGGAAACAGTTACCATGAGGTCAGAAGCACGATGATGGGGAGAGAGTTGAGATAGAAAGGAACGAGGGTATCAACAGTTATAGATATGCAAGTAGGCCCAGAGAGTGATTGAGAGGGGCATGGTCATGCGAGATGGGTAGAAAGAGTTGAAGCCAAGTGAGGTATGGGGGTATATTGAGGGAGAGGAGAAGAAGGTGACGTAGAGAGAAAGATTGAAGGTACATACAGACGTAGAGAGAGGGGTTAAGAGAGAAGGTCAAATAAGAAGCAGTCAGGTGAAGTTATTAAGTAAGGTGAGAGAAATTACACATTTTATTGTTCAATTTATGTGTGCCAACTGCCTGAGATTGAAAGCTGTGCAAGAGGGTGAAAATAATGCAGAGCCATATATATATATATTCACTGAAAAAACCATAGGTTATAGACCATATATAGTTAGGAATTAGCATTTACAAAAACTTGAAAATTCACTGAAAAAACCATAGGTTATAGACCATATATAGTTAGGAATTAGCATTTAAAAAACCTTATTTTACTCACACAAAACCATTGAAATTCCATATATAGTTAGTTGCACTAACTATATATCGCGCACCCGCAATCCACTGCTGATGATGTCACATATTACATCATTCATGACATGGTCAGTGACATCACTGATGACATCACTGATGACATCTCAAATGACATCACTGATGACATCATCCAGTGACTGTGTGTTTCTGAAAAGTTTAAATATGTTTTACATATTGAAGAATGAGTAGATGTAGAAGTGTCTGGATGAAGGATTTAGTAGGTGCGTGACTGACTGTATGAGTGAGTGATTAAATGTGTCTCACTGAGTGCATGGGTTAGTGACTAAACTGTCTTAATTTGTGCATCATTATGTCTGTTGTTCTGTAAACTGCTGCATGTGTTGGTCAGTAGCTATATGAGTAACTATATGGGTTATTGATTGATTGCCCAAGTATTTGTATGGGAGACTGAGTGTGTGTGTGGCTGGCTGGGAGGTGTGTGACTCTGTGCAGATCAATGTGTACTTGTATCAATGATTGTATAAGAGAGTAAGTATGTGTTAGTATATGTTTCAAAATGTAAGGTGCTCTATGTTTAACTGTATAGATTAGAAAATGGAAGTGTGATTGATTATTTACAGGACTGACTAGGTGTGTGAGTAACTCCATGGATGAGTGACAGAGTGTGAGAGTCTGTATAGGTGTATGAGTGCATATGATAGTGTTGTAAAGATGAGTGATTGTATGTATGAATGATTGTATGGGTAAATGAGTGAATGTGTGTGTAAACATAGGAATCACTGAGTGCGTATGTAGTAACTAGTATTGGTGTGTCAATGGTTTCAAAAATTATACTCTGTATTTAACACTGGGTGTAACAGAGGTTATATTAAAGTGTGAGGAGATGCATTGTATTGTCACATGAATGATATCAGTGATGTGGTCATTGATGTCAAATGAGATGTCATCAGTGATGTCATCAGTGATGTCATTTGAGATGTCATCAGTGATGTCATTTGAGATGTTATCAGTGATGTCATTTGAGATGTCATCAGTGATGTCATTTGAGATGTCATCAGTGATGTCATCAGTGATGTCACTGACCATGTCATGAATGATGTAATATGTGACATCATCAGCTGCGGGTGCGCGATATATAGTTAGTGCAACTAACTATATATGGAATTTCAATGGTTTTGTGAGTAAAATAAGGTTTTTTAAATGCTAATTCCTAACTATATATGGTCTATAACCTATGGTTTTTTCAGTGAATTTTCAAGGTTTTGTAAATGCGAATTCCTAACTATATATGGTCTATAACCTATGGTTTTTTCAGTGAATTTCAATGGTTTTTTAATAGCAAATATCATAAGCTGTCGAATGTCAAGTACGTGGTAAGTGAAAACATTTTCGTGTTTATGCACACTGATCTGCTTTGAATGGTGCCCCCCTCCCCTCATTTCTATTAGGAGTACTCTCTCTTTGCACATAGTAAAGGGTAGTTAACGCAGGCCTTTGCCCCCGTTGTAATACGTCGTGCCTGCTTCTCTCTCCATTTGATTGATTGTTATCCAAGTATTTACTGTTTTAGAATTGGTTCTCTTTGGTTCATTCTCTATTTACAAACAAACACAGAGTCGCAATACTCTGTTTAGTCTTTGCAGATAACGAAAAATCGTGTAAAAAAAAAAAGAAAAGGAATCGAGCAAAATCAGAAGGCCACTAATGGGATCTCTTTTTGACCTCGCTAAAATAGAAACATTAGGAACAACCCCTCATGACAAATACAAAACTAGTGAGATGAACTGAACTCCACACAATGATGGCTGCAAAACAGCTCGGCTCCGCCACCCACCCCGCCCAAAATAACGATAAAGAGCGGCTGCCATGATTGGTTGCGGAATGGCCACGATGGAGCTACGAAATGGTGCTGCTCTCATGCTAACCCCAGCTTCAGTCTGAAACATCCAGAAACACTGTAGACTACCAATTCGATCAGTTCCGGTAGCGCCCCAATGTAACCCGGTAGAGAAGAACTAGCCCTCCCCTCTTTGACTGATGGTTCTTATTGCCTGTCCCTTCTGTTGTCATTTAACAGAACTATTTAGCCTGCTGAAAGGGGTTGTGTTCCGACCGCTGGTTGGTGGAGACATTTTGACTATATTCTGGACCTGCGTTGTCGCGTAATGCGTCATATGACGCGCCGCGTTAGCGCATCCGGAAGTCATCCGGGGCGCGCAGCGCGTAGCGTAAGCATAACAAGTCATGTGACTTGTTAATAAAACTTTTCATTGGTTCATTTTACTTTTCTTATTCTAATGATGAAAGGCTTGGTCATATGACCTAAAAATTACGCTTTTTATTACTTCCGAACATTATTTTTTCTTAAATATATGTTATAATGTTCCAGGCTAATGTACTTTCCCGGAAAATTTACAACTGTCCTGCAAGTAAAATATATTCTTTTTTCGAGAAAAAGAGCGTTTCTTCGTCCCATGACGGAGCCGTTGAGCAAAAGAGGGTCGACCTGCTGTCTTAGTCGCCGATACGCCTGAATATGAGATTCTTATCGATCACTTTATGTTGCAGGAGTAGAAAACACAACAGCCCTTGACCATTTATCTTTACTGCGTTCCTTCGTATTATACCTTTTACCCTTCATGTAATTGGTCTGCTTTATTTCACTTGCCTTTTAATGATTCTAAAACAGTGACTATTATTAAAAACTTTACCAATGTATATACTACTACCATGTTTTATTTTAAAAACCTTTATTGTGAAAATTTCATTATACAAATACGAGCCTATAACCACGTGGGCCGGCCACGGAGCAAACTGTAATCGTATATGATGAGTAGACATTTACACTGTAGAGGAACGTAACGGGCGGGCCATTAGGTTGCAAGAACTAAGGTGTCTAACAGTTACGGAATCGGTGGACGTACATTTTATAATTAAAATACGACAGGGCCAGTTACAATAAAATTATCTAGATATACATTTGCGGGCAAGTACCATGGGTGACGTTAATTCGAACTTTCAATAGTACAGTAATCAATAACACATCAGAACTTAATATCAATAGGGATGTCAAAATATTCAATCAATTCTCGTCCCCGCCCGCCATGTGCTTCAAAACTGCATACGTATCTCGTGATTTCAAGGTTCTGCAACCAGTACACAACAAGGAGTTACGAGTCCCATTTATTCCGGCGCCATTTTGGGCGAGGACGGGCAGGTCCAGGATATAGTCAAAATGTCTCTACCAACCATCGACTATGATGATGTTCATATGCTGTATTTATTAGAGTAACACTCATCTGTCCACATGAAATTAATTTGCCACAATCTAAACATGTCATTTTAATCTTTCCAAAGTTCTTCTAAATATTTGGGACCGTTTCCCTTGCCTCTGATGCTGTCAGTGCCACTTCTTTGATGAATGTACTAGCAGGTCAGGGGTTCTCCTCCAAATCTCTCTTTTATGCAGCACTATAATTAATTGGTGCCACCTCTCCATATGACGATGCATGGTATAGTTACCATAACTATATATTTTTTCGGTTCCTCTGGAGAGTTCATCGTGGCAGATGAAGCGTGTAACGTACCGGGCATTTACCTTTTTTTGCATGTACAGGAAAGGAAAAAAAAAATCGAGCGTCCGAGTTCTAAGGTGTCCCAGGGCCATTTTAGTGGACCAGGCCCAAATCCAAAGAACAGGCCGCCATTTTGAGAGTCCTGTTGCAGCCGCCTGTCGCTGTAGCATCAAGAGCAGCCGAAACTCAGCTGAATGGCAACTGAAACGGTAAAGGGGCGCCCCACTACAGCAGACGAGCCTCCACCTAGGAAGGCCCGTTCACGCCGCCTCCCCCCCCCCCTTCGGGCACCCCACGCCGTTATTCGGAGCAGTATTGTAGGATGGCCACACCAGTGCGGCAACTTGCTAGACATCACCTCGGTGGTAACCGAATCTCAGCGCCTTGTGGTGTCTTCTATTCAGAAAACATTGTTGTGCTGCCTTCGACCTATTCGCCGCAAGTGCGCACGCAACTCAGCTGCATAGCTTGCTAGACCACCTCGGTGCTAACCGAATCTCAGCGCCTTGTGGTCTCTTCTATTCCAAAAATATTGTTGCGCTGCCTTTGGCCCCATTCGCACATCGGTCCGCTACTGCCGCCATCTCACAGGCCAACGGGGCGCCCCACGCCGACTTTCAGCATTGTAGGATGGCCACACCAGTGCACCTTACTAGACACCACCTCGGTGCCATTCGGATCTTGGCATCTCAGCGCCTTGTGGTGTCTTCTAGTCAGAAAATATTGTTGCGCTGCCTTTGGCCCCATTCGCACATCGGTCCGCTACTGACACCATCTCACAGGCCAACAGGGCGCCCCACGCCGACTTTTACCATTGTAGGATGGCCACACCAGTGCCACAACTTGCTAGACACCACCTCGGTGCCATCCGGATCTTGGCATCTCAGCGCCTTGTGGTGTCTTCTATTCAGAAAATATTCTTGCGCTACCTTTGCCCCATTCACACATCGGTCCGCTACTGACGCCATCTCACAGGCTAATGGGGCGCCCCACGCCGAGTTTCAGCATTGTAGGATGACCACACCAGTACAGCAACTTGCTAGACATCACCTCGGTGCCATCCGGATCTCGGCGCCCCACTGCAGATGAAGTGCCTCTCAACTATGAAACCACCACGGTGACATCCGGATCTTGGCGCCTTGTGCTGGTTCCGGCCTATTCACACATCGGTCCGCTACTGACGCCATCTCACAGGCTAATGGGGCGCCCCACGCCGAGTTTCAGCATTGTAGGATGACCACACCAGTACAGCAACTTGCTAGACATCACCTCGGTGCCATCCGGATCTTGGCATCTCAACGCCTAGTGGTATCTTCCATACAGAAAATATTGTTGCGCTGCCTTTGGCCCCATTCGCACATCGGTCCGCTACTGACGCCATCTCACAGGCCAACGGGGCGCCCCACGCCGACTTTTACCATTGTAGGATGGCCACACCAGTACCACAACTTGCTAGACACCACCTCGGTGCCATCCGAATCTTGGCATCTCAGCGCCTTGTGGTGTCTTCTAGTCAGAAAATATTGTTGCGCTGCCTTTGGCCCCATTCGCACATCGGTCCGCTACTGACGCCATCTCACAGGCCAACGGGGCGCCCCACGCCGACTTTCAACATTGTAGGATGGCCACACCAGTGCGGCAACTTACTAGACACCACCTCGGTGCCATCCGGATCTTGGCGCATTGTGCTGCCTTCGGCCTATTCGCACATCGGTCCGCTACTGACGCAAACTCACAGGCCAACGGGGCGCCCCACGCCGACTTTCAGCATTGTAGGATGGCCACACCAGTGCTGCAACTTGCTGGACACCACCTCGGTGCCATCCGGATCTTGGCGCGTTGTGTTGCCTTCGGCCTATTCGCACATCGGTCCGCTACTGACGCCGCCTCACGTGCCAACGTATTTTCTCCGCATTTTATACCCTATGCCGCATAACAGGTCATGTGACTTGTTTATAAAACTTTTCATTGGTTCATTTTACTTTTGGTTTCCTTATGATGGAAGGCTTGATCATATGACCTAAAAACAACACTTTTCATTGGATGAAAACTTTTTTTTTTTCCCAAACGATGAAAGCCCCACCTTGTTTCTGGATGTTTCAGACTGAAGCTGGCGTCAGCATGAGAGCACCACCATCTCGTAGCTCCGTCGTGGTCATTCCGCGAGCAATCATGGCAGCCGCTCCCCACCAGAAGCCTACAGGAGTCGGGGGCCCCCAAAACTTTTGATGAATCCTCAAGGCGGAGGGGACGCTTTCGAGAATGGGGTCCAAGACCTAGCAGACAAGCGTCCAATTTCCAAGGTGTCCCAGGGCCATTTCAGTGGACCAGGCCCAAAAAGGAAACAGCCTGCCGCCATTTTGAGAGTCCTGTGACAGCCGCCTATCGCTGCACCGCAAGAGTGGGCGCAACTCAGCTGAATTGCGGCTTTTGACACAGTGGACCAAAAGCGGACGGAATGGCAACTGAAACGGTAAAGGGGCGCCCCACTACAACAGACGAGACTCCATCTGGAGAGGCCCGTTCACGCCGCCTCCCCCGGGGCGCCCCACGCCGTTATTCGGAGCAGCATTGTAGGATACCAAAACCAGTGCGGCAACTTACTGGACATCACCTTGGTGCCATCGTTCTGCTGCCTTGGAACTATTCGCACAACAGTTTGCTACTGATGACCCACCCCCCGCGACGCCCCACGCCAGAAATCTGGACGTTGTGCTGCGTTGGGACTATTCGCACAGCCGACCGCTACTTCGTTGTTTTTCCCTAAAAATGTTTATATGTTATTACTGTTTTTGTTTTCTTGTATATATTTATAAGTTATTAAAGTTTTATAATCTTACTACTTTGTTGGAGTGCTATATATTTTTAATGTGACACATAATTGTAAAAACTTTGATGTACAAAGAGTCATCCCTGGAATCTTCCGCTTCAGCCTCGGTCCCCTCCCCAATCACAATACAGGATGGTTTTCAGATAATAGGAACGCGTGTGCTGTGACGGATCTCATCGAGTGTGGGCCTTGATCTACTATAACTCCTTTGAAGAGGGGTGATTCTTTACAGCTGGGGCCATAAACTACATCTGCAGGGCTAGCTGATACCCTAGGACCGGCCTGGACAATCGGACACAGAGGAAAAGGAGTGTCAGAGGGTGCGGTAGTGAATAGGGCGAAAGGGAGGTGTCGGGCGGGCACAGGGTGTGATTCTCAGGGAAGAGCAGCGCAGATGGGGGGTGGTTTATTACCCATGCATAAGACAGAGAGCGGGGGTGACCACTGCCTGGGGGAGATGCTTGCGAGGGTGGGGAGCCATGCTAAGGATCGACAGCGTGCACAGAGTGGGTCTGGTCAAGGCATCTAAAATGACTGCCGTGCACGACAAAAGTGTGGCATTTGAAAAAAGGCAAGATGGCGCAGACAATGTTTTTCAACACTTCCTGATTTCCTTCGAATCGAACGTTAACAGACGTTGGGGCATATTACCAAAGTTAAGCGATATTTATCCCTAACGATGCTTAGCAACGATTTTTTTACCGCTAAGCATCGTCAGAAATTATCGCAGATAAACCTTGCTATTATCAAGGTTTATCGCAAATACGATAAAAAACGACCGCAATGCATTAATATCGCTGAAAACTCAGCGATATTCATGCATTACCGAGCTAATGCTCTTAGCCATGTTATCCACCTCCCATTGGATAACATGGCTAAGAACTGCTCAGGGCAGGTGCTAGCTTTTGGAGATATTCGCGCGTATCGCGAATATTTCCAAAAGTTGATAATAGGAGATAGCGATGTTAGCGACTGTTTCCAGTCGCTAACATCTTGGCATGCCCACTTTGCATGTCATTAGTGATAAATATCACTCACATGCAAAGTGGGGCCCAAGATGGTCGCTATCTCCTACTAGCCGTCGCTAACTGGTGTTAGCAACAGCTAGGTAATACAGATATAATTTTATCTCCGCAGAGCGCTGTTACAGATATATATCTTGTTTTTGAACGTTAATTTCTCAAAATCCACTGAAGCACATATATTGAGACCTAGCAAAGGCACATCGAGCTACCAGTCCCTACAATTTTGCCAAGTTTCGTGCAAATCCATTCAGCCGTTCGATTATTATTATTATTATTTTATTTGCCCCGCGGGGCCCTTTTAAAACCTCCACATCAAACCTAAGAGGTCAAGGAGGATCTACTATGCCCCCTTATGGTCATTTGCCCCTTCGCTTTGGCCTCCTCTTGTCTCTCGATCCTACCGAGAGACAAGATGGCGGCCGCTACGGACTGTTTGCAATGTTTACAGACGCCGGAGAACCAATCAGCTTCGCAAACCTCCGTTACGCGAAGCGGAGCGCTGTTACAGATATATATCTTTTTTTGAACGTTAATTTCTCAAAATCCACTGGAGCACATATATTGAGACCTAGCAAAGGCACATCGGGCTACCAGTCCCTAATATTTTACCAAGTTTCGTGCAAATCCATTCAGCCGTTCGATTATTATTATTATTATTTTTTTTTGCCCCGCGGGGCCCTTTTAAAACCTCCACATCAAACCTAGGGGGTCAGCGAGGATCTACTATGCCCCCTTATGGTCATTTGCCCCTTCGCTTTGGCCTCCTCTTGTCTCTCGATCCTACCGAGAGACAAGATGGCGGCCGCTACGGACTGTTTGGAATGTTCACAGACGCCGGAGAACCAATCAGCTTCGCTTCACAAAGCTCCGTACCGCGAAAAGTCCGCGAACCGGAGCGCTGCCCGGTCCGCTGTTACAGATATATATCTTTTTTTGAACGTTAATTTCTCAAAATCCACTGGAGCACATATATTGAGACCTAGCAAAGGCACATCGGGCTACCAGTCCCTACAATTTTGCCAAGTTTCGTGCAAATCCATTCAGCCGTTCGGGCTAAAAGTGAGGCCAACCGCCCTATGGAAAACTCAATGTTAAAAACACGTTTTGGGACCCCCTTTTTTCTCGGCCCCCCCTTGACGAACCCCCCCCCCAAATTTTCAAGGGCTGCTCAGAAACAAAATGTGCCATTTTCCTGAAAATTTCAGCCAATTCCGTCCACAAACGCCAAAGTTATTAGACATAGAATTTTCAAAAATCCCATAGAGAAAAAATCCTAACTATATATACCTACTGGCGACCGCCAGTAGGTAATATATATATATATATATATATATTAATGGCCTGCTGCTGCTTACAGTAGCCCCTGAGCAGGCACACCAACAGTCAGCCAAGCATGATGCAGAACCTTTGCATCATGTTCCAGAGGTGTGTGCTTGCCATCTACCATAGATTTGTACTGGAAGCATACCCTTCCCCTATACCTACCCAAAATCTGAAACATTGCACACATTGTATGCTGTACAGTGCAAAACATGCACAATGTGTGGATCTTCGTGAGAAAAGAAAACATTTCACGATGTTATTGCCTTCTTCAATGAGCCATTTTTTACTCTGAATCGGGATTTGCATAAAAAACAAAGGCTGCATGCACTAACTGGCCCAAGTAACACCCTCATGAAACAAAGTGGTGCAAAATGGCACTAAGCGGAGCAAAGCATGATTTGCCTGGGTCTTCAAACAGCAGTCCAAGGTGGAAAAAACCATGGCAGGTTCATTAGCTCATTGGTCCTTAGAAGAATAACTTATCTTTTACATGCTGTTGCTACAGCGGTCAACCCAGCTGAGGGCCTGACAGGTGCAGGTACACCGCGGCACTCGAGGATATCTTTACCTTCCACAAGCTCTGTATAAAATGCCCTCTATATTGAGAGGCCTACAGTTAAGACAGACCCTTCAACCACGTGACTAGATTGAACAAGCATTGGAAATGCAATAGGTCTCGAGTTTGCTTGAATTAGAGATATTAGGATTGAAAATGGCAATGTCTTTAACCACGTGACCGGACTCCCACTGATTTATGAGCCTTTCCAACAACTGTGTCTAATTGCGTCTCATTTACAATTTTCATTTACAGCCCCTGTTATTACGCCTACCACTAGAGTCATTGTTATCCTGCATTTCGATAGATCCTCTGTCATTAAGCGTACTACTAGAGTCATTCTTGTCATCTTTGTCGCTGAAGTAACTGTTGTTCGGCCTACAGTTATAGTTCCTCACTGAAGTCATCGTTGCCCAGGTCTACCACTGGAGTCATTCTTATCCTGTATTGTGCTACAGCTCCTATGATTAGGTCTACCACTAGTGCCATTCTTGTCCTGTTTATCGTTGGAGTTGCTGTCAACAGTCCAACCAGTAGAGTCATTGTTGTGGTTCCTACTGGAGTAACTGTCATCGTGACACCTGGCACAGACAGTGCTTTCAGGCCTTAAGTATAAGACATTGCAGTCCGGCCTTTCGATACAGTCAGCGGTGTTAGGTCTCTGGCAATGATCTTTACTGCAAGAGTAAAGATCACTGGTAGTCAGTGGTGCCAGGCCTCTGGCTGTGATCATTAATGTCAGCCCTCCTGCTAGAACCCCTCTTCTTCACCCTTCTACAGCTCTGCGGTTGTCACATTGTCCGCTAGAGTTACTTTTGTCAGCACATTCCTTGTGGTCGCTGGTATTGAGACTCCCCTCAGTGTCCTTGGTGTCAGTTGTACCTCTAGAATCACTATGGCTGAGTCTCACGGTGCACTCAATGTTGGCAGCCTTCTCACAATGTTCACTGTGCCCAGTCCCATCAGGGCACTCGTTCCTGTAAGGCCTCGCGCTGCGCTCATTCCTGCCAGGGCTGTTGCTGCTCTCGCTGCACACAGACCACTGTATGGCTTCGTTTTTCTCAGGCTTCCAGCCACAGCCGATATTGGCAGGGCTCCTGATAAAATACCTGTTGTAAGACCTCTCTCCTCGTGTAGTGTCGTCAAGTGTCCTACGAGAGCCACTGTAGCTAAATTCACTTTTGCCAGGCATTTCGACAGTCGTTTTCATCAGACAGGAAGTTGTTGCCACTGTTGTCAGGCCTCTTCCTACCACCACTACAGATAATGGCACCAATTTCAGTCCTATTGGCAATGATAGTGTTGTTAGGCCTGATGACACTGAGACGGCCACCATGCCTCGTGCTACAACCATTTTTGTCAGCACGCTTGCTGAGCTCGCTGTTAGGAGCCACATACAAGACCCTACTGTCATGCCCCATGCTGCGCTCACCACTGTTATACCTAACGGCTTCAGGCCTCTCGGTAGAGTCAAAATTGTCAAGCCTCGGACTACAGTCACCATGCTGCAGTGTATGTTATCAGTCTACCAGCTACACCCGCTACTGTCATCCGCCAATGTGCATTCACATGTACACTTGCTGCTGTAAGGCTCTCGGATGCCATCACTGTTGTCAGCCCTCAAGCTGCACCTTCTCTGGCCATGTCTTCTGATTGAAGATCTGATAAGGTGTCTCTTGGCGAGAGACTTCCTTGTGCGAGATCTCCTAGAGAGAGCCCTCTCAAGACTACTCTTTCTCTAGCAGGCAGTGACTTTCAGACGGATGGAATTGTGCTTCCGTTTACAAGTCATGCCCTATTAAACACTTTAAATTTGTTTGAAGTCTCCTTTTCAGACGAATCCTTCAACAACTTTCTAAACACTCTGTCTACCGGACAGGATGTCCACGGTTTCTCCAGCCCCCCAACGCCCTTTACCTACAGGGGTGCCACAATCTTCACCAGCAGACAGCTCAAAGATCGCACAAAATGACAGTTGCTCTTTCAGACAGCCATTATTCTCGAATGCCTGAATTCGGATTGGTTAGACCTTAGTGTTCATCCAATCAGGTTGTTCGGAACTTGAAGGCGGCAGCATTCTTTGTACCTGACAATCTGCATCCTTTCGTGGCAGATCACGTTGTTTTGAGCAACTGACCCGTGAGCTGCCTTGCGAAGGCACACTTCAAACGTTTGAAGAGTCTAGCCGCTAGAAATAATCGAAGCGAATACTGGAGAGCAGCTGGCCCGTGACAGTCTGGGATGGCGGCCGCGATTAAGGCAGAGAAGGAGGTTGCGGCCCGTGCCTTGAGTGAGGTGGCGCTGCGCTTGCCTGTGGTGCCTGCTGCTGATCGAACCAGCTGGGGGCCAACCAAACAGCAGAGGCTAAAGCAGCACAAGCTCTCGCCGCTTGTGTACATTAAAGTGAAAGCGCAATGCAAAAATGAACACGCGGCCGCCCTTGTCAAAGGGGAATCAACAACTGTCTCCGCGTGCACATCTCCTGCCCACGCAGAGACCCAACAAGCTGTCTCAACGTGCACAGCGAGCAGGAGACAGGGAGGGACAGGAGATGTGCACGTGTGCACATGACCCATACGGGACAAGAGAGGTGCACGCGTGCACATGACCTGTACACGTTTTTTCGACTTGCTTGATGAGGTACAGACGCCATTCCTGACGGCAGCACGGCACCACATACAGAAAGCCGGAAACTAATTCTTCCCTTGCTCCAGCTCGATAGTGACGAGCCACTTCACATGCACTAATAGGAGCGGGTTTGTTTCACATACACATCCAGCAATCGGAAATTGTTCCAGTTCTTATCGTGCCATATAACATCTTACATCGCTCAAGTATTTTCGACGTATGTCACGCTTGTAACTGGGTTTTTGGAAATCATCTTTGAAATCATCTTTTAACCAAGTCACCGAGGATATTTTATTTGTGTAACCGGCTCAGTGTGGAGAGCATTAACATCACGTTCTGACACAAGGAGTGAATACATCAATTAAAAAAGCTGCACCTCAGGTATAGAGGCCCCTCTCATAGATCCTGATTGGACTTACTACCAAGTCGATTTTGTCCATGCTTTAAAGTAACAAGATGGTATTGTCCTGATGAAGACACACTCAGAGTGTTGAAACGCGTCGACGCAATCCATCTATTCTGTGTACCATTGAATACTACCGATATGAATAATTTATACATCCTGTATATTTCTTGAAAGAAGGGAATTTTTTTTTTTTACTGTTTTTTAATGATTGATTATGTCAATGAACAATTTCATGATAATTTTATCAAACTTATTAAATTAAATCCTTTATGCAATTTCAGTGCTGTATTATTATTATTTTCTTTCACTTGAACGTTGCCAATTTTCATGTTTTGCCTGGGAGTGTTTATTTGCCATAAAGAGCAGCTGGCCCTTGACAGTCTGGGATGGCGGCCGCGATTAAGGAAGAGAAGGAGGTTGCGGGCCGTGGCTTGAGTGAGGTGGCGCTGCGCTTGCCTGTGGTGCCTGCTGCTGATCGAACCAGCTGGGGGACAACCATACAGCAGAGGCTAAAGCAGCACAAGCTCTCGCCGCTTGTTTACATTTACATTGCGCTTTCACTTTAAGTGAAAGCACGATGCAAAAATGAACACGCGGCCGCCCTTGTCAAAGGGGAATCAACAACTGTCTCCGCGTGCACATCTCTTGTCCACACAGAGACCCAACAAGCTGTCTCTGGGTGCACAGCGAGCAGGAGACAGGGAGGGACAGGAGATGTGCACGTGTACACATGACCCGTACGGGACAGAAGAGGTGCACGTGTACACATGACCTGTACACGTTCACATCTCCTGTCCGCCCGTATGCGTGCACATGTCCTGTCTACCTTCGCCCACCAAACTGACAACAATAGGCCTCGTCCATGCAGAGACCCAACAAGCTGTCTCCACGTGCACAGCGGGAAGCGACAGGGAGGGACAGGAGATGTGTGTAGGAGAGTAGGATCTGCTTACTATGGTTACCCCCACTTTTTGCTGGGGTTTCACTGTTTCTCGACTTTAGTCTGGCTGGGGCCCTGCTAACTAGGACTCCAGCCTAGCTGCTTCCTCTCTAAAATAATTGCATGTACTTTAGGTACACCTACCTACCAGGGGCTGACGCATGTATTATGTCACCCCTGGGAAGCCTTTCAAAATGGCACCACAGGTCTGCTACTGCAGCCTGGGTAAAAGGTGGTGTATGCACCCCTTACTAAGAAATAGGTTACCTATATCTACCTTTAATTACTGACACATATAAACCTATAAGCAACTCCTATGGCAAGGCTTATCAATCCTGAAGGCAGAGTGCTTGGTTTTGTGTGAGAGGGTGCCCATGCATGAGCAGGACCCCTCTGCAGCTTTCGGAGCCTATTCTCTGAGGCGGTTCTGTGATGCAGCAAGACCATATACTCTTAAGTGCATTATAACCTCGCAGTAAATGCTAACTTTGGAATGGCTGCATGGAAACATGTTGTGTTTGGTGTCAAAAATGTTGGAATCCTACCCCCCGCCAGTCCTGGCGGCCGGGGTAGAATTCCACCCCTCTAGATGGAGAGACATGTACACACTGACCTAACCGGTAATAGTTTAAAAGAACCCTAGCATCACAAAATGGATGCTGCAGCCACAGACACGGGTCTTTAGTGTATTGGGGCTGGGTGTGGGCACTCAGAGTGCTTTTCAGACAGTGCTGGGGGCACACTTGGTGTCCCTGTGCAAACCTCAGTTCAAACCGGTTACAGGGCCCCTGCTCTGGCGCAAAACTGGACAAAAGGAAAGGTGTGTAGCCACCACTCTGCCTAGACCCTCCCATAGGTGGGTCCCCAGAGTATGTCCAACCCCTTTCTTCAGTAAAAGTAAGGGACCCCTGGCAACAGGACTTTAGATTATACCTGGACGAAACTCAGAAGCTGAATCCTGGAACTTCGACACACTACTAACGGCTAGAGGACTGAAGAATCTCCCTTGGTGTCAAGGAGTGACTCCCCTGTTCAAACAGGCACCAAAGAAGTATCTTGCCAGTCTGCATTTCCGAAGCTCCCACCGGACTCCGAAGTATTTGCGACTCAGAACACGGACTTCCAGACTTCACAGAGGCCGACACGAGATCCCAGCAAAGCTGAGACCCGCAGCCCTCACGAGTGATGTGGGACCGGAACTCCAGGAAACTATGCACATTTGCTAGTGCATCAACTGCCCGAGCTTTCCCAAAGTTGTGCATTAGGCTACTTGTAGTCCAAGCCCTGAGCACCATCTGCACCGAAGATTGTGGGCCTACACTCCACAAGTGTTCTGTGAGCCCGCTTCTAGCATTTCTGCTCGAGGCCCCTTTGCGATCCCTCGTCCGTCAACTGTTGGGTCCCCACGAAGGTAATTCTACTTTCCTTTGGGCTTCCCTGGTTGCTCCAGACGTGCCCTGACTCCCCACCGAGTGGTGAGTCCCTCAGACCTTGCTGGTCTGCACGGAAGCCAATCTCTGCTTTCTGCATGGGTTGCTGTTGCAAAGGCTTGTTGGGTCCAACCCGGAAACCGACACCGCAGCACTCGACAACTTTCGTGGGACAGCTTGAATCCGCACCTGGTCGTCGTCAACGCCTCCTGGTCCTCGTGGCTGAAGAGTCAAGCTTCACCTTCTTCACCTGCAAGCAAACAACATCGGTGTGCATCCGCTCATCGCCTTACTGGTCACTGGCAAGTGACCCAGACTCTGCCCCCTCTGCTTTCAGGTTCTTCACATCTCCAATCCAGCCTTGGATCCACCAGGACACTTTCCACTTGGACGCCAGCAGCACTTTGCAGCAGATCGCCATTGAAATCAACGACGAAACCCGACACCAAAAGATACCTATGCACCCGGCTTCCCTGGGTGAGGTAACTTGAGTACTCCGGTGCTCCTGTGGGTATTGACTCTAGAACTGCCTAGTTCTAAAGGGGTTTGCTTCAGGTCCACTTCTAAGTCTCCTTTATCTTTAAAATTCCAACTGCGACTTTCTCCATAGAAGTTAATGGTGATTCGCGGCTGTGTTCAGACACTGTACGCGTCCCCCGTGGGTTCCCTGTGTCACTACCTTGGGTGGTTCCTGGTGGCCCCAGTGGTTCTACAGATACCACTTTCTTAATATATGGTTTGGTACGCCCCTAGGGCTCAACGTATATTGTGCTAATTTACTGTTTGCTAATTAAGTTACTTTTGCCTCTAGCCTCAAAAAGAGACTAGAGAGATGTGTTTAGAATAAATACATATATTTTATATGTATGCCTTGTGTGGTTCTCCTTTCATTTGGTCATTCATGAGATTATAGACAAGGTAAAACAAGCTGCTTTACATTCCTTCAAGACTTAGCCTGAAGGCTGCTCTCCACAGCTACCCCTAGGATAGCTTTCTATAAAGGTTGTCTTAAACCTACCATCAATAAGGGTCGTTTGAACTGGTGCAAGATGCCCACTAGAATAGTGGACAGCATATGCCAGGCCAACTTCTCACAATGTGCACGCGTACACATGACCTGTATGGGACAGGAGAAGTGCACGCGTACACATGACTCGTACGCGTGCACATCTCCTGTCCGCTCGTAAGCGTGCACATGTCCTGTCCCCCTTCACCCACCAAACCGACAACAATAGGTCTCGCCAAGGCGAGCAGCGCATGCCCTGCGTCGCTAGGCGAGACCTAAAAATGATAAGAGGAATCATGTGCAAGGGGCTCCAATCATAAGTTCATTAAAAACAGAGACCAGTGCAGTTTGAATTTCTGTTTCTCAGAAGGGTCTCAACCCTACTTGATCAGGGTCGAGTAAGTGGTGATTTTCGATATGATAAGGCAGTTGATCGCAGGTAGTATACTTCAGCAGTTTAGCAGAGAAGGTAACATTTTAAACAAATCTGTTACTTTCAGGGATGAAGGGCGTTAGTGCGGACATCCTTCGTGTGGTATTCCACCACACTTTTTGCAGGCTCTCCTCCGGTTTGCTGAATTTGTATTGGTTGGCTTTAGGACTCTGCACTTTGCCACTGCTAACCAGTGCTGAAATCATTGTGGTCTCTCCCTAAACATGGCAAAATTGGCCTACCCATAATTTGTACATTTAGTTTACTTTTAAGTCCCTAGTAAATGGTACTACGGGTTCACGGGGCCTGCAAATTAAATGCTACAAGGGCCTGCAGCGCTCATTGTGTCACCCTCTAAAGTAGCAATTTAAAACAGGTCTGAGGCCTGCCACTGCAGCTCGCAGAGCAGTTTAAAACCGCCATTTCCACATGGCAAAATAAACCATTTGCCAGGCCTAAACCTTTCTTTTTAATTTAGTATACTTTTTAGTCACTTCTAAGGTAGGATTTTAAGGCTTATGGGGCAGGGTGCATTGTATTTAAAAGTAGGACATGTGTACTTATGTTTTATGACTTAGCAGTTAAAACCTCCTAAAAAATTGTTTTTCACAGTTGTAAGGGCTAACTCTCCCATTGACTAACACTGGTTTAACTTATTATGGATTGGGCGGCAGATAGAGATATGCTGTTCACACTAATGAAATCTAAGATAAAATCCTCTTTAATGGTGAAGATGAATTTTAAGTTACAATTCTATCTAAAATTGCACTTTTAGAAAGTTGGCATTTTCATATCTGAACCAACTGTGCTTCTGCCAGTGTCCAGGGTCACGTGAATATGAAAGGCTCTACTGCTGGGGTTTGTGTATTGCTTCCAGACAGTGACACAAAGGAGGCTTAGGTGTGGACAGGATGGGCCACCCTGACAGGATGACTGGGAAGGGGCTGTACCCAGCCTCACTTACACTTCAAAGGGCTTTGCCTTCTGCACACAAAAAAAGAATGACACCAGGTCTCCCCTGCCTTTTGTCAGCCCAGTTTGGAGCCTCAATGAGGGAAGGGGAAAAACTTTCCAGAACCAGATGTGAGAGTAGGACAAGGAGTCCCCCACACCTGAAGGCTGGCCCCAGTTATAAATATTGGACTTCAGAGCCACTTATCAGAACACTCCTAGATGTGTGGCAGTTAGAGAAAGACTGCCCTGCTGCCAGAGGGCTGTCCTGCTTTTAATGGATTGCCGTGCTGTCTGAGAAGGAAGACTGGATCTGGTTGCCTTCTTACCTTCATCTCAAGGTATCCAGAGTGACTCAAAGTGTCAATTGGCAAACCTCCTCTGTGAGCTACATTGACCCCACAAGCTTCAGATGCCTCCCTGCAACTGACCATCTGACCTACTGCAACTGGACCTGCCTAGGTCCTGCTGCTGGCTTCTGCTGGAGTGAGTTCCTGATTACCAAGAGATGCCCCCAGGTCCTAGATTCTTGGCTTGTATCAGAGTTTTCTCCTCCTAAAGGAAAGGTCAAAATCCTGATGTTGGAGCTGCTTATGACTACAAATGGGCCCATTTACACCAAGACTCGGCCTCACACTATGAGTGCTGGTGACTGCCAGCACCACGAGAACTGAACTTTGCGCTACAGCAATAACAGCCCACTACGATCCCCAACGCAAAGCTACAGCAACGGCTGGCAATGAAGCTCGACCTGCTCTTCGCACAACAGCGACGACTGTAGAGGACGCTCACCTACCTCCTCCAACACCGGACTTAAGAGGGTAATTTTTCAGTGGGACTAACCTGGTACCTGTATTTGGCCCGTGCTCCGTTATGGTCAGCCTGAACTTCTGACTTTCTACCAGTCTAGCATGACCAGATGACCTCAAGAGGCGCTTTGTGCATTTAGGAGCAATTTTCACTTAAAGCTTTAAAACTGAATATCTCCAGTTCTACTGATTGGATTTTTGTTGATCTGGTGCCACTTTATTTATAAAAAATGTACTGTATTTTTCTAAATTGGCTTATTTCCTTGTGCTTGCAAGTATGAATAATTATTTTGTGGTTGAGATGCAGGCATTTGACAGTGTTTTGCTGCTCAGAGTACCACCTGATCTATTTAAATTTTCTGTAGCAGCTGTATGATCTGTATAGTGTATACTGAATAATGTGTGGTGGTGTGTTTTGCACAGGCAATGGCTGTGGGCAAGGCAAGTGGCTCCCATGAAAGTTTCCCTGGTTGGGAGGCAACGTGTCGGTAAGGAGGGCTGCTAGCCTGGTTGATGACAAAAGAAAATGGTGTACAAGCTTGTACATCTAGGATATATGATTTGGTAGGCAATCCCTGTTTGCTAGGAGGAGTAAGGGTGCATACTAGCGTGTCTCTGGTTTAATACAGGGGCAGCAGACTTGAGCTGATCTGTCTGATGTTCAGAATGTGGTAAACTGTCAGGAGAAGGCAACATGGAGGAAATGTAAGGTTTTAAGTGTGGAATTGTAGAAGGTCTCAAGTGTAGAATTGTATGATGGGGTGTTTATTTTAGTGTTGGCTGAGTATGTGAGGTTGTGGTATGATGGGGGTCGCGACAGTGGGTGCCTTGTGTTGAGAAGATGTAATTGTGTGCTTTTCTCGCATGATGAGATCAGAATTCACTGATCGGGTTCAGCAGGTTGCTTTGAGTGGAGAGGGATGTTGTAGTGTGAGATTGGTATTAATGGGGTGAATCATGACTACTTAATAGCCTCCCAAGTGTGTCAGAAGCGGAGAGTGCATGTGCATGATTCATAGGGAGGCTCACTGTCGGTGTTTGATGAAAGATTTTGTAAGGTCCAATGTGACTTGTACTAGTGTTCTGGGTCGTTATGAGTAACATCAAAGGGATGGACTGAATTATATGGAAGGGAAAGGTTGGGCTGCGTGTAACAGAAGGAGGGGTTCAAAGTACCCCGGCATTGCTCAGATAAGCGCAAAGAGGTTTGACCTTGACAAGCCTTTTGGCTAGGAGAAAGCAGAGGGACAACAATGGGTCCAATCTCCCTGCACAATGCAACATGCTGGGATCAGGGGTTTTCTAACTCTCACATACTGACATCACTAAAACTGTATGAATGCTCTTCTGGCTTTCAACCCTAATATATATTTTTCATTTAACTGCCTAAGTTGTAGTCAATTAATCAGGCTTCGGCAAAGCAAAGTCACCATAATCAAGGCGGGACTAGAGCAGTAAACGTGCTTGACATTGTGTGCTGATGAGAAAAGGTAGAAAAATCAATCACAGATTCGTACAAAATGTCAATTTTGTATTACCTGTCAACAAAATTCTTTCAATCTCATTAAACCACCCTAGCTTATAGCTTCATTATTCAAGGACCTCCTTCTTGATCAATAGAAACTTAATTGCAAATTTGTAAAACCTTTTTTAACTCAAAAAGTATATCCAAATACATTTTTAAAATTGTACAGAGGACAATAAGACAAAGTATTTAAAGCAGATCTGAGGCAATGCAAAGTCTATTCAGAGAAAATTGGATTCGGATCGAATTCATGTTTTTTTCAAAATACTCAGTCTCCCCATGAATGGTACTCAGAGTTTCAAAAGAAGGGCATCAATCTTCACTACCATGCACATCTGAGGAACCCAGAGAAAGGACTGAAGCATTCGGATGTGCTGCACAGCAGAGGAAAAATAAATAATACTGTAAACAATCATTCTTTATCATTTATTTTCTTTTTTAACAAAGTTAATATCTATAAAATTTCTTAATGTAACAACTGCATCAAGATTATCTTCGGCACCAAAAAGAATATGCAGCAATGTTCATGCTTGCGGAAAACCGGAGCTTCGCTTCATAAATACGTATGTAGGTATCTATACAGAAAATACAAGTAAAACCTTCCAAATATATTGACAGAGAACGAAGAAGAAAACAATTGCACTTTCAGGCTGTTCTAATCTCAGCGGGTTCACATACTGCTGTCCAAGACATTTTCGCCTAAGAACCATCACCTAGGAAATCTACCCGTAGCCATTTTATAGAAAAACATTTTGTAAAGGAGAAAACAACCTGCATTTAAATTGCACAAGAGGTTTGGCTAATTTGAAGCAGAATTAACTAGCATAGGAACAAATTTAGAGGACAACCATAAAACTACCACATGAAATGTGGCTTCTACAGATGTCTGGTAGTTCACATCATAATGCGTTAAAGTGCAAGTCCTTCTTGTAGTTAGCACTTCTATATCGATCCCTTTCACATAATAGTTATTACTTCATTATTATACATGTTGGGGGAGTGCTTAGCTTGCTCACTTTATTCAGTAAATGCTTAACTTGCACACGTTATGCATAGGCCTTAGCCCAGTAGGTTTAAGAAAAGGTCATTTAAAACACACACAATGTCATGAACACCATACTTCTCACATTTAAAATGTTACAATTTGAAAAGTCTTAAAACAAAACCTAGAAACGTATTTGATACAAATTTATTTGCTATATTTGCTTAAATTATATACATATATATGCTTAATACAGACCGCAGGCATAAAGAGGGGACTGTACAAAACATTATCCCCCACAGCCCTTTGAGTTAAACTCCGTATCATTCTAAACATGAATGGAAAGTAACAGTACAGCACATTCCCACCAATGCTTCAGACACCGGTGTATAATGATAGAAAGTATATATATAACAAAAAGATGGGATAAATCAGCAAAGGCTTCTTAGTCTTGAATTCTTCTCCAGCTAGAAGCGAAGCAGCACTGTACGCAGCCCAAAACACACCAAACAGCTGGTAAAAAAAACAAAAAAACCCATTAACTGAATGCCAATAGACATAGAAATGTGACCAGTCAACAATCTTAATCACTTATTTACTGTAAATAGAAATTTCTATTAACAATGTATTGCTCATTTGCTTGACGGGCCATTTTCATAGTGAATTTTCTACTCAATGTCTCGAGTTTAACAATATTTGCAGCAGTTTTTCTTCTGTAAATTAATTGCAACCAATGTAGTCGCTTGCTAGTGAGTCTGGCTCTTGTGCCTGCCATTTTGTGATAGCTACTATACAAATAAGACATGGAATTGCGGGCCAGCAAGAAGTGCACAGATGCAAAAGAACAAGTTACTTACCTTCGGTAACAATATATCTGTAAGAAACATCAGTTGGTTATAGATTCCTTACCTTAGAATTACCCCCAGGCGTTAGACTGGATCCGGAAAGTTTTTCATCAGCAGTACCTCTGCGCGTCGGAAGGTGGCGTCGGTCGGCTCAGTGTTCGGCGTCGTGTCGTCGGGATGACGTTGCAGTAGCTACTTTAACCGCACGCTGACGTCAGTTCTGTACACAACTTCCCATGCCAGAAACGCAGAGCCATCATGCAAGACACTGACCACTGGTGCCCAAAACTAGGACCCTGAAAGAATATCCTTAACCCCAGAAATCTGTTTGCAGATTGGGGAGGATGGGTGGGGCGGTAAGGAATCCGTAACTAACTAATGTTTCTTACAGATATATCAATACCGAAGGTAAGTAACTTCATCTGAAAGAAACACGTTAGTTATAGATTCCTTACCTTAGAATAGATACTCCAGCAATACCAACCTCGGTGGTGGGTCAGTGAACCAAGATCACACCAGAAAGTCCTAGAGAACAGAACAGCTAAGGAAGCCATCTCTCCGGACTTGACTGTCAAGACAGTAGTGTTTCGTAAAAGTGTGCAACAAAGCCCACGTAGCTGCCTGACAGATGTCATTCAGAGGATCGCCTCGTCCCAGGGAAGTGGTTGCTGCAGTCGCCCTGGTGGAATGGGCGTGCAGCCCCACTAGAGGCCAGAGAATAGCAGGTTTTGATACACAAAACGACCCATCGGGAGATAGTCTGCTTGTGTACGGCCCGACCTTTCTTGGTACCCACGAACCCAACAAAGAGCTGGTCATCCACCCGGAACTGTTTGGTGCGATCCAGATAAAAGGAAAGCACACGTTTTGGGTCCAGACGGTGGAGCCTCTCTTCCTTTTTCTAAGGAGGTGGAAAGAAGGTGGGCAAAGTGATGGTCTGCCCGATGTGAAAGGCAGTGACAACTTTGTACAGGAAGGATGGATGAGTCTTGAGAACTACCTTGTCCGGATGGACAGACAGGAAAACGAGGTTTAGATGAAAGACCCTGGCGCTCAGTCACTCTTCTGGCAGATGTGATGGCAACCAGGAATACAGTTTTAAGCGTCAGAAGTCTCAAAGGACAGTTGTGAAGTGGCTCAAAGGGAGCGCACATTAAATAAGTCAAGACCATATTCAAGTCCCACTGAGGCATAATGAAAGGATTAGGAGGAAAGAGATGAGTTATGCCATTTAGCAAAAGATTTACAACCAGGGACTTGAAAAGAGAAGGCTGATCTGGAAGCCGAAGGAAGGCAGAGATGGCAGAGAGATAGCCCTTGATAGTGCCCAGAGCAGAGCCCTGCTGGGCCAAAGAGAGGAGGAACAAAAGAACCTCAGAAAGAGGGGCAGAAAGGGGATCCACAACCTTTGCTGTGCACCATGACACAAAAAGAGGCAGTCAGATCGGAGAATGGATGGCCATGTTGAGCAGCTCGGGATACCCGACTCTTCGTGCCCAACCCAGAGCCACAAGAATGACTTGGGCCCTGTCACGCCTGATCTTCTTCAGCACTCTGGGCAGAAGTGGTATAGGCGAAAAGGCGTACAACAGACCGCAACTCCACTCGCGACGAAAAGCGGCGCTTAGCGAGTGCCGCCTTGGAAACTCCAATGCGCAGAATTGCTGACATTGCGCGTTATCTTCGATGGCGAACAGATCTAACCAAGGTTCTCCCCACTGCTGAAAGAGACCTTGCACCACCTCCGAGGGAAGACGCCATTCTTGATCCATCATGCACCTGCAGCAGAGTTCATCCGCCCTGGCGTTCAGGGAACCTGCCCGGTGTTGAACCACTAGGGATATGCCCTGATGTTCCAGCCATGTTCAGAGGCGCAGGGCCTCCTGACATACGGTCCACGACCCCACCCCGCCCTGTTTGTTGCAGTACCACATGGCGGTGGTGTTGTCTGTGAAGACCTGCACTACTCTTCCCTGGACAGAGGGAAGGAATGCCTTCAGTGCAAGACGAATCGCCGGTAGCTCCAGAACGTTGATGTGGAGCCCGGACTCCGCAGGGGACCAGAGGCCTCTGATCTCCGCCTCTCCCATGTGGCCACCCCATCCCAGAAGGGATGTGTCTGTCACCTCTGTGTTCTGGTTGGGGAAGGGAGAGGGATTTGCCGTTCACCCAATCCTGGTTCGCGAGCCACCACTGAAATTGTTGTGCAGTGCCCTCCGAGATCTGGATGTAATCGGACAGATTCCCCGGATGCTGCGCCCAGTGGAACTTCAGGTCCCACTGCAGAGCCCAAATATGCCACCTGGCTTGATCGATCAGCAGGATGCAGGAGGCCATGAGGCTCAGCAGCTTCAGGGTCACCCTGACCGAAACCCAGGATAGAGGCTGAAAGATCAGAATCATAGCCCAAATATCCCGGACTCGTTGTTCAGGGGGATAAACCCCAAACGGCGTCCTGTCCAGAAACGTTCCGATGAAGAGGAGCTTCTGAAAGGGAATCCAGTGCGATTTCGGCACATAAATGGAGAACCCCAGCGATTGCAGGAGGTTGGCCTTAGTCTGGAGGTGGGAAACAACAGCCTGGGGCGAGCTCGCCTTCAACAGCCAGTCGTCGAGATGGGGGAGGACTGGGACCTCTAATCTGCACAGATAAGCTGCGACCACCGCCATCACTTTTGTGAACACTCGAGGGGCGCTGGTAAGGCCAAAGGGGAGCACAGTAACCTGAAAATGCTTGTGGTCTACCGTGAACCCCAGGTAATGCCAGTGGGCCGGCAGGACGGGGATGTGGAAATAAGAGTCCTGCAAGTCCAACGCTACCATCCAGTCTCCCGGGTCGAAGGTAGACAAGACCGGAGCAAGCGTCAACATTTTGAACTTCTCCTTCCGGAGGAAGCGGTTGACGTTTCTGAGATCCAAGATAGGACGTAGGCCCTTGTCCTTCTTGGGTACCAGAAAGTAGTGGGAGTAACAACCAGGACCTACTTCTGGGACATTAACACGCTTGTTGGCCCCTTTGGCCAAGAGAGCCGTAACTTCCTGTTCAAGAAGGCCCAGGTGATCCTCCGACATGCGGTGGTATTGAGGTGGCATGGCTGGAGGGCTAGCCGTGAAGGGGAGGGAGTAGCCCCTTCTTACTATTTGCAAAACCCACCTGTCCAACGTGATAATGCGCAAGGTGATGGCGAATCCTGTCACCCACTAGCGTTTGAAGGGCCTGAAAGGTCGGACTAGGAGGGTTTGGAGGCTGCTGCTGAGGGGGGGGGGGGTTGGTTGGAGTGCCCCCGTACAAAGCTCGAGGTTGAGGGCCTCGGCCGCCCTACGCAACACCACTGAGTATGGTGCTGCCTCCTCCGTAGCCAAGGTAGGAAGAGACAACATGCCAAGGTCAGGAGATGTATCAAGACCACTGGCATCCCCCAGTTCCTCTCTCCAGTCCTGCTCAGATTCCATCTGCTCAGATAAAGAGTCACCTTGCCCCTCCCAGTCCTCCTCAGGTTACCAATCAAGCCAAAAAGGGACCCCAGGAGTTAACAGGGGTACAAAAATGGAGGCCGGGGTCGACCTCGGCTGGGGACAGGACTGGCGTCGGTTGCGGTTCCAGGGGAAGCGGCGCTGGTGGAGGGTTTAATGAGGTCAACCGGTGCCGATCCGGACCTGGGTCCAAGGGGGGCATGCGGCGCTGTGGTCGGAGCTGATGGCGGAGAAGGTCTAGGCCCCCCAAACGAGTCCGCGGGGCCCGAAGGTACGCCGGCGGGTTTGGGCCGCCCAAAGATGGCACGCATCGCCTCGTAGAACGTACGAAGCTGGGCGGGAGTCGCTCCAGAACCCGGGAAGGGAGGTAAGCCCGGCGTCGTCTCTTCGGGCTCGGCGCGCGGAGACACAGGAGGGGCACCGCCAGCACACCTTGTTGCGTCAGCCGACCTACGGGGAGAAGTAGAAGAGCGACGATTCTTCTTTGACTTATTTTTGTGCTGCGACTTACCTGACCCCGAGTGCGAATACTTTGATGACTTGGACGAGTGCTGATGGCTCCGCGACCGGGACATCAAACGGCGCAGAGCCCACTGCCGGTGCTCAAGCAGCTTTTGGAACTGCTCCCACAAAGCCTTTGGCACCATCGACTGGCAGTCGGAGCACTCCAGGCAAAAGAGGCACATGCGGTGCGGATCTGTAACCGACATCAGACGTGTACAGGAACTGCACGCCTTGAAGCTGGGCATCCCTCGTGCACCAGGAGTCGAAGGACTCAAACAAAGAAGTCGACAAAATTCGAGAAAATGTCAGTCAAAAAGTGACTGGAGGTACTGCTCTCTCCGGGTCTGAGCTGGCTGGCGCGGAAAAAGAAAGAGCCGACATCAGTGCGCGAGGGCGGTGTCTATGTAGCTACCGCTACTTCATCTCGGTGACACGACGCCAACGACAAACGTGGACCAGACCAACACCAACCTCCGACGCGCAGAGGTATTGCTGACGAAAAATCTTCTGGATCCAGTCTGACGCCTGGGGGTAATTCTAAGGTAAGGAATCAATAACAAACGTGTTTCTTTCAGATAAAGTGACTTTGTTGATTCACCATAATCTTAAACACTGAGGGAGGCACACTGGTGCTGGCGAGGAAGAGTGAAGTCTGGGAAGAGCATCATCTTGTTGCCATCAGCCAAGAAGCGACAAGCTGTTCTGGAGCACTGTAGCATAGAGACTCTTGCCAGACAATTTAATAGTTGAGCAACTACTGGATTTGGAGGTGCACATGGAGGAGGACAGTGTGCCGGAAACTGGAGCCCTGTACTGTTATCAGCTTTGATAGCCCATTCGGCACAACCTCCTCAGATAGCTGCATTTTGAATAAGAGAGCTACGCTGTAACCTCAATTCCTTAGGCCATGTACACTACCTGATTATTAATATGCGGATACTGGCCATCTGTATTTTCAGTCCTGCCCTTGAGAAATCCGATTCTCTCTGTAGGTTCATGTAGCTGTTCTTATGTTTGCGGGGGGGGGGGGGGGGGGGGGGAGAGAAACACACATCTTTTAGTGGTTCATTGTTGCTGACGTTTCCATCTAATTTCCACTGATCTTCCTGGAGAAGGACAAGGCCAATGGCCAGTTATTCTCTTTTGCTTTCCAATGCAATGTATGAAAATTCTATAGCTTCCAACATGTAGTCCAGTTTGTCAGCCAACGATGAACATTCTGAGAGGTTCGGCTAATCAAGATCATACAACATTTCAGTTCTGGTCGGATCGCAGAATTCCTGTCCCAGGGAAGAGATTTTGTTTTCAGGCCCTTTGGCTTTCCCAAGGGGAAGAGAGATGAATGAGAAAGGTAACAGCTGACATATTGATAAGTTGCTTCATGAATGCTTGTACACTGTGCTCTGGTGGAGTGTCTGGTGCACCAGAGCGATGAGGACAGTCTGGTGTAGTACTGCAGGCGGACAAACTAGTACAGAAAGGTGGAGTAAATGATCAGCCCAACCCAGCCCACCTACCTCCAGCAGGATCCACCTAGGAGCTACATCCTTAGTAGACCATTGGATGGGGCACGAGCAGCCAGGTCGCTGCTGTTTCACTGTGGTGACTAAGCTTTGGTCCAGTCATAAGTCTCTTTTGAAAGGTATACATACCCACTACAGGGGACACAGGACAATCTGCAGTACACTGACCACCAAAGTGCCTCTCTCTTCAATGCAGGCTAGAGTGTTTTAAAGTTAAGTAAATATTGTAATTTTATAATACAGCAAGAAGCAGGAGTAAGGCAGTTATTCCCAAATAGACATCCGGAAGAGCACACACATACAACCTTGGGGCCTGCACAAAGCACTTTTAGGGATAATCTAACCTGGTAAGGGGTGATGTTCGTCTAATTTATACAAATGTAAGTGGGGTGAAGGAGGACCTCCTCTGCAATATCAGATTAAAGTACCTTTGGACTGAGCACTACTGTATACGATGAGCTTGCAGGCCCCAAGGACAGGCTATGTTGTCCCCAGCGTGTCTTCAGGCACTAGGCCTGGGCCATGATCCAGAGCACTCATTGGTTGGGTATTTGATGGTTTTGATTGGTTTCTGGGTCTGTAATTCAATCAATGTAGGGTTGGGACTAGGGCTAGGTTTAGGATTTCTATTGGAAGTAGGAACTAGGGCTTCTTATGTTATTGGTTGTTGGGAGTAGGGTAGGACTAGGGCTAGGGTTAGACCTTTAATTGGAAGTAGCGATTAGGGCTTCTGGTGTGATTGGTTGCTGGACTAGTTTTGGGACTAAGAGTAGGGTTAGGCTTTCTATTGGAAGTAGGGACTAGGGCTTCCTGTACCATTGGTTGCTTGGACCTGTGTTGGGACTACTGGTAGGGCTACGGCCTCTATTGGATGTAGAGATCAGGGTTTTTTTTAACTTATTGGGTGTTCGGACTAGGGCTAAGATTGGCTGTAAGGTCCTGGTCTCCTATTGGTTCTAGATTTTAGGTCTAGTGTTGTGATTGGATAGTGTTAGGGCTGGGGTTCCCATTGGCTTAAGGGGTCACCTGATTACTAGGGCTATAAAAGCCCATGGTTAGGGCGTCTCAGCCTGGGCATCGAGGCTAAGGGCGGAGAGGACAAGGGCTGCTGCCTGTTTCAGCCTGTTTGAGACTGACCACGGTCAGGGCCAGAAATGCTGCCCATTTTCCCATTTAGCAATACCCAGCCCACACTATCCACATCCACAAACTTAAGGTACTTATGGATCTATATATTTATCACTTTCCTCTAATTTAGCATTTCCAATGCACTGTCCTATTACTCAGAATATACATCTATCAATATATCCTCTAGATCCACTCTCATGTATTCCAAACCCCATGCCACTACTATGATCCCCAAAATAACCCTTTCTTGACTATCTCCTACTCTACCTCTCCTTGTATCATCTGACACCTCTTTCTACTACACCTTTCCCCAAAAACAAACCATTCTAAACTCTTCTATCGGACTCCTCCCCTACAAAACTCCTTTTTACTCATCCAAAAGCCTCCTCCTACTGCTAAGAGCTAAAAACAAAAACAAAAAAATCCTTCACTCTTTTATCCCTCCACTATCCATTTTTTAAATGTTTTATATTTCTTTCTATTAAACAAGCGTCAGCAGACAATCACAGTACAGAGGTAATGTCATACAATCGGTATCTCATCAGGGGTCAATAGAAAATTACATAACCACATGATTAGGGACTTCATGCAGAAGAGGGTACATCGAAATTCAACATTTTGGGGTGGTACACAAATCTCTCCTCTGTAATGATTCCAGGGTCCCCATACCAACGCCCATTTTTGGGGGAGCCCCCTCGCCCGGTAAACAGTTTTTTCCCTAAACATACACCAGTCTACGTTGTTTTCCCATATTTCCAAGGTGGGAGGTTGTGTGGCTCCCCAAAGTTGGGCAATATTTATTTTTGCTATCATAAAGCCCAGTGTAGCCAACTGTGTCTGCGCAGAGTTTAGGTCAGTTGGCTCCCATATATTTAGGAGGCACCTCCTCGCCTCCGGCAGCAAAGAGACCCCCAAAACCCTATGCATAGTGTCATGAATTTTACGCCAGTATTCTGCGATATGCGTACATTCCCAAAGAATGTGGCGAAAGGAGCCAGTCAAACCACACTGACGTCTACACAGACCAGAATCCAACAGACCCATATGCACCAACCTGGGTCCCGTAACATAGACCCTATGCAATACTTTCAGCTGAATCAGCCTAAGTCGAGCCGGAATAGCAACCTCTCTTGGAGAGGACACCGCCATCTGCCAGTCCTCATCGTCTAATTCTATCCCATCTTGGACCCACTTTGCTCTCAACACTGCAAGGGGATCTGCTCTATGATTGATTAGCTTCTTATAGATTAAGGAAATCGTTTTCTCGGAGAGGTGGCCATCGAGGATTCTATCCTCAAGCGGTGAGGCCTCTGGCGGCTCCACGTCCCTAGGCATAGCAGCTTGGAGCGAATGTTGGACTTGCGCGTAGCAAAAGTATTCAGAATTTGACAATTTGTATTCTGCCTGCTTTTCCACGAACAATTTAATCCTCCCCTTACTCCAAATATCCCCAATAGTAGATATCCCTATAAGGTCCCATTTGTCAAACCCTTTTGTCCTCCAAAGCTTACTCTGCCTTTCGGAGTCAAAAAGTGGGGTAGCCAAGGTCAATTTATCCTTCCATCCTAAGGAACTGGTGGTGTCATGCCAGATCCGAACCGAATGCATGGTTGGTCCCGTTAATTTCAGTTTAGTGGGCTTAGAGTATAACGTCCTGCTGTAACCCCCCCCCCCCCTCCCCAGGGAGAAGCCATCAATCCATGGCATAGGCCGGGTCAGCCGCCGGACCATACGTGCCGTGGTTAATAGCAGCCAGCTGAGAAGCCCAATAATACCTTCTAATATCCAGGAGGGCAATGCCTCTGTCATACTCCACTATCCTTTTTAATCAAAATTAACAGACGAACATGTTCACTTCTCAAATTCCATATTCACCACTAATCCTTTATGGGTTACGGAGTGGCGTCCTTCAACACCCCATGAGGGGTAACAAGTGCTATATGAATGCAAACCTTTCTTTCCCCTTTTAGCCTTCCGCTATCCTTCTCACTACAAATAACTGACTAATATCCACCACTGAGATTACTTTCACATTTCACCATACTAATTCACCACTAATCCTTTATGGGCTTCCGGAGTAACAAGCGCTATATAAATACAAACCTACTCTAGCCTTCTGCTATCATTCCAAAACCCAAATAACTGACTAACCTATCCACCACTTAAAATGTTACTTGCATGTTTCACTATACTAATTTAACACTAATCCTCTATGGGTACCGGAGTAGTGTGCTACTCGCCGAAAAAGTGCTTTGACACCTCGTCAGGGGTAGTAAGTGCTATATAAATGCAATTACAATACAATACAATACAATACACCCTACCGTCCTGCTGCCTCCACCCTCACTCACCATTGTGCTGCCACATGCCTAGGCCTCCCTTAGAATATCCCAGCTGGTCACCTCTGCCTCCTCACACTGCAAAACTGTTCTAAGCCAAGCCGCCAGGCTCACCTCTGGTAGCAATGAGCAAGATGCCGGGCAATGGTCTCTAAGCACAGGTGGGAGTGTGTGAAGACTGCCGTACAGGGAGCGGTAATATGGGAGAACCGACAACCAAATGGAAGCGTCAACTTTACAGCTCACCCATGCAGCTCACGGACCCACAACGCAGCGGATGCAAGCAGACGGGACGGCTCAAGCAGACCTCCACTAATGTGAGCCTGATAACAGAAAGGTCCTCGATTGAGTAATATGTTGCAGCCAGTATTGGCAGGCGATGGGTGGTGTAAGTCTAGTTTATTTCCTTGGCACTCCTCGTGCTTACTGTTCATTGGTTATTCCCCTTTGCGTCCATTGGAATGTTGAATTGGTATTTAAGTTACGTCACACCCTTCAGTACTGAGGTCCTTATTATCGACTCTGCGGAGTCGCTTCCTCCACTCTCCCCACAAGCTTGTAATTATTACAATAAATCTTATACATTCATAGAAAACATCTTTCTGCGTTATCTATATATGGCATCACTACAATTGGCGAGGAGTTCGGGATCGTTCTTTCCTGTGACGGGCTTGTGGTAGTGAGAGGATTTCAGGCGGAAGATACTTTACCTTGCGCCAAGTGATTACTATTCAATTCCATGAGGAAATTGTTACTCTTCATTAATTGCCTTTCTGTTACTTCTGATGCTAGCGATATTTTGTTGGATACACTTTGTTCATGGCGGGTCGCCGTCAATGGAAGAATACTTCTGAAATCGGTGATCAGCTATACTTTTCAAGATCGGCCAGGATCTTTATTCAGGCAAGTTGCGAGTATTTTTGGTCAAGGCAGTTATTTTCACGGTCATAAATCTCTTCATCACGTCTATTTTCACAGCGCGTGATGAAATTCTGTGAGGAGGTGCCGTTTACAGTTACTTCGGTTTCAACTGTCACGCTTCGTTGACAGTTACGTCAGTTACAACTGTCATACTTGGCTTGCTAACAGCTGTACAGCTACCGGCGAACTGACGTGCATACATCACAGCATCTTATACGTAAGTTACGCAACGCCATTTTGAAGACTGCAGTTTTCATTTCGAAGGTTTATTTTCTCCGTTATGTTTCCATGACTGAAGAACTACAAGGTATTTCAAGTTTATATAATCGTAATGACTATTACGAACTATAAGGGCGAATAATTTCTGAAGTGTTGAACAGGGATTGTTCTTTTTGCGTAGTCGCATCTTAAAGGACATACTCGTTCTTGGAAAATTGTTGAGTAATGACTGTTCCTTTCGCATTGTTGTTTCTTCAAGGACATACTCGTTCTTGGCAAATAGCAATTATTTTTCACATAATTCCTTATTATTTCATTTAGAATGGTAAATGGCTCCTTGCCAACCTAATGCACAGGTTCAAATGTGTGAGTTTTGTTTATAACTTATGAAAGAGTTTACATTTGCTTGAATTTAATTTATATACAATTACATAATATGTATATGGCAGCCATTTTTCGAATATTCAGGTAGTAAACTTTGATTTATTGAATTTTTCGTTTTGTACCAGGGTCACAATTGAATATTTTATTAAAAAAGAGACTTCAGTCTGTAAACAAGAGATTATGGCCAGTGAACACAATTTCAGTACACCTGCTGCTTTTCTAAATGAACCTGGTAAACCAGTTATGAAATGGCGGAATTGGTATAGAGCTTTCGAAAATTATTTGGTCGCAATAGATGGTACGAAGTTCGAACCAGGACGGAAGAAAGCAATTATTTTTGGACTTTTAGGTGTTGCTGGCCAAGAAATTTTTGACAGTTTGCCCGGTTACGAACCTACCCCTGGACAGTTTATTCCGCTCGATGAGTTTCAAGAAGCAGTTAAAAGACTAGAGAAACAGTTCGACGAGGAGGAAAATATTATGGTTGGCAGACACAGGTTCGCTATGAGGAAGCAAACCGAATCCGAAAATGTTGAGGAATACATAGCCAGTTTAAGAGTATTAGCTACAAAATGCGATTTCAAAGATATGGTTGAGTATATTCGCGACCAATTTGTTTTTCATTGTTTTGAACGCAAAATTCAAGAACGTTTGCTTGCCTGCAAGAATCCTACTCTTCCAGAGGTTACGGATATTGCCAAAGGCATAGAACGTTCGCTAGAGGGTTCCAAAGAATTGTCAAAGGTTTCTGGTCCAAGTTCTAATGTGTGTTTGGTGCATGATAAAAAGAAGAAAGATACAATTTCAAGTAATAAGTACAAAGCAAACTACAATGCTAATGCTTCTCAATGTGTATGTTTTAGATGTGGTTCTCGAAATAACAAAGCTGACTTTTTGGGGTGTCCAGCACTCGGAAAGAAGTGCACAAGATGCCAAAAGGTAGGGCATTTTGCTGGTGTTTGTGGTAATTATGGCCAGAAACGTTTACTAAAAACAAAAGTGAGTAATGTTGAAGAATTCGATGAGGACATGTGTTCGAATATAGTTTTAACTATTGAAGATACATCAAAAGATGTCAAAGGTCCTTTAGGTGTGGCTCATGTTGGTGATGTTCAACTTCACATTATGGCTGACTCGGGTTCGCCAATAACTATTGTTTCAGGCAAAAAGTATTTACAGCATTGGCCACATGTCAATTTATTGTCATCTGATGTGAACCCCAAAGCGTTTGGCGAATTCGACATCAATATGTTTGGCTACTTTGAGGATGTATTAAACATCAAAGGAAGGTGCGTGAAAACTAAAATTTAGGGATATTGTCGGCTGGAGGGATCTAGCCAAGTTAAAAATAATTCTAAAACCTGGGGCAGACGACCCAATTGTACTTGATGAAGGTTTTGTACCGGTTGTTTCTATTTCTTCAGTACCATCTATCAATGACGGCGTTTCTTCTATTTTAAGTAAGTATGAGTCCTTATTTGAGGATCGCATAGGATGTGTCAAGTGTTTTGTTCATAAAATTATACTTAAAAAGGATGCTATTCCGGTTAGACAAAGTCAGGCCTTTACCTTTATCAGTTAGGAAGGAGGTTCAGATGTTATTAGACAAACTTATCAAAGAAGGTGTAATTGAACCAGCTGATTCAGCTGAATGGATTTCCGGTATTGTATTAATTAAAAAGAAAAATGGAGAGAAATTTTGGCTGCCACTGCAGGATCTAGGTATTTTTCGCTCATAGATCTCAAATTAGCGTACCACCAGGTTAAGCTGGATGACGAATCAAAAGAATTAACCACATTCATCACTCCTCTAGATGCCTTCAGGTACGTACGTTTACCATTTGGCCTAGCATCTTCTGCTAGTGTCTTCCAAAAACTTATGGAAAACATGTTTGGTGGTATGACAGGTGTCCAGAAATTCCAAGACGACATCCTCATTCACGCTAATACTGTGGATGAACATAATGCCATTTTGGATTCTGTCCTTGGTAAGTTGCAGATGAAGGGAATGACCGTTTCTAAAAACAAATGTGAATTTCTTAACAAGCATTTACAATGCAATGGTTTTGCCTTTGTTAAAGTTAGAGCTATTGGCATTGCTCTTGACACTCTGAAGCTCCACTCTGAAGCTCCACTCTGCACTCTGAAGCTCCACTCTGCACTCTGAAGCTCCACTCTGCACTCTGAAGCTCCACTCTGCACTCTGAAGCTCCACTCTGCACTCTGAAGCTCCACTCTGCACTCTGAAGCTGCACTCTGAAGCTCCACTCTGCACTCTGAAGCTGCACTCTGAAGCTCCACTCTGAAGCTGCACTCTGAAGCTCCACTCTGAAGCTCCACTCTGAAGCTCCACTCTGAAGCTCCACTCTGAAGCTCCACTCTGAAGCTCCACTCTGAAGCTCCACTCTGAAGCTCCACTCTGAAGCTCCACTCTGAAGCTCCACTCTGCACTCTGAAGCTCCACTCTGCACTCTGAAGCTCCACTCTGCACTCTGAAGCTCCACTCTGCACTCTGAAGCTCCACTCTGCACTCTGAAGCTGCACTCTGAAGCTCCACTCTGAAGCTCCACTCTGAAGCTCCACTCTGAAGCTCCACTCTGAAGCTCCACTCTGAAGCTCCACTCTGAAGCTCCACTCTGAAGCTCCACTCTGAAGCTCCACTCTGAAGCTCCACTCTGATGCTCCACTCTGAAGCTCCACTCTGAAGCTCCACTCTGAAGCTCCACTCTGAAGCTCCACTCTGAAGCTCCACTCTGAAGCTCCACTCTGCACTCTGAAGCTCCACTCTGCACTCTGAAGCTCCACTCTGCACTCTGAAGCTCCACTCTGAAGCTCCACTCTGCACTCTGAAGCTCCACTCTGCACTCTGAAGCTCCACTCTGAAGCTCCACTCTGCACTCTGAAGCTCCACTCTGAATCTGCACTCTGAAGCTCCACTCTGCACTCTGAAGCTCCACTCTGAATCTGCACTCTGAAGCTCCACTCTGCACTCTGAAGCTCCACTCTGAATCTGCACTCTGATGCTCCACTCTGAATCTGCACTCTGAAGCTCCACTCTGCACTCTGAATCTGCACTCTGCAGCTCCACTCTGAATCTGCAGCTCCACTCTGCACTCTGAAGCTCCACTCTGAATCTCCACTCTGAAGCTCCACTCTGAAGCTCCACTCTGAAGCTCCACTCTGAAGCTCCACTCTGAAGCTCCACTCTGAAGCTCCACTCTGAAGCTCCACTCTGCACTCTGAAGCTCCACTCTGCACTCTGAAGCTCCACTCTGAAGCTCCACTCTGAAGCTCCACTCTGAAGCTCCACTCTGAAGCTCCACTCTGAAGCTCCACTCTGAAGCTCCACTCTGAAGCTCCACTCTGCACTCTGAAGCTCCACTCTGAAGCTCCACTCTGCACTCTGAAGCTCCACTCTGAAGCTCCACTCTGCACTCTGAAGCTCCACTCTGATTCTGCACTCTGAAGCTCCACTCTGAAGCTGCACTCTGAAGCTCCACTCTGAAGCTCCACTCTGAAGCTCCACTCTGAAGCTCCACTCTGAAGCTCCACTCTGAAGCTCCACTCTGAAGCTCCACTCTGAAGCTCCACTCTGAAGCTCCACTCTGCACTCTGAAGCTCCACTCTGAAGCTCCACTCTGCACTCTGAAGCTCCACTCTGCACTCTGAAGCTCCACTCTGAAGCTCCACTCTGCACTCTGAAGCTCCACTCTGAATCTGCACTCTGAAGCTCCACTCTGCACTCTGAAGCTCCACTCTGAAGCTCCACTCTGAAGCTCCACTCTGCACTCTGAAGCTCCACTCTGAAGCTCCACTCTGCACTCTGAAGCTCCACTCTGAAGCTCCACTCTGCACTCTGAAGCTCCACTCTGAAGCTCCACTCTGAAGCTCCACTCTGAAGCTCCACTCTGAAGCTCCACTCTGAAGCTCCACTCTGAAGCTCCACTCTGAAGCTCCACTCTGAAGCTCCACTCTGAAGCTCCACTCTGCACTCTGAAGCTCCACTCTGAAGCTCCACTCTGCACTCTGAAGCTCCACTCTGCACTCTGAAGCTCCACTCTGAAGCTCCACTCTGCACTCTGAAGCTCCACTCTGAATCTGCACTCTGAAGCTCCACTCTGCACTCTGAAGCTCCACTCTGAATCTGCACTCTGAAGCTCCACTCTGAAGCTCCACTCTGAAGCTCCACTCTGAAGCTCCACTCTGAAGCTCCACTCTGAAGCTCCACTCTGAAGCTCCACTCTGAAGCTCCACTCTGCACTCTGAAGCTCCACTCTGAAGCTCCACTCTGAAGCTCCACTCTGAAGCTCCACTCTGAAGCTCCACTCTGAAGCTCCACTCTGCACTCTGAAGCTCCACTCTGAAGCTCCACTCTGAAGCTCCACTCTGCACTCTGAAGCTCCACTCTGAAGCTCCACTCTGAAGCTCCACTCTGCACTCTGAAGCTCCACTCTGAATCTGCACTCTGAATCTGCACTCTGAAGCTCCACTCTGCACTCTGAAGCTCCACTCTGAAGCTCCACTCTGCACTCTGAAGCTCCACTCTGAAGCTCCACTCTGCACTCTGAAGCTCCACTCTGCACTCTGAAGCTCCACTCTGAAGCTCCACTCTGAAGCTCCACTCTGAAGCTCCACTCTGAAGCTCCACTCTGAAGCTCCACTCTGAAGCTCCACTCTGAAGCTCCACTCTGCACTCTGAAGCTCCACTCTGAAGCTCCACTCTGAAGCTCCACTCTGAAGCTCCACTCTGAAGCTCCACTCTGAAGCTCCACTCTGAAGCTCCACTCTGAAGCTCCACTCTGAAGCTCCACTCTGAAGCTCCACTCTGCACTCTGAAGCTCCACTCTGAAGCTCCACTCTGCACTCTGAAGCTCCACTCTGAAGCTCCACTCTGCACTCTGAAGCTCCACTCTGAATCTGCACTCTGAAGCTCCACTCTGCACTCTGAAGCTCCACTCTGAATCTGCACTCTGAAGCTCCACTCTGAAGTTCCACTCTGCACTCTGAAGCTCCACTCTGAAGCTCCACTCTGAAGCTCCACTCTGAAGCTCCACTCTCCACTCTGAAGCTCCACTCTGAAGCTCCACTCTGAAGCTCCACTCTGAAGCTCCACTCTGAAGCTCCACTCTGAAGCTCCACTCTGAAGCTCCACTCTGAAGCTCCACTCTGCACTCTGAAGCTCCACTCTGAAGCTCCACTCTGAAGCTCCACTCTGAAGCTCCACTCTGAAGCTCCACTCTGAAGCTCCACTCTGAAGCTCCACTCTGAAGCTCCACTCTGCACTCTGAAGCTCCACTCTGCACTCTGAAGCTCCACTCTGAAGCTCCACTCTGCACTCTGAAGCTCCACTCTGCACTCTGAAGCTCCACTCTGAAGCTCCACTCTGAAGCTCCACTCTGAAGCTCCACTCTGAAGCTCCACTCTGAAGCTCCACTCTGCACTCTGAAGCTCCACTCTGAAGCTCCACTCTGCACTCTGAAGCTCCACTCTGAAGCTCCACTCTGCACTCTGAAGCTCCACTCTGAAGCTCCACTCTGCACTCTGAAGCTCCACTCTGCACTCTGAAGCTCCACTCTGCACTCTGAAGCTCCACTCTGCACTCTGAAGCTGCACTCTGAAGCTCCACTCTGAAGCTGCACTCTGAAGCTCCACTCTGAAGCTCCACTCTGAAGCTCCACTCTGAAGCTCCACTCTGAAGCTCCACTCTGAAGCTCCACTCTGAAGCTCCACTCTGAAGCTCCACTCTGAAGCTCCACTCTGAAGCTCCACTCTGCACTCTGAAGCTCCACTCTGCACTCTGAAGCTCCACTCTGCACTCTGAAGCTCCACTCTGCACTCTGAAGCTCCACTCTGCACTCTGAAGCTCCACTCTGCACTCTGAAGCTGCACTCTGAAGCTCCACTCTGCACTCTGAAGCTGCACTCTGAAGCTCCACTCTGAAGCTCCACTCTGAAGCTCCACTCTGAAGCTCCACTCTGAAGCTCCACTCTGAAGCTCCACTCTGAAGCTCCACTCTGAAGCTCCACTCTGAAGCTCCACTCTGATGCTCCACTCTGAAGCTCCACTCTGAAGCTCCACTCTGAAGCTCCACTCTGAAGCTCCACTCTGCACTCTGAAGCTCCACTCTGCACTCTGAAGCTCCACTCTGCACTCTGAAGCTCCACTCTGAAGCTCCACTCTGCACTCTGAAGCTCCACTCTGCACTCTGAAGCTCCACTCTGAAGCTCCACTCTGCACTCTGAAGCTCCACTCTGAATCTGCACTCTGAAGCTCCACTCTGCACTCTGAAGCTCCACTCTGAATCTGCACTCTGAAGCTCCACTCTGCACTCTGAAGCTCCACTCTGAATCTGCACTCTGATGCTCCACTCTGAATCTGCACTCTGAAGCTCCACTCTGCACTCTGAATCTGCACTCTGCAGCTCCACTCTGAATCTGCAGCTCCACTCTGCACTCTGAAGCTCCACTCTGAATCTCCACTCTGAAGCTCCACTCTGAAGCTCCACTCTGAAGCTCCACTCTGAAGCTCCACTCTGAAGCTCCACTCTGAAGCTCCACTCTGCACTCTGAAGCTCCACTCTGCACTCTGAAGCTCCACTCTGCACTCTGAAGCTCCACTCTGAAGCTCCACTCTGAAGCTCCACTCTGAAGCTCCACTCTGAAGCTCCACTCTGAAGCTCCACTCTGAAGCTCCACTCTGAAGCTCCACTCTGCACTCTGAAGCTCCACTCTGAAGCTCCACTCTGCACTCTGAAGCTCCACTCTGAAGCTCCACTCTGCACTCTGAAGCTCCACTCTGAAGCTCCACTCTGCACTCTGAAGCTCCACTCTGAATCTGCACTCTGAAGCTCCACTCTGCACTCTGAAGCTCCACTCTGAAGCTCCACTCTGAAGCTCCACTCTGAAGCTCCACTCTGAAGCTCCACTCTGAAGCTCCACTCTGAAGCTCCACTCTGAAGCTCCACTCTGAAGCTCCACTCTGAAGCTCCACTCTGAAGCTCCACTCTGCACTCTGAAGCTCCACTCTGAAGCTCCACTCTGCACTCTGAAGCTCCACTCTGAATCTGCACTCTGAAGCTCCACTCTGCACTCTGAAGCTCCACTCTGAAGCTCCACTCTGAAGCTCCACTCTGCACTCTGAAGCTCCACTCTGAAGCTCCACTCTGCACTCTGAAGCTCCACTCTGAAGCTCCACTCTGCACTCTGAAGCTCCACTCTGAAGCTCCACTCTGCACTCTGAAGCTCCACTCTGAAGCTCCACTCTGAAGCTCCACTCTGAAGCTCCACTCTGAAGCTCCACTCTGAAGCTCCACTCTGAAGCTCCACTCTGAAGCTCCACTCTGAAGCTCCACTCTGAAGCTCCACTCTGAAGCTCCACTCTGCACTCTGAAGCTCCACTCTGAAGCTCCACTCTGCACTCTGAAGCTCCACTCTGCACTCTGAAGCTCCACTCTGAAGCTCCACTCTGCACTCTGAAGCTCCACTCTGAATCTGCACTCTGAAGCTCCACTCTGCACTCTGAAGCTCCACTCTGAATCTGCACTCTGAAGCTCCACTCTGAAGCTCCACTCTGAAGCTCCACTCTGAAGTTCCACTCTGAAGCTCCACTCTGAAGCTCCACTCTGAAGCTCCACTCTGAAGCTCCACTCTGCACTCTGAAGCTCCACTCTGAAGCTCCACTCTGAAGCTCCACTCTGAAGCTCCACTCTGAAGCTCCACTCTGAAGCTCCACTCTGAAGCTCCACTCTGCACTCTGAAGCTCCACTCTGAATCTGCACTCTGAAGCTCCACTCTGCACTCTGAAGCTCCACTCTGAAGCTCCACTCTGAAGCTCCACTCTGCACTCTGAAGCTCCACTCTGAATCTGCACTCTGAAGCTCCACTCTGCACTCTGAAGCTCCACTCTGAAGCTCCACTCTGCACTCTGAAGCTCCACTCTGCACTCTGAAGCTCCACTCTGAAGCTCCACTCTGAAGCTCCACTCTGAAGCTCCACTCTGAAGCTCCACTCTGAAGCTCCACTCTGCACTCTGAAGCTCCACTCTGAAGCTCCACTCTGAAGCTCCACTCTGAAGCTCCACTCTGAAGCTCCACTCTGCACTCTGAAGCTCCACTCTGAAGCTCCACTCTGAAGCTCCACTCTGAAGCTCCACTCTGAAGCTCCACTCTGAAGCTCCACTCTGAAGCTCCACTCTGAAGCTCCACTCTGAAGCTCCACTCTGCACTCTGAAGCTCCACTCTGAAGCTCCACTCTGCACTCTGAAGCTCCACTCTGAAGCTCCACTCTGCACTCTGAAGCTCCACTCTGAATCTGCACTCTGAAGCTCCACTCTGCACTCTGAAGCTCCACTCTGAATCTGCACTCTGAAGCTCCACTCTGCACTCTGAAGCTCCACTCTGCACTCTGAAGCTCCACTCTGAAGCTCCACTCTGAAGCTCCACTCTGAAGCTCCACTCTGAAGCTCCACTCTGAAGCTCCACTCTGAAGCTCCACTCTGAAGCTCCACTCTGAAGCTCCACTCTGCACTCTGAAGCTCCACTCTGCACTCTGAAGCTCCACTCTGAAGCTCCACTCTGAAGCTCCACTCTGAAGCTCCACTCTGAAGCTCCACTCTGCACTCTGAAGCTCCACTCTGAAGCTCCACTCTGCACTCTGAAGCTCCACTCTGAAGCTCCACTCTGCACTCTGAAGCTCCACTCTGAAGCTCCACTCTGCACTCTGAATCTGCACTCTGAAGCTCCACTCTGCACTCTGAAGCTCCACTCTGCACTCTGAAGCTCCACTCTGAAGCTCCACTCTGCACTCTGAAGCTCCACTCTGCACTCTGAAGCTCCACTCTGAAGCTCCACTCTGCACTCTGAAGCTCCACTCTGAATCTGCACTCTGAAGCTCCACTCTGCACTCTGAAGCTCCACTCTGAATCTGCACTCTGAAGCTCCACTCTGCACTCTGAAGCTCCACTCTGAAGCTCCACTCTGAAGCTCCACTCTGAAGCTCCACTCTGAAGCTCCACTCTGAAGCTCCACTCTGAAGCTCCACTCTGAAGCTCCACTCTGAAGCTCCACTCTGCACTCTGAAGCTCCACTCTGAAGCTCCACTCTGCACTCTGAAGCTCCACTCTGCACTCTGAAGCTCCACTCTGAAGCTCCACTCTGAAGCTCCACTCTGAAGCTCCACTCTGAAGCTCCACTCTGAAGCTCCACTCTGAAGCTCCACTCTGAAGCTCCACTCTGCACTCTGAAGCTCCACTCTGAAGCTCCACTCTGCACTCTGAAGCTCCACTCTGAATCTGCACTCTGAAGCTCCACTCTGCACTCTGAAGCTCCACTCTGAATCTGCACTCTGAAGCTCCACTCTGCACTCTGAAGCTCCACTCTGAATCTGCACTCTGAAGCTCCACTCTGCACTCTGAAGCTCCACTCTGAATCTGCACTCTGAAGCTCCACTCTGCACTCTGAAGCTCCACTCTGCACTCTGAAGCTCCACTCTGAAGCTCCACTCTGAAGCTCCACTCTGAAGCTCCACTCTGAAGCTCCACTCTGAAGCTCCACTCTCCACTCTGAAGCTCCACTCTGAAGCTCCACTCTGAAGCTCCACTCTGAAGCTCCACTCTGAAGCTCCACTCTGAAGCTCCACTCTGAAGCTCCACTCTGAAGCTCCACTCTGAAGCTCCACTCTGCACTCTGAAGCTCCACTCTGAAGCTCCACTCTGCACTCTGAAGCTCCACTCTGCACTCTGAAGCTCCACTCTGAAGCTCCACTCTGAAGCTCCACTCTGAAGCTCCACTCTGAAGCTCCACTCTGAAGCTCCACTCTGAAGCTCCACTCTGAAGCTCCACTCTGCACTCTGAAGCTCCACTCTGAAGCTCCACTCTGCACTCTGAAGCTCCACTCTGAAGCTCCACTCTGCACTCTGAAGCTCCACTCTGAAGCTCCACTCTGCACTCTGAAGCTCCACTCTGCACTCTGAAGCTCCACTCTGAAGCTCCACTCTGCACTCTGAAGCTCCACTCTGCACTCTGAAGCTCCACTCTGAAGCTCCACTCTGCACTCTGAAGCTCCACTCTGCACTCTGAAGCTCCACTCTGAAGCTCCACTCTGCACTCTGAAGCTCCACTCTGAATCTGCACTCTGAAGCTCCACTCTGCACTCTGAAGCTCCACTCTGAAGCTGCACTCTGAAGCTCCACTCTGAAGCTCCACTCTGAAGCTCCACTCTGAAGCTCCACTCTGAAGCTCCACTCTGAAGCTCCACTCTGAAGCTCCACTCTGAAGCTCCACTCTGAAGCTCCACTCTGCACTCTGAAGCTCCACTGAAGCTACACACCGCGCAGGGCAGCTCTGGATGCTGATGCGAGAGGCCAGCTGGGAGGCGCGCTGCTCGTCTTCCTGCTCGTGCTGACTCGGAGAGAAAACTTGTTTTCATTGGGAGAGCGGCCTTCAAAGACCCGGTCACTGCGCCTCTCCGAGTGTTTAGCTTGGGATAAAATGGGCGCAGTGTTGTGGTGATGACAGTAGAGCAAGGGAGGTGCCGGCAATGCCGGAACAGACTCGGGGGCGTTCCCGGCGTCGCGTGACGTCGGCAAAAGGGAAAGAATGTCAGGAACGCCCCCGTGTCTGGTCCGGCATTGACGGACAGGCCCCTCGTCCAATGGCAAGGCTCCGTTTACGGAGCCAGCCAATCAATGACGAGGGCCGACCCAAAGCACCCTACAGTTCTCAACAGGATTTCGCCTGCGCGAAAAGCTGCGCAGAGCGCAGCTTTCGCTAGGCAAAACCTAAAAATGAGTTAAAATACTTGGGTCATATCCTTAGTTATGAGGGTATCAAACCAAAGTTGAATTTGGTGAAAGCTATTTCTGACGCCCCTAAACCAGAAGAAAAAGACTCATTGAGATCATTCTTAGGTCTCAGTGAGTATTATTCACAGTTCATAGAAAATTATTCTGATATGGTTGAACCTTTAAGAGCTCTGTTATGCAAAGGACAACAATTTGTGTGGGAAGTTCAACTTGACCAATCTTTTGCAGACATAAAAAAGCCATTTTGAACGCACCTACCTTAAAACCGTTTGACACTAATGGTTCGAATATAATTAAGGTTGATGCCAGTTCGGTCGGCATAGGTGCCGTTTTTACTCAGAAAGTTGGTAAGCATGTCCACACTGTTGCTTTTATTTCCCGGCGGTTAACTGACACTGAAAAAAAATTACAGCACCATCGAAAGGGAGGCCCTCGCATGTGTATGGGCTTTAGACAAACTAAAAATGTATTTATGGGGAAGAATTTTGAATTAATTACTGATCATAAGCCCCTCACTTTCATGTTTGACGGTTATGGCAGAGGAAATGGGAAAGCTTCAGCCAGGTTAGTACGGCTACTTGCAAAATTGCAAGATTACAATTTCTCCATCAAACACATTTCAGGTAAGAACAACATCAGAGCCGATTTCCTTTCCCGTTTGCCCACCGAAAGTTCAGAAGTTCTAAGGGAGGATGAAACAGAATGTGTTGTTTCAAATGTAGAAATTTTGCAAGGGTCACACAATGTTATGTCAGAAAATGAGTGGATGAAAGCTATGGAAAATGATCCAGTTTTGACCAAAGTTAAGTTGTATATGTCTACCACATGGCCTCCTGTACGCAACCTAACTGCTGATCTTAAAGTCTTTTTACATGTGTCCGATGAGTTAAGTGTTGTTAAGGGGTTCCTCATGAGAGATTTACTTATTCCCCCATCAAAACTGAGGAATCAGTTAATCACAATGGCACATAATTCCCATCTAGGGTCCACCATGACAAAGAAAAGATTGAAAGAACATTATTGGTGGCCCGGGTTGGATCTGGATGTGAATTTGTATGATGATAAATGTAGTATCTGTATTGGGTCAGATAAACATTGGAAACCGAGAGTGCAGGAGATGTAAATGTGTAAATGTAAATGTGTTGGACTTGTAAAGCGCACAGCTGCCCGTAAGCGTCCCGGCGCTGGAGACCGCTGGGGAACCCGTCCTGGCTTTCCCTGTGAGATGGTCCCTTCTGGGTATCTCCAAGGTGAAACCAGGCATCCCCGGCGTCTGTGGGGGGCCGTTGTAGAGATGAGGCAAGCTGAATGCCCAGAGTTGCCGAGTGTGATCCCTGGTTAGAGTAGGCACCGAGGTGAGAATTGTCGAGTCCGCTGACCCTGGTCCACGACCCTGCCGCGTCGGGAATTGAACCCTGGTCCCGGGCCGTTCTCTGCTTCCGGGTCTGCCACCTCTAACCAGTGAGCCACACCACTCCAACTTGTGTCTATTTCCAATTCATCTTGGTTCAAGATTGCCATCGATATGGCCGGTCCTTTTCAGATACTAGAGCAGGATTCCAAATTCTTAATTGCTGTTAGTGACTACTACAGTAAGTGGATATATCATAAGTTTGTGCATACTATTGACTCAGACACTGTCATTGACTTTTTGGAATCGTGTTTTACCATTGAGGGAAGCCCACGCATTGTTGTGTCTTGACACTGGAAAACAGCAAACTTCTAACAAAATGATTGCCTTTTTAAACAAACATTGTATTCGTCAGGAGAAGACTGCGTTGTACTCACCTAAATCCAATGGTCAGATTGAAAGAGTCTATCGTTTCCTTAAGGACAGTGTCCAGTTGGCTTTGGCTTCCAGACTTCCAGTGAAGAAGTTCATTCAAGAAAGGGTGTTTGCCTACAACACTACACCCAACAGTGTTACTGGATTTTCTCCTTTGTTCTTGATGAGAGGAAGGAGATGTGAAAATGAGACTGTTCCAAAGCTCGCATGGTTTGAGAACTGTTTACCAACGACTGTGTCCATAAACGATGATCAGTTACAAGTCACTAAGAAAATTGTTGATTGCCAGTTGAAATCTAAAATGTATCATGACCAGGTACATAGAGCCGTTAACAAGGAATTCTGCAAAGGAGAATGGGCACTGATCAAAAAATCTAATACTCAGCTCAAAGGGGAATCTAGATTGACCCAGAAGAAGTTTCTGACGGCGCCGTTTGCCTCAGAAATCTTGGGTGGCGCAATAAGAGTGACGCTATAAAAATGAAGAGAAGTCAAGTGGATTTATGGTTCAAGGGTCAAAATGACAAGGCTATATATTAGAATGAATTTTCATGGCTTGTTACGTATTCAGGTGAAGATAGTGATCATTTAACTGTACATAAAGAAAATGTCTGTTATCCTCCGTTCAAATGCAGTATTGACAGCGATGTAAGTTTGTCTGACAGAGATACCTTTGCCGGCACAGGAAGTGAGTTGTGTAATGACACTGTTGAGGGTAAAAAAGAAAACTGTGATGTGGTTCCAAAACGGGAGCTTCCCATGTCTACTACAGTAAGAGGTGATATTGCAGAGTGTCATGGAGGTTGGGAGGGCACTTGCACCAGATATGGCAGAATATCCAAATTTCCCAAAGCATTTAAGGACTATGAATCGCATTAACTAGTCATTGTTAGAAAGAGAGATGTTGTAAGTCTAGTTTATTTCCTTGGCACTCCTCGTGCGTACTGTTCATTGGTTATTCCCCTTTGCGTCCATTGGAATGTTGCATTGGTATTTAAGTTACGTCACACCCTTCAGTACTGAGGTCCTTATTATCGACTCTGCGCAGTCGCTTCCTCCACTCTCCCCACAAGTTCGTAATTATTACAATAAATCTTATACATTCATAGAAAACATCTTTCTATGTTATCCATATATGGCATCACTACAGGTGGCAGAAGGTGATGCGAGATGTAGTCCATAAAAGTAATATCTTACTGATGACCAGTTCAATAGGCTTTTGCCTTGATGAAGGCAGAGGGTCTTGTGATAACTGTGCTGGTTTGTTTTTATTTATTTTTAATTGGAGGGTTAATTGTTAAATTACTAGAGAAGTTGAGATAATTATTCAAACCACTAGATGGCACCAAAGTCATTGTTCAGAAGAAGCGGAATCAATGTCCACACTAAAGAAGCCAATGCAAAACTGTGTTGAAGTCTTAGCAAGAAGATATCTTTCTTTGTGTTTAAGCGTGTTGGCCATTTGGGGGAAACGGGAATTCAGAGATCATTTCATTTCACTCTGTGGTGAAATGTTTCTATTATTCCAGGGCGGCCGCTGCATTTTAGGCCTCCTCAGATACTCAATCAGTCATCAAGCACTCTAGATACCGAAGGAGAACAGCTAGCTGGTAGTATATTTCAATTCAAGATGGCTATGCGTGTGCTTCAACACCCTTGCATTTCAGGGCACAGCAGACCTCGTGGCCAGTTTCTCTCAAGGCCCACTTAAAGGAACAGCGTCGTGCCAACTAGATCCAGATAAGGAAGGGGTCTTCAGGACAGAGCTTCTTCAGATGCCTTCTGATGATGTTGTAAGGCACTGACCAAGGTTCGATGGACAGGTTGGCACATGCAGGATCTAACTTAGGAGAAAGAAGTGCTTCAGATGTGGCCGAGATTCCTGGAGTCCTCTGCATATCATGTGTGTTGATTTGAGCTCCAGAGTTTTATCCGGAGCGGATAACTCTGCTGGCAGCTGGCTATCTTTGTGTCACCAAGCATCGAAAGGAGGTGCTCAGGACCTCCCAGGGTATGTAAAGCAGCTGATACCTGTGTCCTTACACTCCCCAAGCAGGACTGTGTTAAGCTAGAATTCGTGGAGTTAGATAGGGCAGTGAGTGCACTCTCCTGAGTTTGAGATCTAGTCATCAGATTGGGTCCCAAGAAGGACGCCCATCTAACTGGTTTACCTTCAATTTTCATACGGCGTAGAAGTTCAATTATACCTCCTTGAAGTAGTGGTGCAGATTATATGGTGAAGTTGAAAGCACCAAATGAAAGGCCATGTTCAATGCACTAATGAGAGGTCTGAAAGAGTTGATGAAAGATCTCCTTTCAGGCAACCATCTTAGACGCTATTGAAATTCAGAAGTAGAAGCCATAATTATTTAACAAGTTCAGTTTCTTTTCACCAGTTAGTGGTTACACCTTAATTTTGAGAGAACAGAAAGAAGAGAAACTACTAATTGCAATGGGCAATCGATGTTAGAGGTTTTTGGGTTTTCTATTTGGTTTCAGCTTGAGAATTTTTCCTTTTAAGTTAGCGTGGCCTATGAAATAAATTCTTATGTGGATTTGGGCCGATGGGGTCACTCTGGGAGAATGGAGAGATTAGTTAAGGTAGGGTCTTGTGAACTTCTCCATCAGCTACGTAGCTAGTCTGAAGTAGAATTCATAGTTCTCACCCTTCTCAAGAAGTTTGGCAGATTGTTATGGCCACAACCTACTATGATACAGGCAGGTATTCGGTTCCAGTCCGGTATGCACGGTCTAGAGGCAAACATTAAATCAAAGGATTATATATAAGCATGGCCACCTTGTTATTAAATGTAGCTGCTCCTCGTATTGGGAGTAGTACCATGGTGCACATTATTTCCACTAAAGCCTGTATATTCAGTCCTTAATCTTACTTTTATTATTATTTTTTTTTATATAGGTCACTAGTACACGGCTCGATGATCCTTGAATTTATTTTTGATGAACAATTCTAGAATTTGTTCTAGAAGCGATTGAAAAACCTTAGCTCAGATCCAAGGGATATAGGGTATGATCGCAAAGAAAACTTGTTTAGTGGAATCTATGGAGTACTTTCCTCTAACAATCTCGCTGTAACCGTGAGCTTCACATCAACCCCCAATGCATTTCGGACCCCGTGGTCTTTCTTCAGAAGGACAGCTAGAAATTTAAACAAGCATTGGCATGCCCAATAGGTCTCGATTTTGGGACCTTATCAGTATTTAGTTATGCAGCAGAATATCCTTGGTGCAACAATATCAACCGTTGCGTGTCAATGAGGCCCTAAGTTCACTTGTCCAATCATTGATGCGGCTCAGGGATTGGCGTGGAACGAGCCATTTACAGAAACAGTAATTACAGGTTGCACGCTGATCGACATATAGATACTGTAGAGGGGCAACCCAGCAGCTTTGGGTTATTTGCAATGTGCAGAGCCCCTGTGCTCTGATTAAGAAATGTCTTTCTGATTACAACTTCACATCACAAATGTGGCAGTGAAGATCCATTTACAGCCAGGGGTTCAACGGTTGTCACAACAGAAGGTGCAATTATCCTGCATGTGCGATGCCCTAACAATTGTACACAAATGACATGGTGATCATTCTGTTGTGACGTCGGCTTGTTGCAACGAACAATAGACAGCGGAAAATAAGTCTGTCTCTGCCTAGAGCACATTTTTTCCTCGGAGTTTTATATAGCGCGAACCTGCCCTTAAAGTATTGGATATCAGAGCACTTTACATTAGCACCGTTTGCGTTACATAAGTACACATTAATTTTTGTTTGGCACGTTTTGTTTGAGAGTGGATGCGAATGGTTGGGGTTTTTTTTCTTTTCTGTGTCATTGTATAAAAAAAAAGCTTGTGGGTGAAAAAAAGCTTTAACCATGATGCAACTAAAAAAGAAATGTGAGGGGTAGGAGGAAGGTGAGGGGGTAAGAGAAAGGAGACCCATGAGAAGAAAACTAAACAAAATGCAGACATGGCTACCAGCAGTTTCCAGGAAAGTGATGAAATGCAACTTTCTTTGGAGTCATGTCTGAAAAAGACAGCTGCAGGAAGCTCCTGCGTCCATCTAAAGATCTGAGCCCTGCCGTGGTTCCTAGCTAGCACATGCTAAAGGCCAGCCCTGGTTAGCCATTCATCCTGCGCAACGAAGAACAGAGGCGTGTATACAGAAAAACAATTATGACAGAATTACTCTGACAAGAGGTTGCATGACCCGTTAAAGCAATGTACAAAACGGCTCTGTCCCTATATGTTGGGAGTTTGCGATTTAAGAGGGCCCCAAATTACATCTCCTAGGTTGGCTCGTATTGCTACTACATGCTACCCCCCCCCCCCTCCCCCCTCCCCCATTGCCGCCACCCTTAGAGATGATTTCTTGCAGTGTGGTCCTGAATAAAGTGTTCAGATAAAATACATTTTCCACACCGAAAAGTATGTGGACCGAACATCAAGTGGTCTCAGCCTTCAACATTTCGACGGCTGAAAAACAAACTCATTCCCCTTGTTTTATTATTTTTAGGTTTCGCCGCAGGCGAAATCTAATGTTTACAGTATTTGTGTGTTGTCCCGCCCTCTCTTTCCATTGGCTAGCTCCATAAATGGAGGCTAGCCATTGGAAGAGAGATCTGCTCGTCATTCTGTGAGCAGATTCATGGGCGTTCCCGCGATTTTTACTCATCCCGCCCCTTTGCGATCGTCATGCGGCGGTGGGCGGTTGTTTAGTTATAAAAAAATTTCAAGCTTTGTTTTCGCCATTTTTAAAGTGTTGTTTTCAGGGGTGGGTTGCGCGATGTCCCGCTCTCCGTTCCTGCCCCCCCTCCCGCTGTCCGTGTGCCCGTTCCTGCCCCCCCCTCCCGCTGTTCGTGTGCCCGTTCCCGCCCCCCCTCCCGCTGTCCGTGCTCCGTGTGACTGCTATTGTCGGCGGTTACTTCCCTGGATGTTCGTTTGTTTGGAGATTGCATTAGTGCTGTACTCTTAATTCCATCTCAGGGACAGCATAGGCCTATGTTCGTTTATTTATGTTCTTTTTTCGGAATCTGTGTTTCCGAGGTTATTAGCCTTTCCTGTACTCTTCCCCCGCTCTTGTGCTCCGCCCGGCGGCCGGGTTTTGCTCCGCCGTCCGGCCGGGCACAGCCACAGTCATCAATAAGGCAATTAAAATATATACGTCAGGCAACAACCAAAGGCAATTGAGTGAAAAGGTCCTCGGTTTATTTTTGAGGGCATCAGCACACACAAATGTTTCTGCAAGGCGGAACAGGTAATTTGTTTAATACTTTTGACTTAACGTTTTGGTACACAATTAGCGACATGATGAATGACTTGTGGCAGTGCCTTTTGACAGGTTAAACACCTCATAGCAAGCAAAGGCCATTCACGTACATCGTATGCTGTGGCAGTAGAATCTCTAAGATTGGCATTCCTCCTAGGTCAGGAAAATCTCACCTATCCAGGGAACTGAACCACTTTGGTGTGGTACTTAGCAGTGCGCAAAACACTAGACGGTGCCCCGTTGAACATGGAAAAACGCAAACGTCTGTGCTGTTCTAGTATGCCAAGCAAGCACCATTATCTGAACCAATCAAAATAGTAGTAACTGGAGGCCTCGGATATTAGTTCATGTATTAGTGCTTTACCAATGTGAAGGGTGCAGGGACTGGATGGTAGCTGGTGCTGTCCAACACTCAGTCATACTGTCTTGCCTGAGTGAGCATGTGCACCTTTTACTTCTCGAGTGTGGTTCTTAATATTGATTTTTTTTCTAGAGCATGTAAATCATACTTGCGTTCTGCAGAGCTCGTATTTTCTTTACATTTTTCCAATATATTTGAGACCGCACTCATTTAATATATTTTTCAGTAATGAATAATTAGTCCTGACCTGTCTTCTGTGTTTATTGTTCCACTGGATTATCGATTCTTGCTGTTGGTACTTAATAATCATTGTGATACTGCAGTAATAAGCAACAAAGATGTGTCACCTAGCCCTGTTCTTTGCAAGGACCTACTTCCTCTTCTAGTCTCAGCTCAAATGTTGGTGCCTTTTGTGTCTTTGAATTTCTTTTAGACCAGGAGTCACCTTCTTTTAAACCAGCTGCCATTACCCAATCTATAACAGTGCTGTTTTCTCCATGATTTCTCTGACTTTTCTGTATACCTCTCCCGCTGTCCGTGCTCCGTGTGACTGCTATTGTCGGCGGTTACTTCCCTGGCTGTTTGTTTGTTTGGAGATTGCATTAGTGCTGTACTCATAATTCCATCTCAGGGACAGCATAGGTCTATGTTCGTTTATTTACGTTCTTTTTTCGGAATCTGTGTTTCCGAGGTTATTAGCCTTTCCTGCACTCTTCCCCCACCCTTGTGCTCCGCCCGGCGGCCGGGTTTTGCTCCGCCCGTCTGGCCGGGCACAGCCAGCCACTCTTCCCCTGCCCTTGTGCTCCGCCGGCCGGGCACAGCCAGCCACTGTTCCCTCGCCCTTGTGCTCCGCCCGGCGGCCGGGCTTTGCTCCGTCGTCCGGCTGGACACAGCCTGGTGTTTTTACCTCCTTGATTCACGGACCGGAGCTGTCTCCCGTTTGGTGAATCCTTTCCCATTGGCAGTGGTACAGATCCAGAGGGGATCTTGCGTGGACCAGAGGTGGTGTGTTTTCAGGACGCTACTACATAGAATCACGGTAACAGCGTATTACGCTGCCTTAACTTACCTTATGTTGGGGAGATTATTGGGACGTATGACTAATATTACCAATTATATGTAATGACCTGAGCAGACAGCAAGATAGAGACTCGCACTTCTCTGCCCTCTGTCTCTACAATCGCGATCTGCCCGCTTTTCCTCTCTCACCCTTTTTGGTTATTTTACTTCGTCCTTGCCTTCTCTTTATTGCCTTTTTCTCTCCCACTCCTTCTTTTCCCTCTTTGTTTGCCTGCAGTCATTCTGTTCTCTTCTCTCTCCTGCCTCCCCTCTCGCACTTTTCTTTGCCTCCTACTTTATTCCTCTCTTTCTCCCTCTCTCACTGCCACACGGGCCTGTGCCTCCTTGAAGGGCCCTGCTTGACACACGGCTCTTCCGGTTGCAACACACAAAACCTCCCCCTTTCAGTGGAAAAGACTAAGGTTTTGTTCCTAAAGCAGAAGGGGGGTCTCAAATCTATGATTTCGCTTTTATTTTTTGCAAGCTTAAGATAGTCAGCGGGGTGGGGTGACGCCGGCCTCCTAAAAACGGGCCCTGAAATGATTGCTCTGTTCTGTGGCCGAGGCCTCCTGATTTGCATGAAAACGCCTTGTGGGTTTTAAGGAGTGTCTGGGCTCGCGGGCCTCAGCCCAGGAAACCCCACAGTGCACATACATCTTGTAAGGAGAGATTAAGCTAATGGCAATGTAAATGACAATGCCATTTATTTATCTGTTTTCAAAACCAACACATAAATACACATTTTGTTATTTACAATGCCAATAGCTAACTTTTCCAAAGGCGAAACCATTGCATTGTAAATGCTCGTTTTGTATATGTGGTTGTGCTGAGACATGGAATGATAGGTGGGTCTGCTGGGGTGTATGAATGAGTGCAGGAGGGGGGTCTTATATTTGTACATCTCTAGATGTGTTTTTTATACAGTGTGTGTTAAATAAATGTTCTACGTTGATCTAAAAGTACAATCAACTTTATAAAACCAATGAATATATGAAAACATTTATCGAAACTGAGTTGACTTGAAACAAACACTATATGAAAAATGTTTAATGAAAAGGAAAGAAATGTTTTATTATGTATGTCCAGTATTAATGTTCCTTCTGTTTCAGAACATATAGTACTGCTTAAACATATAGAAGAAAAACATGTCAATTGGGAATTTTCTCTGGTTTTCTCGGTCCTAGTTAGCAATCATGTCTTTAAAATAAATATACAGTCCCATCACAGTTCAATTTAAGTCTTTTACTGGCCATTTTTCAGAAGACACGGAATATGGTTTACCTATATGTTCTGTAGTGCACTAATGTTTCACCCGATTGTTCCTTCCGAGTATACATGGGCACAAAATTCGTACTGGCTAGTATAAATCATTAATTACCTAACAAAAGATATTGAATGGGATATAATGACTCTTTTCTAATTAGCAGAGCTGAAAAATCAAAATTGACATTCGCACATCTGCTTCAGTGGCATTACTAATTACGCTAGCATTCCGTTTTCCCCATTTGCTCGGTAACAAATATGTGCATTGCGTCGACCCAGGTGTTTTTATTTGTTTATGGTACATCAAGTGCTACTGTAATTATGCGGTTCGAGAGCAGAGTATGGTCCTCAGAATTATGGATTTACTGCACTTGCCGATAATTAAGCGGCTCCTTCGTAATTCGCACAGGACAACAAAAATAATGGTTTCTATAGGAAATATACAAAACTTTCCTAAAAAGTGCCACACCTGGTTTATCGCAGTGGTAGACCCTTTACAAAAGTTCACTTGTCCCATTCTGTGTGCTGGGGGCTGTATCTGGGTGTTCAACAGGTAGTAACGAAAAAACATTTGCCAAGTCTGCATTAATGTTTATTAAAATGACAGCATTGTGCATTAATACCGTCAGAGAACGTCCCGCATTAGCCCCATAATCTGCCTTTTCTTGCTGCATAATTAAGTCGACCCTTCCACATAATTCCAGTGTCCATGGTTATGTTTAGTTAGATTCTAAAACTGTTCAAATTGTCTGAATAATTGCTTTAGAATCGTTGCCCCCACCAGGGCTGGGCACCGAGTCATGTCTCTAGCAACCAACAAGCACAGGCGGATTTGGAGAGGTGCAGTATTCCCATCACAGATGAATCACACGGTTCCTTAAAATAAAGCAGGTGAGACGGGAGATCAAAGTCTTTGAGGAACATCTTTTGAGTCCAGGCAACTCTTTCCACACCTCTTTGATATGTGCAGTACATGTAGTTCAATCAGACGAGAAGAGGGAAATAGGAGGCCTCTTATAAGATCTCAATCAATGGAGAAGGCTCGCTTTACTGCAACTTGTGCGTGCTTTCACACCTTATAAATATTTAACACGGCATCCGAGCATTTGAATGCTAGAAGCACACAGCTAAAGACTAGCATGTGCCAGAGGTTTGGGAGTGCAGCACCCCCTGCTCGCAAATTAATGTAGGTGAAACGTCTACTCTCTTTTAATCAAGTTTTATTTTTATTGCCTGTCTCATTGTCCGTTTTTCACACATACCTGGGCGTAAAAATACATCATTTTCCAACATGTGGGAAAACACAGCAAAAAAAGCTGATGATGTTTCTGTCTTCTAGATTAACGAAACTGACTAATAAGAATGCCCCACAAACTGTACATTTCAACATGCTTATATGATAGATGTCAACACCAAATACAAGGGGTCATTTTGCAACAGACCTTGGAAGAATGAGCAGCCGTCCCGTCCCGGCCCTGCAAGGATTCGTCCTTCTGAACTACTAGCTTCTTTGTGGCGTTCAGTTACGCAGAACGCGGGAACACCAGTTATTCTAAACAAGAATTTGCAATGTAATCGGTCCGATTGCATTGCAAATGCTTACGTTTAAAACTGAGCAGAGCGCCGCTTCACGGACACCGCACTCGGGTTCTTTATATATTTCTTAACTTCAACACTGAGCGCGGTGTCCTTGAAGCGGGCGCTGCGTTCAGTGCTAAAGTTAAGAAATATATAAATAAACAGAGGGCAGTGTCCGTGAAGCGGCGCCGTGCTCAGTTTCAAAGTTTAAAAAAACAAAAGTAAAAAAAAAAAAAAAGAGTGGCAGAGCGTTTCCCTTGCGGCAGCGAGCCAAAAGGCACCATGTGTTTGCAAGTTAATTACAAACATATGGTGTCAAAGCTCGCTCCCGCAAGGAAATCGCCAAACGTGCACGTGTTCCCATTGAAAGCAGTGCAACACGTGCATGTTTTTAGGGCGAAAGTGAATCCATTTCAAAAGGTCTTTTTCCTATGAAGCGTATGCGTGCTGTGTAGGCGAGACCTAAAAACAGCCTATTAAGCACATCAGCCTCACGCCTATGGTTCATGATGGGAAGGCCCATAACTGCAAAGAAAACCAATTTTATAACACCTTGTGAGTGTTCTGGTGCAACAGCACATGACAAGAAACACTAATCCAGAATACTGTACCAAACAAAAATAAAATAAAGTGTCACCAGAAAAACAAACTCTAAAATGTGTGTGCTCACAACAACAAATAGGATTGACATCACCAACCACTGCCATTATACCACCGGTGTAATTGTCGAGACAAGAAAAACTTCTATAGACATAATCGCACTCTGCATTCAGATCTCGTGTATACCTAAAAACTGGAGTATTACAGATTGTGGTGAAGCTCAGACAGACACAGACTAAAACGCCGATGTATGGTCATGCACAGACATATGAATCACGTATCGATAGCGGCAATTACAACCAATATTAATGACTGGTGCGGAAAGATGCAAAGATGTCAAGAATAAAAAACTTCCTTAATACAACTGTCATAAACAGTAAAAATAAAGAAAACCCTTAAATCTCCTATGATCAAAGATATACAGTGAAAGTTAATTATCTCGCAACATTAAGAAAAACTGGAGTGCGCAGAAGACACTACACACCAGGTTCTGTTATAAATCCACCATGTTATTAAGCCGTATCATACTTTTAAACTGCAGGGCATCCTAGGGTTTACTACTATCATTTTTGGGCACATTATTTAAAAATATATTCCTCGCACCATGCTTCAATCTCTAAATTCTCGTATGGCAGATTGGGGTATTAAAAATTATATAAAATTATGAGATGTCCAGACACTGCAGTAACGGGGGCTGGTAGATTTCGGCGTTTCTGTGAAACATTAGGCTTCGCACCATGCTACCAAAGGGAACTGTGTATTTCAGATACCTGTATTGTTTCCGATTTGTATGAAAGTTGCCCCTCAGGCTCTGTCTGCGTGGCCTTAAAAAAAAAAAGCTTGAAACTGGAGAGTACGGAGTGTTTACAGCTGTAACCACGAAGAGGGTAGAAGGAAACACCACCCTCCTCGGCTGCATGCGTTTTGGCTTTCTCTCTAATATAGACTGGGTAAGTCTGGTATGTGTAGAGTTGGTTTTTCCTGAAATTTTTCATGCAAATTTCTGCTGCCCCAATAATTTCTCTTCTTCTGCCTCTTGTACCCTTTCTCTTAAGTCCTTCACTTCATTTTCCAAATTATCAATTGGTATCTCTTGTGTTTCAACTGGCTCCATTAGCACGCCCACATGCAGCTTAAGCCTGTTCTTCGAGCAGAACTATGGGTTCTTTACTACCTTGGCTTGATCTCCCTTCTAATGAGCACACAGTTTGGTATTGGTCATAATCATTGCAGAGAACAATTGTTGGATGTGGATGCATGATCCCAAAGAGGAATTAGGGAGTGCAGAGAAAACATTCTTGAAGCAGAGTTTGTAATCAACCAAAGGCAAAGTTGGGGATAATTTTCTCGTTCATGTGTTTTGGCATAACTCAAGACTCCGTAAAAGAACAAAAAGTGAAGAAAACAAGTAATATTATACTTCTACAGAAACCTCAAGTAAGACTATAGACAAAATCAAGCCGAACCAAGATCAAAGAGGTAAGCGGAGTAGTGTAGTGGGATTCAGGGAACAGAATCTAGGCATTTATAATGGACACTAATGTTGTTTGCCTTTCAGGAGTCAATCTTTGCCTGTCAATTCTTTCTACTCTCCATTAAACCCTCCCCCTTCCTTCCAATGGAGGATAGTCCAAGGTGCTGCCCTTAACCACTTGTCAAAGTTATTGATTTTCAGGTAGGATTGTATATATATATATTGACTAGAAGAAATTGTTCGAAAAAAGTATAAAGAACATATCATCCTTGACAAAGATCATTTTTTTTTTAGGAGGATCTACCCCCTGGAGCCCCTTCCCTAAATCCCTGCTCCTTAGCCTTACTTTGGCATGTTGGTGTAAATACACTATAAGCAGACGTATCGAGGTGCGGGTAGCTACATTCTGCTGCCACAAGTATTCAAGGGCCTTGACAGAAATGGTGTTAGTTAGTTAACGTTTTCTTAAAAATTAGACAAAGGAATAATCAGTGATCCTAAATTTCTTTGTAATAATTGAAATGAAACACATTTATAAAGTGCATGGCTACTCCAACAGGAGTGTCCCAGCGCTAATCAGTCCACAAAACTGCCCCCAAAAAAAATTGCAGCAGCCAAGGCAAACCTATCTAAAAAGCCACATTTTAATGCTCTTCCAGAACAAAAGTTCTGAATCGGCTAGGTTCAACTGAAGCGGAAGAGAGTTCTACAACTTCGGTCTGAGGAAGCCAAAAGAGCACCCCCCCCCCAATCCGAACTCTTCTCATTCTGGAAACGTTCGCTAATAAAGTATCAGAGGATCTAAGACATCTAGAAGGAAAATAGGGAGAAATAGGAGAATGCAAGTAAGCTGCGCCTGTCTTTCTAAAAATCCTGTAATAAAAGACCAGAGCTTTCAAGCTGTTTCTTCACCAGAAGCCATAATTATGTATATCTTGAAAGTTATATCAGTAGAACATAATTATGAATGATATCTTGAAAGTTATATTGGTAGATAGGCCTAAGATGCAATAAAGAAAATAGTGATGTGTAACGTAAAAAATAGTCCCGGTCTTCTATAAATACTCACTATTAAAAGTTGAATCCAAATTAGAAATGACGGTGGAGAAAAAAAAGAACTGGTGAATCTTTTTCAGTCTGGTTGAGTTTGTATTCCAAGATCATTTGACAACTCATGATTTTGAGCACAACATCCATTGACTAATAGGGAGTTGAGAGGTGGTCCGAAAAATTATCTGCAACGGAAGCTATTTTAAAAGCTGTATCTTCATCAGGCATAGCTTCAATGAATTCAGAACCACTGAACACCTCAGGCCATTTGTGTAATACTACAATACTTTAATAGAAAGAAGTACTCTTTCTAATTAGAAAAAAACAATGTTATCTTTTAAAAGAACTATGTATACGGTATGGAGGTGGATTGAAATCTTTAGCTATGATTATGTTGCACTATAGAATAGAAATTAACTTTTTGTTTTTACACGCAACTTGAGTTGCATCTGATAAATCTACATTAAATTTTACGGGCACTGTTCTAGCTGGCAATCTCTTTATTAAATTTCATGCAAGTTGGTTAATGGTGGGAAAACTGGAGCACCCTAAATAAAAGTATTTGTTCCCACGTTAAGACCCATATGAATTTGTACTCTCTGCTACAGCAAAAACTGCCAAATGGGATTACACCAAACAGGGTATGAAGACAGAACTTTAGTCAGAACAGGTCCCTTTTGTTGGTTGTGAGTGTGTTCAGTAGTTGTTTTGTCAAAGCCGGATCTGGTGGCTCAGTGGACTAATGCTTCCACTGCAGGGACCTGTGTTCCACCTCATGGTCAAATTTCAAATCCTGGTGGGTCCACTCAGCCTTTCATCCATCTGAGGTCAATAAAATGAGTACCATTGAGTTCGGTAACAATAAACATCTGTTATTCAGCGCCAAGATACCTATGGGTGAACATGCCCCTCACAAATACACATGTTATGTTATGTTATGTTAAAGGGCTAATTTTATATATTTAAACCATTAGCTTTGTGTTGGAACCTGGGATGTCAGGTCACCTAGGGTAGCCTGGCCTAGGGTAAGACATGCATTTCAGAGGCACAAGTGTGAAGGTTGCAAACCACCCAGCAGTAAATCCACGCAATGACACTTAAAAAGGACACTACACCAATTTGTTATGAAAATATGTACTGGTTTATAAAAATAATATACTCTGCTCTTTGGTTTCAAAATTTACAACTTAGGCATTTCAGTTTGTCTTGGAAGCATTAACTATACTTTTAAATTCTAAAACATATTATCAATCAGCATTTGCAGTACATTAAATTTGGTCAGACCTCCTAACCAAAACTGGCAGGTAACACTTATACTCCAATAAATTAGTTATGCATTTACTGTACTCTGCTTTACTCTTCGGCAACTTCTCTTCACAGCATTACTCTAGGAGAGAAGATCAGCACTTCTAGATTGGCTAAATTAAATCATTAATCAACAACAATAGTGCATTTTATCAGACTCCAGCCTTAGTTAGAAAAGGTTACTACTAAGTGCACTATACTTGTCTCCCACAGCAACAATAACCCCCTCTCCGTGATGCACAGTCACTGAGGATTTCCTCAAGATACTCCCCACTTTATGTAACACAGCTGTGGAAACTAACAGTGTCTGGGTTATTCTCTGATAACCTCTAGCGACACTCTCCCCCTTCAGTACACCTCCTTACTTGGGCCAGAATAGGCGGTGGTAGTCTTGTTGTGCCAAGGGACGTGGAAAATCACTGGGCAGGACAAAAGGGAGCCACACGCTATCAAGATTCCTCAGCCTCTGGGGCCCCTCAGCTTTCCTCTGCGTGGCGCCAAAATCCAGAGTCACAGTTACCGCCGAGTCTCCTCAGCCGCTTTTGGCCTGCACAGATCTCCCCTCCCGCTCACACCAGCCTCACTATGGGCCGCTCGAGCAGGGGAGAGAAGTTCCCTTTTTCCTCCGCCGCCGGGGGACTCCTGGCGCTCCTCCTCAGATCCTCCTCGCTCTGGCAAGGGACGCGCTATACTTCTGGGCCTGCGCGAGGCGCTCACACTGCACCGCCTCTCACCTCGCTTCCAGACCCGCCTCCGCTCCCGCCTTCCACCGCGCTGGCTCCGCTGGCGAGACGCTGCTTCTTCCGGGCCTGCTCGGTCCTAGGCCCCTCCTGCACAAAGGAGTGGGATCGCTTGGGGCATGCGCGGTAGCGCTCTGTGAACTTCAAATCTGGGGCATATTCTCCACGACGCGGCCGGTGCCCCGGGGTCCCACAGACGGCGAGATCAGCGCCGCCTCATGAAAACCGGCACCCTTCACCTACAAAGCGCCTCTTCAGCCACCACTCGGCGCCGCTCCCCACGCTGACACAGGGCAGAACAGCCCGATCTCTCCTGGCCACTGCTCCCTCAGCGCCCGCTGCTCCTCTTAGATGGCGCTCAACCACTGAACTAGGACAGCTCACCAGGCGCTGGCTGCACTCCGCACAGGTGAGAGATGACTCTCTGTGGGGTAGTTAAGCGAGGGGACAGTCGCTGAAACCAGGGCAGGATGGTATTGAGGACTAAATAAAAGGGTGGGGGCCACAAGAATTAGCCCTCCTCCGTTTGAGGGAATCACAGCAGAAGTCCTTTCACTGGGCAGAGGACTGCACCCCACAATGCTGTAGTCTCCTTCTCCTGTCCACCTCCCTATTCTTTCAGTCCAGGGATTAGACAGGCGCCCAGGGTCTCCCTTAAACTTCCACAGCGGGGACAAGACAAGGATCCCAAAGGAGGAGTAGAGAAGTGGATTAATTAGGCTGCTTCCTAGTTCAGGAACTCAACCCTTTCACTAGCCTCCCCCCACCTTCCAAGATAGCCTGTCCTCCAGCTGACTCTCACAGGTAGACAAAATGGTCGCCCCGCATTCCGCCTTATATAGGCTGCCCCTCAGTGGTCCAGAATGGACCAGAAGGTTCTGGAACGCCCTATACTGGTCTATGGGCAAGTTCTGGGTTTGGCAGTTAAGGCAGTTGGTAGCCACCATTTTGTGTGGTTCCAACTTTTCCTGTCAGAACAGGCCTCTGGGCCTGAGGTGAAAAAATATGAGGGGGAAAAAGAACACCTATCCCCTTGACCAACACCTAGAAAAAGCTAGTGGACACAAAAATTATTAAGGGTATGAGGGGCAAAAAGGGGACAAAATAAATAATAAATTGGAGGAACTACGCAAAAAAAAAACAGACAGGTCTAACACTTTGCAAACTAAAATGACTCACCATATTAACGTTTTATCCAAGTACACATTTCCAATAGGAAACTCACATAAAACATCGGGATCACATTTCTCTAATTTCAGTATCTGCCTTGTGATTGTGGCAGTGTTCTGTAGATTTTTGTGTGATTCTCTTTTTGAACCTGTTTTGTGTGATAGGCTCTCAGTATCATGGAATAGATAAGATGAGGATTTTATCTGCTGGCAAGATGGCCTGAGCACAAGACAACAATGCAAGGAAACTAACCTACTACAGTATCAATATTCGGTCTTAAGCTAACATCTAGGTGTGAGGGCCACAGGTTAAAGTACACCTTTTGATGTTGCCTAGTAAGTGCATTCATCAGTGCTCTGCTTTTTCAAACAACTTTATTTATGGAAAAAGAAAAATGTTTATTACAAATTATTGTTGGGAGATCTACCACAACATATTTCACGTTGGGTATTAACACCATATAATTTGGAACATTCCTTTTTACAATGTACAATAACCCAATTATAAGACGAATTTAGTATGTTTTACTCGCCCAGCAGTAGTGGTCGGTCCTGTGCTCCGGTTTTAAGATCCTGTGTAGTTGTTTCCCTTTAATGTGTTTGACTCCAATAAAGGTTGTGGCCAACTTCCTAGATTCTTGTTAAGATCCTGGCCACGCTTAATATAAGCAAATGTGCAGTTGAAAAGTGTGTATTTATGTTCCTGCTTACTGCTACTTCCACTTCTATATAGATTTCTATGAGCAAAATAAATATTGTCAGAAACTTGAATTATAAAAAAAATCTCTTGCATTTGGGACTGTCCTCTGAAGACTGATGAAGGCAGTTCACAAACAAGTTCACTACTCATCCATTTACTAAATCACCTATTTCAGTCATATGTTGGTGAACCCTCTTGAAATAAAGTAGGTCACAGTCCGACACGTCCTCCTAAACAAGCCTTGGCATAGCCAATAGGTCTCGCCTTTGGGACCTTATAAGTGTTTAGCCATGCAACAGTTGATGTTGTTGTACCAAGGATATTGTGCCGAATAACTAAACACTTATAAGGTCCCAAAGGCGAGACCTAATGGCTATGCCAATGCTTGTTCCTTCTGTGGTTGTATTGCTTTGTACAGGAACTTCATGCATAATTAACAGAGCTGTCATTGTAATCTTGTGTGAGTAAGCTAATCACACATCTTGTTTTGATCTACACAGTGGCATAAATGAGGACAACTTAGGCAAAACATAAATGGCAATATATTCTTCTCGGAGTTAGAAGGACAGATTTTTGACGCGCAGAACCCCCAATTGTGGAAGTCACTCTAGTTTTCAATGATCTGCATTTTTTTTCTTTGGTCCTGTCAGCGCACATGATACCGAACTCCATGGCAGGAAAACGCCTACCATCTACACAGTGTGGGACATTGTGCATTTCGGGGTGACATCTTGCTAAGTCATAAGGACTAAGCCAATAGTTGATCTCCATACAACTTTATTCAAAAATGCTTCTTTAAGCATATTCACTTGATGACCGGATGAGGTCTAGCATGTGCATCTAAAATACAATTACTCTTCAAAAGCAGATTTTCAGAGATGGGCGGACTGCTAGATAGAAAACGTTGGAGACAAGATGTAGGAACAAGAGTCTGTCTAAGCATTGACTGAACTTCCCTTAGTTACACTTCAAGTTGCATCATTAGCAACATTCAATCCTTCTTAAAGAAAAGAGGGAAAGTCATAGCTTTCAACATTTATTAAACAAAAGATTTCTTTATATGATGCATGCTGCCCCCACCAACCCAATACGTGCGATTGATCAGTGTGTGGTAATGGTCAATCGAAATTAATGATCTAGTAGATCATTTTCACTACTGAAAAGGGACACAGAGTTATCAGCAACGGTACATGATAACATACTTGCCACAGTTTTGAGGATATATCTTAGGATATAGCTTAGTGGCCCTCTCCACTGACCATACAAGAAAGGTAAATAAAATCCTGAAGCAAAAGCTCTTGGATGCTAGATAGTGTAAATAATATTCAAATTACTGAGCTGGGTTTAGTTATACCTTGCAATAGTGAAAAAAGTGGCTAGGCAAGGTATAATAAATTGGGCAAAATTGGTATACAATTTACCAGCAGGTACGGTTGTTATGAAGAAGACAGTACTGGATGCATTCTGATTATACAGGGGTAACTGGCAGGGTTGTTCCCCATCATCACCAACTTTTTTGCAATTGGTATAGAGCTGTTTCACTGCTAGTGAAGTAGTGTCACAAAGACCATGAGGTCCGTACAGAAGTGCAAAACAGCGCATGTGTTCCATAAGCAGATGATGTTCTTTTGACTTTGTCCAACCCAGATTGTCGGTTTTAGAGGACCTTAGCACTACAGAGGCATTCCAACAAGTAGAAGGTATTAACGTCTAGGTTTAACAGAACCTGCATAGTATCACGTCCTAGATCAATAAAAGATAATATAACAATGCCACTAAGATGAGTTGAGCCCCAATTCACACATCTGTGTGTTCATAGCAGATGAAGCTGCATAAGGTCCTTGCTACTATTCCAGCAAAATGTAATGATAGAGGCAAAGTCCAACTGTCCCAAGTATGGCTAACAGCAGTGTTCTAAGGATGATTTGCCAAAGCTGTAATTGAAATAACACAGCAAGCATAAGGAAATACCATACTTAAAGGAAAGGAATACTCTAACCATGCGAACCTATGAAAGATAAATAAAAGCTTGAGAACCAATACTTTTTTAATGTTTTAGCGAATGTAATGTTGGCATAAATATGCAAATTTACATTTGTATCTCGATTTTGAGTTCATCTGTTTGTTACCTCAAGAAAATGCTAAAAAATATTTTGCAACTCATTATAAATCTTTCTACATTTAGGTTTGCAAAAGTTAATTAGCTCTTGCCGAGAAATTAAACCAACACTACTGTGCTTGGAGTACCAAGAAAAAGCTAACATAAAAATGTGTCACTTGGATAACAAACATATATTTAGTAAAATAAGTGGAATAAACGGCATAAAACATTTACAAACATACTTTTATTAGTGTAGACGCAGCCTCAAATGATCCAACCACCACGAGCAGTGGCGCAATTACAATAAGTGGAAGCAGAGAATATCCAATTACTCCAAGGACCTGCCCATAAGCGACCTAAAGAGAAAAAGACAAATACATTAGCCATGAAAGACATACACCTACATTTTTTGAAAATCATCACTATAGCCCAATGTAACCTAAATGTAACTACTACCTCAATATTCTGTATTTTTGTCTAACTTGACAGACACTTTATACATATTCCAGCAGCACTGCCGTAATAGTGTGTGATTGATTTTACTGGCTTAATATTCAAAAGTAAGTCATTCTGGATTTACTCTAACTATCAAAACCTATATCTGGCCAATAGAACTATTTCAACTTGCCCTAAAAATATTTGTTACATCACAGCTTATTACAGTACTATTTTCTGAACGGGCATTATTTCATGTTAAGAGACTAAGACCTGATTATGACTTTGGCACTGCGGAAGCGGGCCGCCACACCACTGCAGCGTTCCCATACTACCAAAGCCGACCACCACCCGTCCGCCCGATTACAAGTTTTCTTGTGGCCAGGCGGCGAGGCGGTCCCAAAGCGGTACCTATAAGAAAGGCACTGCGATGGGACCGTCAAAGGCCGTTCATGCACGGCATGGATTGTGCAGTCAATGCTTTGCAGAAAAGGGGGTGCATGCACACAGGGGGTACAACATGTGCCCCCTGCATGCATCCCCATGCAGAAAGGCAATATGGGGCCCTGCGTTTGTTTCCCCACCGCCAGCATTTTCATGGTGGGCCTACCTGACTTTATAATGTAACTAGCATTCAAAAATTTTGAGACCATCAGGAGTTATAAGTGGCACCCCATAGATTATAGCAGGTAACTCGGAAGACAGCATACAGGATTCGCCCAGAAGCAGAGAAGGTGCAACTCAATGAAAGTCACATACATCACAGTAGGGAAAGCATAGGTAAGGTGGATTAAGCTCCTGTATAACAGGCGTATGGCAAGTCAAGGCTGGAAGAACGATTGTTCTGCCATACTCAATCCACCTTAGGACTAGAAGGCTATCTCCTTTCCCCCATGCTCTTTGCGTTGGCAACAGACCCTTTGCGGGGTTTCGAAGATAAGGAAGGGTGAATTCCGCAGACACATGGGACACATCATCTCGCTGTAAGTGAAAAGTATGCTTCTATTTTTGAGGAGTGCAGGAGAACGGTCGACGCCCACAATTGGGTATCTTTAGGAGTTAGGTAGGTTGTCTGGTTTGCACGTTAGTTTGTCAAAGAAATGCATGCTTCCCCTCAACCAAACCATGCAGTTGGGTCTGGGAATCCGGGTGCATCATTTGGGAGCAGCACACATTAGATACCTCGCGGTGATGACATATTGCATACTTGATGACTTCGTGGCTGGTAATTTGGAATTAGAAATGAGAAATCTGAGGGGCAGTGCAGAGTTCTGGAAGTCTCAGAAGCGGTCAGTGATGGGCAAAATGGCACTGGTCACAATGGTGGTGCTTCCAAAGTTATTTCACTAGTTTGGCAATTTACCCATGTGGGTGCCAATGAGCTGGTTCTGGATTCGAGCGTTTTCTTTAGGGACCTTATATGACTGGAACTGGCACAAAGCAGCTGTAAGGAATTCGTAACTGCCCCTAGCAGAGGGCGATTCGGGACTTTTGAACTATATTACTTAGCAGCGCAGATCAAGGAGAGGGGGGAGAGAAGGAGAGGGGGGAGAGAGAAAGAGAGTGGGGGAGAGAGAGAGCGGAAGGGGGAAGACAGAGTTGGGGAGAGAGAGAGAGAGGTGGGGGGAGAGAGGGAGAGAGAGAGTGGGAACAGTGGCAACTAGGACACAGTTACTAGCACAGCTTCAAGACCTGAGAGAGCAGATTTTTGCGTCAAACACAATTATGGCAGCCGCCCAATGATGCCTCTGTGCTGATTCAATGCACAGCAATTGGATTCCTTATGGTGCATGACACATCTAGACCGGCAACTGCTCCTCTTTACCAGATCAATAGAGGACTTGGGAAGAGTCGGAGATAGGGAAGGGTTGCATTCCCCTGAGGTGTGCTTGCTGGTTTTGCACCCAGATATGTATAGCTATGAATTGGAGGGCTGGCTCTCCTCCACTACTGACATGGGGATGTAAGCAGGAGAGCTAATTCCAAAAACCTTGGACTGCATGCAGACGAGGGTAGGAATCTTTTCAAAAGGCTCACGGCCCGCTGGGGGGTTGAAATCCATCGGTATTTCAAAAACAATGGAGTACTGCAACAAGGTGGGTCAAATGAGGAGTGAGAGTAACTAATTGATTGGCTGCTTCCAATTTTTGTAACCCCCTTGTTTCAATCGAAGGAATCACTTTTAATCCTATTCCTTTAGGTTGTCTGTTGAAATTGACCTGCCCTTACTAGGGTGATCCAGGAATTATGCTATGAGTTGCAGAAAATATGCATAGACTGAAACCTTGTTGTTAAATCATGTGACATCTAATGGGGATATCGCGGTGCACAAACTGGTGTGACAACTCTGCAAATTACATGCCTACGTATGTTGTGTTGATGTTTTTACTGCTCCACAATCCCCAGAACAAAAAAATGTTGGCACCTTGAGACAATGCCTGTCTCCGACCTTAGTTTTAGAGAAATTTGGGCCTTGAACAGTCATTTCTCCGAAAATAGGTTGTGCAAAATAAGTTTTGGAACAAAAGAGCCAGATTAATTCATTGTAATCCTACGTCAGCGAATTTCATGCAAGAAAGAGGTCTAATACTTATATGCCAGCTCCTCAACATGATCGTACACACTGTTCAGGCCTTGCATTTCAGCATTTTCGGTACATATAACAATGTACATTAGTGGCTGTCCCATTATGTGTGCAAAGTTTTAAAAAAACTACTTCTAAACAGCATGCTAAATGCACAATTAATTATTTTCCCGATCGAAGCTTGGTATTTGACAAATGCCAGGTTTCAGATATAAATCTGAACTTGTGCTATATAAGGAAACCGAATCGTTTAAAACAAGACTTGGAATAGTCCTCTGCCTTTGATGAATGCAGCCATCAAGAGCAGAGTCAGCATTGAGAGCATACGATTTGAGGTAAACTTATGGTGGTTTAAAGTTCTACATAAAGAAGCAACCCAATATCCAAGTTACATTTTGTGTACTTCAAAATACTACTAGGTATCTCCTGCTCTCTCTCTTGATCTTGCAATGCCTCTTTTGATTACATATTCTGGGAGCCACAGTATGTTTTCAAAAAGGAGTTGTAAAACTTTGAATGTAATGGAAATGTAATCACTGCTTTTTAAGAACATTAACCAAAACACAGCGCAAAATAGCACTACTAGAGAAACTTTGGATAGTAAACCTCTCAAATTGTTTGAAATTTGGTGTACACCGCTGATTTACTAATCTATATCTTGCATATGTTTCTTCCTTCAATATCTCACATCTGCTCTTTCTTCTCTTAATCATCCTTCTATATTATTTGGCAACATCCATCAAGACTGAATATGGAATTGCTTTTCAGTACACAAATATGACTTTGAATTAAAGAAGAGTTCTTCAGCATGGAGACAAACATGGCAAACAAGCAAGAGCCAGGAAACTCTTCAAAGTCATGTACAATGCTACAAAATCAGAGTTAACCCTTGGTTGGTATCTGGAGCACCATAGATAACTGTGAGAAATTATTCCACCTCTGCAAAGATAAAATAATAAAAAAAGATCAAGTCTTGTTTTGCCATCTCAAATTCGGTAACCACCTCAAGAGGTTAAAATTTTCAAATTCGCTAAGAAATGCTCATCCTACAAGAAGACCTACTAATCTGATCAATACAATCTCTGAACTTGAACTGTCCTCTCAATTCTCATATCCTAACTCTGGACAAAAGTAAAATACCTAACTGCATAATTTTCCCCTAACTAAAACAATTTACACAACGGTTTCGATTACTAATCACAGACTTCTTAAAATGTGGTCAAATCAATCCTCTACGCAAAAAGCCTGGTTCAAATCCTGAGGACTCAACAATTGCACTTAATATCAAACTTCCCTTTCCTTGTGCAAAAAACCTTTAAGTGTGTCACTAAATAATTAAAAATCCACATTGATGAAATCAGCTCCACTTGCAATAAACTCTACATAGAAATACCAAAAGGCTGGCTTTCTCAGAGGAAAAACAGAATCCTCCTGCCCCACCTTTTTGTAACCACTGTTTTTGGTAAAAAGTTGTGTTGGCGCGAAAAACGCAGTGCACGCACATAATATACACACGCATACACAGTGTACACGCACACACACCCCTACGCACACACACACCAACTGAATGCACACATATTACATTGTACGCAGATAATACACAGTGTTTTGCCCCACACACAAAAAATCACAAATACATATTGCAACCAGCAGCAGCAACAGGATGCTACAGTTTATACGCGGGGACTTGCTTTAAAGCTCTGCACGCGGTGCCGCGTCTCAATTTTGTATAGCGTGAAGTTAACCTAAAGATATTACAGAGCTTCATATCCAAATCGGGAGTACAGTGCTTTATATAAAAAACTGTTGTATTACAAAAGGGCATTGTTTTGCACGTGGAAAACATTGCGCCGAAGGAGTGGGGAGCTAACTTCAAAGGGCTAAACCTACCATATGTCAATTTTATATAGTGTAAACTTAATCTAAAGATAGGCTTTTGTATCTGCGACAAAAGTGAATTAATGCATACAACATAGTGCCTCCTGTTGGTTCCCACTAGTGTGTAGGCAGAGTGGTGTTTGTCTGTATGTTCACATGCATACCTTCATGCAGGCGGTTGGATGCGCGGGCCCGACTACTGTGGAATTTCAACAATTGGGAATACATCTCTGCAGCTCTCGAAGCAGTGCCTTAGATCCCGGAGAAAATGAGAGCCCTCTTCAAGGAGCTAGACTGACATAAAAAGTAGTGTTCACTTCGAAATCAGATTTTCATTACAGTCAATTTAAATTATAACACCACGCTCAAATGAGGAGGGATTCATGAAAAGAAATCGTGAGAAAGCATGGCAGATCCTCTGTGCACAAGATATGCAGACATGGAGTACTTTGTTTGCAAACTTCAAAGGATAAATAGCCTGTTGCCATTATTAAACTACTTTAGAGGCAGGTGAAATGTGGTTTGGACGAATGACTCCAGGTTTTCCTTGTAGCACTCCCAAGCCTGATGGAAAAATGTAAACTTTTAAAGTTAACATTTTAACATACCCCGTCTATGCGTGCACGCGCATGTAACCATGCCAATCATGGCACCTTGGCTTTATAGGATTTATCTTTCTACCATGTATGTTATGAGTAAATTTGAAAAAAGGCGTGGGAATGCTAACAATTGACATGTATTCTTGAGGAGAATTGCCCATTTTGATTACTAGGAAGTCTACTGATGCGGGAAGGGATGCTTAGGCTCCGGTGCCCACTGTGTCAATGGACTTATGCTGCCACTCACTGGTTTGGCCCAACAAAGTAAACAAGTTCAATAGGTAGGGAAGAAAATAAAAGTGACGCGGCCGCGGGAAGAAAATAAAAGTGGCGCGGCCGCAGGAAGAAAGTGAAAGTGAGCGGCCGCGGGAAGAAAATGAAAGTGAGCGGCCGTGGGAAGAAAATGAAAGTGAACGGCTGCGAAAGTGATCGCGCGCTGTAAGGGTGCCGCGAGCTATGCGATGTGCGCGCACCATGATGAGAGAGGAAAGCCAGATGGCGCCTCTGCTCGTCATTGTGCGCGTAACCGCATGCTCTATGCCACCCAAAAAGCTGTGGTCGGCTTTTTAAAGACCACTCACTAAATGTCTCACCAGAGCAGCACATGCGCTGGCTCAGGCAAGACCTAAAAACACTATGCTAGACAGCATGCACAGATCTTTACACTATTGTGCGAAGTTTGTGCCTGGCACTAGGGGGCCTTAAAGACTATCAGTGCAGTGTAAGACAGCGTCAGTAGGCCATATTTAGTAAATACAGCACTGCTTTGTCTTTTATCACATGCGCCGAAAAGAGCAATTTCTTTGCTTCTACGCTGCGTAATATTTTTGTGTACTGTGTTGTGTAATATTTTTGTGAATCTGCCCTAAAGTGTATAAGACATGCTTGTTTCAAAAGGTCTCTGGCAGGATAATTGTGAGCCCATGTTCACAATTAGTCAATGCCAAACCTCCGGTAGTGGTACATGATGAATACATTTCTTATTCTCCATCTAGTCTAACTGGGGCACCAGCTGGGTAAATTATTTCATCTAACAGATATAGTCCAAAGTATGTCAAAAGAAGGGGTGTGTGAAATTTGCATGATTTGCTTTTGTGTAATTTCATTACATTTCAGAAAGTAAAGCAAAATTACACAAAATGCTAAACAAGCATTTGGCGCTATAATTTTTGGCAAAATGCAAAGCTTGTATTTTGGGCGTTCACATTGTCCGTGCGCTTGTGCTAAATTGTCCTAGGAAACTGTGTATAATTACAAAACATGCCGTAATTGGGTTAATGTTGTTTAATAAGTATAAAGCGAAATTACACAACATTACACTGGCAGAACACAAATTTCGCCCAGGGCCTAGTAAACAAATTTCAGAACAGCATGGAGTAAAACAAGGGCGTACTTTTGGGAGAAGCGTATTGTAGAGAGTTCTTGCACTATGCAACACGATTTGATAATTAAGGTAAACATAAGTAGATTGGTATTCCTTTCAAGAGAATCATAAAACTATTTTAACAAGCACTCACCTGGGCTTCCTCGCATGGAATGACCAAAACAAACACAGAAGGAAAAAAAACGAAGCTCCGCCCACCGCCGCGATGATGACATCGCAGAGGCGGAGAGGGAAAAAATCGCGGGAACGCCCCCGAATCTGGTCCGGCCTTGACGGACAGATCCGGCTCCCAATGGCTAGCCTCCATTTATGGAGCTAGCCAATGGGAGGTGGGGGACGTTCCAATAGCCAATATGGTAAACAAAAGATTTCACCTGCGCGAACTGCTTGCGCAGATCGCCAGGTCGAAACCTAAAAAGAATATATAAACAAATGCAGTGCCTGGGAGGCAATTCAGTTAAAATGGTAGCGTCAAAGGGAACGAATAGTAATGTGACAATAGCAGAGTTAATACCTGCTTTTTAACAACCAGTCCCAGGACACCAAGTAGCCAGGACCATAAAATGATTGCTGATAATCTGTGAAAGAATTAGGCAGGCAGAGCTTGAAGGCTGGGAGTCTCGCTCGAAAAGACAAAGCAATAGGTTAAGAAAATAGAAAGAGAAAAGGACTGCATATCCGGCTGCAAATGGCATCAGAAACATGAGCAGGATGCTTTGACTGAGGCTGATCTACCGGACAACAGCCCCAGTCCAGACATCCCCTGGGTCTACAAGTTATAGTTTGCATGGCTGTTGTCTGAATTATGGATAATGCGCCTAACCAGAAGTAGCAAAATACTCCGAAATTGCACTCTACTCAGCTCCTTAGTGAATTACGGTGATGAAATGGTTATAATTATGCCCTCTAGGCTAAAAAGTAAAACAAATCCCATTTAAGCTTACAGAGTCACACATGGAATTAGAGCAAACATCCTCAAGTACAAACGTCCTCAAGTACAAAATCAAAAATCATAGCTTTCATCCTTGTTTATTGGCAACCTAAGTTTAGATATTTGTAACAGTTCATATGCATAGTCAGCACAGACTATTTACACAACAGCACAAATAGGAAAAACAAACAAGCATTGGCATAGCCAATAGGGCTCGCCTTTGGGACATTATAAGTGTTAAGCTATGCAACAGTTAATGTTGCAATAAGGATATTGTACTGCATAATTAAATACTTATAAGGTCCCAAAGGCCATAGCATCAAACAATGTAGCATCTCGCTTGTTCTGCTATTTGCTGGGTACGCCTTTTCTTGCCTTGGCTGACACAGCCAGACACACATTCTTTTCGGAGTGCATGGCTCCGGGCCAGAGACCTGGCCTCTTGAAACAGCTACTTCAGTGTTTGTGTGTAAGCAAACCTCTCGCACCCGCAGGGAGTGCTTCATCAAGGAAAGCACACGCTGTTAATAGTGCTGGAAGCGTTTAGGCCCAGTTCTGACACTCGGTGCAGAAAGTACATTAAGGTTTCCTTAACAGACACACAGCACACCTGGGCGAGTCAGGTGCTCTCACCATGTAATGTCGAGGAGGAACTAACAGTGGAAAAACATCCACTTACTCAGCAGTAGACAAAAACCTCCCCTTTGGGCTGCACGCCCTACTTCCAGACTAGTGTTAAGTATTTTCACTCAAGGGGTCCAAGATGTCAAACTTTGCCTTCTAGTTGGTGAAGTTTTTTAAGATCACATAACGGTGCCGACTTTGTTAGTTCCACATAGCTTTAAAGTCGAAAGCCTTGAGGTTTCAAGTTTTCCGTCATATTTATGAAGAAAACAAGTTACTTACCTGTAACTTTGGCTCCCCAGTATTGGTAACTTTCATAGATTCCCATAGCTTGTATCATTCCCGTGGTCGCAATGGGAGCCTCGGTAAATAGAAAATACCATAGTAGTAGGTACAAAAGAGAAAGAAAGGCCTAGGCCTCATCTCATTTTGTAGCATATCCACCTCTTTTTGTAAAAGAGACCAAAAACTTGCAACAACCAATCAGATTAGCCTCAACCCATAGAACCTTCCTGAGAGAGCCTCAGAGCCTCAAATTTTCGTCGCCGTTGTGTAACAGTAACCACATCTGCTGACGGCTGAGCTTTCCCAGGGGAGGAGGGTGGGCGCATGGGAATCTATGAAAGTTACCAATACTGGGGAACCAAAGTTACAGGTAAGTAATTTGTTTTCTTGCCCCAGTATTGGAACTTTCATAGATTCCCGTAGCTTGTATCAGAATAGCTAGCAGTAAGCAATAAAAGCACATTTTGTGACATAAACATCGAAATACCTTAGTTTCCATACTGTTATAAGAAGCAAAAAGCCATTGAAACAGTAGTCAGTAACATTATCAGATGCAAAATGTGCAATAATAGGAAGGAGGGATAGAAGGGAAAGCTCACCGCTCATTGGAAGAGATTCCTCAGGAGCGCTTGTCCAACTGCCGCCTCACTCCTTGTGGAAGAGTCCAAGCAGTAATGCTTTGTGAATGTGTGGGCACTGCTCCATGTAGCTGCCCTACAAATGTCTTTGATAGGAACTCCAGCGAAGAGAGCAGCAGAGGATGAAACTGATCTCGTCGAATGAGCTCGTACATGTCTTTCTAGCGGCTTACCCGCCGCTTGGTGGCAATAATGAATTGCACTGGAAACCCAACGTGAGATGCCTTGTTTTGAAAGAGGAAAACCTTTCCGCTGAGCACTATAAGCAACAAAGAGTTGTGAAGATTTCCTGAAATCCTTTGTGCGTTCAAGATAAAATTGCAGACATCTTTGGACATCCAAGGCATGCAGAGACCTTTCTGCTGGAGACATAGGTTGAGGAAAAAAAGATTTCAAAACCACAGGCTCGTTCAAATGGAAATCCGAAGGGACCTTTGGAATGAATTTCGGATTTGTTCTTAGGATTAGAGTGTCTTTTTTGAACTGTAAAAAGGGTTCCATAATGGTAAGAGCTTGCAGTTCCCCAACCCTTCTAACCGACATCAAGGCTAAAAGGAGAGCCACCTTCCATGATAGAAACTTTAGATCCGCTCTGTGAATAGGTTCAAACGGAGGTCTCATGAGATGAGCCAGAACCAATTTGAGTTGCCACATTGGAGGTGGAGGCCGAACTGGAGGGAAAACCCTGAAAAGACCTTTCAGGAATTGTTTTACAATCCTAGCGGACCAGAGAGAAGGACCTGAGGCTGTCCGCCTGAATCTAGAGATAGCCGCTAGGTGTACCTTGATGGAGGAATGTACCAGGCCTGACTTAGCTGGAGAAAGAATGTAAGGCAATATCTGGTGAGGAGCAGAAGAGAACGGATGGAGGTTCTTTCGGTGGCACCATAAGCAGAAACGTTTTCATTTTGCGCGATTGGTCTTATTTGTACTTGGTGCGCGGGCTTGAGATAATATTTCTTTACACTCCTGAGGGATATTTAAATTCTGGAATTCCAAGTGCTCAGGAGCCACGCTGTCAATTGGAGAGAGCTCGGGTCTGGATGCAACACTTGGCCCTGGGACATTGCCAATAGATATGGAATGGGCCGTAGGTGAATTGGCTGATCTTGAGAGAGCAGGAGAAGCTCTGTGAACCAGAATTGGCAGGGCCACGCTGGTGCTATCAAAATCATTCTGCAGGGTTCAGTCTTGAGTTTCCTGAGTAGCCTCGGATTCAGGGGAATTGGAGGAAAGGCGTAAACTAATGCACCTGACCAGGCTATCGAAAGAGCATTCCCCAACGAGCCGCGATGGTGATCCCTGCTTGCATAGAACCGGCATTTCCTGTTGTCTGGGGTTGCGAATAGGTCTATGGACGGAGTGCCCCAACATGTGAAGACCCCGTCAAGAGTGTCCTGGTCCAGTTCCCGCTCGTGACAGACTGATTTCAGACGACTCAAAGTATCCGCTGTCGTGTTGAGGGTAATTGGGAAATGTTCTGCTGAGAGAAAATCTTGGTGGAGAATTGCCCATTCCCATATCTCTTGGGCCTCCTTTGAAAGAACTCGAGATCTTGTTCCGCCTTGTTTGTTCACATAATGCATGGCCGTCATGTTGTCCGTACGAACCAATACCATGTAATTCCGAATTCTTGGAAGGAAAGCCTGCAAAGCTTAACAAATTGCCTTGAGCTCCTGACGATTGACGTGGAGAGTACGCTGCTCGAGCGTCAAATAACCGCTCACTTGTAGGTCTTGCAAAACAGCTCCCCAACCTTCCAGTGAGGCATCCGTGGTCAGAACCAAGGGAGATGGAGCAATCTTGAAAGTGAGACCCTTTGAGATATTGTCTTTGATCGTCCACCAAATGGCTGCTTTCTTCATGAGAGGTGTGACCACTATTTTGTCTCCTGTCTAATTGCTCTTGTTACGGGCGCATGCGCAGTCTGCAATGCGGAATTAAGGGTATGCAGGATGAAATCGATCCTAGGAACAACTTGTATAGACGGACCGATAGAGATCATCTTCTTTGCAATTGACGAGCAGAGAGTGAATGAGCCTTTTCTGTCTTTCTTCCGATGGGAAAGCCTTGCAGCATCTTGTATCCAGAATGGGCCCCAGGAATTTGGCCGAAATGGATGGGAGAAGGATCCATTTGTCCTTGTTGAGTTGAAGACCCAGATGATTGAAAAGTCGAATGCAACTTTTTATTTTTTTATTTTATTTTTTTTAAAACAATTTTATTGTTGACAAAAACACAATATATGATGGGCATTTTCAAGGTTTACATTATGCATAGCAGTTGTGCACGTAAAATAAGGTGAAACAGAGTGGATACATCATGTCATTACAGGTAAATAACAGCAATGCAGTCTGGACAATTATACAATAACGCCATTCCTTCCCATGATTATCTAGCCTACCCTCCTTGTCATTCCGAAGGAATGCAACTTTTGACTGCTCTTGTAGTTGCTTGAGAAGATGGAGCCTTTATCTACCAATCGTCTAGGTATGGAAAAACCTGTAGAGACTGCTTTCTGAGAAACGCTGCCACCGGGGCAAACACCTTCGTGAATATCCGCGGAGCGATCTGAGCCCGAAAGGCAGGACTTTGAATTGAAAATGGCTCTTGGCTACTGTGAAGAGTAAAAATCGTCTGTGAGCTGGGTGGATCGGGACGTGAAAGTATGCGTCTTCAAGATCCAGATTTGCCATGTAATCTCCTGGATTTAGAAGGCGCAAAATATCATGAAGAGATACCATCCAGAACGATACTTTTATGAGATAGGTGTTGAGCTCCCTCAGGTCTAAAATTGGGCGCCATTTCTCCTCTGTCTTGCGAACCAGGTAAAACCTGGAATAGAACCCTTCTCCTTTTTGAGATAGAGGTACGGGCTTTATCGCTCCCTTGATGAGTAGTTGATGAGCTTCGAGACCTAGAAGATGTAGATGTTTTGATTCGGTGGCGCGAGGGGGTCTGGAAGGTGGGAGGTATTGAAACTCCAATGTATGGCCAAACCGAATGATATTGAGGACCCACCGATCTGATGTTATGATCTTCCAGCTGCGTAGACAGTTTGAAATCCTGCCCCCCACTGATGTTATCGGGGGTGGAGGAACAGTAGACAGAGGCGAGAGGCCACTATTGGTGTTTAGAAGAATCTCTTCTCTGACGCCCCTGTCGACCTCTTGTCGGTTGGCGAGAGAAAGACGCCGATTGGCCTTGGCGCTGAGAGTATTGAGGTTTGTAAGACTATGAGGATTGTGAATAGGAGGAGTAGCGTTGTTGGTATCCTCCTCTGTAGGTAGAAAAACCTTTACCTTTTGCTCCTCGGAAAGGCACCCTGCGATATTGTAACGTGTCCAAGGACCTTGCCATTTCTGTGTCCTTCTTGATGTCTTGTAAAGCGCCATCTATATGCTTCCAAAAAGCATGTCTCCATCAAACTGTAAATCCAAAATTTTATTCTGTTCCTCAGGGCAAAACCAGGTAGCCCGAAGCCAGCCTGGTCTACTCAGGACAGCTGAACCTGCCAAGGCACGAAAAGCAGTTGTAGCGATGTCCATGGCACAATCAATAATCTCTGAGGAAGATCGCTCCCCCTCCTCAAGGATCTTTTTAGCATCCGCCCTGGAACTGTCCTGGAGCTAATCCACAAAAGGAGACAAATCGCACCACATGTGGCGATCATATCGTCCCAAAATTGCAAGTGCATTGGGGGCTCGAACCAGGAGGCTGGACATAGAGGAGAATCTCTTGCCCACGTTGTCCAGGCATCTGCTCTCTCTATCTGGCGGTGCTGTAAGAGGGTCCGATGGGTTCATTGATTTTCTTTGAGCCGCCTGGGAGATCACAGAGTCTGGCCTTGGTAGGCCAACCAGGCAAGCGGGACTACCATCAGGAGCCTTATATTTCTTCTCCAGTCGCGGTGAACCGGGATAACAGTAACTGGAGACTGCATTACCTACATTCCTTCACTCCATACGTGCTCTATAATGGGAATAGAGCGGATGGATTTTCTATAAGGCTCTTTGAAATCAGAGAAAACAATCCAATTGAAATACTGGAATGGGAAGACCAAATCTTTTTGAAGCTCACTCCATTAGATTATGGAAACCTCCAATGTCTGCTGGAGGAGAATCCACAGGATCCGGTAAAGGCGAAGCGGGATCTGGTATGATATAGTCGTCGGATTTGGGACATCCCTCACATTCCGTTCATCATCTGAGGAATCATCATCATTCGCCTGCCCTGTGAAGACATTCTGACGTTCCGCCAAAGGTTCTGGTTCTGGTGGTTGAACCGTAGAAGTTGACGGAGTAGGCGGTGGTGGTGATGAAGGTGGTTACATGGATTCAAAGGGTTGGGATGGAAATCTCCTCCTATAATCCATCAACATGATCTGCAATTCAGTTATCAGGGAGGAAGGCATAGAAACCATGCCCTGATGTGATTGTTCCTGAGGTCTCCCCGAGGGGGGAGTTGCCGCTGTTGTTCATAATAGTCATCAGAATCTGAATCCTGATATTTCACCTGGAGCTGAGAAGGGCTGTATGCATCTCCATGAGGACTATCATCCTCATCTGAGTATTCCTCGTCTAAAAGTAATGCAGGAGGTAATGGTGTTACCCTCCGCGGTGATGTCATCTAGGGTGTTATTTGACGTCTTTTAATAGAGAGTTTGATTTTTTGTACCGTCGACGGAGTTGTTTACGACGTTGTCGAAGGAATTATCATTGTAGAAAGCGTTGTCGTCGGTGGAAGGATCATCGTCGACGGTGGAGTGATCGTCGACAGAACAGTCGACGAGCTTGACGTCAGCACCATCATCGCCGTCATCGTCGGCATCACCTTCGGCGTCATCGAGGTTGTCAGCATCGTCGACGTCACTGTCGACGAAGTCGTCGTTGAAGCTGTCGACAGCGAAGCTCTCGACGAAGTAACCGTCGACGGAGCCGAAGTCGACGTCTGGTGGCTTTTAGTTGTCGTCGTGGACGTACCTGGAATTATCGTAGTCGACGAACGGGTTTTCTTCTCCGATTTTCCCTCCGGAGGTACAGATGCCGGCTTCTTGAAAAGTTTAGCCTTTTCAGTTGGTGGAGAGGCAATAGTAAGTCCAAGAATCACCTTCTGTGATGGAAGTACCTCAGGAACAAGTCCCTCCCTCTCCTTTACACCTCGGTGAGGAGATTTTTTGGGACTGGGCCTGCTGGACCTATCAGAGGTCTTTTGAGAGGCCTTAGCAGGAGGCTCAGCTGAAGTGGAAGGGGAAGACCTACCCCTCTTCTTAGACCTCCTTGAAGATGTTGCTGAGGAGGAATCTTCACTATCACTTGAAATTACTTCTTTCCTTGACTTCATCTTCTGTAACCAGGTCAAAAGTCATCCTTCCCTGTCTCTCAGGGTCTTAGTAGAAAAGGTCGTGAAAATCTTACAATCAGTGGCCTTGTGATCCGGGTACAAGCAATAAATACAATCCTTATGCTTGTCTTCAACATAAAGTCTTTTTAGAGCAAGTAGCACAGGCCTTAAATAAAGCTTTCTTTTCTTTATCAGACATTCTGAAGAGAATATAGTAGAAATCCAGGGGTTGTTGAGAAATCTGAGCAGAGCTCAGTGGAGACTCCCTAAGCACAACATGCGGAAGAAAATCTGAGGTTCTCTCAGGAGGGTTCAATGGGTTGCGGCTAATCTGATTGGTTGTTGCAAGTTTTTGGTTTCTTTTACAAAAAGATGTGAATATGCCACAAAATGAGATGAGGCCTAGGCCTTTCTTTCTCTTTTGTACCTACTGCTATGGTATTTTCTATTTACCGAGGCTCCCATTCCGACGACGGGGGAATGATACGGGGGAATGATACAAGCTATGGGAATCTATGAAATGTTCTAGCATGGTGCGTGCGGTGTTTGCGGAAAAAACAAGACTTTCTAAAAGTCACTATCAAGAAATGGGGCCAATCAGGAGCCCTGTACCAGGTGAGCGCGCTGAATGATGTCATAATCTGTACACAGGGCTTCTTTGAAGAGGGCTTTTGCGGCTAAATATTGACATCCCTCAAAGATGTTAAAAAATCACAACCATATTTCATCTTCTTTAAAGGCGCTCAGCAGGAGGAAGCCAGTTTTGAGAGTGATTTAACGAAAAGACTTAGGACGGTGCTCGCAGTTCCCGAGTATTGTGGTTTTTAACACTAATTATTTGGTAAATAAATGATGTCCTATTTCCGCTTTGATATAATTCATAGTGACAATGGCCATTAAATATTAACCCTTTATAAATGCGTAACTAGAACCAGCAACGTCCTTGCCCAGTCACACAATTAATTTCACTGAACTTAACACCTTCAGTTAAATATAATTATGCACAATTAGTTAGGGCGGATGTCATCAGCTTTGATCCCGGGTGTTTTAGTCTAATTACTTCAAAGGAAGAAACTAAATCAACACACGTAATAATAATACATGTCCAGGCTGACACGGACAGAGGTGGCCACCCTGAAAATAGTCCACCATAGAAGGTGGGGTGCAGGGGTAGACGGAAAAGCAAAGAAGCAAAAAAAACAACTGAAACTCAGAGGTAAATTCTCCTTCTAACCGCGAGGTTAAGTTTAATTAGCATTGAAATGCGAAAGTACTAAACTGGAAGGGAGGGCCTTAGGAAATTGTCAAATGGGACACAAGTAAACCAGCAAAAGTGCACCAGGGCCAGCGCGACCACCATCTGTTTCCAATTAACATGACCAGTCGCGATAATTGGAAATAGATGGCACTGCTGCTCGCTCCCGCAGACTCTAGGCCATGGTACAGAGAAGGCTGAACATGCACCCGCCTTGGGCCAATTGCATGCGGTCTTTCTTACAAAGATGCATGCAAAGGCCAATAGGTAGAGATCAAAAAAAGCGCACACACACAAGCGTGTGTTCAAAGTTTTAAAGCCCTTACTAAAGCCTCGCAGCGCATGCGCGCTGGCTCAGGTGAGACCTAAAAACGGGGCCAAGATTAAAAAAGATGCAATTATTCACTCCAATTTCAGAGGCTGTTCTCTTCGCTCAGCCCTAAATGACCTTTGATATACGGAAGGATGCCTTGTGGCCAGCTTCCAAAATGTACACAACTGCAACCCACTCATAAGGGTTTTCGGGAGAGGAAAAGAGAGCGAGAGAGAGAGAGAGAGAGAGAGCGAGAGAGAGAGAGAGAGCGAGAGAGAGCGAGAGAGAGCGAGAGAGAGCGAGAGAGAGCGCGAGAGAGAGCGAGAGAGAGCGAGAGAGAGCGAGAGAGAGCGAGAGAGAGCGAGAGAGAGCGAGAGAGAGAGGGAGAGAGAGAGAACGAGAGAGAGAACGAGAGAGAGGAAGAGAGAGAGGAAGAGAGATAGAGAGACCCTCAATGACTTTGGGAGCATGGAACTGGAACTGATTAACTTCAATCAATCTGTGCTTGGTCCGTGCTGCACTAAAAAGATTGGTAGTGATTTATGGCCAATTAAGGAGGTGGCAAAGAAGAGGGACACTGGAGAAAACAAATGATAAGCAATGAGCGGGCTACAAGCCCTTTTTAGGTTTCACCAGTACCGCGCTTGCGCTGGGCTTGTGAAATCTATGGGTTTTAATATAAATCTTAAAAGGGGCTTACATCGCACCCTCTTACTTTCCGGACTTTATTCTGGGTGTTGTGCTTGCCACTTACATTGGCTGTAGCATATTTTCCTGCATTTTACCAATGCTTGTTCCTCGTCTGCATCTCTTATCAGTTTCCCATAGCCATAATAATGTTAACATCCGCTTTGGTGGTACTATTTTTTCATAAACGTTTGCCTCTTTCTGCTTTTTTGTCTTGCGTGATACTTTAAATGAAATTATCAGATTTATATAGTGCATGTTATCACCCAGATAGATTAAGTGATTTGTCCGGAATAACAGGATGTTGCACTTCCGAGACTCGAAGCAGGATCCCCAGCTTTCAAGTTGCAGCCCTGCCCACTGCGCCACATCCTCTCCTCTCCCTGGATACGTGTTGGGGAGCGGTTTCCTCCATCCCAGGCGGTGGTTGAATAATGAATTCTATGTACATCTCTCCTCGCTGACCCAGTTTCATTTTGTACCCACACTGTTAGAAATGGGATTTTTGGCAGGCTAGGGCATGTGCCAAAGCCAGGCAGAAACCACCACTCTAGTCAGGATAAGGGAGTTACACTCCTAAAATAACCTCTGCTCACCCCCTTGGTAGCTTGGCACGAGCAGTCAGGCTTATCTTAGAGGCTGTGTGTAAAGCATTTGGACATAACCAACAGTAATACAGTGTAAGCACTAAAAAAGGACACACACCAGTTTAGAAAAATATTCAATATTTTTATATACTTAAGGCAAGACCAAAACCGATAAAAATCCACAATACAGTACTTAAAAACACGCTTTAAAACAATTCTTTGATGTTGATAAATCTGTCCGGGGCTATCACGGCATCGTGAGCAAACAAATCCAAACAGTTCTGGCTGGCGACGTTAACCAGCTACAGTGTCGGGAAGACCCGCAAGCTGTACCTTTTAGAAATGAAGGGCGTCGGCGACCTCTTGTTGAGCTTCCGAAACCACAGCGTCCGCAAGCGTCTGTTCCGGAGGTCAGTGCAGGAGTCGTCAAGGCCCTCGAAGTCACACGCATTGAAGGTCAATCTCCTCTCTGTTGGAGTCAGGAGCGCAGGCGTCGAGTGCTGCGGTGCGAAGTGCAGGGGTGCGGCGTGCAGTGCCCTCTGGTCACGTGAGAGCAGGGGCTCAGTGGCGGCATCAGATGGCGTCATCGGTGAGACCAGAATCGTGGTGCGAGATGAAGGCGGTGCTCGTCACGGTGCTGGCAGGTCACGGTGCAAGCAGTGTCGTCGTCGTTGATGAAGCGCTGTCGTCGGCTGACGAACTGGAGTCGATGGCGCCGGCGTCAGTAGGTCATGGCGGGATGAGGGCAGTGCTTCGTGGACCAGGGTCGCGGTGTGGCATTGCGGTGGCGCTTTCTGCAGTGCCAAGGCGTCGTCGTGAAGCGGTGCGGTGCCCACAGGTCGCGGTGCGAGCAGCGGCTCGGAGGTGGCGTCCGCAGGCATCGTTGGTGAGACCAGGGTCGCGGTGCAGCATTGCGACGGTGCCCTCTGCGTTGCCAGGAGTCAGCAGCGGCGTTGTAGACGTCTTTGGATTTCTTTTCTTCCGTTGCAGCACAAAACACACAGTCCCCAGTGCTGTTGGCAGAAGAGCTTGAAGTCTTTGCTGTTCCTGAGACTTCTTGAACAGGGGGCAAGCTCTACCTCAAGCCCTTGGTGAAACTTACAAAAGTAGATTGCAGAAAGTTCAGTCCAGTCCTTTCACTGCCCAAGACAGAAGCAGCCACTGCAAGCCAACACAGCAAAGCACACAGCAAAGTGGTAGTTCCTCTTCACAGCTTCTCCAGCCCTTCGTCTTGGCAGTCTTCTTCATCCAAAAGAGTTCTAAAGTTCAGGGGCCAGGGCCCCAGTATTTGTATCCAAATATCCTTTGATCCTCTAGGCAGATGGTGTCTGTACCAGCCAGAACCAGTTCTGCCTTCTCTGGTGTGATTTCCTGGCAGGGGGTGGAGACGGCATTGTCAGAGGCAGACCAGGCCCTTTGAGGTGCAAAGAAATCTCCTCCCTCTTCCCCATTGCAGCCCATGTCTATTCAGCCCTTTCCTGACCTACCTAGACTATCGGGAGCCACCCTTGCTTCCTAGGCATCTGTTGTCCAAAACCCAGACAGGCAATCCACATTCCAGCAGAGGCACACGGGATGACTGAGCAAGAAAACACCTACTTCCTAAAAGTGGTATTTTCAATCACAGAATGTAAAAATCACCTTTACTAAAAGATCCATTCTTAGATTCTGAGTTTAGGCATACTAAATGTTATTTTCCCACCTAGTTTCCAGGGCCAGTTATGTTTATATGGTGTTATAAACAAACTTCCCATTCTGTCCTATGGGGAACAGGTAGCCTTGCTATAGTGAAAAACGAAATGGGCTGTAATTCACTATCAGGACATGCCACACACACCAGGGCATGTCCTACCTTTCACATACACTGCACCCTGCTCTCAGGGGTACTTTGGGCCTACCTTAGGGGTGCCTGACATGTAAGAAATGGGAAGGTTAGAGACTGGCCAGTGTATGCACAGGCCAAGTCGATATGACAGCTACAAACTGCGCGAAGACTCTGCAATGGCAGGTCTCAGGTACCTTTTCCGGGCTACTCACGTGGGTGGCACAATCCGTGCTGCAGGCCCACGCGTAGCATTGGATTCCCAGGCCCTGGCACACTCAGTGCACCTTACTAGGGGCTGACAAGAAAACCAAACAGCCAATCATGGAAACACTTATTAATACCACAATTTACACAGAGAGCATGTGCCCAGAGTCCTAAAACCAACACAAACAGGTCAGGAAAAGATAGGAGGAAGAAGCAAAAAGTTTGGGGATAACCCTGCAAAAAGTGCTATTTCCAACACACACCATTGCCCACCTCTCGCACCCAGCACACTGCTTATTATATCTACAGCTCGGTACAGTGCTTCACATCAAGAACATTACACAACGGAATGTTACTTCTCTTCTTGTGACGTACACAAGTGTCCGCTATTATACTGGCACTTTAGAACTGTGCTTAGCTGTGATGAGGCCAAACCCTGCAGTCTGGCACACAGGAAAGTAGTGGCAGAACACAGAGTTTGTGGGCTGCACCAGTCTCTATGCACAGTGGGTGCCCAAGCAGTCAACAGTTGTTTTACAGGGTCATGCTAGGTGTAGGGGTTTTTGAAATAACGCAACATTTGCCGACAACGCAAAACCAACAGCGTGCCGCGAAAGGGTGACAAGCAATGCCATTTTCACCAACAAGGTAGGTACATTCACTCCCTCAAACCTCCTTTATATCCCAGTGGATTATTTTTTCCAACATGCCGCAGCACCACCCGTTGTGGCTCTGAGGGAACTCGTTGACCCAGCACTTCCTCCAACGTCATCATTTTTTTGACCGGAATTTCTTCATACACCCATTCAATGGCCATTGCCTCTCCTATCCCGTGTCCCCTGAGATAGCCTGCGCCTACGGAGGTCACTTGTTCCCTGTGCACTTCTTCTCAGGGACAGAGCCCCCGCTGGGCATATTTTATGCAACCAAGGTGAAAGAGTAAACGTAAATTGAAAAAGAGCAGCAAGCTGTACATCAAAAATATAAATGAGATAATGTAAAAGTTGGCTGCACATCATGCCAATTTGCATGTAGTATGGTCTGTTACTCTGCTGAATTCCAGCATTCTCACATTAATCTGCAATGTGATGCAACCTACTAAAATATGGCATTTTCCTGATCTTTGTAGTCACAAGATAACAAGAGAGAAGTTCTGCCTTAAACCGCTGTTTCATGGCTGCGTGTAAGTAAGACTAGGGTGGAGAAATACGACCTGTTGCCTCCCACCCTCTGAGTTCTTTTGGTCTTTGATCCTAAATCTGTATTTACTGCTTTATGCAACTTTGTAAAGGTCAACTGAAGTCTTCTTAAAAGACTGCTAGCCCTGACCGACCTAAATGAAGTTGAGGATTACAAACCATGCACAGAGCTAAAATATGCAGCTACTTACATCACCACCGAGAACTCTGGCCAAAAGAAAAATGGTCAATGATCCAAATATCCAAATTGTAATAATCCAAGAAACCACCTAAAAAGTAAAACAAATTGTCAGTTATCAACAGTACAAGTTTTAAAAATATATTGAAAATCTGTGATTTTGAAGTTAGACAACAAAGTCATGTGTTGCAATTTGGCTCTTATTTTAACAGAAAATTGATCAATTATGTTCTCATGTAGTATTTATGTAGTGTTTTAAAATTTACTTATTTTATAGGAGAAGCAACAGTTCCAAATATATCAGTTTATTATAAAAGACAAATAATTACATTCATTAGTGCACAAAGACAGAACAATATTGTTCAAAACCAATGCCCATCATTACTCTAAAATATTAAAAGGGATACACGTTTGGTCTTAAAGAAATTTGCAGAAACCTTGTGTCAATTTGAGTTGCAATGAAATGGTTACAAAAAGCACCCCAGTTATGATTAGGCAAACTAACCATAACTCACACCTCGATATGCACTACTTAGGACCGCACATGTGACAATAATCATGGCACATTTAATTACAATAATAACTACATCTCTAATAACATGACTGAAGACATCATCCAATAGGACTAATGCTTTGCCATCGGTCCAGTGCAGTGTGGATAGCTGCAAGGCTCTGTGCTCAATCCTCTTTAAATAGCCTGCCCATGTTGCTTATGGCCATAGGCAGCTATTTCCCCCATAAAAAAAAAAAATAGCGCACCCGGCGTAATTTCAACACCACAATCATAGAAGATGTAATCAACAGTCAGCAGTGCCTGATGGGAGACGAGGTATGGTTTTCTACCAGGACGTGTGAATTTCAATGGTTTCCATATACTGAAATTCGCTTTGGCCTGCAGCCATGGCATTATGCTCATGCAGCTTCAGGGCCTGGCAGTGTTATGTTATGTTAGTAGTTTTTATAAGGCGCGCAGCTGCCCCAGCCAAGGGGCATCCCGGCGCCTGATCAGGTACCACAACACAACAAATCGATGCTGGGAAGAAGAGGGAGGAATCAGTCAGCGATTGGGAACAAAAAAGTTTTTATGGGGCGCCTAAAGGAAGTAAGGCTATTCAAGGCTCGAATATGGACAGGGAGAGAATTCCATAATCCTGCCGCTAATACTCGAAAGGAGCGACCTCCCATCCTACTCAGTCTAAACCGTGTATTGACCGCCAGATGGAGAAGTTCCGATCTAAGAGACCGCGTAGGAACATAGGAGGAAACAAGCTTAGCGAGGGCTGGAGTGCATCTAACAAACCATTTTGGCCAACCTACGCTGCACCAAGCCTTCAGCTGGGTAGTCCAGGTTGGACGAAGGGCCTGCACCCACCCTACTACATGTGGCCAAACTCCTACTGGACACTGCCAAAGTGCTCTGATGGTGTGCAACTCTTGCTGGGCATGACCATGGTTAGCTGTTGGGCCTGGCCGCCAGCCAGGTCTGCGCACAAGCCTCAGCTGGAAGTGATCCCCCACATCACAAAGCCTTGAGAATGAGAAGCCATCAATAATGCTTTTTGTTTGGGTTCTTGAGCTGAATATTCTTTGAGTTTAAAAAAAATATATCTTTACTAATTTTAGTTTGATAGGTTTTGTAAAGTAACTTATGTTATTTTCGCTTTTTGTAATCACACACACACATATATATATATATATATTTCTTGGATTCTCCTTGCTGCGACGCTCCCATCAGAAGTCACGGCACAGCAAGCAGGTAAGATTATTCAAAAGTTTCTTTATTCACACACCATGTGCAAAATAACATGCATTAAATCGGCTACTGCTAGCCTTCCACTGGACCAATATATATATATTTTTTCACTGAAAAAACAAAAGGCTTCAGGGACGTTATAGTTAGGCTGACATTTCACTCGTACAAAACCAGAGAAATTCAGCCGTTCTACTTAGCTGAGCTTACTATAACTCGCACCCCCGCTGTCACATATTACATTACTCATGACATGATCAGTGACATCACTGATGACATCTCAAATGACATACCAGGAGGGCTTCTTGGCACCAAAAGTCCCTGAACAGTAAAGTGGACTTCAATCCCCTTCCAAAAGCGCGCCAGGGAGTGCGTTTGCAGAGTGGTGGGAAAAGGAGGAGTGACCCCCGAAGACCTCTTAGCAATCCCACTGTGTTGGACTAACTGAAGGTAACAGGAGGGGTAGTTGGCCCCCAAAAACATCCTAGGGCCATACTTGGGGGCCAACTACCCCTCCTATTACCTCCAGTAAGTCCTACACAGCAGGATTGTGAAGTTCTCATAGCAGGCCACGCCCCCTTTTCCCACCACTCTGCAAACACGCTTCCTGACGCGCTCTTGGATGAAGATTGAAGTTCCCTTCTCTGCTGGGGCTCTTTAGGGGCCAACTAGTCTACCTGTTACCTCCAGTAAGCCCCACACAGTGGGATTGCTGAGAGGTGGACACAGGCCACCCCCATTTCTTCACCACCCTGCAAACGCACCTTCTGGCGCGCTCTTGGTTGGGGGATGAAGTCCCCTTGCCTCCTGGGGGCCAACTAGCCCTCTTGTTACCCCCAATAAGCCCCACACAGCTGGATTGCTGAGAGTGGCCCCAATACCCAGGCCGAATTTGGCCCAGGGGACCCCATCTTCCGGGGCCCGACAAAAACATTATTTCTGGAAGGGGGGCCGCCTGGGCCACTTTTAGCCCCTGGGACCCCATCCCTCGGGCCAGCCCCTTTTTTATTTTTAGAGGGAGCCGCCCCTTCCTGAGACAAATTTTGGCCCCAGGGACCCCATCCCCCGGGGCGGCTTAATGTTTTTTTTTTAATTAAAAAAGGGAGGGGGGTCAAATGGGCCCCCTCCCGGGCCATTTTTGTCCCTGGGAACCCCATCCCCCGGGGCATACTCTCACGTTGGGGACACAAAGCTCCTGCGTTCCTCGCTGGCTCCCCGCCTCCTGTGGGAGCCGGAATTGCATTTTGATAGTGGGAGCTGCAAACATGCAGCTTCCTTTGCCCAAAAGCAATTCTGCTTTGTTTTATGGAAGCAAGAGCAGTTTTACTGCTCTCACTTTCATGAAGCGAAGCATATGTTTGCTATGGCAGGGCGGGAGCTGTCTTGCCGCCCTGCCATAACAAAATGCAAGTCCCTGGGGTGACCACCCAGGGACATTGCTGGAGCAGGCCCTGGGGTTTGGCGGTCCCCAGGGCCATCTAGGGCTCCAGGAGGGGGGCCATTTGGCCCCCCTCCCAACAGGATTAAAGCCCTGGGGAGGTGGTGGTCCCCGGGGCCATCTACGGAGCTCCGTATGTTAATTACTTAATACCTCGAGGAGGTGGTCGTCCCCGGGGCAGTGTGAGGGGGGCAGGACCCACGCCACATATTATTAATTTTAAAAAAAAAGCCCCAGGGAGGTGGCGGTCCCTTTGGCTGGGGGGGGGGGCTGTGAGGCTCCCCAACCATAATTAAGGAATGCCCCGAGGAGGTTGTCGGCACCGAGGTTGCGGGGGCCCAGTCGTCACTGGCATCCCAATTTTGTAATGCCCCCGGCCCACCCGGGGGCTTCAAGAAAACGAAGTGCGGGAGACCGCACTTCTTTTTTTATTCCTATCCGGATATGCGGACCTTACGCAAATCCCAAATACCAAGAGCTACCTCTCTGCTAAATTTAGTGTAATTGAGTTCAGCAGTTCGGGCTGTAGCTGCGACAAACTTTCCTATGGAAATTAACATGGAGAAAACGCGTATTGGTACCCTCCTTTTTCTTTTTCTCGGCCCCCGCTTGATGAATCACCCCTAAACGTTCAAGACAGGAGCTGACTGGAGCGCTCCATTAGTTTGGAAAATTTCAGGAAGATTTGTCAAACGGCACCAAACATATTGGGAAAAGAAAAAACGCTTTTTAAATTGAAACATCTATGACCACCAGTAGGTAATATATAACGAATTCTATTCAACACTGAAAGTGTGTGTGTGGGTTGGTTTTTAATCTTACTATAGGCAACAAGAACAATTTGCCCAACTTATGAAGTCTTGAACAGGTAAGTTTCCTGCCTAGACATAAAAATCTAAAAGATCTCCACCAAGAGCCCTGAATATCGCAACCCATCCAGATTACCAGTGATAGTCCGGATGAGGGGCAATCTGATGATGAAGCATGCCATTTAGATGGAAGGGGTATACGTACTTGAAAAAAAGGTCTATCTACTATAACAATGACTGATACATCAGTGTCTGGTGCTCCTTACCATTTGGGTGAGCATGTCTCATGAGGTCACATAAATCAGAAGCATTTTTGTCTTTGAATATGAGATCAGATCAGACACACTATTTAATGAGCAGTGCTTTGTAGACTTTATTACCTCTGCTAGATAAAGACAATCTTTCCACTGAAATATTCACTTTTGTTTTTTGGGTGTTCAAGACCGCTCCAAGATCATGAATGGTCGGAACTTGGACTTTCGTTGAGTTGAAATGGTTGATAGCAAGTTCCAGAAGATGCAGACGGGACACTGTCATTTTTAAGTTCAAAGCCTCTTGTGGTGTGGAAGCCTTGATGAGCGTATTGTCTGGTTACATAGGTGAAGAAGGTTTCTTTCTCAGATGTACCACCACGACTGCCATTCCTTTAGAGAAGGGCTGTGTGGCTTATTTCATGTCAGAAGGAAGAACTTTGTGCTGAAAGTAATTCTTTCCTACCAGAAACCAGAGGAAATTACATTGATTCTATGCACTTGGGATTGAGAAAAAGGATTCTTCTAATTTATTTTCACATATACCGTTTCCCTGATGAAGTTGGGGCTTAACCTGTTGAAGGGATAAGCCTTAGTATTTCCTTTTGTTATCTAATTGTTTTCAGTCTTGAAGCAAAGACAGGGTGTGAGCTCTTGTTTGGCATTAAGTTAAGGAACTGGAATACACCGCCCCCCCCCCACACCCCAACAACTTCTTTTCCATAAAAATGTCAACATCTCCTGTTAACCCATTCCTGACCATTTCGGGTGGACATTTTTTCACATGAATTCTAAGAGGGGACAATTTTAACCCAAATCCATAGCCATTTTTTTCACAATTCAATTCAGCACCCCGCTGTCTTTTGTGATTTCATGCCACTATTGTATATGATTCACTAGATTTCCTCCTACTATAGTGGTGAACTGGAGGAGTAAGGCATAATTTGCCTCTAGCCTGTGGGTTTTCATGGGGCTAAAAACAGCGGCTGGCCATCTCTTCTTTTTCTTGCATTATGTTGTATTGGATGCTTATATTATGAGTGATGATGGCACCAACGGGTTTCAACACCTCACTACCGTCAGCGCTGTTAATGTTAATTTAAGTCAGACTTGTAGAGATACCTGCTAAACTCCTTCTTTCTTTTTTGAAAGCCAAAGCTTTTCGTGTACCCATTTATGATTTTATGTGGTGTGTCTTCTCATCAGTCACCTCACCCAAAGAGAACATTTCCTGAAAAACCAAAGATGTAAAATCCTGAGTCAGGCATGCAGTTTCAAGCTAGTGAGTCAAACCAAAGTGAACATTTAAGAACGAGGCAACAGCAATAGTGATGTCAGATAAGATCATAGGAATTTAATGCTGTTGATGGATTGGTTGAACATCAATAGACCCTCGTTCAGTATTTCATGTAAATCCTCGTGTGTTAAGAGCCAGATCATCTGCAAACCTTTGGATGGACTACTGGAGTAAACAAATGTATATTCCCCATAGTGCCGTTGGTTTTGTAGCATTCACAGACATAGTAGGAGTCCTGCATACTTTCCTATCCACTCTCATAAACATCAAGAATAGTAATTGGTTCTGTAATCTAAGAATATTCAACTCGAGAAGCTGGAGGGAAAAGATTGCAGATCCTAAATAGAGAAGTTCAATCTTAATCTGCAGCATCTTACATGAAAGTGACCACATTACAGAATGGTGCTGTAAAAAACTGAGGCTAATAATTATGTTCATGGTCTTGCATTATCATCTAATCATTGAAATGTATGCAGTAGATAAAGAGGGAACATCTGTTTTGTGAGTGAAGCAAAATATCTATTCATCAGTTTAGGCTCACGAGACTGTGTTGATAACAAATATTTTAGAGATAAATCATAGACTTGGGATACAAATGCCTGTTCAGTGACCCCTCTACTGTGAAGATCTCTAAACAAAGTCAAGTCACAAAATTATTTTTGAACCAGAAGATCTGTAAACCTATCTAGGCATAAACCAGAAAGTATGCATAAAACTCTGAAAATGTGAGAACAATTGTGCCTGTTATTATTTTTCTCTTGCAGAGGTTAATTCATCATGGTTCATAAATGGTTGATCCATTACTGCGGTTGAGAAGAAGGGTGGTAGGTAACTTCAGATTTCATGCTGCAGTTGATAATCCTATTGGATGCCTGGGATAATGTGCTTAATATTTTATGTCTTCACAAATGTGTTTGCCTTCATCCAAGATTCGCCTATGGCATATTGTGTCTTTCCCTTTAACTCCCCAATAGTCACAAAGATGTGAATTCACTTTGATAGGTTGCAAAGAATATTGTTGATAAAGTAAGCCAAATGGGTAGGCATTCGTAAATTGTCCACTATCCAGAGATTCTCTAACCACGGTAAATGAAAAATGAAACTAAGATGCAAACAAGAGGTTTATGATTTAGACTTTTTGGAGCATTCTTTAGGCAGCAAATCTTTAAAAGATCCTTTAACAACAATTTGAAAATTTTAACAGCAAGTGGTTATATGGGATGGGAGGTTGAGGCAATTCATCCTCTCATATCCTTCCAATCATGCTTTAAATGTAGTGCAACGTTGGAATGCTATGCAAACAAATTTTTTTCCCCAAAGGGAACTGTAGCAACAACAAAAATGTCTAAAGCAGTCTACTGTCAAAGCACACACGGAGATGTACTGCCAAGGTACACACTATGCTATCTCCTGTGTTTAGCGAATGCATACATTAAATCAAGGTATGTTAATTCAAGGTATATAACTTTTATGTTAATCTATTCTTTATGATTCTCAGCAGCAGAGAAAACCTTTTCAAAATCAAAAAACACAACAAACCCCATCAAAACTGACAAGTCTATCAACCATAACATAAGTCACTAAAAAAGGCCCAGTAACTGCTCCACTCAGGCCTCTAAGCTACGCCCACATCAAACTTGTCTCTTTCTGTGCTGCACACTCAAACTAAGTCCCATGTTATCATTCGCCCAAGCACTGCACTGCTGTGCCATTATTTTATGCCCAATTGAACTTTACGTTTGAATAAGGCAGGTGCACCCCAGATTCGGTGTTTTATGTTACCCGTTTATGTGTTCGCAAATAATTTGCTATGCAGTTGGAGGCGGAACTCTGGTGGCAGATTCTTAGGAGCCTTATCTTTCCATACACAGGATGGAGAGGTACCAAACATCTTCTGCCTGTTTCCCATGCAGCTTATAGCTTGTGATTGTGCCGATACCTACACACTCATCCAAGTAGCTGCTAGGATTCTTGAAATGTTTGAGTGTTGGCAGTTTTCGATTCATTCATACAGGGGAAAACTCAGAGGAGATTTCTTGTAGTCACAGTGGGGGTAGGTATCAGCCACCAAATATTTACATTAACCTACAAACTTGACACTTTCATAAACACTTTTTTAACAAATGCATTACAAAAGTATCCTCTAACGCATGCCAAAGGTGTCTGGTCTTAAATCTTGATGATATGCTTGTCTTGTTAGGATGAAATAATTTCCTTTTTGTGTGTGTGTGTGTGGGGGGGGGGGGGTGCATGGTCTTGGTTTTTAAACTGTTTTATGGGGTCCTTTAGGAATTTGTGGACAACTGCGCCGGACAGTCCCAGAGACAATGGAGCGACTTTACTGGAGACTGGACCGCTTTGTAGACTAGGTGACTCACCTTCTGATCAAGCTTAGCAGTAGCTCTACGGCCAGACAATATCTTGGCAGTGGTTAGATATGGCAATCAAGCTGACGTACCTGATGTTGGATCCTGGCAGAACTCAAACAATTTCTGCAACTTCTACCTACTAAGCTATATATTGAAGATCTACTGATGTGTTGGTCACTAGCACTCCTAACACCGAGTGGAATGCATGTATTGAATGCTTGCCCATGCATGTTTTCAGAGCTTTGACCGATACTTTGCGATGTCTTTATATCTAAGCTGAAAGGTCAGGTTCCACATTTATTCAGATTCAGAGCTAGTAGGTTGGGAAACTTTTCTCCAAGGATGAGGTCAGTGTTGACTAATGTATTAATCCTCAGGGAGTTGGGTCATGCAAACATGCAAAGGTGTATTCTGTGTAAAATTATTCTGATCTTGGCTCCCACATCTACAGAAACATTCTGTAGAATTTCCAATCCCTCTTTCCCAGCCAGTACATAAATCCCTCTTTCCCAGCCAGTACATACAATCACAGATTTTGTGAGTTGACCTGATCCTCTTCTGCAGATGAGGTGCTATCCGTGACATCTGGGAGCATTTCAAGTCTTGCTTGGGAACTTCTGGCCTGTCTAAGAATGTTGTGATTTTGTACCCATAGGTAGAAGCAGACCTATTAGGCTGGCATAGTCCTACTAGTATGTCTGGTTTCTGGAATGTGAACTGCATCTCACTGTATCATCCTTAGTGCACATCCTATATTTCTTTTCGGAAATGACTCAGGTGGGCAAGACCATATTGGACACACAATACATAAAGATTTGCAATCTCTTTCACATGTAAGCCTGTGTGGGCTCCATTCACTTGTGTGTTGCTGCTATGAGAAATAAAGAGTGGTGCTGTCAAAGACTAGCCATCCATCTCTGAGATATCAAAAAGGAATTTCATTTGTTCCTTGGGTGGACATTAATGATCTATGTTTCAAAGCTTTGTTAAAGAAGCTCACCAAATAGTTTTGCCTTATTTCCTGCAAGAGTGTTTTCAGAGTAGGGCTCTCAATTATATAGCCTGGAAGTTCATCCCTTAAATAGTGTTTTTTGTAATCAACCTTGGACCTACCAGGCTAGCAAGACTGTAGGCCATTCTGGCAAGGCTGAATCCGAGCATGGTACATGGTCACAATTCTTGGGCGGAGAGAATCTGTGGCTTGATGCGGCTCATATCCTGCATCCTCTAACAAACGAACAAGTGGTTGGTCAGGTTGACAATATAACAGGCATGCATCAAATAGTCATCCTGTGATGGGGCAGTGACAGAAAAGGGTTTCAAGAAAGAAAAAAAAGCTTAATGAATCTGTCATGAAACAGGACTAAACAAGCATTTACAATGCAATAGGTCTTGCAGCATTAAAGTTTGAGTTATTGGCATTGTGTATGACAATGCCAATAGTTATAACTTTTGCAAATGTGACACCTATAGCATTTGTAATGCAATATGAGTTGTATTTATGTAACTTAGATGTATGTTTTGTTACATAATGTGAAGCACCGGAAAAGCCATTAGGTCTTGCCTATTACTTACAGTGCCTTTATGTTTCCATCCATGCTCTCTTATTCATCTGTACATTGTGCCCCATGCTTGACCACATAGTCCAGGAACATGAACTCCATGTGATGCAGAAGCAGCAGAGTAGAAGCAATGACCCCAAGAACGAAAGCACTACTTCCCATAAAGGAGAGCAGATCCACCTAAAGTCTTCAGTGTTTAGAATACACAGGCTCTTTGGTTTACCCATTTGAGTGAACATTAGACTCGTTAATGAGTCCTTTATTCTATTGCAAGACTGCGAAAAATCACAGAAAGAGCTGAGCAAGAGCAGAGACAGGAAGGGGTCTTACTTGGTTGGCTCGAAGAGCACAAGCCGAGTCATTCAAAGATTCACAATGTAAATTGTGCAGCCAACAGCATGGAAAAACACAATAGAGGTTATTTTAAGTTACAAATAGGTTAGTTCATGAATGCTTATGTTTCTCTTCTGTACAGTGGATTATATATCTCTGCACTGACATTTGTTAAAATACTTTTTTAAACAAACGTTTTACCACCTTCAACAAACCGACAGAACAGCAATGAGCGAACCAAGAGATGGTCATTTACAACGTATAGCTGGGCAATATCATTGGTCATGTGGAGCAACATTAGTGTCTATTAAACCATATGTGGGTATTTTTGGTAGCATTCATCCTGAACTAAATTTCTTCAAGGTGGTACCATATTTGACAGTCAAGTAAAATGATTTGCACATTATCGGGCAGCGTGATCAAATGAAGAAGCGGAGATCTGAACCAAATGTTCCTGGCTATATATAGAATTAATTCAACCACTGGCTGAATATCCCCTTCTCTGCCCCTTTAATCCCAACGGATAATGTTTTGTGTTAAATTATTATTCGATTCAAAAGACGTATAAAATTGTCAAAACTACTTTCTTTCTCAATGTAAGAGAAGGGAGGAGGCTATTTTTAAATTAATGGCACGCCTTTCATTTCACTGCATGAAAAGTGCAGAGGGCCACCACCTCAATGACAGCATTTGCACTGATTATTAAATCAACAGGACCGACTCAGTCCCCACGGGTTTTCAACGGGACGCTTGTGAACTGCAGTTCACACACAGCAAAAACGTACCTTTTTAGATTTTGAACCATCAACTGACAAGTGGCTTCAATTTTCTTTTTAACTTTTAATATTGCAATAGGGAGGTGCAGAAATAGCTCTATTTTGGCTCGCAAGTGCCTATGGGACTAGGGCCAAGCCAGAGCCAGTCATTCAGCCTGAATCTTGCTTGGCTTGCAGATTGTTACAGACACAGTCCCACGCCTGCCTATCTTAAGATACAAGTAGTCCTGTAAAATAGTGTCAAATAATCAATTAAGTTTTCTAAGATATTCATGGACTGCTTGTTTAGGCAAACTTTTTTGTGATTTACCAACAGTAATACATGTGCTTATGACAGCCTCAGCTGGAGGGGGCATAGGAGGCTTGTTGCCGACAGGCTCCCACGATGGTGTCCAAGAAATAAGCCTGTGCGATCTACATTCAGAGATATTTGACCTGATCTACTCTACAGCGGCAACAATTTCTGCACAATTAGGAGGTGTGTGTGTGTGGGGGGGGGGGTTTTACTGCATATGCACCACCACCTACAGCATACTTTGCAGATTCCAACCAAAAATAACTGAGTACAATTTCTAACAGATCAAAAGTGACTAAAAACACAGCAACGCATCGTTAGTTGCTGCATTCAGGCGTTAACATGGGAACAATAAAGTGAATCTTTTCCCTTGACAGTGTAAACTTCTGGGACAAAAATCGCGAAATAATGGTGCCATCTTATGCCAACATAATTTGCCATTTCTTGCCGCAGAATTTGGTCGTCCATTTCTGCGTAATTCCACTGGCTATGAAACTACTTTATGAATGTACAAAGTAAAGAGTATTTGGCTAATTTAAAAGTTTGATAGCAGTAAACGACACTTCAATGACCGTCATTATTACTTTGGCTTATTTTAAAAGACCCAGCTGTCTTCTATCCCGCCACCATTCAAAAACAACCTGACGCTCTGTTGGTTAAGCACCACTAAACGCTGTAGCTAAATTACTGAACCTGCCTGGCGGCTTGCGACACCATACCCAAAAAAATAAACGACAACATTGCTGCGCTTTTATTAATGGTCGTGAGCCATCAATATTCTAGGAAAAGGTTGGTAATAGGGAGTAAATAAAAACGTCTTCTATTTTAAACATGCTATCGAAAAAGCATACAATACGATGCATAATAAAAGCATGGCAATTCAAGGCTACTAAAAAGGACATATACAATGAAAAAATAAATCTATTTAAAGCGAATGCCCTCTCAAAACCTACAGCCTTCAGACTAGACATGTATATAACATTTTCCTCTTAGTGACCGTACCTGAGCTGAGGGGTCTGCCTATTTGGAGCTGGAACCAGGAAGCGCTTTACGAACTTGACAGCCAATCGTAGAACGCAACTAATGTTCTGTTTTTTTCGGGTTGAGCCATATGAGAAGTATAGGGGTGACGACGTTTTAACGAAACAAGACGCCAGTGCCCCGTTTTTCAATGGAGGCGAGTAAATATTTCTCGTGAGTTTTAAAACATCTTTCAAGAAATTCGTAGGCAGCGTGTATATATTTGCGTCATCGCCCTGTAATGTTACCTGTGCATTTCAGTTTTTAATTTAGTTGCAGGAATTCGATCACATACACCCGAGTGACGTGGGAGACTCCCTCTTTTATTGTGGCAAAAAAAAGTTTCTATAACTTATATAGGCATTTCTCCTTGAAGCTGCCTTCAGTCCAATGCTAGGTAGTAAGGAAGTTAAAGTCCCCCTATTTCTTCCTGGAAAATCGTCCTCTTAGCTGCTTTCAAATTATAAACAAGACGTGCGCGTGCAAAAACGAAACCTGTGGTGGGGCGGGACTTCCGTCTTTTGCCAGAAGCCCGCGCCCACGGAGTGCCTGGCCAGAGAAGCAGTGAAGACGCGGGGCTCCCATGGCCGAGGGAGAGCCCCACGGAGGCTGCACAAGTCCGGAGTGGCGGTAAGTGGGCTTAGTTGTAGGGGGGAGGGGAGGCGGCGGGGGGTCTCGGTGCACGTGTGTGTGTGTGCGCGCGTATGTGTGTGTGTATGTGTGTGGCGGCGGGGGGGTGTCTCTGAATGTGTGCGTGCAGGTATGTGCGCTCGTGTGTATGTCTCTGTGTGTGCGCTCGTGTGTGTGCGAGCATGCATGCGTGTGCGAAAGCAGGGGGAGGTGTGGCTGTGTGTGTGTTGGAGCTTCATTTTCGGAGCCTGTACCAGAAAGAGCCCGGTGAGTGGTGGGGTGCATGTTTGTGTGTGTGTGCGTGTGTCTGCATATGTCTGCGTGTGTGTGTGTGCGCGCGTGTGTGTCTGCGTGTGTGTGAGCGCGTGTGTGAGCGCGTGTGTCTGCGTGTGTGTGAGCGCGTGTGTCTGCGTGTGTGTGAGCGCGTGTGTCTGCGTGTGTGCGTGTGTCTGTGTACGTGTGTCTGTGTACGTGTGTCTGTGTGTACCTGTCTGTTTGTATGTGCGCGTCCATATCCATTGTGTGTGTGTGTGTGAACAGCCTGCCGGAATCGGAGCGGGTGTTCACGCGCGCGACCTGATCCGATTCCGGCAGGCTGCGTGCGCGTGCCAGTCTCTTGTCCTCTCCTCTTTAGTCCTTGAAAGCAGAAACGATCACTATAGGCTCGCTTTGCGACAGCAGGGCTTCGCCCTGCACTCGCAGACGCGAGACCTAAAAATGACTTCCATGAAGGTCTCTGCTTGATAAACTGAAAACAAGCTTAATAGGAACACTGACATAGAATAACATCTTTCTCTACTACTGTAAAATAATGTCTGTTAATATTATTTAGACTAAGGCATGTTTTATCCAATCGGTTGGTGTTGGTAAAGTCAACATTAATTGTGGTATAATTTTCATATCACAGGACAGATTATGCATTGCGTTACTCAAGATGTTATCTTTTATCCTGTTGACAGAACACGATCTTTCCAAAACAGCTCAAGAAATAATTATAGGGATTGTTTCCTTTTAGTTTCTGTATGGAATTCTGTGGGGAGGAGATACTTTGAGACAGTTCAGAAGCAATAATATCAAAATCTTGGGCGATATCCAATCCAATCCAAAAATTCTTTATTTCGGCCATTTGAGACCATAAAATACATATAAAACACATGCAAAGATAGAGTATAAAAACAGTGCAAGGAAGCGAAGAACTAATTAATTCAATGCATATAGGAGTTTTGGAAACTAAAGGCCCAGTTGACTACAGTTCATTACAGTTCATTGCACATTTAGAAGTTAAAAGTTACCCTTTTAGTATTTTTCCCCTTATCTGCCACATAGCCATTAGATACTTGGCTACAGCAAAAACAATATAGTGCAGGGTACTTGTCTTCAGAATTCTATGATAGTAGATAGTTTCTGAAGCCCAGATTTCTACACAGTGGCACTAGCCAGTACTTTCTCGGTCTATTGTAAGCTGGGCAAAAAAACAGCACGTGTAGTTCGTCCTCCACGTTCGTGCTGCACCCAGGGCAGATTTTATCGTCCAGCGTTGTCCATTTACTTGTAAAGGCTTTAAGGGGCAGTGTGCCAAACCTCCACTGAATAAAAAGTTTCCTTGCAGTGATGGAAAAGATAATATCCATATATCCTTCGAAGTAAAAAGAACTTTTGGTGGCCAGAAAATGTTCAGTAAGGGTGCCGATTTTCAGAGCACACACGAGCAAAGTTAGGCTCTTGTCCTTGAAAGTCTTGGTGAGCATTTTGCGGGACACCCCTAGACAACCTCTTTCAGGATCATCCCACAGATCGGCCAGTCCCAGTCGATAGAATTCTCGTTTTATGTATGCCACCCCTGGAATTCTGTCGGAATAGTTAAGACTCAGAACGTGCTTCAGATCTTGCCTGTAGTGGGAGAGTTCACTAGTAGACCAGAGCCTATGCCAAAACCTCAGTGGCTTTAGAGCCAATTCTTCCCCTATTGAAGGGAGCCCCAAATCTAGTCTCAGTGGTAGCAGGGGTGTACCTTGTGGTAGAGCCAACAAGCGCCTAAGGAAGTTGTTCTCCACCTTGACGAGTTCTGTCCCGACATTATGACCCCACAGCTCGCCGCCATAGGATGAAGCTGCTCTAGCTTGGGTTTTATACATTTCCAAGGCTGGACTAACTGGTTTGAAGGTTTATGAATTTGAGACCTTCAAAATTGCCCCCACCATTTGGGATAACTTTAAACGGGATCTTGCTATCTGTGGGCCCCAGGATAGATTTTCATGTAAAGTTACCCCCAAATACTGGAACGTTCTGACCCTTTCCAGCCTATCGGATCCCAGGGTTGGATTAGGCCTAGTTGTTGTCGAGGGATTGAATACCATGAATTTGGTTTTTTCTGCGTTGATCTCAAGGCCATGCGCTCTGCAGAAATCCCCAAACCCATCCAGTATCCGTTGGATCCCCATCGGGGATTTGGAGAGCAGGAGGGTATCATCGGCAAACATAATTGCCGGAACCCTCCTGCCTGCCAACCTAGGGGCATCGTTGTTTCTGACATTGTCATGGTAAGATATTACACCGTTAACAAAGAGGCAAAACAGGGTCGGTGCGAGGACACAACCCTGTCTTACCCCCCTGAGAACTGAAAATCTAGATGACAGCGCCCCCTCCCTCCCGCACCTGACCTGGGTAAAATTTCCATCATGGAGCCTGATTATTGCCTGTAATAGCTGTGGAGGAACACCTAGCTCCCTGAGCACCGCCCATAGTTTCTTGCGTGGTACCAAGTCAAATGCGGACCTCAGGTCCACGAACACCATGTACAGACTCCCCCCTCGATCCCCACCGTTTTCCAGTAGAGAAGGACGAGGCGAAAAATCTGGTCCATGGTGGATGTGTTCTTCCTGAAGCCCGCCTGGAGCGGACTAAGGATCGCATTGTCCTCCATCCAGTCCAGGAGGTGGTCCAGCAGAAGACGGGCAAAGAGTTTCTGAGGTACATCTATAAGGCTGATCGGCCTGTAGTTGGCTGGGAGCAGAGGAGAGCCCTTTTTAAAAATCGGTACTATCTCTGCCCCCAGCCAAGTACAGGGGATCTCCATCCCTCTTAGAATAGAGTTGAAAATAATAAGCAGGTAGGGACCCCATATCTCTGGTTGATGTCTGAACAAATCTCCGGGGAGTTTGTCGAGAACTGGAGCCTTCCCCAACGCTAACCTCCCTATGGCATTTAATACCTCACCCAGTGTCAACTCTAGTTTTTCATTGGGCTCCGAGGGGCTATCAAAAACTGCCTCTGTGGGAATTACAGAAGTATCTTGATACAGTTTACTGAAGTGGGATTCCCATATTGAGGCAGCAATGTTTGGCTCTACAGCTGATTTCTGTTCCCCTGCACCTGTATGGACTAATGACCAGAATTTTCTTGAATCCCTGGTTTCCAATGCCAATGATAGGTCATGCCATCTATCCCAATCCCATTCGGACTTTGCATGGGCGATGGCTTCCCTATATTTCCGTCTCAGCTCAGATACTTTATTTTTGTCGGTGCCAGACTTGACCATAAAGATCAACTCTGTTTTTATCTTTTTACACATGGAATTGTACCAAGCTGAGGTTGGTGTCCTCTTCTTCATGCTCACGGTCTCAGGGTAAAAAACCTCTCCTAAGCTTCCCACTAGGTCTGCATGAATTTGACCTAATTTCTCATTAAAATCAGTAGCTTTGGGTTTATTAATCAGTTCATACATTTCAACTAGCTTTGGGAGCGCCAAGTCATAAAGTTTCGTAATGCACTCTGTTGAGCTAACTAATTTCCCCCATCTTACCCTACGTCTGTTATTGGATAGAACTAGGATCCCTGCGTCTTGCTTTGGATCATTAAGTGGCGTACCTTCTTTGGGCCCTGGGTGTACCATATCCAAGCAGAGAGCATTATGATCGCTATCTGCTCTTTCAACCACCCTGAAGTCCAAAACCGTGGGCCACATGCTTGTATCTACAAAAATGTAGTCCAGACGCGATTCGTGGTCCTTCCTATTGAAGGTACACACTGAAGGGGCATCAGATGGTGTGCGCCCATTACAGGCCCTCAGGGCATAGTTCAAGGTAAAGGACATAATCTGCAGCGCTAAGGGAGACCATGATTTCGGGTTTGGAGATTGACAGGGGGGAATCCCCCAGTAATCATCCTCAGCCGTTAAGGCACCCTCCTTTAAACCTTTTAGTGGTTCAAAGTGGCAGTTGAAATCCCCACCCATCAGTATCTTACAGTCAACGGGTAGTTGCCCCAAAAATGAAGATAGATCATCTAGGGTGGATGCTTCCATGGACACACTCACTGGACGCGAGTACACATTGACAATCGCCAGGTTGTAGGCGTCTGGCCATTTGAGAAGAACACATTGTTTGTCCTCCGAATGGGTTGGTATTATCTCCGCTGTACAACTTATGTGACTAGCCACCCAGATAGCGAGCCCATCGGAAGGCCTCCCTTTGCCGCCCCACCTAGCATGGACATAGAAAGTTGCATAACCCACCCTGGGGTAAGCTTCCCTAGCCCAAGTCTCCTGAAAGAGACAGATGTCATTGCTATCTACCAGGGACCCCCAGTCGCTGGAATCTATTTTATTGGCGATGCCTGCAACGTTCCATGAAAGGACCTTCATCCTTTTCGGACCTGGCTTGGATACCATTCCCCTCACTCTCTCACCATCTATATCTGTGCATGGCGCTAGAAACCCGTCCAGAGTTACCTGCCCCTCTTGGACCCCCAAATCAGTTACTTCTTGGAATAATATATTCTGGTGAAGTATTCTTGGTGGTTGATCGGTAGGGAATCCCTGCGTACTAACGGTACCTGGCCGCTCTGGTGATGGGAGGGCAGGGCTACAATTGCCAGAGTCAGTGGCATATGTCCCTGTCCCATGCTGAACAGTATAGGGGACCACCCCTTCGCTACCCCCAATGCATACAGCCCTCGAAAGTCAGTCAACCTGGTGAAGGCAGCTATATCTGTTTGCATGAACATAGTTACTATGTGTAAATGTGTCATGGCGTGGGGGCCTATACCTTGAACCATCAATGGCAAATCCCACCCTAGTCCAGCCGTCATTTGCCTCAGGATGCGAGTCATCGCTTCTTGGGTAAAAAAACGACAGCGGGACCAATTCAATGGATGTATTCCCCGTGGACCCCAACCAGTTACAGATATGGGGGACAATCTGGGAATTCCTAAAACTTACAAGGATACAGTCACCCCCTATTTTCTTTACAGTGTGCCCAACCCATGGAACCCTCCTAACCATCAGTACTTCCCCTCTCAAATTTGATGGTAGTGGCCTGTGAAGGTTCAACCAGCTAATAACTTTGTTGCGTAGGGAGTCAAAAGATTCCACCGCAAAGTTAGAGAGCTCAGGTACCCCGGTCAGAATTACAGTGTGGGCCGCCGCCTCTGGAGGCAGATTGACTACATTTGGCCGTATTAGGCTATTGCCAGTCCGATGGGGACGGTCAGCCATTCTGATGGGCAACTTTTCCTGCCTCGATGTAGTAGTCGAAATAGGCAACTTTGACTTCCGGACTAAAGGCACGGGGGGGGGGAAGTTGCCTTGGAAGGGGTAATGAATTAGGTTGAGGTGGGGTAGCTATGGGAGCATTCGCAATAGCAGTGGAAGTAGGCTGATTTGGAATCACAGTGCTAGGAACACTAGAGGGAGGGGAGATCCCAGTATTTATCGCAGTTACTCCTTGGGTGCTGGTCCACAGACCTTGCTCATCAACCATACCCCCGGTTGCTTTTTCTATTGCTAAAAGTCTGGCGACAGTACAATCAAGCCTAACCAACAGGGGGTCTAGCAGTTTTTTAAGGATATTAGTAATGAAATGGGCGGAGTGGTCCATACTGCTACAAGACCCCTCTCCGAAAATGAACGGGCCAGGCTGTAGTGGCGTCTGAGTATGGGCAGGGTGCATTGGACTCACCATTTCATTGGCAATCACGTTGGAAAATGTTTCCGTGACATCAGTGATGTTAACAGTGGTGTTTGGGATGTGATCCAATTTTGCTCTCTTTACACCCTTTGTCTGCCTGGGTCTTTTTCTTTTCGGGACTGCGCCCTCCCGGAGACCCCGTAAATGTATTGAGTTAGTATCACTCCCCTCTTCCCGAGTCAGAACTGGATGGAGTGTTGGGGGTGACGTCGTCTCAGGAATAGTAAGGGGGGAGTCTCGATCTCGATGTAGATTGGAGGGTGTCCTCAGCTGCTGTAACACTGATTAGATTGTTTGATCGATACTATCCAGAAGGGATAGGTGGGTAACATCCAATAGATCTGGGGATCTGACATTCGTGGTTGAGCCCTGGGAAGATCGCTGCGTGCTTTCAATCCCCTCTGCTAACTGTTTTTCTAGGACTGTGAGTCCATTGTTTACCATAGTATTTGCTTTAATGAGAAAACTATCCAAGGTACCTGTTACCAAGGTGGCCGCTTTACTCCTCGTCTCCCTCGTTGCCATATTGGTCAGTTCCTGGTTTACACAAGTCCAGACCAAGTTATAAGAGTGTGGTTCAAGCAGACCAAGGGCAGCTGGACACGGACTTAGAGGGGTGGCCCGGTCCGGTCTCTCCCGGGCTCGAACGGGATACAACGGGCCCGCCCTTGGCCCGGGCTTTGCCCGGTGCCGCCCCGCGCGCGTTCCGCGTGCGCGGTTTCGGGAGGAGCTATATAGGAGGAGGAGGCGTGGCGTGAAGAGTCCACAGGTGCGGCGGGTTTCAAATCCGCAAGCTCCGCTGGGACTCGCAGTCCCGCTCTAGTCTAAGTGCGCAGTTTCTGCCCCAAAGTGTACTGGTCCGGTATCCCCAAAGCAAGGAGAAGCAGTGTTGAGCCTCTGTCAATTCACTCGACTGCGAGCGGCACAAAGAATGAGGTGGTATTTGAGCATGAAGCAGTTGATAAAGACTGGTTCTGCGCAGGGACATGAAAATTAACAAATTCTGCCTTTAAGACAACTCTTGTTCCAATTTTTTTGTTTACTCTATGCAGAATATTAATAAGAAAGAGTAGCATAATCTGCGCCTCTATTATCTTTGTTAGAAAATATAGTTTGTTGTACTTTAATATACACAATATACAGAATATTTTTCCTCTACGAATCAAAAACACAATTAGTGGTTGTAATGCTCATGACTGTGGTAGGCAGAAAAGTTTTTTGTCCTTTAGTCCCTATGCCTTAAAAACCAATGTGTAACAGAAGTTGCTGTTACTTAAAAGGCTTTTCAATGGTACATACAACCTTTTCAGAAAGATTATCAGTGTCTTGTTCATGCATAATTTCAAATGTATTGTCTTTTGGAATATACATTTGTAACATTTTCCAAACTTAAGTTATGTACAATTTTTGGGAATATGATTTAGAAAACAAAAAATCCAAATGATTGTTTGTGAAACAGCTAAAACCAGGTTACTGACCTGAAACTAGACTTACCCTGAATTGTCCATATAGGGAGATCATTGAGAAGAGAAGGACGATTGCCAACGGACCCCAAAAGTCAGGATTGTCTCTCACCACTTGTCTGTTAAACCCAAGCGATGGCATAGGCATCAACACACAGCGAATTTTGTAGTAAATGTCCGTCAGATCTATGTCCAGCTCTTCCCTATAACAAATGACATTTTTACTTGTTATGAGATGTTATATCAAGCTCACGCTCATTAAATTAAACAAGACTGAAAAAGGACATACTTCTAAACATGTTGGATTACAAGCATGAGAATTTCACAGGACACATGCATGACAGAAAGTAGTTTAAGCTCCACAAAGCAGCTACATTAATCAATATTAGACTGAACAGAGCAAGTGTGTTTGAAATCTATTTGCACTACCAAAAAGTAGATGAACACTCACATGCCTGTCAACTGTTCAAGTTTTGATGTCTAGCCCGGGTGAAATCACCATCAATTCTACCGGTAGATGGGGACATCTATGAATTAACATATCATTCTTTTGCAGCCGAATGTACCCCAAGATTACACAGAAGTGGCAGGCTGCAAGTATCTAATAAAACTCTCCTCAGACAAATTATTCTTTCCTTGTTCCATACTCTACTAACTAGCAAAGGCAAGAGATGGATTAAGTGCAAAGAGGAAGGGACAGACTCTGGTGTGGAAGGTGGTAAATTAGGTTTGGCAACAGCCAAAAGTGAAAGATTAAAAGCCTCTAGTCTACTCTTGAAACTAGCATCTTCTGATTAAAGCACGACTTATTCTTGCCAGCAGAAAGGTAAGTGATGAGATGTAGGGATGTGGCCATTGTGCAGGTCAGAGCATTAGCCCAAATTTTAGGACATGAATAGTTCAATCCAAACAGCATGAAAGTGGTATTGCCCAGGTCCTACTGTTCTCAACACCTGCATGCAAACCCGTTCAGAAGTTTTAATAAGGAGGGTCGTACTCTGTGGCAGCATATGGTAACAAGGCGAGCTACATCTCCAAAGCAATCAAGCTACTGCAGCGTAATACAAAGTATGGGGATGTGCTTAAGAAAAATTGGATTTAAACTATTTTATGATGGGGACTGGAGAGATGGTACGCAAATCATAGCTACCGAAGGGCAAGAACCATGTTATGGGTAGATAATAAACCATGAATAAAAGCTACGGTAGGAAGGAGCACAAGCAATACACTGGGAGAAAGGAGAAAAGAATATATGAGGTATATGCGGTTGTGATACAACATTTTCATTAAAAAAAGTTCTTTGATATGGCTCATTTACAAGAAATGTTTAGGCACATCAAGTCTTTCAGTTGTGCCATGCAAATTATTATTATTTTTTAAAAGATACAGAGCATTTATCACCATCTAACCAAACACTTGAATTAAAGAAAGCTACAATTTTACAATATCACGGAAATACTTTATAAATGTAAATGTAAATGTAGTTGAGCTTATATAGCGCACAGCTACCCGCAGTGGGTTTCCCGGCGCTTGCTTAGGGAACCCTTCCTGGTATTCCCCTGTGAGATAGCAGGGTATCCACAAGGTGAAAGTCAGGCATCCCGCCGCGAGGGGCCGTTGTGGAGATTAAGCAAGCTATTGCCCAGAGTCGCAGAGTGTGAACCCGTGAGTCGAGGAGGCACCGGGGCGAGAATTATCGAGACCGTGGAATTTTTAGCCCAAGACCCGCCGAGGCGGGGAATTGAACCCTGGTCCAGGACCGATCTCAGCTTCCGGGTCTGCTGCCTCTAACCCCTGAGCCACACTTCTCCACTAAAATAAACTTTGCAACAGATAGGGAATTAAATTGCTATCTAATTGGGCACCCGAAGGGTAGGCAAAATAAATAGCTGGTATTTAAAATTAATGCAAAAAAATACTGTATGTATATGAAGTATGTTTTTTTAGGAAAAACAACCATCTGGCAAGACAGCTAAAGCAGCCTCAAAGGCAGACATAATCAAAAGAGGCTTTATATTGGTGGTAGAAATAACATCTATATTAGGGTCTTCTACTAGATGTATTAACAATTATACAACTCAAACACTGTCAGGAAGCACTGTACTTAAATTGGGCATTGAGAGAGGGCTGGCAGAATTATCAGGTACATCCCGTGAGGATTTAACACATAAATTATACCTTTAAATTTCAGATATTCATGAGTGCATTACATTTCGCATTTTGTTAAATAATTTTAAGGATTTTAGGCACAGGAAGACAAGTGGTGAGATCAGCCACTAGAATGGGGCTGGAGTGATTTGTGCCTCAGAGCGGTCACATTACTGCTTGTATCACTGTGAGTTAGAGTAGGGAGAATCACATATAGGTTTAGAATTCTGAATGCCAGCTTGGTATAAAGAGAGAGCAAGAGAAATATGTCCACTAGGTCATATCCATTCAATGATTAGCATTAGATGGCACAATAAACATCTAGATTATAATTGAATTTGTTGGCCCATTGGTAGATTCAGGATCATTAAGGTTCAAAATTTGAATATTTTCTACACAAACTCCCACTCATTTTAAACTCTGCAATACATGCTTTGAAAAAGTCAAATCTGGATTCATAATACCAGAATGTTTACCCTGTGGCTAACTTTCTTCTTACATTATTTCTAAAGTCAAAGGGCGAATTAATTCAACATAAGCAGTATCATGAAAACAGAAACACTTCAGACCCCATCTATTCAAGCCCCGAGACTCTGCATAGTCACGGGTGCAGCTCTCAAGAATGATGATGAGGAATAGGTATAGGATTAACCTCATCAATGCTACAGCAATTCATCCTCTGTGCGGCAGATCCTTGAATTCCATTGTTCATGACGAGCTCAGCTCGTCATGAGCACACAAGCAGTGTACTGCATGACGAGCTGAGCTCGTCATGAGCATGGAAGGGGTTAAGAACCATATGTACTGCTGGATTCACCGATTCCCAACTGTATGGGCACTAAACCATTGTAGACAGGATAGAGCTCTTTCAAGACATTCCAGAACTGTTGTGACTGAAATGAAGTTCATTCGAGAGGCACTGTTACACTAAAATTAGAAGCCTTCTTCCATTAAATTAGATGGAAAACGATCCACCATAGGAAGACAAATCTATAGATAACCCCTCGCCTCCCCTCCCTCTACGATGAAAAAAGGGCCAGGTTTGTGCAGGTTATCTGGCAATAGAGGATTTACAGTATTGAAATTAGTCTTTTAGTATCCTTTGGCACCACCGACACCTGAGACCCTGGCTCATCCTGCAATGAAGGGGCAAACATGGCACAAAGTTAAAACCAGTATCAAGACATAAACAAGCATTTACAATGCAACGGTTTCGCCTTTACAAAAGTTAGAGCTATTGGCATTGTAAATGACAACATTTGTATTTATGTGTTGGTTTTGAAAACAGATAAATAAATGGCATTGTCATTTACAATGCCAATAGCTTAATCTCTCGCAAATGCAACACACACCCACAGAGAGGCCCCCCACACAGAGCCCCCCCACACACACCCACACAGAGCGCCCCCCCCCACAGTATTTACAGTGGAGTTCATCTGTTTTTTTCTACCGCCATGTGACATAGGCTCCTCACCGGGACACCGTGTGATGTGAGTCGCTATGTGCGTCGCACAGTGGCACCCTGCGAGTTGACAGGCATGGTAATGAATTAACAGCACAAGGTGTCCATTTCAATATAGCTACTGGCACGAGAGCCTGGGGTGAGAGTCTGGGCAAAGGATGAGAGGCGGCAAGAAGGCACACTAGCAGAGCCTGCCAGTAGGCACAGACAAAGAAGGATGATGGGGGCGCTAAAATAAACCACCACACCACGCACTCCGAGGCAGAGTCTGCTAAGTACCACAGACACGAGGTGCCCAGGGAGAGATTGTGAACACTAGAGCGCGCATGCAGCGAGAACAGAGCATGTAGTGTGCAATGGTCGTGTCACTGTGTGATATCATTTGATGGAAGCTTCACATCATCCACCTTCAAATGTAATCATTTCTTATCTCCACTGGATAAGTATTTTTAGGATAAAACCCTTCTCTACTCCTTCAGCAAATACTAGGGTGCTGCGTCCCCCTTCTCCCTCTTAGAAAAGCACTTACTCCACAGTCACAAATGTATGTTCAGTCGCAGCGGTGAGTAACTATCTGTACGAGGTATTTGAATACACAAAAACGCCCGAGTTTGTAGATGTTCATTTCTGCAAGAGGCCAGTTTTAAAATGCTAGCGAGCTCACCTCTAAACCTAAATTTGCAGATGCAGCATTTGCACTATATTGGCGCATATTTCAAATTCAAAGAGCACCTTTTACATGAGCAATTGCACCACACCTGATTCTGTAACACTAAATTGTTCCAAGTGGGCTGTTTTACCATACTTAGGAGCTGCCCACAGAGAGCCCCAGCCCATGATTACAGCGCATCCGTGTGCCCTGCTCCCCACAGAGAGTCCCAGTCCATAATTACAGCGCGTCTGTGTGCCCTGCCCCCCACACAGAGTCCCCAGTCCATGGTTACAGCGCGGATGTGTGCCCGTTTGTCTCCTCGAATGCCTATCTGGGATTACAGAGCCCTGCCATGCTCCCCACACAGAGACCCTGACCATGATTGCAGCGCATCTGTGGGCCTTGCTCCCCACAGAGTCACAATTAATGATTACAGCACATCTGTTTGCCCTGCTCACCACACAGAGTCCCAGTCCATGGTTACAGCATATCTGTGTGCCCGCTTCTCTCCTCGAATGTCTAACCGGGATTATAGGCATAACCCCTGCCCTGCTCGGCATCCCTAGACCGGATTACAGGGGGGGAGGGGGCATGTGAACTGATCACTTCACCGGAGCCCCCTCCCAGGGTCCTCCGTCGGATTACGGTTAGGAAAAGTGCCCTGATCCCTAACCCGAATTCATCATTACAGCGGGGACACGTTCCCTGTTTGCTTAATCGAACCCCCCCTCCAAGTGATTACAGGGGGGATATGTTCCCTGCTCCCTAACCCGTTTCCCTGCATTACATGTGTTCCCTGTTCCCGACCTCGGGGCCCCTGTTCTGGCTCGCACGCAGCGGCCTTGAGGGCGGGGTGGTCTGTGACCAGCAGATGGTCCGGCTGGAAGTGACATGTAATCCCTCAGGCTGCACTGCAGACCGGGCGAGCCGGCCTCCCAGCAGTGACAGCTCGCCGTATCCTCTCCGAGAGATGCCGCGGTGTAATCACTCATGAGGCGGGGTCCGCCGCTGGGATTTAATGTCTTATTTTTATTACCGATACAGCCCCACCTTTCCTCCGCCTCACCTAATGCCTGCTAGAGCGAAGTTTGGGAATTTGCATACATTGAAAAAGCAGCAACCGGGGCTAATAACAGACTGCCAGCAGCTTTGTGGCAGATTAAATCACATTTCAAAAGCAGAAAGTGGATTCTGACGTCTCGAATGCAATTTATAAAGGACGCTTATTGCTTGTTTATCATATTGTCGATGGATGTTAGGAGGTGTAGTTGACACCTCTTAAGACCTAATGACGCGCTTTAGTCTCTTGCCGCCCTTTGCTCGAGGCTGGATGGAGCGTCGCTGGGGAATATTCCAAAATAAAGCTTTTGTGGGTGAGACGACAGATGAGGGGATGGGCGGGGGAGCTTTTGGGGAGGAGGGTGCAGCGAGCGGAGCAAGGAAAGAACCCGAGGGGGCGATGAGAGAACGTCAGAGAGTAGTTGAGAGAGAGGGGGGAGTGTAGGAGGGGCTGGGAGAGGGACAGAGACTCAAGAATGAACAGCCGAAGTGATCCTGGAGCAATAAAACAGGTTCGTTCGGCTCCAGGCACGGTGCACGCAATAGTTGTCAGTATAACACGTACCTGTACGGATCTGGAGTCCTTGTTTGCAGCGCAGGTCACAACACAATCCTCACTCTTATTTTCCAACAAAAAACAACAAGTCAGGTCCCGGGCCGGCAGCCAATCACAGCGCAGCCCGGGAAATGACGTCACGGGGGTGTCCCGGCCGGCAGCCAATGACAGCGCGGCCCAGGACAAAGGGGCGGGACTTAAAAAAAGACTGAGAAACGCCTCCGAATCGTGTTTTCCCGGGAAAGCGTGATTGACAGCCTCTGTCTCCCAATGGCTAGCCTCCATTTATGGAGCTAGCCAATGGGAGACAGAGGCGGTACCAAAGCCCCATATGTAGGATCATGAGATTTCGCCCTGGGCGGAGCAACTGCTACGCAGTTGCAACGCCAGGGCGAAACCTAAAAAATACATTGATAGATAATATTTATCTATACATGTATTGATACTTGTATATAGCATAAGTGTATTTAGGATGCAACAGCTTATGTACAAGAGAATTATATTACGGTGGGGTGGGGTATTCTTGCAGTATTTCTCTTCAGCTGAAGCCACTAGTCTTGAGCTGCTATGTCGCCAACAGTGACAATAAACACTAACTTATGTTCTTCATCCTGGAATGATACTAATACAATGGTAGTCAAAGAGAGAGAAAAGTACTAAAAGTCTTGCGTAATTCAACAATAAAAACAATAAAAGCAGAAATGAAACAAAACTGTACGAAACAATATAATGGGATTTGGTAAGCTCATCACGTTTTTCATACAGAGACTGTAACAGAGAACTCCTCTCACCAGCACCAACTGGATTTGTTTGCCCACACTAGTGGACACAGAACAGAGATTGGATTTCCAGAAGTTATGGAAAAATGGCGCAACTACTGCTAAACAAAAACAGAATGGTGCAATTCCAGAAACAAAATGCAAATTGTCTCATGGGAATTTTTTTTTGCTATTGTGTTAGAAAAGGGTTTAGGTAACATTTGACTACTGCAGCTTTTTGTCACACCAGACCATGACCTGAAACCAGTCGGCAGTGTTGTTTTGAATATGCAAGGAGAAATAGGGTATAACATGAGGTATGAAACAAGGCTTCCTTCCAATGTCTGTTCAGTAAGTAAGCTCCAAAACAAAGTCATAAAAGACAATCATTCACAAAGCTAAAGGTCTGTGTTTAGTAGTGTAGGGTGGAGTGTACGGGTTAGCTGTGGATGAGACGTTGGATGGATTGTTGAGCAGATGATGGGATGTGTTGGTTATAAAGCTGGTGGGTAAGTAGGTGGATAAATCAGTAGGTGGAGATGAATAAGTGAGTGGGTTAGCAGGTCGCTAGAATCACATTGCAATACCAGTTTCTAGACTGCCAGCTGATTGTTCGCCTTCCCTCTGTCTGATCACAGCCTCCTGTTTGCTCATTAAGTGCCTGTGTGGCATTTCTACTCTGCTCCCCAGCGCCTGTGTGCAGTCAGCCAAACTTGTGTCCATTGCCTGCAACTTTGTAGCAGCTTTGATTGTAATTGTTTATTTTGTTGGTGTCATTTTGTCCTTCTTCCTCTTGTCTTTCCCGCGCAGTTTCCTGCTTCCGGCCATTTCCCTCTGCTCGCCGCCTCCTTCTTGCCAACCAGCGCCCCGCTCCTTCCCCCAGAACCTCATGGAGGCAGCGGCTGCACCATCGGCACACCAAAAGCAGGCCCATCTGTGCCTGGATGCGCCCTGGTCCTCCTACTATCTACCACTACACCTCCAAGGAGCTCCTGGCCCTTTACCCTGGGAATCACAACAACAGCTGCTTCACTTCCTAACCGCGGTCAACCAAAGGACACTTCACCTGCCACAACTGCCTCTTCGCCTGCCACACAGGAGCTCCTGCCCGCACCTTTCTCAATCAGAAGACTTTGATCAACCTGGACCTGCTCCAAAGCATCCTGATCAACGCCCGGTCCCTCTGCAATGGAAATCTGGGATAGCATCACCACCCTGTCCCTGGACGTTGCCTTCATCACCAAAACATGCCTCAACCCCTACTCAACATTGCCACTGCCACTGCTGACGGCTATAGGATGATACAATGAGACCACACCAACAAACACAGTGGGGGCATTGCCATCATCTTCAGGGAAACCATCTGATGCACCGTTACCAACGACATCCTGTTACCTTTCATGGAACATCTCAACTTCCATATACATACCGACACTAAGACCATGGTAAGAGGCACCACTGCCTACAGGCACCCAGGACCCCGACCAGCTTTCTGCAACACCACCTCCATCGCCCCCATAGCCATCGACTCCCACCACTACATCCTACTCAGCGACCTCAATTTCCAAGTCGATGACCCCAATGATGTCAACTCCATCACACCCCTTGTTGCCTTAAAATATGCAAAGCTCTTCACAACTAAGGAGCATCCTACATCAACCACCGACTGAACTTCAATCTGCCCTCAAGACACCTGTGCTCAGCCTCACTCACCCTTGCACACCCCCCACATTCAACGCAGCCGCAGCGAGGGACGTTCCTTCTCCTAAATCGCTACCAAGACCTGGAACGACCTGCCCCTTCACATCCGAATAGCACCCTCCCTTCAGAAAGAAACTCACACATTCCGATTGATTGATTTACACAAAACTGTCCAGCTTGCTCAATGCTCCAATCTAAGAGCACACGATTCACCCTCAAACACACATACCTAACGCAGGCAGACATATCACACATATAGCTGTCTGCATTCAGAGAGTCATCCATTCAGGCAGGCTCAGCCTGCCAACCAGACAATCGCAACTCCTTATTCAAACAGCCAAAGAACAGCATCATGAAAGGCACATAACAGGCAAAAGCAAGGAGTCTGACAAAGGTACACAACTACAAATCCAGGCAGGAGCTCAAATATCTAGAAAAGCACAGTTACACACTAAAACAGACAATAAGTATATATACACACACAAATCACATGAGAATCATAAATACAGATAAGCACTTAAGCAGGCAGAACCATGCATCTTACCCACACATTTACACTCAAGCAAGCACCAGCAAGCATAAAGTCGTCTGCCTCCTATTGGTTGGCACTAACCAAGATGGCAAATCCTTCATAATGCAGGCATGAGATTGATTCAGAAGATAAAAAAGTAGCACCAGCTCTGCCAACAATGAAAGGCAGGCCAGTTGTTCCAAGAAGGGCTGAATCTGGCTCATGGAGATATATGGCTGCATCCCGACAAAGCCAAGGCCTGTATGCCCAGTCTGTATTTCTTTTTTTGTAAAAAGGGTTTTAGTTATTTTAAACAACAAAGAACAATACACAAAAGTGTGCTACAGTGTTAAACAAAACGTTTCATAGCAGTGGGAGCCACTGTAGGAGGCCAAAAATCAGCAGTGAACATTTGACAGTAAATCCCACAGCATAAAACAAATTACCCTTAGAGCCCAACAAGGGAGGTTGACAATGGTTTTGCATCATACTGTGATAGTTCTTCCTCACTATTGTTCAGCATGGCAGTCCTCTCTATCCAGTCGCTAAAATCGTACACAACCGATAATTTGTCCTAACCCTAGTCTTGCACACCTTTTCTGCAACTAGTCATTTTCTCAGATCTCTTTTTGACAGATCAAGGTATTGGCCATAGCTCTATAACCAATAAAATGCTATGCAAGACTATGACGTGTGGCCGCAAATTTAAACCAAACCTTTTCTTGTTTGGCTGCGGATGTAAACCATAAACACAGTGTCCGGGAGCCGGTTGGCAGAGTACCTGCAGTGGTCTTTAAATTCGTCAGCACAACTTACTTAAATGCTCTCTCCTCAATGAGCAATGGACAGAGAATATACTTATGGCAGCTGAGGCAATAACGTTGAAAATGTCATGCTCCCTGTGCTGTTTGCCAAGCAGCTAAAGCAGTTGGCATATCATTTCTCCCCAAAGTCCTGCTTTCCAGTGGAAGCCCCATTGACAAGTGGGAGGTGTGTGTACAAGTGGCTAAGTGAGACTTTTTACAACAGCATTCTTTGTCAATGCTCAGAGGTTAAACATCAAGGAAGCTGTTAAACCTAGAGACATATGGGGCCCCCTGGTAGGTTGCAATGTGGGAATCTATCCTGCACTCCTATGATTAGTACCAAATTAGTCACTTTTAAATGAAAAAATTTTTTGGTCTGTATTGGGAGCTACCCAGTGGTCAGTTGAGCCCACAACTGTGGATAAAATGCTATGTAGAGGCCTGGTGAAAGCCAGGTCTGGAGACTGGGTAGCTCCCAATACAGACCAAAAAATTTTTTCATTTAAAAGTGACTAATTTGGTACTAATCATAGGAGTGCAGGATAGATTCCCACATTGCAGTTTGTTCACAGCCCCACACTACACTGCACCCACAAAAATTTTTTGATCATGGCCTCTTTTCATGATATAGCCAACCTCACTCTGAACCAAGCAGAAATTAAAGTATATGGCTCAGATGAGGCAGCCTCAATCTATTCTTTGATCGAACAAGTACGCACATTCAGCACGTCTAAGGGCACTACCACCCAAATGTTAAAACAGTTGGAATATATTATGCGGAAGGAAGTCAATCAACGTTTGCACGCGACCACTCTGATAGAGTATTACAAGGTGAAGAGAATTCCGAGGGGTTTACGAATCGCTCTTAAACCAATGTTGTTTGGAGATTGTAACACAACTGGCGTAATTTATGCCATACTATGCCCATGCGGACTCAGCTATGTGGGAAGGACTTCACGTAAAATTAAAACTCGAATCATCGAGCATAAAAGCACCATACGCAACAGGTCCACCACATCTTGTTTAGCTACACACTGGAACACCTTCAGTCACACTATACCCCAACTGAGATTTACCATCCTAGAAGTTGTTGAGCAACACAAGGGAGTAGATCACAACATAGCCTTGGCACGGAGAGAGACTTGTTGGATAAAAAGGTTGGGGACGCTCACACCAGGTGGGCTTAACGACCAGTACGAGATGGTATGCTTTTTATAATGACAAATACGGTGAGACAATAACTACTCATCTGGTATTAACTTTGTCTGTTTTGCTCTCTGTGATGACTATTGTACAGGATTGACAATCTACTCACACTATTAGGATATTGCTTTTCACAAGGGTGTTGGCATGCTACATCATTTAACTTTATTCATTACCTATATCCCCCACACACCCTTAACGTTCGTATTATTTTCCAAAAGCTTCTTCATTTACTCTACAGTACTTCTTTCATTTCACTATATCTACATTACGCATAATCATACAAAGCCTGCACTGTTCAAGCCTTTGAGCAGGATAGTTACGGTTGGATCATCATTTAATGTATATCCTTCCTTGATGCCATACGTTTTGATGATACTTTAACGAGTGACTAGCTTCACTCCGATATTGGAACATGTTAGGATGTTGTGGGCTTTTACTTTTATTACCGGTGCACGTTACGCAGAATCAGATAAAGGCAACACCCTGCTAGCTTTTGAGCAGGATAGTGACGGTTGGATTAGCATTTAATATTCAATGCTTTCCTCAATGCTATACGTTGTGATGACACTTTAATGAGTGGCCTGTTGCACTCCGATTTTTGAATATTTAGGACGTTGTTTGTTTTTACTTTCACACCGGGGCACGTCGCGCTCTAGTATTTAAGGTCTCACCGTCGGGACCGGATGTTTACGCCGGAAGTAATCCTGATGGCATAGGTCGTGATTAGTCTGAGAACGAAGGTAGGCGCTCAAACAGTAATGGCGTTTGTTACAACCCCCCAGTAGTTAAATGCAGCGTCCGTCTTCATCCCATTTTCACTGTCGCTTACAATAGGTGGCTCCACAAGCAGGTCCTGTCCGAACGAGGAAGCGTTTTCTACATACCGCCGACACATGCAATAGCGGTAAGGGAATTCAACGTCTGAGGTGTGGTTGTTTAACTTTTGCACTAAACGTGTACAGAAATCATAATGGTGTCCGCTACATCTTTTGCAGCGGCTATGTTCGACAATATAAGACGTCCTGAGACTTTCTTCACATAAGCCCGCCCTAACATTTGGCTATATAGCTAGCTGGTAAGACCTGCTCACTTATCAGTGTCACTGCATGACTCACGTTAGCTTCGTATGTACTGATAATTATCCATATTGCCCTCTTAGGTTTATACAAACCCTAGCAACGATACTCGAGCCATTGACAGGCACATATCCCTCAGGTTTGACAACTACACTTTTTTCTGCATGTTTAATACTATCGTTTTTTTATCAGGGATTGGTTTTTTATTAAAGCACTCTCTTGTTCTCACTTAAATGCATCCTAACAACTACTAGGGAGTGGTACACTTCTGTAGGTATGTTTGAGTTCTCTCTCACAGCAAGTTGCAGATGACACGACTCATGTTTGTTTACATACCCCAAGACATGGTGCGTCACTCACCTTCACCCCCACTTGATATCTACTTTGTGCATGAAACACATTTTTTAATTGCACTCTGTTAGGGGAATGATTGTTAATCCTAATGTTATGGTTATACTGTATCAGACATTTTTGTACAAGGAAACCAACTGTTGTTATTATTTTTGCAGTGCCTCCAATCGGACTGATGTGCACGTAATTGATTTACATTTTATAGAAACACATTTACAAGTCTAATTCCCCTGATGAAGGGTCGTTCTGACCCGAAATGCATTGGGAAATGTTGAAATTTCGGTTGTAATATGTTTTGTGTATGTGAACAATTTGATTACTAAATTGATATCCTTTTGTATGTAAATATCACATCTTTTTGATATGTTTTGAATTCGATTCAAGTCATGGTTTACAAGCCAAAAATTGGTTTCAATTAAAATGACTTAAACTTTTGTTTTGAATGTATGAATACATACGAATAGAGTATCAACCTATTTGAAACCTTAGGGACCGATAGGTGAGCTCCCAGTCTCCAGACCTGGCTTTCACCAGGCCTCTACATAGCCCCCTGGTAGGTTACATGATCCGGCGGTCGACCGCAGATGACACACCTGAGAGGGATACTGTCCCTCCCTAAGGCCACGCTGTCCGGCCTTAGAACGGACTTGCACACTACATGCAACATCCACAGGTCACAGTGGTTGGCACGGACCATGTCTCCCCTACTGTGGAATGACTAGCATAATCAGCTATCGTTCCTGGTGCTCCTATACTAACTACTCAGACTCCCCCCCCCCTCTTTGGTAGTAAGTGTCTCCCCTCTCCCTTCCCCTATTGCCTCCACGGGACACGCAGTTACCATCCACGCCACATCTTCCGTGCCTGTAGACACATCCTTCGGCCCGCTACACTACGCATGGCACATGGCTCATATCTTAGTCTCAGGACTCACTAGAGATCCTATCAAAGTATGGAGCTCTAACCGTTAGGCTTTACATTACAACGCTTACCTGCACTGCCTCACTGATTTGTCAACTATTATATCCTCTATTATCCTTCAAGGAAGGTCGGAATGCCTCTTAGGTTTTCCCAGGTTGGGAAGTTTTTATATTACTGTTTTCTTAGCACATGTTGAAATGTATAACACTGTTCTGCAGCTGCTCATCCTCTCAAACCCCTACAATGCCGACTGGCCCACTGTTATCTTGTTTGCTTATACATTGCCGTCGGGCCTCAGGGATGCCGACTTCGAGGCTGTGTTACATTCCTATATTACGCTGCCAGCCTCTGGGTTGTGGGCACTAACAGCTGTGTACTCTGGTCTACATCATGTAATAAAGCAGTGTTGAACCTCAAAAAAAAACAACAACAAAAAAACCCTCAAGGAAGCTGTTTAGTTAGCACCCTTGAAAAAATACTGCAACATTAAAATGGCCTTTGAAATGCATCCTTAAAAAAGAAGAACAAAATTACCATGAAAACTGCATGCCACAGAAGTGTGTGTAATTTTTGTCAGCACTCTTGACAAGAACAAGAGCTGCAGCTCTTTCACGTCCGAGATTCTAAAATACTTGAGAGGCTGTCACCACAGAAAATAAAAAATAAGGTCCACTTAATGCCAGCCAAAAGAATACAGGAAATTGGGGAACGTGCAGAAGAGACTGGTCTGGCAGCACAGTGAGACATGTATGGCTGATAACATGAGTGATTGGAGTTCATATTAGTAAGGAGTTCATATTTGTAACACCATTGACAAGCAGTAACAAACCACAGGCATGGTAACACCAAGTGCAACAAGCATTTGCAATGCAATAGGTCTCGCATGAGGAAAGTTTGAGTTATTGGCATTGTAAATGACAAATGTTTTATTTATGTTTTGTTTTTGAAAGTAGCTAAATGAATAGCTTTGTCATTTACAATGCCAATAGTCATAACTTTCGCAAATGTGACACCTATAGTATTTGTAATGCAATATGTGTTGTATTTACGGGACTTTCATGTATTGATATTACAAATAACAATGGCTTTTAATGGTTTTAATAATTAATTCTTAAATAAAAGTTACTGTAATTTATAATGGCAATAGCTTAAACTTTTGTAAATAACTTTTGTGAAGATTATGTTCAGTGTATTTTATTGTGACGAAAATCCCAAAACAGAAGTGAAATATTAACATCTTTTTGTTACATTTGTAATAAAGCTTGAAACATTGAGAGAACATATTTGAACCAGTTGTTGTTGAATGGTTGCACAGATTGATGCTGTGGTGGCGCTGAGTGATGTTGTGATGGCGAACGAGTGATGCTGTGGTAGCACTTAGTGATGTTGTGGTGCCCCTGAATGATGATGTGGTGGTGCTGAGTGATGCTGTATGCTATGCTATGTTTTGTTTTACTATCCTATGTTTGGTTTTGTTATGCTATGCTATGTTTTGCTATCCTATGCTTTGATTTGTTATGCTATGCTTTGTTTTGTTATGCTATGCTTTGTTTTGCTATGCTTTGTTTTGCTATGATATGCTATGTTTTGTTGTGTTGTATTATGCTATGCTTTGTTTTACTATGCTATGTTTTGTTATGCTATGCTATGCTATATTTTGTTGTGTTTGGTATGCTATGCTATGTTTTGCTATGCTATTGTATGTTTTGTTGTGTTTTGCTAAGCTATGCTATATTTTGTTGTGTTTTGCTACGTTTAGTTATGCTATGTGTTGTGTTTTGTTATGCTATGTATTGTTATGTTATGTTATGCTAAGTTTTGTTATGCTATGCTATGTTTTGTTATGCTATGCTATGTTTTGTTATGCTATGCTGGTGAGGGTGTGTGAGGGTGAGTGAGGGTGTGTGAGGGTGTGTGAGGGTGTGTAAGGGTAAGAGGGGTGTGAGGGTGAGGGGGTGTGAGGGTGAGGGTGTGTGAGGGTGAGGGGGTGTGAGGGTGAGGGGGTGGGAGGGGGTGTGAGGGTGAGGGGGTGTGAGGGGGTGGGAGGGTGAGGGGGTGAGGATGTGAGGGTGTGTGAGGGTGAGGGTGTGAGGGTGTGTGAGGGTGAGGGTGTGAGGGTGTGTGAGGGTGAGAGGGTGTGAGGGGGTGTGAGGGTGAGCGGGTGTGAGGGTGAGGGAGTTTGAGGGTGAGGGGGTGTGAGGGAGGGTGAGGTGGTGTGAGGGGATGTGAGGGAGGGTGAGAGGATGTGAGGGAGGGTGAGGGGATGTGACAGTGAGGTTGAGGGTGAGCGTGTGAGGATGTGTGAGGGTGGGGGGTGTGAGCGTGAGGGTGTAGTAGGGATAGCTTCGCATGTGACTTACTGCCAGCTCTCTTGTGAGGTGTACAAAGACAGAAGGTAAAGAGTAACACACAGGAGCTGATTAATTGCACACACACCTCAGGAACTGTGACTCCCTCCCTCCGCAATTTTGCAGTACATAAAGTAGTCCATTTGTATGCGAAATCCGAAGTGACCCAACCATTAAAATTACAAATATTTCTCAAAGGCTCAAAGTGTTGGAGACACCAGGAGTATAAAATGGTTTTCGCCAGCGGCGAGGTGTTTCTGAAAAAGTATAGTGCTTTTTGGTGCGTTGCAAGACCCTGAAGTTAAAATGCGAAGTTTTTGGTCACATTTTTTAATGCTCCTTTTTTAATCCGCCCACCCCCAAACATCCGCGCATAGGGTCCAACTCGCATGCTAAGTTTGCTCGATGGATGTGGTATTAACATTTTCCCAGGGTTGCTTTAGGGTGCCAATCCGCAGGGCCCTTCACTGCCGCCACGGCTCAGTAAATAAAGATGCTCACAAAGGAGACAGAGCTAGGAAAAGTGCACCGTTGGGCACAGGGGACCGGCAGTGTTTTGAAGACAGCAGGGCTGAGGCACTGGGTAATATTGCTATTAGGCTATTCTCTGCCACATCCTTGTGCACATATCTCAGGGCACTGCAGGGCCCCCGAGGGCTGTACCCAGCAACCCGCCCGCTAGCTCCCTCCACCACCCCCACGTCCATCTATCGATGCTTTTGCAAAGCAGGCCCTGTCTGGGACAGCCCTGCTCGGTTGCCATGGCTGCAGTGTGCTGCAAGGGGGGGTTGGAGAGCTCCTTGCTGCTAAGGTCGCTCCTTCCTCAGCGTCTCAGAGATCGCAGGGCGGCATATGGATGGTCCCCTATTCGTCAGGTCCATTTTATAAGAGCTGATGGCCTGGTCCAACTCAAAAAGGCTAGACTTTTGTGTAATGCATGTGCACAGAGAACATACAAAGAGACCGGCACACCTGCAGACACTGATTTTCACAAAATTCAACAAACCTATGCACAAAGACTAACTAAAATATAAGGGCACCAACGCATACCCACCAATCAAGACCAGTCATGCATAACTTTATGCAGCAGGAGGCACAGGGTGGTGTGCCTCAGTGCGAAAATGAGTGATGTACTTCAGGTGAACCCTGCGTGGTGTTTCGCACAGGAGCACTACATTCTGCGCATTAGAGAAACGTGGGCTGCTGTGCGACAGGCAGGTACTAAGTACAGTTCATGGGCACAGGTCTGTGTGCATTATAGGTCCACAGGCAGGTTTGCAATAGGGGGTACTGGGGAGAGGATGTGGCATAACGGCCAGAGCTGCCGACTTTGGCACAGGGAACCAGGATCGAGTCTCGGCGGCGGCTCAACATCCTGTGATTCTGGGCAAATCATGTCATGTCCCCAGGCCTACAAAAAAAATAAAAAGCAACAGCGTCCCAACCTCCTCCCTCAAAATGGTGCACATTACACCGTTCCACTCATTTTTGTAGTGCACGTTCTTTTTCTGTGTGACCCTAAGCACTACATCAGGAAAATCCAACTTATCATCCTCTCTAAGCAGCCCTTATTGTTTTATTCACGCAGACAGGGCAAACCTTGAAAACGGGTGACTACGTACCTGTGTATGAGAACAGAAAGCAGCTGCACATCCGGGCTGGGAGGAGGACCTGGGAGGGCGGGGGCTGCCCGCGCGGTATTTTTAACTTTCGTGGCGAAGAGGGAGCCCCGGCGCCAAAGCGAAGTGTGGGAGCTGTGGCCCGGGTCCCAGGAGGGGGCCTGGGTGAAGACCAGCGGATAGCACTGCGGGGCTCCCATGCCTAAGGGGAGAGCCCCGCTGTGGCTGCAGAAGAAGCCCTGGGTCAGAAATGGCATCGGATGAGGCCGTCGATGCAAGTGCGGGGCTCCCATAAGTGAGGGAAGCCCAGCGTGTGCCAGGTAATGCGTGTGTGTGTCTACGCGTTCACAGCTTGCTTGTCTAGGCTGCTGGGGGGGCGCCGTGTGTGTGTGCGTGTGTGTGTGTGTGTGTGCGTGTGTCTGTGTGTGTCTGTGTGTGTCTGTGTGTGTCTGTCTGTGTGTGTCTGTGTGTGTCTGTGTGTGTCTGTGTGTGTCTGTGTGTATCTGTGTGTGTGTCTGTGTGTGTGTCTGTGTGTGTCTGTGAGTGTGTCTGTGTGTGTCTGTGAGTGTGTCTGTGTGTGTCTGTGAGTGTGTCTCTGTGTGTCTGTGAGTGTGTCTCTGTGTGTCTGTGAGTGTGTCTCTGTGTGCCTGTGAGTGTGTCTGTGTGCCTGTGAGTGTGAGTGTGTGCGTGTGCGTGTGTGTGTGTGTGTGTGTGTTCTGATCTATTGTGACTGAACAGCATGCCCATCTCTTGTCTCCTGGGAAGCACAGCCGTTAGCTATAGGTCTCGCGGCGAGACAGCGCTTTGCGCTGTAATCGCCATTGTGAGACCTAAAAATGTTAGGTTACGAGATAACTAGACACAGTAGGGATACCGTTACTAACCCCAGGCCTTTCAATAGTTTCAATAATACATTTGTTAAGGAAATACACATTCTAGATACCGAAATAGCAATAGCTGCAATGCCGTGTCATAAGAGTAATTCAAACTTTGGGAGTGGCATAAATGAAATGACTAAAATTAAATGTAAAATTATTGTAAAAATACAAACTCAATATAAAAGTAAAACTTTATTCACCAACACCCCATAAAAAATGCTTGTTAATCGTTCCCTATAACAGTAAATACGGTTTATTCCTAAAACTCAAGACTCTGAGCCCATATGTAGCAAAACCCAAAAGGGCCCACCTGGTAAGAGAAATAAGCTATAGTTTCATTATCAAAGTGATAAGTGGTCTAAACTGTTACATTGATGAACAAGGCCCACAGGCACCTAGAATTATTTGAGAGTAAATCTACTCATTTTCCCGAACATCTTGGAATTATGCCAGGAACAAGGAATGTAGCAAGTTAGAAAAAAAAATTGTTCTGGCAATAATTTTGCTACATGGTAAGACTTACTCAGTACACAGTAAATCCCAAGAAATGTATTTATTTCAGTAAAATATGCTGTGGGATAGGTAGTTGCATAAGCCTTTCTTTGAAAGGATCACAGAAGAAGTGGTTGAAACTAACAGGACATCGTCATTACCCTTTGCTGCTTCTCATTATCATAATAAAATTGGTTCTAACTTGTATGGAACTGGAGGTTTAAAAAAAGGTATGGGTCATTTTAAAATTGCAATGCACAATGTGTTTAAGTCCCTTTTTATTAGGTCTCGCCTGGCGTTGCAGCCAGAAAGCGCTGTCGCCAGCGAGACTTATTGTCAGCGTCATGCCTCTCAAGGGAAACAGACCGGGGCACGCGCGGCGATTGGGGTCTGTGGACGTGCACGTACAGCCACGTGCACATCACCTGTCCCGCTTTCGCAGGCAAGCCAGCATACAGTTTCACTTTCGCGTTCAGCTACTACAGTGTAACTTTCGGGCCATCGACTCATCTGGTCTGGGGGGGGGAGGGGGTTGCTCCTAAACGGTGGCTGGCTGCAGCCGGAGCACTCCAGCTCTTCTATAGTTCTGGCTGCACAATGCGGGGCTCTCTCCATAGGCATGCACTGCTATGTCCTGCTCTTCACCCGGGTCCTGGGACTTCAGCCCCAGCACTTCCTCGTTGGCGCCGGGGCACGCAAAAGTTGCAGGTCAGCGCATGCGCGGGCAGCCCTCACCGTCCCAGGTCTCCTCCCCAGGCCGGATGTCAAGCTGCTTTCTGTTTTGCTAGTTAACTTCAGAGGACGTATCATCAGCTAGCCTCTAGGGGGCACTGCGGCCTTTAAGGATTGCCGTGTAAAATGTAACCCTGGACTGCTCGAGACAGGAACTGGCTATTGTAGTGAGGCGGCTCCGACTCGAAAGATGACAGGAGCTGTCTCTGCCAGGAAGAGGTGCATCAGCCCAAGGGCCGTCAACCGCCCCAGCGAGGAGTAAAACATGCACAGAACCGGTGTTCGTGAACGCGACTCTCATTCTTCCTGTAGGCGGGTCCACTATATGATGACAAGATGTCCAAGTGCATGCATCCCTCCTCTCATGACTCTGCTGTTCGGGCTCAATCTCCCCGATGTCAGTCTCTCCTCGTCTCCTCCTCTTTGCTCCAGACGCCCTCATCAGGTCGCTGCCGCTGAACAGGGCATTACTGCAAATGGCTTTGCCGGGTCACACCTGAGCTCGCAGGAGATAGGCCAGGTAGAGGTTAAGCTCACGAACCTAGTGGGGCAAAATGTGTCTAATTGCCATTTGCACCGAAATCTGCATGTGTTGACAAGTTACAATAAACATTTGCATCTATCTTTTCAAATATCGGCGCCAATTAAGCAACCTGCAAACTAAGCAATCCGAGAATGTTAGTTCTTCCTTATGCTGGTTTATCCAGCCTTTACTATTTATTTTTACCTCCTGTGCGCACCTATGTAATACGGCACTTATGTAAAGTAGGGGCCCAGTAAAAATCAGTACCACCCAGGCAGTGCATGTAATTCGGGCCCATAAAATCAAAGAAAGCGTTTATGCATTGAGACAAAAAAGTCTACGCTTGAGTTCTGTTTTTTTTTTAACCGCTTGTGTCCTGTTGCTGTAATGTGTTATCATGGCTCTGGCTTTTCCGCCCCGCAGATACGTTGTGACTTGCAGTAGAGAAGTGCTCTGCACACTGATAAAAGGGGTCGCGAGGGATGCAAAACCCAAAGCAGGGTTGCTTGGGTGCCAACAGTGTAAGGCAGCTACCGTCCAGCCGTAAGAGAGGAGGGCATCCAAAAAGGAGCAAGGCTGGCCAGTACCCTTGGAGGGATTTCATAAACAAGCATTTGCAATGCAATAGGTCTCGCATTCGCAAGAGTTTAACCTATTGGCATTGTAAATGACAATGCCTTTTATTTACGTTTTAAAAACCAACACATAAATAAAAGGCATTGCCATTTACAATGCCAATGGCTCAAACTCTAACAACTGCGAGACCTATTGCATTGCAAATGCTTGTTAAATATTTAAAGTGATGTTACTGTTGTCACCTATCGTGCAAGCAAATACTAGTCAATATAAAAAAGAAAAAATAGTCAGTGTTTCTACATACAAGGTACTGATTCCACATCCATAAGTGGTTTGACAATCTGTTGAACACGCCAGAAAAACATATTTGTCTACACTTTCACATGCAATCTACACAATATTGGTTATATCTCAGGCAGCTCATTTTCATCATGCAATACAAATGGGAACAACCTTTACCACACAGTCGTTTCAATGCATGCCTTTATGACGCATGGCAGGTATAGGTAAGATTAAAAAAACACTCTGAATCTGCCCACCCCAAATGTCTGTTTTTCTAGCAAAGTTTTTCAGCATAGGATTAGCACAGTGCCATCCACGCCAAGCTAAAAAGCGACAAATTAAGCATGGTATTAGCAAGTGCAATCCACTTCGAGCTGACTGATTACATCTCAAATTATATAATTGATTACATCACTTATGACACCATCCAAGCTTTATTTTCCAGTGTATTGTTGTAGAAATTACTATGGCATTAGAGGTCTGACAGTAAGTACAAAAAAAATTCAGGAGAAGATCAGGCATCATTACTACCAACACAGAAGTAACTCCCTTAGGGGTTGAAAACAAGCATTATGTGCAACATTGACCCTATAGCATACACTTTACAGGTAGCATAGTTCACATTAACAACAAGCATTTGCAATGCAATAGGTCTCGCATTAGGAAAGTTTGAGGTATTAGTATTGTAAATGACAAATTTTGTATTTATGTGTTGGTTTTGAAAATAGCGAAATTAATAGCTTTGTCATTTACAATGCCAATAGTTTTAACTTTTGCAAACGTGACACCTATAGCATTTGTAATGCAATATGTGTTGTATTTACATGACTTATATGTATTAATATTACAAATAACAATGGCTTTTATTTTTTTAATAATTAATACTTAAATAAAAGTTATTGTAATTTATAATGGCAATAGCTTAAACTTTTGTAAATAGCTTTTGGGAAGATTATGTTCAGTGTATTTTATTGTGATGACAATCCAAGAACAGAAGTGAAATATTAACATCTTTTTGTGACATTTGTAATAAAGTTTGAAACATTGAGAGAACATTTAAGAACCAGTTGTTGTTGAATGGCTGTTCAGAGTGATGCTGTGTCCTTCAGTGTTGCTGAGTGATGCTGTGTCCTTCAGTGTTGCTGAGTGATGCTGTATCCTTCAGTGTTGCTGAGTGATGCTGTGGCCTTCAGTGGTGCTGAGTGATGCTGTGGCCTTCAGTGGTGCTGAGTGATGCTGTGGCCTTCAGTGGTGCTGTGGCTTTCAGTGGTGCTGAGTGATGCTGTGGTGTTGAGTGATGCTGTGGCGTTGAGTGATGCTGTGGCGTTGAGTGATGCTGTGGCGTTGAGTGATGCTGTGGCGTTGAGTGATGCTGTGGCGTTGAGTGATGCTGTGGCGTTGAGTGATGCTGTGGCGTTGAGTGATGCTGTGGCGTTGAGTGATGCTGTGGCGTTGACTAATGCTGTGACGTTGAGTGATGCTGTGACGTTGACTAATGCTGTGACGTTGAGTAATGCTGTGACGTTGAGTAATGCTGTGACGTTGAGTAATGCTGTGACGTTGAGTAATGCTGTGACGTTGAGTAATGCTGTGACGTTGAGTAATGCTGTGGGGTTGATGGGTGCTGTGGCGTTGTGGGGTGCTGTGGCGTTGTGGGGTGCTGTGGCATTCAGTGGTGATGAGTGATGCTGTGGCATTGAGTGATGCTGTGGTGTTTAGTGATGCTGTGGCGTTGAGTGATGCTGTGGCGTTGAGTGATGCTGTGGCGTTGAGTGATGCTGTGGCGTTGAGTGATGCTGTGGCGTTGAGTGATGCTGTGCGTTGAGGGATGCTGTGTCGTTGAGTGGTGCTGTGGCATTGAGTGGTGTTGTGGCATCGAGTGGTGTTGTGGCATCGAGTGGTGTTGTGGCATCGAGTGATGCTGTGGCATCGAGTGGTGCTGTGGTATTGAGTGGTGCTGTGTCGTTGAGTGGTGCTGTGGCGTTAAGTGGTGCTGTTGTGTTGAGTGGTGCTGTGGTGTTGAGTGGCTCTGTGGCGTTGAGTGGTGCTGAGTGATGCTGTGGCGTTGAGTGATGCTGTGGCGTTGAGTGATGCTGTGGCGTTGAGTGGTGCTGTGGCGTTGAGTGGTGCTGTGGCGTTGAGTGGTGCTCTGGGGTGGAGTGGTGCTCTGGGGTGGAGTGGTGCTGTGGGGTTGAGTGGTGCTGTGGGGTTGAGTGGTGCTGTGGGGTTGAGTGGTGCTGTGGCATTGAGTGGTGCTGTGGCATTGAGTGGTGCTGTGGCGTTGTGAGGTGCTGTGGCGTTGTGAGGTGCTGTGGCATTCAGTGGTGCTGAGTGATTCTGTTGCGCTGAGTGGTGCTGTGGCGTTGAGTGGTGCTGTGGTGTTGAGTGGTGCTGTGGCGTTGAGTGGTACCTTAAGAAGGTTACAGTACAACAAATACTCAATTTGATCTAAGCATATAAAGATTTTGGCAGACACATTTGCATTCAAAAACGTACTTGAAGCAACTCCCAAGAAAAACACCTTGAACTGTATTGCTATTCCATTTTAAAATGTTATATGCCAGTATAGAGTTACTGCACTACTGAAACTAGCAGAGCTGACAAAACAGAACATTTTAGAAGGAAAATATGTTATCCATTCCCATAAAGCTAGAGAGGTGTTTTCCAATGTAAGTAGCAAACAACAACGGTGCATGTCCAAAGGAGGATCAGGTGTTATTGATTACATTTAAATTCCTGTGATTAGTGCATGTGTGTGAATGAGTTAATACATTTAAACTGGGAGAGAGTTCTACGGCGGGGCGAAGAAATGCGTTTGAGCACATTTGATTCAAAATACAGATAATAAACTATAATACTAACACAAAGGTGTTTTTTTGTTTTTTACAAAAGCGGCATGGGATGTCTTCTGTGAAAATACCAGGGGCAAGACTCGCCTGTATCTTACAGCACCAAAAAAAGCGCTCTACCCAAGGAATCAACTTCTAGGCAGCGGGTGCATTCCATTTCAGACACGATTTTAAATCCTGGCACATGCTTGTAAACAAGGGCATGTATCTGAAGTCGTTCTTACATAGAACATTTCAGAGGAAGTCAAAAAGAACCAAACAGCTCGTGTTTCGAAGCTACTAAAAAGCATTGCAGGAAACAGTGTCCAACAGCAGGCAGAGCAAAACGGCTTAAGACAATATTGGTGACAGACTATAATTAAAAAAAGTTATGGTATAGAAACTTTGCTTGAAAACCGGAGTCAACCACTTGAGAGAGGCAGAAGTAGTGTGTGAGAGAGCAAGAGGGTTGTGTGAGAAAGAGTACAAGAGATAGAGGGACAAGTGGAAGGGGCACCGGCGGGAGGCGAGAGGTGGCCTAGCGCACAGCGTGAGGCGATATGGGGAGTTAGCATGTGTGAGTAGGCAGTATAGAGAGGAGACAGTTTGTGTGAGGGAGGGATGAGAGAGGGCAGTGGTATTTCGAGATGAGAGTGGATAGAGGGTGTGGGAGTGTGAGAGAAAGATGAAAGGGGAAGTGGGAATGTGGGGGAGAGGTGACTGTCCATGTGGGACAAACAGACGCAGAGCAATAACAACAAGCACGTACTCAAGTGCAAAATGACGTGAGGGCTTTTATTTTTTCAGTAACCAAACACTGTAAAAAAAAAAAAAATGAATGTGAGGTTGTTAATTGCATTTAAAAGAAGCAAAAGAGGCAACGAAAACAAGCAGCGGCGCAGGAAGGACAAATTACTGTTCTGGGACAAATTGAATCCTTGTAGGTCTCAATAATAATATCAGTGTATCAGTCGGCTAAACAGCTTTTCCTGTGACTGAGACTCCAGGAGTTAAAAATGCGCTGCTGAATTCACAACTGAGATGCGGGCCGGACCGATGCCGCCCTTCATGCTGCAGGGGTCAGCAAAGAGGGTATCGTTGAGTTGCAGTCATTTACAGCACTGTGGACCTGCATGATGTCTTGGAAATAGTAAAAGCTTGTTCCAAATACTTTAAATCAGGCACGCTGTCGCATATCTCACACCACCTACTTCACCCACCCCTCTTAGAACAAGTAACAACTCTCGTTGATTCTTTGTGCCTCCTGTGGGGAACCCTCACAAACAGTCCCGAGCAGTGTGCACACCCTCAGTCTGTCCGCAGAGGTCGGCTGTCCATGTTTTCACAATGCAGAGGATCACACATTACAGCGCCACGCCGTCTGCACGATCTGGGTGGAAATGATGGAGCCGCATGTAATGCCTCTCCCTGAAGATCCAGGTAGCTGGGGTTTGAGAGGGGGGGTGTGACTGTAAACTACAGGGTTTGAGAGTGAGACAAGGCGCCCACTGTGGCGCTATATCAGTAGTGGGTGCCTATGTATGGAAACAGTCCCAGGCTGCTTGGAGCACACGTACATTTCTGAGTGTGGAAGTATGACACACCTTTGTTAAGAATTCCTGCAGCTCCCGTTGAACAAACGTTGTCACCCTTGGCAAAGTGGTAATCTTTCAGCTTATTACCCACCTGCTCGCTCTGCTGAAATGTGGACCTCTTCAGAAACACACAGACACATGCCTACACCTAGAATTACTTTCTGACACGAAAACGGCATCGTTACATGAGGATCCTGCACTGCACACTTTGCAACTCAAGGCTCTTATTTGGTATCTTTGTGCGCTATTTCCTGGTTGAGATAACTGTGACTGCTGCGTAAGAGCCTTCCTCGATCTGTTGAATAATAGTCCGGGTGGGGGCAGATTACCCCGATCCAAGTTAGGTCAGTAACCAACATTTTAAAAACAATGAGACAGAAACTGGGACAACAAGCTCTTGGCATTGCTGTGGGGAGGGGGAGGAGAAATGCGAGACGCGGCCTGGCGGCCGTGAAAAGTGTGAAGCAGGGGGCGGGGGAAGAGAAATGCGGGACACGGCCTAGCGGCCGTGAAAAATGTGAAGCAGTGGGAGGGGGAGCGGAGCCCTTTGAAGCTCTCGGAGGCAGGAGCAAATGGTAATAAAAAGCCTGTGGGGGAAAAGCGCATGCTTGTGTTCATGTGAACTGTTTGAAATCCGCCTGATGGTTTGAGAACTTATTTTGCCTCCTATAATTCTCCCCTATCCATTCCTTGCGGAATGGGATAGGCGAGACCTAATATACCACAGGTATATGGGAAACCATCATTGAGGACACAGTTCAATCTGTAAACAACTAACTGTTCACAGAAAGCCACAATAGTGAATGCCAATTCCAAAAGAAATGCCGTGCTACAGACCATTTTTATCTCTATTAAACCCCCGACACACACCAAACCTACATTAAGAAATGAAGTTGACATCAATAGAAAACTCAGTACAGTAAGTGGTGTTTACTCTATAGAGAAAGTTCATTCCATAGCCATAGCACTGATGCTAGCGAAAAAAGAAACAGCGATCCACTGGGGAGGGCCAAACACTGCCCTACTAAGGCAGCATGGATACATAGCATGTCCTATTGTAACCTGCAGACTGAAATATATGCCACACTCCGGTCCCCAACCTCAAGACCGAAGGACACATAGTGTGTTTTTTCACACATACTTACAACAGGCTCAACTCACCTCCCAAACCTCACCCCTGGAAAGTCAAGAGGCCTCTGGAGGGGAGGAGCCCCCCACCCCCGATGCTGCCCACTATTCCGACTTAGCGGTATCGCTCTCCTATTCGTTCCTTTTAGCGGTCCGTGCTCCAGATGATAGTTAATGTGAGTCCCGGAGATGATAACCAGGATACACTGCAACAAGTGCCACAAACCATAGGAGACCCCACCCCATTGCTGTCTTTCATGTAAATGATTGCTTATAATTTATCGGTATGCGTAAATCTTAGTTTTTTTCGTATCAAATATGTACTATTCTGAAGTTTTATGTATGTCAATTTTTTTTTCTTTCAGTATATTTTGTAAAATTAAATTGAAAAAAAAAAAGAGAGAAAGTTCATTCCATACCACACTGCAAACACAAACTCATGATAAAGCTCATTCTATCTGCACCCTTCATACTGTGGCGGAAACGGTACAGATAGCCCCTTTTCTGAAGCAAAACAAGCTTGCATACATAGGTTAGTACCTGTTGCACACACTGTTCTTTGTTAAATATTAAATATAAATTACCATACGACACGATTCTCTCTTATAACACATAGTTGCTTACAAAAGTTAGTATCTACTACGTATAATCTTTTTCCTGTTGGAAACTTTTTCAGCAGAACCAAAACGTTGTGTGGAGCATAATGAATACAAGTCAACTGTAACCTACACGCATTAGCTGAACATAAGCTGTACAAAATTAGGTTGAGACGTACTATGGTAGTTACCTGCCACTACGTAAGCCATAAAACAAACTAACACACTCATTGGATGATGTCATGAGAGATGTCATAGAACATGTCATGAGAGATGTAATATGTGAGGTCATAAGCAGTGCATGGTGGGGCACAAGTTATAGTCAGCACTTCTAAGCACAAGAGGTGAATTTCTGTGTTTTTTTTAGTTCAAAACGTTAATGTTGTCATTGAAAAGTTGCCTAACTATAAAGTTACTTTAACCTTTGATGTTTTTCATAGAAAATATATATATTTGCCGAGTCTGACAACAGCACTTCTTCGCCCACTGTGCCGGTGCTCTGCAGCAAGTGTCGGACCATGCTTATGCTACAAGGTTTACCGGGCCCAAATACTAAAACAGGCCTGAATTTCAAGGATAACATTTCCTCTCTTGGCCCTCTTATGGACCTTGGTGGGTGCCGAGAGAAGTTGAATATAAAGGGTCCCAACAGTCATCCAATGAGGACCAGTAATTGGACAACTGAATTACAACGTTGTTATGAAGCTCATGTTGATTACTCTCATGACAATACTATAAAGGTATAGTATTATCACTGCAAGCCCTAATCCCCTGAAGAAATGCAAGTGAGACAAAATCATACATACCAAAAGGTCAGCTAAAGCTATACAGAATAATAACATTAGAATTTGATGATTTGAGATCTCTCTATTAGGATCTCCCCTAGTCATTAGTACACCCAAATTGGAAATGCACTCCCACTTATACAAGGATAAATCATGACAGCTGAGCCAAAATAGTAAATTTAGTTTAGTTAATCAAATATTAGAAAGATAAGTGCATCAATAGATCGCGTAGGGTAATAAGACAAAAAACAAAAACGATCAAATAAGTACCAAAAGCTCAAAAGTTCAAAAAAAGGATAATTGTGCCAGTTCGAGTAGTCCCCAAAGATAGAGACCACAATCACCTATATCACATGCGTCAGTTAGGGAAAGAAACCAGATGAGTCCGCATCAGGCAAGTTAATTTGCCAGGTAAAGTTCCGCAAAATCTCCGTTAGCAGTTAGTAATTAGCAGGCAATACAGAACAGCAAATCGTCCATCACCATAATAATGAGAGAGAAAGAGCTCAAGTAGGTCAGACAATATTATATTCTTATTATTTACGGGGGTTACACCCCCTGGAATCACCTCATCTGGTCAGACCACCCTGTCCATTGCTCAGTTCATATGGAGTGTGTGTCATTCGACATAAAGAAGAAACAAAATGCAGGGAAATAGGTGGGACAAATACTGAGCCCTTAACCCCTTCGCTGCTAGGCATCCACCCCCCTTGCTAAGCCTTTTTGGGTTTCGCCTGCCGAAGGCTGCGCTCTGCGCAGCTTTTCGGCGCAGGTGAAATCCTATGTTAACCATAAGCACTTCGGGAACGTCCCCCGGCTCTCATTGGCTAGCTCCATAAATGGAGGCTAGCCATTGAGTGCCGGATCTGTCCGTCAAGGCCGGACCAGATTCGGGGGCGTTCCCGAGTTTTTTTCCCAGGGCGGAGTTACGTTTTTTCACGGTCCCTCCCCTCACTGAAAGTCGGTCTATTCCCGCCCCCTCCGTGTGCCTTTCCGCCCCCCCCCTCGCTGTCCTGTGCACGTTTCCCGCCGTCCGTGTCCTCTCCCGCCCCCTCCCGCCGTCCGTGTCCTCTCCCGCCCCCTCCCGCCCCCTCCCACCGTCCGTGTCCTCTCCCGCCCCGAGTCCCGCGTTGGCAGGGTGTGGGCGGGTCCCCTCTGTTGTGTACACACACACCGCTGGGCGGAGCCGTAGTAGAGCGCAGTTTAGCCGGATTCTCGCCTGTGCCAGCTTTCAGAGTAGAAAGAGCGTGAGCCGCGGAGAGAGCCAGAGACCCCGGGACCCTCTGGCCATGGATGCGCTGCTGGGGCCCTGCCTGCTGATGCTGCTGACCCTCCACGCAGGTGCGAGCTGCTTGTTTTTCCTGTTCTGAAGGCTGTAGGCTGGGTAACATTTCCTGTGTTGTTTCCTGATGGCTCCTAGGTTGTATATTTTTGGGAAGGATCTCCTGCACGGTCTGCATTGTGTGCTCGAGCGTTCTAAAGGCCAGTAGGTTGGGTGTTGCTTGGTAACAGGTAACTCTCGAGTTAGTTGTTGAAGGCGTGTTGCCTGCTTCACAAGGGTCGGCTTTTATCCTGGGCGCGCTGGGTCCAGGCCAATGGCGACAAACTTCAGAGAGGGCGTATGGAGCGGTCTGCGTTAAGGTCATGCCGACAGCAGAGTGCCTGACGCCTGGCTTCAGGAGCTCCAAGCGCCCCTTATAACACTTTCTTATCCTCCCATCACCCTCTCGCTCTCTGCTGCCACACACTCAAACCCCACCCCCTCCAACAAACAACGTGCTCCACCAGCGTGAAGAGTTAGATAGGCGCTGGAGGACGTGTTTGTGTTCTGAGGCAAGTAACAATTCTGGTGTAGTGTAGACGTATTTGGCTGACCCCTGAACACAAACAGTGCTCTCTGATGCTCGTTGTATTCACGAGCAGCAGCGAGAGCGCCAAATGTCTTTCCGCCCAGGGCACTATTCTGGCAAAGGCCGACTCTGGGTTCCGGTGTTGGTACAATAAACGGGTCTGAAATAGTTTTCAGGCAGCGAGCTGGTGGTGTCTTAGTGTTGCTGCTTGGAATGTCTTCTCTAGGAGCCGTAAGACCTGTCCCCTGAAGAGGTTGTGAATGTGTCAGAGGGTTTATGCTCAATGAAACAGCAGTTCTGTCACCCCACGAGCGCACGCGTGTTTATTTTGTAGGTTACACCGTGTAGTAGTTTGCAAGGCGCACACTGTGAAACAAGCGGTGGTTTCTAGGCTTGCGTGTTTTGTGCTTTGTTGACCGGCGCTGCGAGATAAGCGCCGTTTCATGCGTGTGGTGTTGCTATCGTTGTGTTTTTCTCTGCATTTCCTAGCTGCCCATTCGTTTTCTGGTTATCAGTAAAAAAAGCAGCAGGTGCCTTTCTGTTCTGACTAATGTGTTGCATTGTCCAACTATGGAATGTCAGAGTGTGTGATACAAATACGTAGTGTTCCTTCCAGTGTGTTATGTTGCATTTTCCCAGTTATCTAATGTAGCTTCTAAGTACTATTTGAATCCACCCGACTCTGTACATCCAAGTGCATCCCCCTGTAGGTTGCATGCATGGCTACTTCTGCTATTTATTATACTGCACGATGTTACTAGTGCATTGATCCCAAACTATATGGAATATGTGAGCTGTGTTGGTTGCATAGGCAGACTAGTGTCTAATGTGTTGTCCGGTGTGCTTGTTGCTGAGAGGAGCAGAGTAATACCAACCATCATAGTATGTATACACTATGTTGGATGTGGAATCAGTGTTCTGTCTAATGCTTTCTGATGGATACAGAGGTTTATTTGATGTGGCTTATGATGCAATGGAGTATTGGGGACCGAGCTACATAAACCTACATATTTTCAATTTCAGCCATATTGTACTAAATGAATTTGCCCAGAATACACATTTTGTAGTGCAGTGGCAACGCTGGGATTAGAAATACCACCCCCACCACGTTTCCCGGGTCAGGAATTTAGTTACCGTGACACCTGAACTGAGAGGAATATCAGACTTGCGGGGTCATGCCCAGGCTGCCAGATGTCTCACTATCATGGGGATACAAAAGATCCAGGACGTCCCTGTGTGTGTGTGTGGCTCTGGGTGTGTGTGTGTGTGTGTGTAGTAGTAATTGCTGTCTGCTGAGCTCGTCCGTAGGGTACAATAGATCTCACAGTTGCGAAAGATTAAGCTAATGACAATGTAAATGACAATGACATTTATTTATCTGTATTCAAAACCAAATCATAAATACAAATTTTAACATTTACAATGCCAATAGCTCAAACTTTTCCAAAGGCGAAACCATTGCATTGTAAATGCTTGTTTAGGCTATTTGGGGTAGTTCGCACTGAGGCCCCTGTACCTTTTTGACCACATAAGGTATCCACACCAAATTTGCGTCCTTTTCTTCCAACATCATAGGGATTTTAAAGGTACGCAGGGTTTGTTGATTCCCCTGGAGGGGACCCAGAAATTAGCCAAAATAAAGCTAGATTTTGTTTTTTGGGGAAAAGTTGGAAAAAGGGCTTCAGATGAAAGCGTCTTGTGTTTTTCCTGCAAATGGTATAAACAAAGGGGTTTTGGTGCTGAAATCACCATCTTCCCAGCTTTCAGGAATAAGCAGACTTATGTCAGAAAACCAAAATTGTTTACACAGTTTTGGCATTTTACTGGGACATAGCCTATTTTTGTTATTTGTTTGTGCTGTCAGTTAATGGTAAAAATGGGTATGAAAGCAATGATGGATCCTGAACAGCTATACATTTCTGAAAAGTAGACAAAATGTTTTCATTCAGCGAGTGGTCATTTGTGTAGATCCTTCAAGGTTTTCTTATAGAAACTAACAGTTGAAAATAGGAAAAATTGAAAATGAGTAAAAAAAATGCCATTTCTGCCAACGTCTTCACTTGTAACTTCTACTAACTTTGACAGATGTGTGAAAGCAGTATACAGTTACATCCGCTGTGTAGGAGAGTAGAATCTGCTTAATGGTTGCCCCCACTTTTTGCTGGTGTTTCACTGTTTCTCAACTTTAGTTTGGCTGGGGCCCTACTAACCAGGACCCCAGCCTAGCTGTTTCATCTCTAAAATGATTGCATGTACATTTGGTACACTCCAGATTGGTTACTGGGTCACCCTTGTGAGTCCCTAGTATATGGTGCCTTAGGTACTAAGGGCATAGGTGCACCAGAGGCCTACCAGGGGCTGAAGCATGTATTATGCCACCTCTGGGAAGCCTTCCAAAATGGCACCACAGGTCTGCTACTGCAGTCTGGGAAAGGTGGTTCATGCACCCCTTACTAAGATATAGTACAAGGGAGGCCTGGACAATGGGTTTCCTGTCACAGGGAGGTGTAACCACCTCCCAGAAAGGCTTTAGTGTATTGGGGCTGGGTGGGTGAATTCAGAGAATGCTTTTCGGACAGTGCTGTGGGCACACTTGGTGTCCCTGTGCATATCCCAGTTCAAACCGGTTGCAGGGGCACTCAGCCCCAGCTCTGGCGCGAAACTGGACAAAGGGAAAGGGGTGTAGCCACCCCTCTCCCTGGATCCTTCCATAGGTGGGTACCCGTTGTATGTCCAACCCCCTAACTTAGTATAAGTATGGGAACCCAGTCCTTAGGACTTCAGATTACACCTGGACGAAACTCTGCAATATATATCCTGGAACTTCGACCTTCTACAGCGACTAGAAGACGGAAGAATCTCCCTTGGGGTCAAAGAGTGACTCCCCTGTTCAAACAGGCACCAAAGAAGCATCTTGCCGGTCTGCATTTCCAAGGCTCCCGCCAGATCCCGATGGATGTGCGACTCAGGACACGGACTTCCAGACTTGTCAGAGGCCGACACGAGATCCCAGCAATGCTGAGACCTGCAGCCCTGAGTGACGTGGGACCGGAACTCCTGGACACTGTGCACATTTGCTAGTGCATCGACTTTCAGAGTTTTCCCGAAGTTGTGCATTGGGCTACTTGTAGTCCAAGTCCCGAGCACCATCTGCACTGAAGATTGTGGGCCTACACTCCACGAGTGTTCCGTGAGCCTGCTTCTAGCATTTTTGCTCGAGGCCCCTTTGCGATCCCTGGTTCGTCGATAGGGTCCCTATCAAGGTAACTTCTGTTTCTTGGGCTTTCCTGGTTGCTCCAGACGTGCCCCGACTCCCCTCCAAAGGGTAAATCCCTCAGACCTTGCTGGTCTGCACCGAAGCCAATCTTTGCTTTCTGCGTGGGTTGCTGTTGCCAAGACTTGTTGGGTCAAATCCGGAAACCGACACCGCAGCAATCGACATCCTTCGTGGGACAGCTCGAATCCAGCTCCTGGTCATCATCGTCGCCTCCTGGTCCTCGTGGCTGAAGAGTCAAGCTTCACCTTCTTCACCTCAAATCACCCGAAATCGGTTGGCATCTTCTCATCGCCTTCGTGGTCACTGGCAAGTGACCCAGACTCTGTCCCCTCTGCTTTCAGGTTCTTCAGATCTCCAATCCACCCTTGGATCCACCCAGACACTTTCCACTTGGTCGCTGTAGGAGAGTAGGGCCTGCTATCCTATGGTCACCCCAATTTTTGCTTTTTGCTTCACTGGTTTTCGACTTAATGCGGCTGTGGGCCTGCTAATCAGACCCACAGCCTGCTGTTCTCTCTCTAAATTCACAGACATGTACTATACGTACATAACCAATTTGGTACTGGACACCTTATCAGTCCCTGTACAGTGCACTATAGGTGCCCAGGGCATAGATGCATCCAAGGCCACCAGGGGCTGCAGCATATCTTTTGCCAACCCTGGCTGGTCACTTAAATCGACACAACTGGCTGATCACTCAGCTGGGGCAAGGTGGTGTACTCATCCCTTGCTTAGATATAGTATACCTATGTCTAAACCTATATCTGGGCACATATGCACCTATAAGTCACTCCTATGGCAGGCCTTTACAATCCTGGAGGCAGAGTGCTTGGTTTTATGTGAGATGATGCTCTAGCATGAGCTGAGCCTGTCTGCAGTGTTCGGAACCATTTCCTTACAGCTGTTCCAGTGATACTGCCATACCATATACTCTTAAGTGCATTATAATCCTCGCGGTTAATGCTAACTTTGGTTTGGCTTTATCAAAACATGTCGTGTTTGGTGTTATACACTTTGGAATACTAACCCCTCGCCAGTTCTGGCGACGGGGGTAGCATTCCACCCTTCTAGAGGGAGAAGACATGTTACTTTACTTAAAACGCGGTTAATCCTAACCAGAGCCTCAGCATCACAAAATGGATGCTGCTGCCCCGACACAAGTCTGACCTCCTGCTGCTGACCGAAACTTGGCAGGGGAGGCCTGGACAAAGGGTTTCCTGTCACAGGGAGGTGCTACACCACCCCAGACAGGAGATAGTGGATTGGAGCAGGGAGGGCTGAAAGAAACTAGACACTGCCTGGGGCACACAAGGTGTCCCATGCAAAATCCAGTCAAACCGGTTCTGGGGCACTCCAGCCCCAGCTCTGGCGTGAAACTGGACAAAGGGAAAGGGGTGTAACCACCCCCTTCCTGGGTCCCACCCATAGGAGGGACCTAGCAGGTAATCCAGCCCCTTGATTTGGAATAAAGATAGGAGCTGTGCTGATGCACATCAGATTATCCTGACTGAAACTTTTGAAACGAAACTCTGGACCCTTCGACATCCCACTCGACGTGGAAGACTGAAGAATCTCCCTTGTGGTCAAGGAGTGACCACCCTGTGCAAACAGGCACCATCCAGCGCGTCACCGTTTGCTTTGTTGCAGTTCCTACCGGAACTCGAGCGACAGAGATCGTCAAGACCCAGCGTTCCTGCCTTCCAACAGCCCGATCCACAGTCCCTGCAAAGCTGAGACCCGTGGAGGCGGCCTGAACGTGGGGCCGGCCATCTTGGAAAAACGACGAAGTGCTGACCCTGCAGCATCCGAGGCTCCCTCGAAGCTGTGCATTGGAGTTTGAGAAGCTCCAGCCCAGAGCAGCTTTTGCACCGAAGCTCACCCCTCCACACTCATCGAGTGCTGCATGGGGCCCTTTTGCATTTTCCTGCTCGACGCGTTGGTCCGGTCGCTTGCCCGTTGGCTAGTGGCCCCAGTACCGACGAAACCTTTGTATTTGCTCTGCTAGTCTGGTTGCTCCAGACTGGCCCTCGCTCCCCTGAAAAGGAGCACCCGCTCACACCTTGCTGGTCCGAGTAAGAAGCGATCTTCGAATCCTGCGTGGGTTGCATATGCCAAGGCCTGTTGACTCCGATCCGGAAGCAGACACCGCCGACAGCGAGAGCCTTCGCGGGACAGCTCGTGATCCACTCCAGGACATCCTCGGTGCCCCAGAGTCCACGTGGCAGCGGAGACAACCTTCACGACAACCACCTGATTGCGCCCGAAATTGCCTGGTTCCTTCCTGGTTCCTTCCTGGTCACTGGCTAGTGACCCAGACTCTGTCCCCTCTGCTTTCAGGTACTCTACATCTTCGATCCACCCTTGGATCCAACCGGACTCTTCTCTACTGGCCGCTAGCAGCATCTTCATCTCCAGGCACCATAGATCTACACGACGAGACCCAACACGCTTTTGCACCTGTGCACCCGCTTCCTGTGGGTGAGGTAACTCTTGAACGCCGGTGCTCCTGTAGTGGTTTACACCTCTAGTGTCTAAGTCTAAAGTTTTGTCCTTCAAGGCCAGTCGGAAGACTCTTAAAACTGTAACTCGATAACTTTTACGTACCATTGACTTTGCATTGGTGCATGTGTGTGCTTTTAGCGCTGCACCCGATTCCCGCGGGCTACTCCCGTCCTAACTGCTGTTAGTCCAGTGTAGTCCCAGCGATTCCCAAGGCCCTAGGCCTTACCACTGATCGAATAGTGATACTTATACCACTTTTTTTGATATATGGTTTGAGTGGCCACCGGCCTCATCCATAATTGTGCAACTTTCATATGTTATACTGTGCTTTGGTTTAAACGCTTGTGCTTCTATACTCATAAAGAGTGCAGGGGATTATTCTAAGAATAAATACATATATTTTTATAATATATAACTTGTGTGGTGTCCTTTCATTTGATATTACAGGATTGCATATGGTAAAACAGCTGGCTTCACATGCCCTCTTGAGTTAAGCCTTTAGGCTGCTTAGTCCATGCTACCTCTAGGATAGCTTGTCTTTAAGGTTGACTTACAACCATTACCATAAGGGATTTTTTGGACTGATATAAGGAGCCCCCAGAATTGGAGACATCATACATCAGGCCAACTTCTCACAGTCGCCTGCAGCATTTTTCAGCAGCTCGCCACTGAAATCGACGACGAAACCCGACACGAAAAGACACCTATGCAACCGGCATACCTGGGTGAGGTAACTCGAGTACTCCGGTGCTCCCGTGGGTGTTGACTCTAGAACCTCCTAGTTCTAAAGGGGTTTGCTCCTAGTCCTCTTCTAAGAGTCCTTAATCTGTAATTTTCCAACCGCGACTTTCCCCATAGAAGTTAATGGTGATTCGCAGCTGTGTTTAGACACTGCACGTGGCCCCTGTGGGTCCCCTGTGTCACTACCTTGGGTGGTTCCTGTTGGCCCCAGCAGTTCTAACGGTTCTAGACCTTGTATCTATGTCAGTCGTGGTTCGAATACCACTTTCTTAGAATATGGTTTGGTATGCCCCATGGCTCAACGTATACTGTGCTAATTTACTGTGTGCTAAATAAGTTTACTGAATGTACTTTTGCCTCTAGCCTCATAAAGAGACTAGAGGGATGTGTTTAGAAATATATATGTCCGCACATCAAGGATGCAACCACTAGAGGGCCGGCAATGTTCTATCAGAAAACATCACCTGTGGCTCGTGCGCAGCTCCTCTTTGCCCGTGTGACCTTTAAAGAAGTTCAGAGACATGAACGAAACGCGTCGGTAATTGCTCCACAAATGCCACAAAATAAATGCTGCTGCAGGATGTTCCGTGTGCGACTCACCTTCTTTCCGCAACGGGGGAGGAAACCTTTGCCATATCAAGCGACGTGGTCCTGTCGCAGAATAACGCACCACTAGTCAGAGCGCCAAACATTACCCAACCCGGACCGTCTCAGAAAACTCGGAAACGAATTTGTGGGTAATTGGCTGCCACCGGACACCGGAGTCGGGGATGGTTCCACACGACCTCGAGAAACAGGTTTGTGACGAAGAACACCTCTGGAAACTGAATTCCAGTGAGACACTTTTAATAGGGGGCAAAAACAACCACAAGGGTTCACAACAACGGACTGTGATAACGGGACCACAGAGTCCATCATGCCTGGCGTGTCCGCACATCAAGGATGCAACCACTAGAGGGCCGGCAATGTTATATCAGCAAACATCACCTTTTTGCTTGCAGAGCAGGCCTTGCATGTCCCGCAAGGATAAAATCCCTGCATCCTATTAGCAAACCGGTTCGACACCTCCTTGCTCTGGGAGCTGCTGGTAAGAGAGTCTCTTAGCGACCTAGCTTTTCTAAAAGTGAGTAGCGGTTGACTTGGTATATCCATCCCTATAACTGGATCCAATCTCAAAAGGTTCCAGTTTTTTTTTTAAATCCGTCTCAAGACCCCCACATCGTCTGAGAATGTGGTGATCATACGGAACTTATTCTCATCAGCTACACTGGTCTTTTCTTTCAACAATTGACTCCTGGGGATTCTCTTCACTCGTCTCAATGCATTCTGGAGTGTAGATTCCTCATATCCCCGCGCTCTGAATCTATTCATACATTCCACGGCATGTACTTCAAAGTCCACTCCCCTTGTATCATTCCTTTTGATACGTAAGAGCTCCCCATAGGGGATGCTCTCTATCAGTTTCACCGGATGACTACTCGGCGCATGTAATATTGAATTACCCGCGGTTGGTTTCCGAAACAATTTGGTGTTCAAAATACCATCTATTACACACACCTCTAGGTCCAAAAAATGTACTGAAGATGAGCTTATGTCTGCACTGAATTTGAGATTTAAATAATTTGTGTTTAATTTCACGATGTACTCCCCAGCGCTCTCTGGAGACCCTCTCCAAATGATGAAGAGGTCATCTATGTACCTATGCCATGCAACTATCCTCTGTGTCCAATCGCTGTTTTCCACCGCCCAGGCCACCTGCTCCTCCCACCAGCCTACGAATAAATTCGCAAAGGTGGAGGCGAAGCAGGTGCACATCGCGGTCCCAGAGGTTTGATGGTAATATTGACCTTGGTACAAGAAGATGTTATGATTTAGACAAAAATCTAAAAATTCCAACACCATATCATTATGGTGTGCGAATTTGGCTGGCCTGTTCTGCAAGAAATATTTCACAGCCTTCTTGCCATCGTGATGTGCAATGCATGTATATAAGCTAGTTATATCTAGAACAATCATTTGGTCTCCGTCCTGGCAATGTACATTCTCTATAATCTTCAAAAAATCCTTAGTGTCTTTCACGTAGGACCTCAATAGCAACACAAATTCAAACAAAAAATGATCAATGTAGACGGAGATATGCTCCAGGAGACTCGATTGTGAAGAGACAATCGGCCTACCCGGCGGTGTGACTATGTCCTTGTGGACTTTGGGTAGATGATAAAAACATGGGGTGATGGGGTTAAGCGTTCTTAGAAACAAGTACTCCTCTGTGACAATCAAACCTCTTTCATACCAACTTTTCAACATTGCATGACACTTGTTGATGCTTGCAAGATACACACTTTTATTTGATTTCTCATAAAAAGACTCATCGGACAGTTGTCTCAGGGATTCCTTATTGTATGCTTCATATGTCTGAAGCACTACATTACCGCCCTTATCAGAGAGCTTACACACAATCGATTTGTCGCTTCTGATACTCTCTATAGCTTGGGATTGTGCGTAATTAAAGTTATGTCTCTTTTTGCCTCGTCCTGTTCCTTACATCTCATTTTCATAAGTTACCATCGACAAAGGTGACTGCCGAAACGCGTTTGGCCACTGTGAGTCATAATAAAAATCTTGAATTCGCCCCTGAAGAGTGCTTTCTCTTTCTTCTTACGAGGCAAGTGTGGAGCTATTATATATATATATATATATATATATATATATATCACGAGCAAATGTCCCAGGCGGGGGGAGCAACTTGATAGCTGGTGCTGGCGGCGAGGTTTGGGACAGCCTCGCAAAGTATTTATAAGCAAATAGACCTTCAAACAAGAAGACGCCGCATACCGCTCCAAAGATTATTTCGGTTTTTTATTTCATGTAGGTGGGGAATACCTACATGAAATAAAAAAACAAAATAATCTTTGGAGCGGTGTGCGGCGTCTTCTTGTTTGAAGGTCGATTTGTGCTGCCTAAGTTTCTTTCTGCTGGAGGAGACGTCTTGGGTAAAATTCAGCGTGTTGCCAGTGTTCAACATTCGTGCTCAACTGCACGCAAGGCGTGCACCCCTTGCAAGTGTTCTATGGGGGTCGCAAAAAGGAAGACCCTCGAACTACCCCGTTTTGAACAATGCTGTAAATACAGTCCATACCTGTATGGAGCTACGCCCCTACTTTATTGGCGTTTCCTTTTTCCAGGACAGTCTGAAGTGCGAGGAAGGGGGAGAGGCATGTGGAAGTCATCACCTGAGCCCAGAACAACTGCCACAGTTCCCGCCAGACGACAAGGCACACCGGCTGCTGACCAAGCAAGAAAACTGAGCCGGTAATTGGTATCACCGCCGGCATGCATACACTGCTGCATGCTGGGAAATGCAGTTACTATCAAGGCAGAGGTGACTCCATGCCGTGTTTGTCAGGTAACCCACACTACTTCAGAAGGTGGGACGGACAATTGAAATAACTTTGTGGAACTGTAAGCAACAGAGACACAACTCGACCAGGGGGGCATTTGATAAAGGAAAAACCCCCGAAACGCGTCATGCCCATGGTCTGAACAGAAAATAAAGGTGGATGTTCCACGAGCCTCGTGTGCTGCCTAAGTTTCTTTCTGCTGGAGGAGACGTCTTGGGAGATATATATATATATTTATTTTTTTTCACAGAAAAAACCGTAGGTTTCACACCAGTTATAGTTAGGTGGAAATTTTACTCGCATAAAACCATTGAAATTCCCACGTTATAGTTAGTTGGACTCACTATAACTTGCGCGTGCAATGCACTGCTGATGACGTCACATATTACATCACTCATGACATGGTCAGTGACATCACTCATGACATCACTGATGACATCTCAAATGACATCACTGATGACAACATCCTTGTGACAAAGTGGCAGACCTCCTATCAGCATAAAATAACCTTTGACACACACATTTTAAAAATAGAAACTAACATTTTCTTAAAAAAGGAGAAACCAATACCAATTACAACAACTTATTAGGTAATTCCAACATCTACATACACATCCACTCATTCACCAACAGTTCTATATAGTCACTCATGCATGTACTTACTCATCATATGTACTCATACACCTATACATCCTGTTGCACACTAATACTCATCCATATAGTTACTCACACACAAATTCACACATGCAAATAAACTATCAAAAAAACATTTACTTGATTATACTGCTATATACACACCACTACACATACTTCTACAGAAACGGAAACATATTTACTCTCTTAAACAATCAATTATAAAAACACATACTCACTAACCTACCCATACACACAATCATCCACCCATACAGTCTTGCACACATGCGGTCTTCAAAATACATACAAATAGTGAGTCACTCATTCATGTATCTGTGCTCTAAGTAATATCCCCCACCGAACCATACAGACACTGATACTCAAGAAAACAACTAATAACCCATATACACACTCATGTAGCTATTCACCAACCCATGCACCCACTTATACACAAAGTGAGACACAGATACAGATATTTAAATATTTAAACATTACCCGCTAATATATGTATTCACTAAGATACATTTAATAAGTCAGTTAACCAATCAATTTTACACAAAAAAACATCCATTTAGACATTTATTTACCCATTTATTCTTCCATCAACCTTTAGATATACATATATAAAAAATATTTATTTTTCAGAAAGATACACATTCACTGGATGATGTCATCAGTGATGTCATTTGAGATGTCATCAGTGATGTCATGAGTGATGTCACTGACCATGTCATGAGTGATGTAATATGTGACGTCATCAGCAGTGCATTGCACGCGCAAGTTATAGTGAGTCCAACTAACTATAACGTGGGAATTTCAATGGTTTTATGCGAGTAAAATTTATACACAACTATAACTGGTGTGAAACCTATGGTTTTTTCAGTGAATTTAATAGGTTTTTTAAATGCTAATTCCTAACTATAACTGGTGTGAAACCTATGGTTTTTTCAGTGTATATATATATATATATATATATATATATATATATATATATATATATATATATAATTTCTATGGCAAAATGAAACCCCTCATTTTGTTCCTTTTCAAATTAAATGTATTAAGTGTTACCCCTTTATTCCAATCAAGATGACTTCAGGTGTGCCATACTTTTGTCATAAGTAAGACTGTTAGCGTTCTAGTTGTTCTTTAGAACACTCTGGGACATTCTGTCATTGGGCTATAGTTGGGCTACATCTGGCTGATATTTGGGCTACATTTGTTTTTTTTGTCTCTGGTGGCCATCTTTGGGCTACATTGGGCTACATTGGGCTACATTTGGGCTCTAACATATATATAGCCCAATGTAGCCCAATATATATTTTTTCAAAGTTAATTTTCGTAAAAACCACTGGAGCATATATCTTGAGACATAGCAAAGGCACATCGGGATACCAGTCCCTACAATTTTGCCAAGTTTGGTGGAAATCCATTCAGCCGTTCGGGCTAAAAGTGAGTCTAACCGCCCTATGGAAATTAACATGGGGAAAACATGTTTTGGGACCCCCCCTTTTATCTCGGCCCCCGCTTGACGGATCCCCCCGAAACTTTCAGGGAAGGAGCGGAGCGCAGCGAGGCAAAGTTAAGGAAAAGTATAGGCAGATCCCTCATTCGGCGCCAAAGTTATTCCCAATAGAATGTTGCGGATTTCCTATGGAAAACGATCCTAACTATAACTACCTACTGGCGACCGCCAGTAGGTAATATATAGATAGATAGATAGATAGATAGAGATCCATCACCCCCTCCGACGGCGAGAGTGAAGAGGCCAAGACAGGGGAACGGGTGGAAACAGCATTTATTCCATTCAAGCAGGTAGGAGACTATAGCATCACCCGCTGTAAGGCGAATGCATTTCGGCTTAGGATTAGCCTTCGTCAGCGCCACGGGTGTGACATATATATATATATACATATACATATATATATATATATATATATATATATATATATATATATATATATATATATATTACCTACTGGCGGTCGCCAGTAGGTATATATAGTTAGGATTTTTTCCCTATGGGATTTTTGAAAATTCTATGTCTAATAACTTTGGCGTTTGTGGACGGCATTGGCTGAAATTTTCTGGAAAATGGAACATTTTATTTCTGAGCAGCCCCTGGAAATTTGGGGGGGTTCGTCAAGGGGGGGCCGAGAAAAAAGGGGGGTCCCAAAACGTGTTTTTAACATTGAGTTTTCCATAGGGCGGTTGGCCTCACTTTTAGCCCGAACGGCTGAATGGATTTCCACAAAACTTGGCAAAATTGTAGGGACTGGTAGCCCGATGTGCCTTTTCTAGGTCTCAATATATGTGCTTCAGTGGATTTTGAGAAATTAACGTTCAAAAAAAGATATATATCTGTAACAGCGGACAGACAGCGCTCCGGTTCGCGGACTTTACGCGTAACGGAACTTCGCGTAGCGAAGCTGATTGGCTCTCCGGTGTCTGTCAACATTCTAAACAGTCCGGAGCGGCCGCCATCTTGTCTCTCGGTAGGATTGAGAGACAAGAGGAGGCCAAAACAAAGGGGGAAATGACCATAAGGGGGCATAGTAGATCCTCCCTGACCCCCTAGGTTTAATGTGGAGGCTTTAAAAGGGCCCCGCGGGGCAAAAAAATAATTTTTTTTTTGTTTGTTTTGCGTGGGTAGCGCCCGGTTCGCGAACCGGGAAGCGTTCTGGGCAGCGTACTATAAGGAAAAAAGAATGATAGACTTTTCAAATACTGTATGTTAATTGATTGTTGGTTTTGTTGATTATTTTTTTTTATTTTTTAAGCAATTATTTATTATTGTGATTGTGTTTGAAAATTTAATAACATTTCTAACATTTAACTAGTTTATGAATTACATATAAAAATGATTAAAGACTCAAACAATTTTTTAATATTACATACAATTTTATTTTTCGGTTTGTTTTTCAAAATTTAATAGAACGTCTAGCATTTGACTGTCCGATATGTCCTCTTGTTGAGTGAACATAAGTTCCCACATTTGACCGTCATCATAATGAAGTAAATGATCCACAGATTCTACACATTGAACTAATTCATGGTCCCGTGATTCATCCATGAAATCTGAGTCATCATTGTCCTCAATATCTTTTTCTGTGTTGTTCTCCAGAACAATTTCGAAGGAAAAATTCTGCTCACCTTCCATTTTATTGCTGTAATTTGCATAAAAAATAAATATATCAGTAGAGATAGGGCACTGTTGGGTTTAAGTTCAGACAGGTACTTGTGAGTTTATAACAGAGAAGTAATCTATGGACACTGTATGGTTTCAGGCGTGAAGTAGTACTATTAAAAAGTGCCTGTGAAGAAGCCTAAGTAAATTCATAATTATACCACAGAAACCTAAATCAATCCATAATTATAATAAAGAAGCCTTTCTCAATGTCTAACTCTTACAGAGGGATAGTATATAACTATCTGAAAATGTTTTCAAATTTATAAAATAATATCTCACCTTCTAAAAAGAAGTTTAAGTTGTGAGTGAAAATGATCTTGCAATGTAGTTCAGGAAGTAGTAGTCAAAATGGTTGTGTTTCTCTCTCTTCCTTTATATATATATATTCAGGTAGATAACCAATCAAATGTCAGGTAAAAAAAGTAGAAAATGAAAGTAATATTTTAATTGGTTGTGAATTCCAACACTTCAGATGTGTTTTGTGAAGTAATTTACCTCAGGGTATTTAGAGAGGTCTACAGGCTAAATGGTTAAATGGAATTTCAATCAAATTTGTGAAAATGGTAGGCATTGGTATGTAGTATGAGCTAATCTATATTTGGTGAAATTGTCTCCAGTCGCTTTTCTGTAAACTACTTTCCCACCTTTTTTGATGGTGCGCTTCCCAGGGAGCGACCCGGTACGCGAACTGGCGAGCGCCCCGGTTCGCGAACCTTAAGCGTTACGGGAGTCCACCATTTTGTGTTTCGGTCGAATTAAGATACAAGATGGAGGGCAAATAATGTTCAGAATGGGTAGAAGGGGGCACGGTAGACGTATCTTGACCCCCTAGGTTTTCTGAGGGTGGCTGAGGAGGCCCATATGTGCGAAAAAAAAACATTTTTTAAAAAAATTTCGCGCGGTTAGCTTTCGGTTCGCGTACCGGGTAGCGCTCCGGGGAGCGTACTTTGTTGAAAATTTGTGAAAAAAGTTAGAGTAAAATAATAATTGTGAGTGATCAGATGTAGGGTAGCTCTGAGAAGAGCTTTTGGGTTTATGGTACATTTAGGTACTTATAAGTAGGTACCAATGCACAGTCTTAAATTCAAAATGAAAACTCTGTTGCCCTCATCTGAGAAGTGAACTCCATCTCCTCTGTAGATATCTTGCATGTAGTAACGCAAGTTATTGTTGTACAGGGAGCCCATTCCATGGTCTCTCATGTAAGCTGAAACAGATTTGTTTACATGCTTCCTCGACTTCTCAATTTGTGGACAAAATTGGTTTGACCACCTCCATTTCTGTCTTTGGCATATATTTGAATATACCAAGGCAGTCTGAGGAAAAAGTGCCATCAATTGCTCAAAGGTGTCCTTTAAAAGCATTTCCAGACCTACCCCAGTCAAAGTGCCCAAATCATTACCTCCACAGTGCACAATTAACAGGTCAGGTTTTGGCAAATGCATAAAGGTTTTCACCAATGGTATCAATTGGTGACATTTTAATCCTCTGTGGCCAAACCACTTAATTTCCACATCTTGTAAATTGAGGTTAGGTAAATTCCTGTTCTCAGCATACCTCTGAGCCCAATAGATGTAACTATGTCCAACAATCCAGACAGAAAACATGGTGAGAGAAGGTTCTCCTGCAGTCAGATGAAGTGTGGCAATGAAATGGCAGTTGAAAAAATAAGAGTTTAAAATGAAAAAAACTGTGGAGTTTCTGTGTTAATGAAGCAGTAACAGTGATTGGTGGATTTTGATTGCTGAAAACAGAAAGTTAGGGTGCATGGATGAGTTGTTTGAAAGATGTATTTTGAGTGGTCAAGAAAAAATCATTAAATGAAAGAATGCACTGGATATGAGGTGCACTGAGAGTTCAGAGTTCAATTGCAACATTGTTGTGTGAACTTGCAAACACCAGAGGTCTTCCAAGACGTGGTTGCCATGCAGAAAAGCCATGAAATGGCAGAGGGGGGAAGGGTTTTCATTTGAAAAAAAGTGAGGGAAGAGTTTTGATTGGGTGACATGAGAGATATGTGTGAAGAATTACAGCATTTCTGTGCTTTTGATAGCTGCAGACTCTGGAGTGCATACCTTTTGCTCTGCTGAAGACAAATTGGTGTGTTTCTGAGACTGTTTTGAAACTCAAAGTATTTGCTAAGGTGAGAAAAAATTTCTTTAATTTAGATAGAATATAGTGTGCTTTAAGGAGAAAATTATGAAGAAAGTTGTGTTCTTCAAATGTTGCTTTGTCTCAAGTGTTTTACAAATAGATTTTGTTTCTTTGAGAAAATGTAATTGGAGAAAATGTGAAGTATTAGTACTGACAGGGTGTTATTGTGCATAGGAGCTGTGGAGTCTTTTCAAATTATGATTTGAAAATCGTTTTTGAGGAAAATGAATGGTTATAATATTTATGACAAGGACATAATGGTGTATGCTTCATTATAAGGCAATTGAGTGTCTCTGATGTTATTTTTCCCATTTTAATGTAAGACCTTTCTCTGTGGAGCAAATTGCTTGTAAATATGCTCCCACCTGTGCATGGCAAATTTAGATTTTGAATGTTTGTGTTACATAGCTATGTTAAAAGTGACCCAACCATGCTGCAAAGGCAATCAAAAAACGCTTTTATGTGTCTTAAGGACATTTTAAGTCATTTCCCTAAGTGCAGTGTTTTCAAATTATGATTTGAAAATCGTTTTTGGGGAAAAGGGATGGTTTGTAAATTTATGACAAGGATATAATGGTGTATGCTTCTTTATAAGGCATTTCAGTGTCTCTGATGTCATTTTTCCCATATTACATTAAAAGACCTTTCCCCGTGGGGCACATTCCTTGTAAATATGCTCCCACCTGTGCATGGCAAATTTAGATTTTGAATGTTTGTGTTACATAGCTATGTTAAAAGTGACCCAACCATGCTGGAAAGGCAATCAAAAAACGCTTTCATGTGTCTTAAGGACATTTTAAGTCATTTCCCTATGTGCAGTGTTTTCAAATTATGATTTGAAAATCGTTTTTGGGGAAAAGGAATGGTTTGTAAATTTATGACAAGGATATAATGGTGTATGCTTCTTTATAAGGCATTTCAGTGTCTCTGATGTCATTTTTCCCATATTACATTAAAAGACCTTTTCCCGTGGGGCACATTCCTTGTAAATATGGTCCCACCTGTGCATGGTAAATTTAGATTTTGACTGTGAGTTACATAGCCATGTTAAAAGTGACCCAAAAACTTGCAAAGGCTTTAAAAAAACACTTTCATGTGTCTTAAGGACATTTTAAGTCATTTCCCCCCGGGTGCAGTGTTTTCAAATTATGACTTGAAAATCGTTTTTGATGTAAAAGAATGTTGTTAAAATTTATGTGCGCCATATGCCCCCAAATTTCTTTTTGAGGGGTGCAGCAAGGTGTTCTTGAGACACCCCTGCACCCTTGGAAAAATTCCTAATTTGCGATGAGCTAATTGCTAATCGCAAATTGCACCTTCATTCCTATGGGCCTCCTGGCCCATGGAAATGAATGGGTAATTTGCAATTAGCAATTTGCTCATTGCAAATTAGGAATGGTAAAGAATCGCTATTTATTCCTTAAAATTCGCTATTTAGGAAATGCAAAATAGTTTGATGATACATATGGCGGTTCATCTGTAACAAGATAAGAAGCTTAGGGATACATTTATGATGACTGGCGGAATGAAGTGGACATTACTTACTTCATTGGTAGGCCTTTACATGTATTATCTCCTCTGTATTCTTCATCAAGCGTAACTTTAATCTGCAATCCTGAGTAGGCCTCACCTTAAACAAACCTCTGGATAGGCCACACCTTATCGTCATCCTGAATTAATCATTTAAAATGCTAGGGACGAGGGGCGTGGCCAAGATGGCGGAGTGAACGGACGTGTTCCTCCTGAGCTCCCGCGTCCGCCTAGGCCCTGAGCCTTGAATTTACGCCTTTCTCCCCCCTAATCGGCCCGGTGGTCCGGGTGCGATCAGGAGAGCGTCGGAGCGCAGCTGAGTGGTGCTCCGGTTCCTTCACCGTTCGCGGAGTCGAGTGCGGTGAACCCGACTGCTGGTACCCCGAGCAGCGGCGGCGGAGCGGCCCCGACTGGAAGCCCGGCTGTCGGTAACGCAGACCCTGGGGGCTGCGGAGGGAGACCTGCTGCGACGGAATCGCCCGCAGGGATACCGAAGGTGCCGGTGGCCCAGGACCGAGGTGAGCTGAGCGGTCCGTGGACGGGGCGGCAGGCTCCGGATACGCCCCCAGGGCTAATCGAGACCGCGGCTGCGGCCGGGCTGGGAGAAGACGCAGGCCAGGACCGCTGGTGAGGCTGCACAGGTGCAACAGCGGGCACTGGCGGATGCTCAGGAGGGGCGCGGAGGAACTTTGGCGACCCGCTGGCGCAGTGTGCACGGACTTCATGGTCGCTGACCGGTTCCCCGGTAGTGAGGAGGGCTCGGTCCCGGGCCGGGAACTACGCGAGGCCGCGGCTGCGGCCTAGCAGGGGACACTCGACGGCGGAGGGCGCCAGTGAGGCAGCGCCAGCGGAGTAGCGGGTCCTGTCGGGCTGGTCACCAGCGATCGGCGGCCTGCCCCGAGAACTGCAGTGGTCCTGGTCGGGGGTAACGAGGCCGGATTGTGGTGGAGCCGGGCCCCAGGCGTTAGTTCCCCCCACGATCAGGCAGAAGCGCCCCGGGGTGACGAGGGGAGTACAGAGCGACCAGGGGCATTGCGGATAGACCGCAAGAAGAGCCAGAGCTGGCGGAGCACAACACCGGCATGGAGCTGGCGCCGCTGCGACACTGGGCCTAGGGACCAAGCCAGACCAGGGGCGCTGCCCAGGAGAGCGGTGCGGGGCTGGGAAAGGCCCCTCTCGAGTGATCGGCTGCCGGTAGCGGAGGATCCTCGGCGCCCTGCGGATCACGCCTGGGGGCCGGAGTGGTGCAGGTTGGAGCATCGGCGTCGGGCTGCCTGGAGCCGGGCCCTGAACTTTCCCCTCTCCCCACGAACTCAGCGGAAGAGGTGAGGTGTGGGCTGGGTGAGTGCATGGGGAAGCGGGACCCCCAGAGGAGCTACAGACTGCCATAAGTGGAGCGCAAAGTTGGCGATATATCGCACCAGGGTGGCCGGGGGTACACGACAGCACCTGATACCCGGTGCACAACTGGGAAGAAGGAGTGACCTGGGGACGGCAACTGGGTGGCACCGGGCTCCCACTGAGTGGACGACTGCCGGGGGCCCGACCTTGAGTCGAGGAAACCATCAGGGACAGGCCTACGTAGCGGAAGCTCTCGAGGGCTCACGCCAGGGATTAGAGCCTGATCGGGGGACGGATTGACCGGGGCCTGCTATAGTTTACTCAAGAGCTGCGGAGCAGAGAGGAAGATGGCTGGGCAGAAGGGCGGCAAAGGCAGCAACCGCACGCTCACAGAAATGCTCAATAAACCACCAAGCAAAGGAGACAAGACCTCGACGCAGTCGGGAGGCGCATGCGGATCTCAAGGGGGGAGCAGCGGAGAACCCCCGGTCACCAGATCTTTTTTAGAATCCCTTTTCGGGACACTGAGAGACGACTTTCAGGAGTTGAAAAAGGAAGTGGCAGGTGAAGTACGAGAATTGCGCAGAGAGGTAGATGGACTCGGGGAGAGGGTGGAGGCGGTTGAGAGCTCAACGCAAAGACAGGACGAGGAGATTACGCACTTGCAGCAGGAGGTACTCCGCCTCAGGGACCACCACATAGACCTTCAACTGCATAATGAGGATCTGGAAAACAGATCAAGACGGAACAACATTAGAGTCCGGGGAGTGCCGTCCACAGAAGAGACCTCCGGCATAGTGGCCTATTTGCAGGACCTGTTCCGCACTGTCCTTGGCGAACCTGCGGATTTCCCCGTCAAGATAGATTGAGCTCACAGAGTAGGTCCGCAACGGCGCGCAACTGGGCCGCCGCCAGATGTCTTGGCTTTCCTTCCTGACTTCCCGCTGAAGGAGCGGATTATGTACGAAGCAAGGAAGCTCCAGAAGCGCAGGGCATTCAAGATTGCAACGGACTTCCTGAGGCAGAGCGACACGCCCTACTCCTGGGGGCACCCTTTTCGCCTCATATTCCGGTGGAATGGAGAGTCGCACCAGCTGCGATCTCTTCAAGATGTCTGCGAGGTACTAGGGATCACCGCAGAGGCAGAGGGATCGTCCACGCCACGGAGGAGGAGGAATTCTACTGATGGAGGCTGGCGGAGAGTCTCGAGACACAGGACACAGAGAGCCCCACAGAGACCGGCTTCGCCCACAATCAGATCTGGGATGGCGGACGCAATTCGAACAACAGCCGAGTCCTCGGTGGTCGAGGAAGAAGTGGCGCTAACCGCATAACATGTCTCCGGGGGGAGATTGCCAATGCATTACTGACGGAGCTGGCTTTGGGGGGGGGGGGGGGGGGGGGGCGCGGGAAGGCGAGGGAGGGGTGCTGGTGGCAAGTCGCCCACGAAGGTAATTCACCACGGACTTGTCCGAGAGGGGCAGGCCTGGGACTAATTGGACTACGGACGGTTGGTAAGGATGGGTTGGAGGGTTCATGTTGGGGTTAAGGGGGAGGGACTGCGGGGATCGGGGAGTTGGGGTTCGGGGGCCTTGGGATCCGGGAGGGGGGAGTTCGGGGAAGCTTTGTCCGGTGTTGCTGTTATGTTCGCTCAGCTTAGCCAGACCTCACGGGCCGATCCGAGGGCAGGATTGGCACTTGCTGCTTTTGCTTGTCAGGTGCTGGAAGGTTACATTAATCTGGTATGGCAGGATTGAAAGTAGTGACTTTGAATGTGAAAGGGCTAAACAATCCCACGAAACGTAGGGCGGTTCTCTCCTTGTTAGAGGCCTCACAGGCAGACACTTGTCTGCTGCAAGAAACGCACTTGCTTGTTGGTGACTGTCACAGGTTACGGTCCCGTTCCTTCCCCACACAGTTCTTTTCCTCCAACACCACTAAAACGGCAGGAGTAGCTATATTGGTCTCCAATTCCTTTAGGGGTGAGGTGCTACACAAATTAGCTGAGCAAAAGGGGAGACTGCTGGCGTACAGATTTAAGTTGGGGCCTTTGCAATTCACGGTGGGGTCGGTTTACTGCCCGAATGAGCGTCAGGAACACTTCCTCCACACTACACTGATGGATGTCACAGCATCTCCCGACAGGCATCTCATTCTGGGGGGGGACCTGAACCTGGTGTTTGATTCCTCACTAGATAGATCAGCGCAGCGCTTCCCACAGACCGGGGAATTGTCGTCCACTATGAAAACACATTTAGCTGACCTCGATATGCACGATCTTTGGAGAGGATTTCACCCCACAGATAGGGATTATTCTTATTTCTCGCACGCACACAAAACATATGCACGGCTGGATTATCTGCTGGTCTCTGGCCCGGTTCGTGACATGGCCACTGCCTCTGAGGTAGGGGTCATCTCCCTATCAGATCACGCACCGGTCTCGGGGACCTTCCTGCCCCCGTCGACCCCGGTTCAGCGCGGAGTCTGGCGTCTGCGAGACACCCTTCTACACAAAAAAGTAGTGGTGCAGCGTATCACTGAGGCAGTGACTGACTTTCAACTGCGTAACTCTAACCCCGACACCACATTGGCGACTCAATGGGGAGCGCTTAAGGCGGTTCTACGGGGAGAATTTATAGCAACATCGGCAGCCGAAAATAAGGAGAGGAAAGTTAAACGGGAGGAACTCACGCACAAGGTCAGGGAATTAGAGCAGGTGCATCGACGAACGGGGGCTCCTAGAATTTGGAAGCAACTAAAGGCGGCGAGGAAACTCCTGTCGTCTCTGGACCTAGACAGAGCTGAATATGCGGCTCTCCGTCTGAAACACGCATATTACACGGGAGGGGATCGCTGTGGCAGGTTATTGGCAGCTAAGCTCAGAATCGCACACCAATGCCGTCGAGTCAAAGAACTTGCGGTGCCAGGTGAGCGCACAGTCACAGAAGACGTCGAAATAGCTGAAGCTTTTCGACAGTTCTACTCTGAGCTCTATGCGGAGGACGGCGCGATAACTGGGGACCCTGATGAATATCTGGACTCGGTGACTCTCCCGTCCCTAGCTCCAATACAGACTGACTACCTAGACCGAGAGATTAGGATAGAAGAGGTTATTACGGCGATCGCTAGGCTGAAACTTGGGAAGGCTCCGGGGCCGGATGGATACACCACCCTCTTCTATAGGACATTTTGCACTACCTTGGCTCCAATATTGACCAAGCTGTTTAACTCTTTCGGCTGCCCCGGTGCTATCCCACAGGATCTTCTGCATGCCACGGTATCGGTCATACCAAAACCGGGGAAGGACAGAGCTCAGTGTGGCTCGTACAGGCCGATTTCCCTCCTAAACGTTGACCTTAAAATCTACACGGGGATCCTGGCTGCGAGGCTGGCACAGTATCTCCCTGGGCTGATTGAACCGGACCAGTCCGGCTTTGTACCCGGAAGGCAAACGGTGGATAATACCAAGCGTTTGGTGCACGTACTGGAGAAAGCTTCGCGGATCCCTGGAGAAAGGATGCTCCTCTCGGTCGACGCCGAGAAGGCGTTTGACCGGGTGCACTGGCCGTATCTTGAGCGGGTGATGGCTCGAATGGGCATAGGGGAGAAATTTAGGTGCATGGTCTTTAATTGTTATAAGTTCCCGTCGGCGACGGTGCGTGTCAATGGCTGTGGATCGACACGCTTTTATATTGAGCGCGGCACGAGGCAGGGATGCCCGCTATCTCCTCTACTCTTCGCTCTCTATATGGAGCCCTTTGCCCAGAGAGTGAGACAAAATCCAGATGCTACGGGAGTGCGAATGGGGGGCTATACCCACACGGTTAGCTTATATGCAGACGATGTCATTTTTGCGCTAGAGGATCCGCGGAGGGCTTTACCCGCGTGTATGGGAGAGCTCGGGGCTTTCGCGAGAACGGCCGGGTTTAAGATGAATCTGGGAAAATCCACGGCGTTAGATATCTCCCTGACACCTGGGACGAGACGAGATTTGCAGGGGCGTTACCCACTAAGATGGTCACGGGAACACGTGCCTTATTTAGGTATCCTGCTGGCTCCCACATTGTCAGCGATGGTGGCGGTTAATTACGAGGTGTTAGGCAAGAAGGTGAAGGAGGAACTGGGGAGGTGGAATAAGGGGACGATATCGTGGCTAGGCAGGATAGCGGCGCTGAAGATGACAGTGCTACCACAGATCCTATATCTCTTCCGGGCACTTCCGCTGCAGCCCCCTAAAGGCTGGATACGGATGATGCAGACTGCTCTATCCCACTTCGTTTGGCAAGGCCGTAAACCCCGAATGAAGAGAGCATTGACGACTCTAGCACCGGAAGCGGGTGGATTGGGAGTCCCTGACCTTCACAAATACTTCCAGGCGTCACAGTTGAGGTACTTGGTGGAATGGAGCAGATGGGAGTCGGATAAGCACTGGCTCTTCCAGGATCAGGCAGTGGCGGGCCGGCCATTGCAGGAAATACCATTCCTGCGCAGACAACACAGGCCCCCAAATCTCTACGCCTCCTATGTTACTAGGGTGCCGCTGAGGGTGTGGGATGCCACTAGTGAACTATTCGAGCTTACCTCGTTCCCTTCTCCGTTCACTCCTATTGTGAACAATCCAGACTTCACGCCAGGGACGGAACCGGGTGCCTTTGCGCGCTGGCGTGAGAAAGGCTGCAGAGCGCTTTTTCATGTGTACGGGAGGGAGGGGATCCTCCCCTTTGAGGACCTTAAAGAGAGTTACCAGCTGGCCGAGGCAGATAGGATGCGATATTGGCAAGTCAGACACTGGGCACTACAACCGCAGGTGCGGGACGCGGCGGACAGGGACTTGTTCCGTTACGAGCGATGGATGGCGACGCGTACATCGGATGCAAAACTCATATCGGATCTGTATAAAATGCTACAGCCTCCACCCACACACATATATAATCCTGGTAGGGAGAGATGGAACAGGGAATTGGGGAGAACGCTCAGCCACAAGGAATGGGAACAAATCTCATACCGAGCGCGACATTCTGCATATCATGTGGGGCTCACAGAAACCTTCACCAAGGTGTCAACGTACTGGTATCGCACTCCCGAACGCTTGCACGAAATGAACAGGCTCATAGACACTACATGTTGGCGCGCTTGTGGGCACACTGGGACACTGACGCATATCTTATGGGACTGCCCACTGATACAGGACTACTGGAAGGAGGTGATCGATGAAATTGATAAATGTTTTGGGATAGAGTTACCTCGTTTCCCGGCCTATACTCTACTGGGCCTGCCTAATGCCTTAATGTTCCCATTGAAATCCCGGAGAGGGAGACACATAGCCATCGCTTTGGGCTCAGCTGTGCAGAACATTCTAATACACTGGCGCACTTCCACTGTTCCCTCGATCACAGGTTGGCTGCACAGGCTGTGGCACGTACTGGGCATGGAGAAAATTTCGCTTACACTGGCTGGGGAGGTCGACCAATTCACTGAGTTGTGGCAACCATTCCATACTTTACTAGCTACTGAATTCAGGGAGCTTACGTGCCCTAGATACCTGAGACTCCTTAGGCTTACACCACCGATCACTTGACCGGCCAGTAGGGAGTGGGAGGGCCGGGTACGCATGTTGGGTAAATAACAGGAGAGGGCTTGTGAGTTTCTGAGATCTTCTTTGCAGAACACCGGACGGGGAGTTGGGGGTGGGGGAAGGGGTGGGCATGAGGGACTGTTGGGGTTGTTTGTTATACTAAATGTGAGGTACAGAGGGATTGTTATTTGCTTTCTGGTCGACACTCGATTGCAATGCCCGAGGACGCCACCCATGGCGGCTCTTGCCTAGCAAGGACTGTAGAACTCTGCAGGTGGCGGGGAGCTCTGGAGAAAGCATCAATTTTTCACGCTAGGAACTGTCTATTTTCGCCTGATTTTCTTTTTCTTGTTTTACATTGCTGTACCACTGTACTTCCTTAATAAAATACTTAAACCTAAAATGCTAGGGACAGATTTATGATAGGTGTATGCCTCTTTTGCGCCACTTACAAAACACTGCCCACGGGGAAATGACTTAAAATGTCCTTAAGACACATGAAAGTGTTTTTTTAAAGCCTTTGCAACTTTTTTGGGTCACTTTTAACATGGCTATGTAACTCAAACAGTCAAAATCTAAATTTACCATGCACAGGTGGGAGCATATTTACAAGGAATGTGCTCCACGGGGAAAGGTCTTTTAATGTAATATGGGAAAAATGACATCAGAGACACTGAAATGCCTTATAAAGAAGCATACACCATTATGTCCTTGTCATAAATTTACAAACCATTCCTTTTCCCTAAAAACGATTTTCAAATCATAATTTGAAAACACTGTACATGGGGAAATGACTTAAAATGTCCTTAATTCAAAATTTGCTCTTCCTTATTTTGCGATTGCATTGAAGGATTTGCAAATTTTGAGATTCCTTAAATGCAATGTATCAAACAAAAAATATGCAAAAAATGCCATTAAGGATTTGCAAATTACCACCAACTTCTAGTTGGTGGTAATTTGCGAATTCCTTTTCAAAAAGCTTTTTTTCCAAAAAACAAAAGGTGACATATGACGCCCATACATGCCCTTAGGGCATGTATGTGCGCCATATGCCCCCAAATTTCTTTTTGAGGGGTGCAGCAGGGTGTTCTTGAGACACCCCTGCACCCTTGGAAAAATTCCTAATTTGCGATGAGCTAATTGCTAATCGCAAATTGCACCTTCATTCCTATGGGCCTCCTGGCCCATGGAAATTAATGGGTAATTTGCAATTAGCAATTTGCTCATTGCAAATTAGGAATGGTAAAGAATCGCTATTTATTCCTTAAAATTCGCTATTTAGGAAATGCAAAATAGTTTGATGATACATATGGCGGTTCATCTGTAACAAGATAAGAAGCTTAGGGATACATTTATGATGACTGGCGCAATAAAGTGGACATTACTTACTTCATTGGTAGGCCTTTACATGTATTATCTCCTCTGTATTCTTCATCAAGCGTAACTTTAATCTGCAATCCTGAGTAGGCCTCACCTTAAACAAACCTCTGGATAGGCCACACCTTATAGTCATCCTGAATTAATCATTTAAAATGCTAGGGACAGATTTATGATAGGTGTATGCCTCTTTTGCGCCACTGTGCGTCACTTTTGTGATGCAGCGGTGGTGCAAAAGATTTGCTATGAGGCGACAAAATTACAAATTGATGCATTTAGGCAGATGTGTCATGGTGTAAAAAAAACGTGCCACATGAAACCGATGCAGCAGTGATGCAAAAGATGCACCATGTTGCAAGACAGGCCTAACTTGGGGCCATATGTATCAAGCTAATTACCATTCGCAAAGGTCAAAATTCTGCGAATCTCGGCCTTTGCGAATGCTAATTAGACAAATGGTATGTATCAAACAAGTTTGATGCAAAATAAGGAATAGCAAAATTTGCTATTCCTTATTTTGCGATTGCACTGAAGGATTTGCAAATTTTGCGATTCCTTAAATGCAATGTATCAAACAAAAAATATGCAAAAAATGCCATTAAGGATTTGCAAACTACCACCAACTTCTAGTTGGTGGTAATTTGCGAATTCTTTTCAAAAAGCTTATTTTCCAAAAAACAAAAGGTGCCATATGACGCCCATATATGCCCTTAGGGCATGTATGTGCGCCATATGCCCCCAAATTTCTTTTTCAGGGGTGCAGCAGGGTGTTCTTGAGACACCCCTGCACCTTTGGAAAAATTCCTAATTTGTGATGAGCTAATTGCTAATCGCAAATTGCACCTTCATTCCTATGGGCCTCCTGGCCCATGGAAATGAATGGGTAATTTGCAATTAGCAATTTGCTCATCGCAAATTAGGAATGGTAAAGAATCGCTATTTATCCCTTAAAATTCGCTATTTAGGAAATGCAAAATAGTTTGATGATACATATGGCGGTTCATCTGTAACAAGATAAGAAGCTTAGGGATAGATTTATGATGACTGGCGCATCACCAGGGATGTGCCAGTCATCCTGCGCCGCTGTTCCGCCACCCATGGTGTGCTGCATTTACAATGCGGCGCTGCATGGGGCAAAAATGGCACAGATGCGTGACGCATCTGTGCCGTAAAGGTGGCGCATTGCTGGAGTTGTATCGCAAGTGCGATGCAGCTCCAGCAAGGCTCAGGGGTGCCCCATCTCCACAATGTTGCGTCAAGACCTATGCCTGCTTAAAGCAGGCGCAGGGTTTTGACGCAGCTTTTTCCTATCCGATTGTAAATGCGGCACACCATGGGTGGCAGAGCAGTGGTGCACGTTAACTGGTGCATGCCTGGGGATGTGCCATTTAACATAAATCTGCCCCTTTACATTTAAGTATGTGCAGGGGACACAGAGTTGGTGAGGCTTATCCAAGGTTAAGAAGAGATGAGTCCTGTTCACTGAAAAATTAGACATAGGCTTCACCTGCTCAGCATCGCTGGACATGGCTAAATAATAGCTGCAAAATGTTACTCTTGTTAAACAATTTTACTATTATAATCTCTGAGATTTGTCTCTTACTCTGCAACATCTCATTGTTGTTATCTTTCTTTAAAGATAAAGACAACATCAACATGAGCGACAATCAGCAATCAGTTGATTTTGACCTCATCATTGAACTCGTAATTGAAACATCAGTGGATGTTGATCCCTTGGATGATTTAAATCCTGAGGATGAAGAAGAACGTGATGAGGATGCAGATTTGTCCGAATTATATGACATAGGGTGGGAAGCTGACCTGCTTGAGCCTATGGAACTATAAACATTTATTTTTAAAATTTATAATAAATAAAAAGTAAAAATGTAAACCGTTTAATTTAAAAATAAAGACACCTTCAAAAACAGGTTATGTGTAGTGTCTTCAATAAAATATTAAAATATGCTCATAAAATTAGATTAGATTCACATATAAAATAGCACAGGTAACATGAATATAAATTCCATTTCTTTTCTGCTATTTTTGTATTCTAAATTTGCCAAGCACTAAAAAATCTTCTATGTAAAAATGTCAAGTAGTGTTTTAAGTTTTTGATTACTGTTATTGATGTACTGTTGGGTAATAGTGGTTAATAACATTTTTTAATATATTTTACCACAGATTCAACTGCAGATCATTTCAACATTTCACCATGCCAACGAAAGAAAGAGTGAGAAAGGCTGCAAAACGTCAAAGACAGCAGGTGAATGAAAAAAAGCAGCAGTCCTCTAACAAAAAGATTTGTAAAGTCACCAAGAAAGCACCGGGTAAGAGTACAAAAACATTCATAAGAAATATTTGTAGTAAAAAACAATATTACTACAGAAAATGTTTCAGTCCAGAAAAAGAGAAGCAATTCAAACGGAAAGGAAAGGCCAATCAAAAATGTTACTGCTAGAGCAAGAGATAACTCTGTGCATGATAGTAGAAGGAAACAACAGTTTAGGGACATTCGTAAACGAATGTTCCGCAACAGGATAATTGGCAATTTGTTAAAAAATATTAAGAAAGGTCAACAGAAAGTGCTTTTTTATAAGAGAAAAAAAAAGTTGAGAAAGTTATTGATCAGGCATTTGAAATTAAACGTAAGTTATTTATTTTGATAATCAATAGAATTAGGAAGCTAAACAAGGCAATTTATGATTTCAAAAGAAATAGTAGATGGAAGAGAATAGTTAATCGTAGTAATTTTTGTGAAGTTTTTTCTGGAGAATGGATGCATAGTTCAAGCTGTGAGGCATTTTTTAATGAGGAGAGTTATTTCCAGGATAATGATTTGGTGCATGCAGTTGACACCAGTGGTCGTGCTTATGAAGTGAAAGATGGTTGTCCAGTTGAAAAAGAAAAACTTGTGACAACAGAGGCAGAAGAGGTGTTAGGTAATGAGGTTTTAGGAAGACGTGCTAAGGGTCCTGTGTACACCTGGAAGTGTAGTAGTATTTGCAGTGTGCGACAGGATTCCATCAATTTGCTTTGTGATTTTGTACGGTCATTTAATAAGAAAAGTTTGAAGCAGAAAATGAGGTTGTTGCAAGAATTAGATCCTTGCAGAGTGAGAGAAGTGACAGGTTTGCATGGTCATTCACTGGCTTGTCTTTCCAGGAGAGTATGCCAGAGTGTTTTTCATCATTTCAGGATGCTAGCAGTGCATCATAATAAAGTGAGGAAATTAGTTAGAATGTTGTATTATGCTAAGAGTCCAGCAATTATGCTTAAACAATTATGCGCTGCTCTTTTGCATGGTTCTGAAATAGATGTGAAGAATATATGTGAAGAAATTGAGTTTTGTTACTTTGGAAGTAAAGAGGAGAATGTTGAAATTGACCAAGAAGAAGCGGGTAATGTGGAAGATAGTGTACAGGTTTCCAGTACAGATAATTTCAAGAGGGAAATTGCGACGTTTCAGGTCAAATCAAGTGAGAGGCCAAATTTCACTTGTGTGTGTTGTCGACGCACTTATTATAAGAATCAGACTAAGTTAGTGGATTTATATGCAAAAAGTGAAAGGGAAAATAATAGTGAATGGAAGGATTTCACAACATACTTGATGGTAGAAAATTGTTTTGATTTGGGATTGGATCAACGTGTGTGTACTTATTGTTGTTGCAAATTAAATCAAAACCAGATGCCTGCTAGAGCAGTTCATAATAATCTGGAATTGGTTGAGATTCCTTCTGAATTGAAGGATTTAAATACTTATGAATCTATTTTGATTCAAAGTATCCATCCCTTTCAGGCTATTGTAAGAATGGAGCCAAAGACAGGGAAATTGCCTCCATCAGATTTACAGAGAGGATTAAAGGGAAGAGTTGTTTATCTGCCTCTAGATTTGAATAAAAACATTAATACAATTGGAGTAGAAAAAGTGGAAGAGGAACCTCTGGTTATCTTAGTTAATGGGGTTCCGACAAAGAATAAGAAAATATGGCAAGATTTAGTGGATGTTAGGAAAGTTAAAAAGGCAACATTGTATTTGAAATAAAATAATAAATACTATAAGAATGTATATGTTGCAGAAGAGGAAGTAAGTGAGGAAGAGGATAGCGATTTGTGTGCTGGTCAAATTGAGAAAGTAGAACCCTCTACTAGTGAAGAAATATATGAACATTATAGTGTTCATCCTTTGCATTCCAAGGAAGTCATGGGGAATGCTATTGAGTTGTTTCAAATGAAACAAGCCAAAGGGAGTCCCATTAGTGTTTGGGAGGAAAGTTTGGAAGCTCGGTGTTTCCCACAGCTTTTTCCAACAGGTCAGGGAGGAAGATATGATGAGCGACCTCATCAAATTCCTGCTTCTGAATACCGGACGTTGCGATTGTATGCAGGAGATGCTAGGTTTCGACAATGCATTCCTTATTTGTTTCATCTCCTGTTTGAAAGCGATCTGTCTGGACTGTCATATGCAGTGAACCACATCTTGAAAAGTGGTATACACATGCAAAACATCTCGGCAAGTGACTTTATGGATAAAGTCAATGTCCAAGACAGTATTTTGGATTCTCACCTGATTAATCTCATGGCGTGTCAGCGTGGTACTAATGAGTACTGGTACCGTCGTCATGGTGATTTAAAATGTATGCTGAGGAACTTAGGAACTCCCACATGGTTCCTCACTCTGAGCTGTGCCGAGTATGGCTGGGAAGACTTACTTGAATTTCTACGAGAGGCAAATGCTAACGTAGAAAACATCGAATTCAAGACACCCGGAGAACTGTGCTCTTTGGATCCAGTCAATGTATGAAGGTACTTCAATCATAGATTTGAAGCTATGATGTCTTTCATCATGAATAAGAAGAATCCACCTCTTGGAGAGGTGTTGGATTTCTTCTGGAGAAAGGAGTACCAAGCAAGAGGTGCTCCTCATATACATATGTTGCTGTGGATCAAGGATGCACCTAAATTTGGAACGGATCCAGAAGACTCAGTGATGAGTTTCATACAACAGTATTCTACGTGTGCTGTTCCAAACGCAAAGGAGAAGAAAAGCATAAGAGAAAAAGTTCTGCGTTTCCAAAGCCATCGATGTGGAAAGTACTGTCGTCGTAAATTCCGAAACAAGGACAAGTTCTACACCAAATGTCGTTTCGGCTTTCCACGACCGGTGATTTCTAAAGGAAGAGTAAACAGTTTGATGTCTTCGCTGCGACATAATGTGATGAAGAAATCACCTAAAAACACATACAATTTGAAGAGGAACGAAGAGTCCAAGTACATCAATGACTACAACCCGGTGATTTTGTCCATGTGGAATGCTAACATGGATATACAGTTTGTGGCTGATAACTGTATGGCTGTGGCTCGGTATGTGACGTCTTACATCACCAAAAAAGAGAAGACAGAATTAAAGGATATGTGGGAGGACATTTCCCATGAAAAGAGCCTCAGCAAGAAGTTGTACAGTTTCAGTCTGAAGATGTTGTCGCATCGAGAAATTGGAGCGTACGAATGTTCTGACCGGTTGTCTTTAGCAAGTCTCTATGCCAAGTCCAGGAGTATCGTTTGGGCGAGTCTTGGTCTTGCTGCAACGCGTAATCGAGTTCTCAAACCTGTGCGGGAAATTGAGTATTTGGCGGAAAAGGAGCCAAACAGTACCGACATTTTGAACACCAACATGTTGGATACATATTATCCAAATCGAAGCATTCACCTTGAGAATGTTTGTTTATATGAGGTTCTTCAAAATTACATATTCAAGACGAACATCAAAGAAGATACTGAGAAAGGAGTGTATGCTGTAATAGGAAGTGAGGGATGTCTGGTCAAGCAAAGAAAATGCCACTTGGTAAACCATCGAAAATTGAGTGGCGAATCTCCTGAAAAAAAGGAGTTTTTCTATTTAGCACTTTTGCAACTTTTCAAGCCTTGGCGTGCAGAAGAGGAACTGCTTGGAGATTTTCTCTGTTACGAAGACTCTTTCAATGCCGCCAAGGAGACCATAGAATGTCCTGCTTTTCCCAAATATGTAGAAATGTTGAATGCGGAAATTGAGCAGGAAGCAATGATTGCAGCCGAGATTGCCAGAGACAGTTCTCAGGACAGTCAGAGTTCTGCTTCATTGAGTCAGGATCCACTAGGAGGACCTGTTATCGAAAATGAAGCTGCCACTGCTATGAATGAAGTGGAAAGAGCCATGGCACATGCTCAGGAGGATGCGGTTAACTTAGAAGAGTTGGAAAGACAACTCAACGTTGAGCAGAGGAAAATATATGACGAAGTTACCATGCAAATTGATCATGGATTAAGTCATGACAAGAAAGAGTGCTCATGTACGTAGTTGAAGCCTGTCCGACTGTACGTGAGTGGAGAAGCGGGAACTGGAAAAAGTTTCCTTATAAAAGCAATTTCATGTTATTTGCAGGAAAGGACAGAGTCATCGCTGTCTTGTGTTGTCACCGCTCCAACTGGACTGGAAGCACATAACATTAAAGGGATTACTTTACATCGTTTACTGATGCTGCCAGTGGAGCATGACAACAAATTACAATATCACAAGCTATCTGGAGATGCTTGTTTTGAAGTTTCAAGAATCTTGAGGAAAATGAAACTTCTTATCATTGACGAAGTAAGCATGGTTTCCAATGTCATGCTTGCCTTTGTGCATTTGAGAATGCAAGAAGTTCTCAAAACAGAGTATGATGTGTTATTTGGTGGCAAACACATCATTGTTTTCGGAGATCTTCTGCAGCTGACACCAGTGAAAGGGCAACCTGTGTTCAAAATGCTCACGCATGAAGATACCAGGAAGTGCCTAGGCAGCATTGGCAACGTCAATATATGGTTAAACTTCAATTATGCTGAACTGCATGAAAATATGCGTCAGGCGAAGGATGAAGTTTACAAGACTATTCTACAAGATGTTAGAATTGGAAAAGTGACCGAGCATGGGAAAGAAGCTTTACATGCACGATTACTGTCAAATTTATATCCAGAACAAGATGTTGTGCCTGAGAATATTTTTCAGAAAATTACTGAGAAGAAATCTGGAATATGTTTGATGCCAACTCTTGCAGAATGTGCCAAATTCAACAACAAAATGTTGCATTTAGAAAAGCAAGAGATTGTGAAACTGGAAGCTATTGACAGAGTAGAGCATATGGGATCAACAATTATTTTGTCTGAGAATCTGAAAACAAAATTGGATTCATTAGAGAAGAGTATATCTAAAACTGCAGGTTTTGAAAAGACTCTGAATGTGTGCTTGAACTGCCGTATAATTTTAAGAAGGAATTTACATGTTGAAAGAGGTCTGGTAAATGGATCAATAGGTAATGTTGTTGATTTTGTAAAATACAGAAATAGAGATGGAATTGAATTTTTAAAAATTAAATTTGATGGCATTGAGGAAGTACAGCTAATTGGTCGTTGTTCTGCTAGATTTTTGCTTGTAAAAGACTTATATGTTCGCCGTAAGCAGTTTCCTGTTTGCTTAGCATATGCGGTGACAATCCATAAATCGCAAGGTTTAAGTGTAGACAGTGCATTGGTGAATATTGGCAGTTCTGTGTTCAAGGAGGGTATGGCATATGTGGCATTGTCACGAGTTAGAACTTTATCGGGATTGTACTTGATTGAGTGTGATGTCACAAGCATTTGTGCGGATCTAGATTGTGTTAAGGAATACAATAGGTTAAGAAGAGAGTATGCGCCACATTTGCCTCAATATCCTTTGTTTGAGAAACGTGTGGTAGGCCGGAAACGAAGAAATGTGACCAATACTGGGGAGGTTGTAGCAAAAAGACGAAAAGTCGATGAACCTGAAATTATAAGCAGAAACAAAAAGGATTCTGTTGAAGATGTTGTTGGTTTTCAATTTGAAAACAGTTCTGGTGTCAACTGCTATGCTAATGTAGTGGTTAATGTTTTGTTTTCTCTAGAAAATGTAAAAGAAGAGATTGTGGTCAATTCTGATCAAAGATTTTGCAGTTTGTTAAATTCTGTCTTAGAAAAATGTAGCACTGATAGAACAAACATAGAAAGTGTGTCTGAAATTCGAAATCTGTTAGACAGATGTTCAGGCCAAACACAATTCTCTCAAAATATTCAGCAAGATTGTCAGGAGTTTTTAATGTATATGCTTGATGTATTGCATGCTGAAGGTGTAGATGTAGATCAGCTGTTTGGGCTTTCTTATCAATGGCAGCATGACTGCGAGAACTGTATGGTATCAAGTACCACTAGTGTAGACTCCGAAACATTTATATATTTAACTTTGCCAGACAGTAAATCAGTCTCCTTTAATAAGCTAGTAAAAGCAGCTGATCACAACATGGAGTGTAGCCAATGTAAATCTGAAATGATGTCCACATTATTTATACGAACATATGGCCAGTATGTGATTTTAATGTTCCAACGATGTAGGCCTGATGGAACAAAATTGACAACTTTAATTAAAAATTTTGTAGCTTCGCAGTTGTCAATATCAGGAAGGACTTTTGTAACTGCAGCAATTATATATCATGACGGTCCTTCAATAACATCAGGACATTACACAGCTTATTTAAAGTCTAGAAATGGCTGGTCATTCTGTAATGATTCTGTTTTAATTTTCAAAAAAAAATTGCTGTATGACCTTAAAAACTCTTACCTGGTGTTTTTAAAACCAAAATTTTAGGGAAAGAATCTCGGGATGTGCTCTGAGGAATTTCAAGAAGTTCTAATGGCTCCTACACGATTTGGCCTTGAGGATAAGTGTAGTTCAGAGACATAACTTCTAACCATAAGACTGGACGTCATGGAGAAATAAGTGCACTTTGAATGAGTTCAGAAAAACTATTTCTTTTTATAAGCTAATTGAAGCAGCCAATCAAAACATAGAGTAGAGGGAATGTAAGTCTGCAATGCTGTCTACTGTTTTACATTGCTTTGTGATTAAAAGTGATGTAGAGAATTAAATAATTGTAGTAGTCATAGAGGTAGTGTAAGTCTGCTTCATAGTAAGCAGTATCAGTGTCATAGGAAATGTAGAACATGACTGAGGAAGAAGGGGAAGATATTACTAGTCCAGGATTGTGAAAATGATCTTCAACATTTTAATTCTGAAAGTTGCGGAAATGCCAAATGACGGGATTGGCTTACAAGAAATCCAAGAGTTATAAATGGCTCTGACAAGATTTGGCCTTGTGGAAACTTGTGGTAGAGAGCAAGAAGTCATTTATTGTATGTAACATGTTTTTCAAAACGATGGAGGTTTTCTTTCAGAAAGTGGCGGGCTGAAAGTAATAACAGCACAACAGAGTGTAAGCTGTTCATAGGACATCCTTTGACGTCATGGAAAGTAAGTTAACTTTAAGGAGTTCTGAATTCTGATTTGTTATGTTGTATGGGTTTTTTAAACACAATCATTTTGATTGTGTTTTTTTTTCCCCGCTGTTATATGATGAATACCTTCAAGTCACTGTTTTTAGTGAAATTTGATACATTCTGAGAACAGCAAAAATAAACCATTTAACATGTATAATTAATTCTGTACTGTTTCCATTTATGATGTACATTTAGAACTGTGTAGGAGGCATGGAGAAGGAGAGGCTTCTGTAAGTGTCAAAGTTCTTGCATACAGTGCTCATATTCTACGTAGTCTTTCATATGATAGACTACATTTCCACAATGAGATACCTAAGCAAAGGAAACACAGGTCATATGATTGTGGAATGAGCAAAAAAATGTGCATGTTTTTCAATTATATTACCTGTGTTTCCTAACATTACACACCACATTGTGTAGATGAGGTTTAGGCCTGTTCCTGGAGACAGAGGAGGTCTGACATTTGTTCAAGAGTGCAGTGGACATTAATCACTTCGTTGGTAGGCCTCCACATGTATTATGTCCTCTGTTCTCTTCAAACAACTCGAAATTTCATTTGGAACCCTGAGTAGGTCTCACCTCAAACAAACCTCTGGATAGGACACATCTTATTGGCATCCTGAAGCAATCATTTAAAATGTTAGTGTCTTGAGACAACAGCAGTGCAAAAGATGCACCATGTTTTAAGATAGGCCTCACTTCATCTGCATCAAGATACTGTTAGTTTAAAATGTATATCTTTAGGACTGTGTAGGGGGCCTGGAGAAGCAGAAGCTTCTGTCAGTGTCAAAGTTGTTGAAAAACTGTTTGTCCTTCAATCTTTTCCCTTGTCTTTTGTAATTTTTAAATACATGTTTTAATATTTTTCAAATGTCTGTTCTCTCTTTCACAGATTGAAAGTATAAAAACAAAAAGTGAGTAATTTAACGACAATTATAAGGTAAATGTTTTGTATTCTTTTCGTTACATTTCTATCACATTCACCTACTATTAGTTCCACAGCTTTATTTCTTTAACCCTCAGTTTCCTGCCTTTGCTACTTTCCTCATTCCTTTCTCTTTTACCTACTTACTCAACTCCTTCCACTCTTTTTCTCAGTCCCTCTCTTCTCATAGTTCCTCACTCTTGTTCACTCACTCCGTCTCTATTACTCTTAGTGTCTTTGACTGATCACTTTTTCACTACTTGTTCATAATGCTTTCTCTGTGTAGTTGAAGCACACTAAGGGGCATATTATGAACACAGCCAATAAAATTATTGCTGTTTTTATTGGCAGAAAACTGGTGCAAAAGTGGTTTTAGCGGCAGTTTTCTGCCGCAAAAGCGGCTTTGGTGACATATTTCTGCCGATAAAAGCTGCAAAACTTTTATTGCCTATGTTGATGATATGGCTCTGTTATTTACATTTCTTTGCTGTTTCAATTAATCTTTTTCTGTTATTTTTTGTTTTCTGTTTTCTATTTTTTCTCTCTGTTATTCCCCATGTTTTAATCTTATTTTGAACATTCACTCACATTCTCCAAGAAACTCTTCTTTGTTATTGTTCTACTCTCTTTCTTTCACTTCCTTATCTATTTTGTTTTCCACAATTATACCCTCTTCCGTCTTTTCTTCGGTAAATAGATCTATTAAACAGTATCTCTGGTTTACTCCCTATAGCTGTCTTTCTTTTAACATCACTCTCTGTTTACTTTCCTTATACTTACTCTTCTTTTTAAAAAAAAAAAAAAAGTTTTTGGTTCGCTCCCGGTTCGCGAACTGGGAAGCGAACTGGGAAGCGAACTAAAAGAAATAGAGCTTGCTAGAGTGCTAAACATTCTAGCAATTTTTTTTGAAAGGGGAGGTAGTTCTGAAAAGAACTTTTTTTTTAATGTTTTTGTTGTTTTATATTTTTTTTAATTTTTTTTAATTTTTTGTTTTTTTTGTATTTTTTGAACAATTTTATATTTTTTACAAAAAACAGGCATTGAAAAGGGCTCAACAGGAGCAAAAAAAAATTACTGTGTGGGGCGGTTAGGGCAATTATGATTGTTATAAGCCAGGTTGATGGAATTAATACTCATGTTGCCACATGATATCAATGCACCGCAGTGCAGACAAGTAAATTTCATATGCCCAAAATTATCCTGGATGTTTGGCACAGTTTCCCGTGCCTCTGCTGCTGTCAATGAGATTAACGAGGTTGACCTGGCCACAGGAGTTGCTGTTGGGTTTTGTTCCATGTCACGAATTTCCGCCCGGCTGTAATTGAGTGGATGCCACCTGCTCATGTGCCGATGCATGGTATAGTTCCCATAGCTATACTTTTTATCAGTCCCTCTTGATAATTTCTCTTTGCAAATGAGGCAGGTGACATACCTCGCATTCACTTTCTTCTGCCCTGGAGGGATTGAAAAAAACTGCCAAATGAAACTGGCTTTCCTATGGGAAACCCGGGGCACCTCTTCCAAGAACTGTGGTCCTTCTCTCTCCTCTTCCTCTATTTCTTCCTCTTCCTCCTCTGTGTTGGTGATGACCTGGGGAGGTGGTCCTCTCTTCCCATGAGGAGGTGGAGGTGGTGGTGGGGGGGGTGCACCAGCTGAAGCAAGTACTGAAGCCATTGCTCTACTATGAATAAAGGTCTTCCTCTCACAATGATGAAAGTCAGAGTGAGGAAAGAAGGAGGGGTTTTCATCATTTGGGAAAAACAATAGTTCTAAACCAATGAAAAGTGTTATTTTTAGGTCACCTGACCTAGCCTTACATGATTATGAAACCAAAAGTTAAATGAACCAATGAAAAGTTTTATTAACAAGTCACATGACCTCTCACGCTTATGTTACGCGCTGCGGAACGCGCCCCGGATCGCTTCCGGGTCGCTGCGGTTCGCGCCTCGGTTCGCGCACCCGAGCACTTTCCGGGTGCGCTAACGCGGTGCGTCATAAGACGCATTACGCGGCAATGCGATACGTCGCGCTTTCGCGACGCGCCGCGGATCGCTTCCGGGGAGCTGCGCTTCGCCTCGGTTCGCACCCCGGAGCACTTCCGGGTGCGCTAACGCAGCGCGTCATAAGACGCATTACGCGACAACGTGATACGTCGCGCTTCCGCGACGCGTCACGATGTTGATTTCTAACGCGGCAGTTGCGCTAACGGAACGTTTACCGGTTCGCGGACCGGGTCGCGGCATCAAATTGAGCTAACGGAAAGCTTCCCGGTTCGCGAACCGGGAGCGAAACAAAAAAAATATTTTAAAAAAATTTATTAATAAACATATAAAATATATTTTTGGATTTAAAGAAGAATACATTTTACAGCTACAGATATTAGCTTTTAAAAAACCAATGAAATTCACTGAAAAAACCATAGGTTATAGACCATATATAGTTAGGAATTAGTATTTACAAAACCTTGAAAATTCACTGAAAAAACCATAGGTTATAGACCATATATAGTTAGGAATTAGCATTTAAAAAACCTTATTTTACTCACACAAAACCATTGAAATTCCATATATAGTTAGTTGCACTAACTATATATCGCGCACCCGCAATCCACTGCTGATGATGTCACATATTACATCATTCATGACATGGTCAGTGACATCACTGATGACATCACTGATGACATCTCAAATGACATCACGGATGACATCACTGATGACATCTCATTTGACATCAATGACCACATCACTGATGATATCATTCATGTGACAATACAATGCATCTCCTCACATTTTAATATAACCTCTGTTACACTCAGTGTTAAATACAGAGTATAATTTTTGAAACCATTGACACACCAATACTAGTTACTACATACGCACTCACTGATTCCTACGTCTACACACACATTCACTCATTCACCCATACAATCATTCATACATACAATAAATCATCTTTACAACACTATCATATGCACTCATACACCTATACAGACACTCACACTCTGCCACTCATCCATGGAGTTACTCACACACCTAGTCAGTCCTGTAAAGAATCAATCACACTTCCATTTTCTAATCTATACAGTTAAACATAGAGCACCTTACGTTTTCAACCATATACTAACACATACTTACTCTCTTATACAATCATTGATACAAGTACACATTGATCTGCACAGAGTCACACACCTCCCAGCCAGCCACACACACACTCAGTCTCCCATGCAAATACTTGGGCAATCAATCAATAACCCATATAGTTACTCATATAGCTACTGATCAACACATGCTGCAGTTTACAGAACAACAGACATAATGATGAACAAATTAAGACAGTTTAGTCACTAACCCATGCACTCAGTGAGACACATTTAATCACTCACTCATACATTCAGTCATGCACCTACTAAATCCTTCGTCCAGACACTTATACTTCCACTCATTCTTCAATATGTAAGACATATTTTAACTTTACAGAAACACACAGTCACTGGATGTTGTCATCAGTGATGTCATCAGTGATGTCACTGACCATGTCATGAATGATGTAATATGTGACATCATCAGCAGTGGATTGCGGGTGCGCGATATATAGTTAGTGCAACTAACTATATATGGAATTTCAATGGTTTTGTGTGAGTAAAATAAGGTTTTTTAAATGCTAATTCCTAACTATATATGGTCTATAACCTATGGTTTTTTCAGTGAATATATATATATAACACCAACAATACAAAGCACTGACTGAGAAACTTAATAAGGAAAAGAATGTGATCATCAGAAGCAGTGACAAGGGGGGCAATGTAGTCCTCATGACTAAAATAAACTATGACAAAGAAGCCTACAGCCAGCTTAATGATAACGATTGTTATGAAAAGATAAATAACCGGGAGCTCTTGACCATCAAGGACGATTATCATCGGAAACTAAGTAAGTGGCGGTCAGCCAAACTCATTACTGACAATGAATTTGAATATTTAAAGGTTGAACACCCAGTAACACCGATTCTGTATTTTTTGCCAAAGATACACAAAGACCCCATCCATCCACCAGGAAGGCCAATAATATCAGCAAGAGGAAGCCTCCTAGAACATACCTCAATTTATATAGATCACTTTTTACAAGGTTATGTTCAGCAATTGGGGTCTTATATACGGGATACTGGGGACTTCCTAGTAAAAATCAGAGATGTACAAATTCAGGAGGGGGATTGGCTGATAGCCCTTGATGTTACATCACTATATACTAGTATATCGCATAATGATGGTCTCGAGGCAATAAGGTATTATTTATCAAGAAGGAAACCAGGCAATGAAAAGCACACCAAAATGTTGTTAGACATGTTAAGTTTTTGTCTCTCAAATAATGTGTTTCTATACAACTTTCAGCTGTATCGCCAAAAACAGGGGGTGGCTATGGGGGCCAGTTTCTCCCCAAGCTACGCATGTTTGCACATGGGGGCTTGGGAGGAACTGGTCCTGGGACTTGGTATCCAACATATCATTAAGAACAACCTAGTAGCGTGGTTCCGCTTCATTGACGACTTGTTCGTCATATGGAGAGGTAGTCATGAGGAGGCCCTTAAATTCATTGAGGACATCAATGACAACCCCCTTAACCTCAGATTCACTGCATCACTCAGTCAGGAAGCGGTCACCTTTTTGGATGCTGAGTTATATACTAATGGGTGCCGTTTGGAGTCCAGGATCCACAGAAAAAAGACAGCAGGTAACAGCATTTTACATGCTGCTAGTGCGCACCCAATCCACCTGATTTCCAGTATTCCATATGGGGAAATGCTGCGTCTAAGACGCATATGTAGCAACCCGGAGGAACTGGAGCAAGCACAAATGGAAAGCAGGGAGAGGTTCATAGAAAGAGGTTACTCTGCAAAGGTGATAGATAAAGCTATGCAAAAATCCCTATTAAAGAGTAGAGATGAGCTCCTTATTAGTAAAGCAGATAGGGAACTCCCTAGTGGAGGCACATCCAAATCGGGCAATGGTGAGCCGGAAAGCTTCAGATTAATCACAGGATTCACTAGACAACATCAGCAAATTAAGAGTATAGTGAACAAGCACTGGCCCATTGTACTGAGGGATAATGTTATAGGCAAAAGTTTGCCCAAATCTATCTCTGTAACCTATAGTAAAGCCCCCTCCCTAAGGGACCATATAGTTAAGACCAACCCGGACCCTTTTGTCAGAACTGAGTGGTGGCAAAGCAACAAGGGCTTCTATAACTGCAAGATCTGCAAAGCGTGCACCCATGGTGAAAACACCAAAACTTATAGAGATGGGTTCACAGGCAAGGAACATCCTATAAACCAAGTGCTCACATGTAAAACAGAATATGCTATATATGTTTTACGCTGTCCCTGCGGCCTACAGTATGTGGGCAGTACCAGGAATGCTGTCCATAAACGCATTTTGCAACATCTGCGAGCTATAACGAATATGGACAGCACATATCCTGTTGCACGCCACTTCAAGGACCTCCATCAAAGTAACAATGGTGGTCTCAAATACTGGGTTATTGATTCTGTCATTAACACCAAAAGAGGCGGGGATAGGGAGACTAAGCTGAGGAAATTGGAAACAAAATACATCCTCATGCTTAATACCAAGGTGCCCCATGGGTTGAATGTGACTGAGGATCTCCACACTAGCCTGCTCTAGACGACTCCAAATATCAGGTATGTGTGCTCTCCCCCACGTGGGTAATGTCCATGGTACATACCCGGCTGGGAAAGTGCTGGGACAGACCCCGTGGGGGCTGCGAGCTAACACAATTCACAAGAATTTATAATGAGATTAATAATGCTGCTATAAGAATACTATTAATGTTTAGATATTTTTGTTTTTTCACTGTGCACGTTTTTTTCTTCAAACCAGGTTAATTACCATTGATATACGAGGAAATGTATAGGTATTTTAACATTTGGTTGTATATATATATTTATTTATAGTTTGAATTATTTTGGTGATGGGTTACAGGCCCCGTGTGGACCTGATGTATTTGTTTTAACTCGTTTTAGCACATACATATTTTTAACATGGAAACCTTGGCACTCTAGTAGTGATTTTCAGCATGGATTTGTATGACTACTGAGTGACAAATTTGAAATTAGTTGTACCCGTTTAGGATTTGAGGCTATAGTAAAATAGACTATATAGATCCCTGTATGAGTAGAGATATATTATTCTGTCTCCTCACCAATATTATGAATCAGGACCCGAGCATATTACAGTATAAATATTTGCACATTGCCTATTTTGCACATAATTATGCACTTTCAAAGCACTTATGCACTTTAGAAAGTTAGCACGTAGCACTTTATATGTATTTTATGCTGGGATTCCTGAATTGGAAAACTAAACTGGGGAAAAAAGTCTTCTCACAGTTATGTAATTATAATGAACGGGGTTTGTTTTTATCTATTTATTTCCTATAAGCATGGTTTCAAAACGGGACAGTACAATAGATCAGTGCGCTTTTCCTTTAAACTTTTTTAGTCATCGATGTTATTTAATCTGTTGAAAGTCACTCTTATAAAATTTGAATCCAATTGTATTTTACATGTATTAAGAAACTTTTTGGAAACTTTACTGTATTTTACATCTATTTGGAAATTGCATTGCTAAGTGTAAAAGAATGGTAGTATGTTTTCCATGTTTATTAGTAAATTTGCACAGGTGTTTTACGTTAAACACTCGCTTCCACTTTAAAAGGTGTACCCAGTCAAAAATACGCTGTCATGTGATCAAGGCTCCGTTAGAGCCGAAACGTTGGTGACTCTTTCTGCGTGAATAAAAGCTGTTTATACCTCGAGGTCCGTGTCCGGAGTCTGCTTGCTGGGTCTGCGCGAGCGTGCTAGCTGGGAGACAGACGGTGCACAGGATATATATATATATATATATATATATATATATATATTTTGCGCAAAAGGAGAGGCACATCCAGGATATTCCCATTTTAGCCATAAGGTGGCATTATGGGATACGTAGTTTTTACACAATTTCAGAAACTTTTATACAAAAAGAAAGACTGGTGTATTACACAATTTTTGTTTTGGTAATCAAGTGCAACATATTCAGTTCATATGGGCAATTATAGTTTTCAGAGTTCATACAGGATTAGTTCCCAGATCATTTTTCAAAGTTCATCGGGTATAGTACCCTATTGTATTAGAAAAGACTAAGCCGGTCCTGGTAACAGTCACTCCAAATGTATGTGAAGGTCTTCCCCAAAGTTCATTCCTCTCGGCATTTTGGTGCGGAAGCGGATGATTAGGCGGGACTCCATTTGTCTCAGTTTACGAACTGTCACCACCTCTTTCCGTTTTCATCAACATTTTGAGTCCATAAAATCTCATGGATTTCCACTCCCCATTTTGGCAAGCATTGATGTGTTTTGCTGTGGCATAGAGCATATTTTTGTTTTTGACCGCTCTGATGTGTTCCAAGATTCTTTTTTTCAACATACAGGTCGTGCTACCTATATATTTGCTACCACATTTGCATTCGATCACGTATACCACATTTTTGGAAGTGCATGTGATCTGTTGGTCAATCTGCATCATCTTGCCGTTGGGTTCTTCAATGGATTGTTTACTCATGCCAATTTTGCACGCCTTGCAACTGGAGCAGGGTTTGAATCCTTTTCGTTGGTTTGTCAACCAGTCTGTTTGCGTCTTGACTTGAAAGTAGCTGTTCACCAAGCAATCTTGAAGAGATTTGTTCTTCCTGTAGGTTATTTGCGGTTGCTTTCCTACCAGCTGTCCTATGTCCGGGTCCCCGGATATGAGATGCCAGTACTTCTTCATTTTGTTGGCGATCATTCCACTTTCCTTATTGTATGTGGTTATGAATCTCGGCGGATCTTTTTCCACTGCTTTTTTTGGTTTTTCCACCAGTAATTCTGTTCTTGTTTTCTGGTCAACCTTCTTTTTACAGTTCTTTAGGACTCGATCATGATATCCTCGTGATTTGAATCTCATCTTGCTTTCATTTATTTTTGTTTCTGCATCATCAGGTTTGGAGCAGTTTCTTTTAAGTCTGATGTATTCTCCATATGGGATACTTTTCATCAGTGCTTGTGGGTGAAAACTTGTGCCATGTAGCACACTGTTAGTGGCTGTCTTCTTGCGGAACAAAGTGGACTCTAGTTTACCATCTGAGATATAAATTTCAGTATCCAAAAACGCAATTCTTTTGGTGCTTGTGGCGCAGGTGAATTGTAGGCCTACTGTGTTTTCATTTAGTTTGGAAAAGTAGTCGCGGAAATCAGAGTCAGATCCGTGCCAGATTATGAACAGGTCGTCTATGTACCGGACCCACAATATGATCAGATTCAGTTCCATTTGGTTGTTTGTGTTCCAAGCAATTGTTTTCTCCCACCATCCCATGGTGAAGTTGGCATAGTTGGGAGAAAACGAAATGCCCATGGCAGTCCCACACTCTTGTTTGTATAGCTCATGATTGAATAAGAAAACATTGTTTGATAAGCAGATGTTGATCATTTTTAAGAGCATATTTGTGTGTTCCAAGGTTGAAATGCTTCGCTGTTTCAAGAAATACTGGCATGCTTCGATGCCTACATCATGTCTTATTGAGGTCTAAAGAGAAACAACATCTATTGTCGCTAATAGATATTGTTCGTTCCATGTTATATCCTGAATTGTTCGGAGGAACTGTCCAGTATCCTTGATGTAGGACGGCATGCTTTGGGCAATTGGCGCCAAGAAAGTATCCACATATCTCGATAGATTTTCATATGTGGAGCTGCAAGAAGAAACGATTGGTCTGCCTGGGGGGTCTATTAGAGTCTTATGTATTTTTGGCAGAAAGTATATGCAGGGCATTGTTGGAAAGTCTATATCTAAATATTTCTTCTCTTCTTCATTTAATAATCCTTTTTGGTGCCACTCATTCAGATGGTCCTTTAGTTCTTTTAACATTCTGGTACTTGGATTGTTCGAGAGTTTAGAATAATTTTGCTGTTGATTTAATTGTCTCATAGCTTCTCTCTTGTAATCGATGGTATCCATTATTACAATGTTGCCCCCTTTGTCGGCGGGCTTGATTGTAATTTTGCCATTGTCCATGAGTGATCGGAGTGCTTTCCTTTCCTCAGTTGTTAGGTTTTCCCTGCTGCTGTTTCTTGTTTTCTGTAACTTGTCCAGCTCCTCGTTGACAGCATCCGAAAATAGATCAATTTTGTTCCCAGGTGACAAAATAGGATAGAATCGGGACTTCCTTTTTAGTCCCGTCTCTGGTCTTTCGTTTGTTCTTATGTCCATTTGCTCCAACATTTCGATATCCGAGAGGTCTCTGTTTTCTTGATCAAACATCCTTTCAAAGGTTTCTCTAATGTCAGGTAGTTGTTCTATTGTGGTTGATGTTTCTATTTCCTCATTGATGTTACTCGGGTTTTCACCAATTTGAGTAGGAGGTTTATTTACATGTATTTTAGCCAATTTTAATTTCCAAACAAATTTGTAGAGGTCGATTTTGGTCTGCGTGTAGTCAAAGTGAGATTCAGGGCAGAATGATAAGCCTTTATTTAATACTCTTCTTTCATTATCAGATAGTTGGTAGTTGGACAGATTGACAATTAGGTTCACTACTTCCGGTTGCGGAGGGGATATTGCCTTCTTGTGTTGTTTTGATCTGCGGGTTTTTCTGGTGCTGGTACGGGAGGTTGTTGTGCTTGTGCCGGTCTTCCCCGGCCTCTCCCTTGGAATGGTCTCCTTCCCCTTCCCCTTCCTCCGCCACGTTAGATACTTTTTTCCAAGTTCACTAGCGTTACTTCTTCTAAAACAGACAAGTTTTTTGTCTGGGGTGTCTGACGTGTTGTTCCATCTTCACTTACGTCTGACTCGCTTGCACTTGAAGGTGCTTTGTATGCTGGATAGTTCTTTTTTAGGTTGTCGTATCGTCTTGCAAATGTCAGGATTCTGCCACATAGATAGTCCTGTTCATCCCGTTTAAACTTTCGTTCTTTTCTTTCCTCGACTTCTTTCTCATACATGTCTAGTTTTTTCTCCATTTCTTGTCTCAATTTGGTGACTTCATCCTGGTTTGTTTCATTTTGCAGTTTATCCTCTGCTTCTTTAATCCTGATTGTTAGTTCATCAAGATCTATTTTTGCATGTTTAATTAGAATTCTCATCATGTTGAGTGAGCAGATGGTGTTATTTTCCATCCATTCCAATATCAATTCCTCTTTTGTGTCTGGATGTGTTGGCATGGTAAAAATACGTAAACCTCTTGGTATCCGCTTTACCTCAACATATATATATATATATATATATAGTGGTTCACCTTTCATTAGGTCATTCATGAGATTATAGACTGGTAAAGCAATCTGCTTTACATTCCTTCAAGACTTAGCCTGAAGGTTGCTCTCCACAGCTACCACTAGGATAGCTTTCTATATAGGTTGTCTTTAAACCTACCATCAATAAGGGTAGTTTGGACTGGTGCAAGCTGCCCACTAGAATAGTGGACTGCATTTTCCATGCCAACTTCTCACATTGGTGTGCAGCGTGTGGGATTCCAGCTTGCCATTGTTTTACCAGATATTCTCAAGTGATTGATCATTTGAAAACCACTAAAGGTACCAGAGGGACATATAATGCAAGCTTAAATACAGTAAGTTCTACTGAACGTAGAGTTGTGTGTCAAGGGCTTAAGCACACCCTTTCTACAACTCAAGAGAGTTTAGTAGGTAAACAACTAGAGTAGGTAGTGCATACACCACACCTCACTAGTTGTCTTCAGGTCCAGGACTCAGTGTGTCCCTGCTAGATGTCAGGATATTACAGACATCCAAGTAGGACACATTCCCTTTTTTAGAATTAAGGGCTCTGTGTACTATGAGGAAACTGAAGACACCAAAGAATGCTACCACCCAACATCTCAGAGAGGTGTTAATGCTTGATGACCAGAGAAAGGCTTCAGAGCCTGAAAGGGTAGGCAGTGGGGTGGAAGCAACAGAAGGGGAAGAGGCCAGTGGTACCAATCCACAGGGCTCAGACTCGGAGGTTGACCAGGCAGGTGACAATGACCTAGACATGGAAGGACCAGCTCCAACTGGGGATGAAAAAGGCCAAAATGGCCCTGTCTTTGTCCCCCCAGGAAGAGTTGGGGGGTGCCTAGAAGGCCAAGATCTCCTTCAGTGGAATCAAACAATTCTGGCACATCAGTAGGGTCCTCTGTCTCTTATCATAGGAGGGACACCTCCCAGGAGAACAGAGAGAACCAGCTGATGCTTGAAGAAGCCCAACTGGAGCTAAGGAAACAAAGAGTAGCCTTAGAAAGGGAGTCTCTAAAGCTTGAAAGAGCAAGAAAAAGATGGGACTAGAGTCCCATGGTGGCAGCAATGTCCCTAGTGGTAGGGATAGGTCTTATGACCATAAAAACTTGAACAAGATTGTCACTCCCTACAAGAGTGGGGATGACATCCACAAATGGATAACTGCACTGGAGAGGGCCTGCAAAGTACAGAAGGTACCCCAGGAGCAGTGTGCAGCAATCTTGTGGCTCTCCTTTGCAGACAAAGGTAGAGACAAGCCCTTCACTGTCGAGAAGAGAATGCTGATAATTACAAAGACCTGAAGAGTGCTCTAATAGATGGGTTTGGCCTAACCACTGAGCAGTATAGAATACAGTTCAGAGATACCCAAAAGACACAGACTCAGGACTGGGTTGACTTTGTAGATTGTGCTACAGAGGCTCTGGGGGGCTGGTTACTGGGCAGTAAAGTGTGTGATCATACAGGATTGTATAACTTGATCATGAGGGAGCAGATCCTTAATATCTGTCAGAATCAGTTGTTGCATCAGCACCTGGTAGACTCTGATCTGACCTCTCCCCAATAATTGGGAAAGAAGGCAGACAAATGGCTCAGAATCAGGGTGAAGCAGAAGGTACATAACCAAGGTGGTGACCAGAAGAAGCAAGATCCTAATAAGGGTGGGGAGAAGTCTTCACAAGGCCCCCCAAAATCTTCTAATGGTGGGGATTCCCAATCTTAAGGAAAGGCCAAAAGAAACCATGGTACAAAAGCTGTAAACAGAATAGCCATTGGACTAGTGACTGTAACAAGTCAAATTAATCAACTCCAGCCACCATTGCCCCAAAGGCAACTGTTACCCCTAGTTCAGCTCCAAGTGGTGGTACTCAGCAGAAGGGTATAGTAGGGTTAACCCTGGGTACTGAGATGGACTCTGACCTAGTCAGAGTACCAACTCAGGCTGTCTTGATCTGTGGTGGAGGCATGGATATGTCCTCCTCTGTGAGTCCAGTAACTTGGGCAAGTACAGACAGCATGTGATGAATGGAAAAGAGGCTTTGCCCTACAGGGATAGAGGGGCAAGTGTCACTATGGAGATAGAAGACCTTGTGGACCCTGGACAGATCATACTTGGTTAACTTTACCAAGTGACCAATGCTAGCAATGTCAGGACCAACCATGCCATGGCAGTTGTTAATTTCTTCTGGGGAGGGGTAACTGGCCTTAAGAAAGTTGTGGTGAGTGCAGACCTCCCTGTTGAATGCTTGCTTGGCAATGATCTAGAGACTTCAGCCTGGTCTGAAGTGAAGTTATGCACCCATGCAGAAATGTTAGGGATCTCTGCACATGTGTTTGCTGTGACTAAGTCACAGGCCAAAATGTCTAAAACTGAACAGGCCCTGGATTCTGGAATAATGGGCCAGGTGCCTTCTAGGAAAAGGAGCAGTAGGGTTAAGGCAGTGCCTTACCCCCTGACTCAGAGTGATGATCAGTCTCTTAAGGGAGATGATTGTGCTCCTGAAGAAGGAACTGTCCCAGAGGAGCTTGAGCCTGATCAGGTTGAGTAGTTATTGGGGACAGGGGGGCCTTCCAGGGCAGATCTGAGTCAGGAGCAGCTGAGCTGCCCTTCTCTTGAACCCCTCAGACAGCAAGCTGCTGCTGAGGCTGCTGGGAGTGCTGGTGGCACCCATAAGATTTATTGGGATGACGGACTCCTGTATTCAGAGAGTAGAGACCCCAAGCCTGGTGCAGCTAGGAGGTTGTTTATACCTTTGAAATTCAGGGGCTTCCTATTGACACTAGCCCATGATATTCCTTTAGCAGGACACCTGGGCCAAAACAAGACTTGGGACAGAATTGTCCCTCACTTTCATTGGCCCCACAGGTCTGTAGACACAAAGGAGTTTTGTCGTTCCGGTGTCACCTGTCAAGCCAGTGGTAAGGCAGGGGGTACCACAAAGCCCCCCCTGATACCACTACCTGTGGTGGGGGTCTCCTTTGAGAGAGTGGGAATTGACATTGTTGGACCAATGGATCCTCAGACAGCATTTGGGCACAGGTTTATCCTAGTGATCCTAGTGATGGTGGACCATGCCACTGGGTACCCAGAGGCAATTCCCCTTAGGACCACTACAGCACCTGTGGTGGCAAAAGCCCTCTTGGGAGTGTTCTCAAGAGTGGGTTTCCCTAAGGAGGTAGTTTCTGACAGAGATGCAAACGTTATGTCTAGCTACTTGACTGCAATGTGGAAGGAGTGTGGAGTGAATTACAAATTCACCACACCCTATCGCCCACAATGCAATGGTTTAGTGGAAAGATTCAACAAAACCTTGAAGGGTATGATCAAGGGTCTCCCAGAAAAGCTTAGGAGAATATTAGACATCCTACTACCCTGCCTTTTATTTGTATACAGTGAGGTTCCTCAGAGGGGGGTTGGCTACAGCCCTTTAGAACTTCTGTTTGGGCATCCTGTAAGAGGCCCATTGTGTCTAGTGAAGGAGGGATGGGAGTTACCTCTCAAACCCCCTAAACAGGATATAGTGGACTATGTACTTGGTCTCCGCTCCAGGATGGCTGAGTATATGAAAAAGGCAACTAAAAACCTTGAGGCTAGCCAGGAATTACAGAAAGCCTGGCATGACCAAAAGGCTGTACTGACTGTTTGCCAGCCAGGACAGAAATTGTGGGTGTTGGAGCCTGTGGCCCCATCAGCTCTCCAAGACAAGTGGAGTGGACCCAACACTATTGTTGAACAGAAGGGAGAGGTTACCTATTTGGTGAACCTAGGAACTCCCAGGAGCCCCCATAGGGTGCTTCAGGTCAACAGACTGAAAACATATGTTGACAGGGCAGACATGGGCTTGCTCATAGCTACTGATGACGGACAGGAGGAGGAGAGTGACTCTCACCCTGACCTGCTCTCACAAAACCCCGATGATGGGTCAGTGGATGATGTAGCCTTGGCAGGCAGCTTCACTGCTCAGCAGCAAACTGACTGCAGACAAGTGCTCAGTCAGTTCAGACATATGTTCTCTCGGACTCCAAGTCAGACCACCTGGTGCACTCATGAAGTGGACACTGGGGACAGCCTGCCTGTTAAAAGTAAGATTTACAGGCAACCTGATCATGTCAGGGACTGTATCAGGACAGAAGTCCAGATAATGTTGGATTGGGGAGTTATTGAACCCTCAGATAGCCCTTGGGCTAGACCAGTGGTCTTGGTACCAAAGCCTCACACCCAGGGTGGTAAGAGAGAGATGAGGTTTTGTGTTGACTACAGAGGTCTCCATGCAGTAACTAGGACTGATGCCCATCCAATCCCAGGAGCAGATGAGCTTAGAGATACTTTGGCCTTAGCCAAGTTTCTGAGCACATTTGATCTTACAGCTGGCTACTGGCAGATCAGATTAGCTGATGGTACAAAGACAGCATTGTCACCCCTAGTGGGCACTAACAATTTGTGGTAATGCCCTTTGGTCTCAAGAATGCACCTGGCACTTTTCATACGTTGGTGAACAAAGTCCTAACAGGCCTGGAAGACTACTGTGCAGGATATCTATATGCTATTGCTGTCTTTAGCTCCACCTGGGAGGATCACCTGGTCCATCTGAGAAATGTTTTGGAGGCCCTGCAGAAGGCAGGCCTAACTATGAAGGCTGCTTAGTCCCAGGTAGGGCAGAGTCAGGTTGTGTACCTGGGCCACCTTGTAAGTAGAGGCCAGGTTCAACCATTGTAGAGCAAAATCCAGACCATAATGGACTGGGTTGCTCCAACTACCCAGACTCAGGTCAGAGCTTTCTTGGGCCTGACTGGGTACTACATGAGATTTGGCAAGGGGTATGGTTCCATTGTGACACCCCTGAATTACTCAACTTCTAAAAGGATGCTGAAGAAAGTTCAGTGGACAGTTAGCTGTCAAAAGGCATTTGATGACCTGAAGCAGGCCATGTGCACTGCACCAATTCTGCAAAGTCCTAACTACTCCAAAGAATTCATTGGCCAAACAGATGCATCTGAGTTGGGGTTAGGGGCTGTGCTATAAAAATTGAATGATGAAGGTCAGGACCAGCCAATAGCTTTTATTAGCAGAAGGCTGACCCCTAGAGAGAAACGTTGGTCAGCTATTGAGAGGGAGGCATTTGCTGTGGTTTGGGCTCTGAAGAAGCTGAGGCCATACTTGTTTGGCACTCACTTCACTGTTCAGACTGACCATAAGCCCCTCTTATGGCTAAAACAGATGGAAGGGTGAAAACCCCAAACTTTTGAGGTGGTCCATATCCAGACGGGCACTGTTAGGCTCCTGGCGGGACCCTGCTACTTTGGAGAATTCCTTGTGGGTCCCCGGTCTGAGTTCCATGAAGTAATTTTTCAACTTGTGACAAGTTACTACCGGTTTGAGAATTATTCGAAGACCTTTTCACGCGGTAAAACAGTGAGTTTTATCAAATTGCATAAGACCAGAGGTTAGGGTACGCCTTAGTGAGCATATACCGCCATGGTCTTTTCACTTACAAGGTCCTGATGGAAGCTTAGCAGAACATGCACCAAATATAAGCAGAAACATGTGGACCAATTTTTTCCACTTTTAGTTTATAATCGGATTTCCCAGCCTCATAACGTAATTGGTACCAAATCCGCCACTTGTTTTTAGCTAGCAACCAAATCACCCAGAATAAACAATTTCTATTGGTAGTATTTGGTTACTTCTTAATTCACATTCATATCACCCGCACTGACACAAAACAAAAACCTGCTCCGCTGCAATTGCAGGCGTTGTAGCACACCGGAACGGCATTCGGCCGATCCGGTGGGGACCCTATGATGAAGCATGTCATCAACCAGGTTGGTGAGTGAGGGTCCTTTTACAAACAGTTGTGTGTTTTCTTTCCCCCCCCCCCCCCCCCTCTATTTAACATCTTAATGAGTCACTCTTTCGTTGTTATTGAGTATATTCTTCAGGGGGTTCAGGAGTGTCTCTTTCCCTCACTCTCTCTTTGTTTTGAGTGAGTGAGTGGTCCATATCCCTACAGGGGATGGACTATACAGTGGAACACAGGCCTGGGAGTATCCATGCCAATGCAGATGGACTCTCCAGGTATTTCCACTTAGAACATGAAGACTCAACTGGTCAAGGTTAGTTTAATATCCCTGCGTTTGGGGGGGGGGGGGGTTGTGGAGGAGAATAGGATCTGCTTACTATGGTTACCCCGACTTTGTGCTGGTGTTTCACTGTTTCTCGAATTTAGTCTAGCTGGGGCCCAGCTAACCAGGACCCCAGCCTAGCTGCTTCTTCTCTAAAATGATTGCATGTACATTAGGTACACTCCAGATTGGTTACTGGGTTACCCTTGTGAGTCCCTAGTACATGGTACCTTAGGTACTAAGGGCATAGGTACCCCAGAGGCCTACAAGAGGCTGAAGCATGTATTATGCCACCCCTGAGAAGCCTTCCAAAATGGCACCACAGGTCTGCTACTGCAGCCTGGGTAAGGTGGTGCATGCAACCCATACTAAAATAAAGGTTACCTATATCTACCTTTAATTACTGACACATATAAACCTATAAGTCACTCCTATGGCAGGCCTTATCAATCCTGAAGGCAGAGTGCTTGGATTTGTGTGCGAGGGTGCCCATGCATGAGAAGGACCCCTCTGCAGCTTTCGGAATCTATTCTCTATAGTTGTTCGGTGATGCAGCCAGACCATATACTCTTAAGTGCATGATAACCTCGCGGTTAATGCTAACTTTGGAATGGCTGCATGGAAACATGTCGTGTTAGGTGTCGAACACATTGGAATCCTACCCACCCCCCATCCCCCCCCTCCCGCCAGTACTGGCGGCTGGGGTAGAATTCTACCCTTCTCGAGGGAGAGACCTATACACACTGACCTAACCAGTAATAGTTTAAAAGAACCCCAGGTTCACAAAATGGATGATGCAGCCACAGACATGAGTCTGACCTCCTGCTGCTGGACGAACCTCCAGCAGGGGAGGTCTGGACAATAGGTTTCCTGTCACAGAGAGGTGTAACCACCTCCAAGACAGGCTTTAGTGTATTGGGGCTGGATGGGTGCATTCGAGAAAGCTTTTTAGACACTGCTGGGGCACACTTGGGGTCCCTGTGCATATTATACACAAAAAGGAGCTTAGAGGGTACATAGAAACAGGTCGCCTCCCACTCACAGAGTCCAACACAACAAAAGACCTGTTCTGTCAAATGAATGAACTGCTACATGCGTCCACAATGGATTTACAGTCACACAATTTTGTATGACAGGACAGCGGATGTATGTATCCCATCTGTTCTAAGGTGACTTCAATCACTTGATATTCTTAAAACCTGATGCGTCTGCTGTCTGTCACTGTGAATCCCACCCCCAATTATGAAGAGAGGGAAAATAGTGTAAAGAATAATGTAGAAGCAATGTGATAAAGTGAAAAAAACCATGAAAAAAGTTGTCAGTGCCTCACCGTGTTCAGTGTGGTATATGTAAACCCTAAAAGGTGTATCGGGATCTAGCATAGAAGCCTGATACTCCTCATGTAAAAACTAGCTAAACAAACACTGGCTGTACTCCTTTAATCCTTGCTGTGTGTCTGCTCAATTAAAAACCAACATGTTTCATTGCCAATGTAATCTTACGGCAATTTCATCAGGTTCAGGGTTAGTTATCCACACTGCACTTGTTTTCTCAGTTAGTTATACCTACAGGAAACCGAGACAGCATAACACATTCTGTCAGAACTGGCATCAAACCAAACATCAGGTTAAAGACATACATTTATGTGTGGGGACCTTCAACAACTTGTAAGATATATTTACCGGGAGGTTGCCCTTCATTGGCATACCTGCAACCCCTTTTTGCTGCGCTTGTGTACTAGTCCACAAACGCACTGCTCATCGCACTTTCTGCTATACGACAAGCTGTGGGAGAAAGGGAAAGTTACTTGAGCGTTCTACTCAACTCATTCAAATTGTTGGTTATTATTGTGTATTTATCACTCAATAATGTCTTTGCCCCTATCTGTCGCTGGTGGTACAACCTATCATTGATTAATGCTCCCCCCCCCCCCGGTGACCACCAACTGTTGTTTGCGGGAGCCCCTGGCTGTAAGTTTTCCCGTCGTCCAGTTTATGTCAGCACCCAAATAGTTTCTTATAATGGGTCACTGTTGCATGTACACCGCGTTATATCACTCGCTAGGTTTGCTAAGTTTCCTTGGGTGCCAGCTGCGCTAGAACCTAAAATCCACAGGTAGCCACATTCCGAAAAAAAGTCTGTGCCTAGTCGGCCCTGCGGAGTAGGGAAATCGGGGGCTATTGCCCAGATATGGCCCCAAGGGGGCAGAAAGAGTGTAGCTATTTTCTGGGTGAGTGGCAAGAAAATGGGCATCCCCCACCCCTATGTATAAAAAAGCCAGCATAATCGCTGGCACCTAGTGGGCTCTACCCCCCTCCCCCCCATCCCAGGGGCCGATCAGTGGCTACTGCCCCATCCAGAAAGAGAAAGATCCTTTTTGGGGGTTGGGGGCATTGGTATGCCAATTCTGGCCAGCCTACTCCCCTAAGTATATAAGACTAATCCCTGCTGCCTTGGGGGCTTTCTTCAGATCAGGAGCTACTGCCCCCATCTGCTTCCTGGGAAGGGGGGGGTGGAGAGCTGAAAGACTGTGGCATTGTTTTGGGGGGTGGGGTGGGGGCATTGGCATGCCCTTTCTGGGCAGCCCCCACCACAAACTGAGGGAATTAAATCACTGGTGCCTAGGGGGCTATTGCCCCATCTGCCTCCTGGGGGGACAGAAAGACCGAGCATTTTTTGCGGCATTGGGGGCATTGGCATGCCAATTCTGGGCACCCTCTACCCCATAGTATATAAAAGAAATCCCTGCTGCCTTGGGGGCTTTCTGCCCCCCCCTGCCCAGGGAAGATCAGGGGCTACTGCCCCCATCTGCCATCCAGGGGAGCAGAAAGACTGTAGCATTTTTTTTGGGTGGAGGCATTGGCATGCCCATTCTGGGCAGCCCCCACCCCTACGTATACATAAAAAAAATCCCTGGGCCCTAGTGGGTTTTCTCCCCCCCCCCCCCCCCTCCCCCGGGGGCAGATCAGGGGCTATTGTCCCATCTGCGGGAGGAGCAAAGAAAGTCTTATGCCATCTTTGGGGGTAGGGTGGGAGCACTGGCATGCCCATTCTGGGAAGCCCCCACCCCGGACCTTTAAAAAAAATCCCTGGCGTCTATGGTGCTTTCTAACCCCTGGGGGAGCAGTTTGGGGTCTAATGCCCAATCTGCCCCCCGGAGGTGGGGGGGGGGGGGGGGGGGGGCTGTCTGGCAAAATTTGATGGTGGGAGCAAAGGCCCTTGCCTAAGGGGCCGCTCCCCCCTCCCTGGTGGCTACTGGGTGGATCCCTGATTAGGGATTCACTAGGGAAGGGTACCATTGGCAAGGGGAGATTCTCCCCTTTCCAACGATACCCCTCCCATGTTTTTCGGTGCTTGGGGGGCTGAGATAGCCCCACAAGCACTGAAACTGTGAAACTTTCAGTTTCGTTTCCATTGTAATGACATGGCGCGCTGTTGTCATTACAATGAAAACCCTAACCACAGTCCTGCCAAGCGTCACGCAACAGGTGTGACACTCACGCATTTCAGTGCGGTGATCCGCATCACCGCACTGAAATGCATTGTCACGCATTTTCGTCCTGTGCCAGGTGCGCCAGCGGCGCTCCTGTGCCCGGGCTCTCTCTGCTGTTCAGAGAGAGCCCGAGTGCCTAACAGTTGACTGAGACTGCAGCTCTCAGCTCTGTGTAGCTGAGAGCGGGCGCGCTACAATGTATTTTAGTCTCTTCCAGGAGATGCCTGCTGTCCGACTCGGAGACTCCTGTTGTCCTGGAAACAGAATGTGCGAAATATATAGTGCGGCGCCGGCTCGGCTACTCTGTCTCCTCAAAGTGTCTGCACGGGGGGCGGGCTCCTCTCTCGATACTGCAGGCAGCAGCTCAGAGCTGACAATCACTCTGTGGGGCACCATGGGGCCGGGATTAAATCCGGAGGTGCCGGCCGTGGCAATGCTGTCACGTCCGGAACTAGGAAATTCAGAAAAGCGGCGGGGGATTAGAAAGTGCAGGTTGCGATCGGGAGGACAAAAGCTATTGTACAGCATTAGCAAGTATTATCACACTGGCATATTGGAGCCCTGCTGCTGAAGCCGTGCTGGTTATTGACACGTGGCAGGAGCATGCACCCCCCAAGCCAGGTTTCGAGACACCACTTATCCGGCGCCGCCTCAGGCCTGCAGGGCATCTGCATCACTTCACCAGCAATTAGGCCGCAGCTGTGAAGAGCGCGGCCGCACTCACCTGCCCTCGCAGTCACCAGAGTGTCAGTGAAATGTAATTTCACACACCGATATGCATCCCGCTTTGGATCCTCAGTCAGTCATCGCCCTCGGCCTCCTTGCTCATTTGTGGGAAATCAGTTTGCAAGCCAGGTGTTTGAACTTCACTGTACATAGTGTGCGTGGGTGGAATGACTTGTTTAATTGTAAGCAGCGCTCATATATTCCTGTCTTAAAAAAAAACAATCTCGCCACCTTTAACAAATAGACGGTTTCAACATATGCAACTGTCTCTAAGGCATGTACCTGCAGAAAAATACACCGTACCAAGGAATGATTATTGGTCTTGAATTGTAACGCTACACTTCAATAAACAAATGAAACTAGCTGTTAGCAGCCCGACTCTAGAAACCCTGAGGCTGCAGAGACACTCAGTCCCAGGAGGCCCTGGAGGGTGTAGGGGGCAGTAAAACGTAGCACCGCCGGGCCTGCATGGAAAGAGTTGGATGGACCCTGGGGAGAAGTCTATAGCGGACACTTGGATTGTAAGCGAGGGCCTGCCTGCCAAGTTGTACACTACACCGGCCTAACCATGTGCCAAGGACGAACAGTGTCATTAGCCGTTTGAACGCCTTTTTCCAGTCAGGTAAGTCAGAAATCTGACTGCAATACGATTTACGATTCTTACGAAAGTTTTGGGTTATTTCACTGCAGATTACGATATGTACATAAAATAAACAAAGCAGAACGAATATTTCAAATTATTGTTATATGCCCAATTCGTAGTAAGAAGGCTTGCTAGTAAAATTAATTTGAATGTGATTTCGCCATTTAAAGTCACATTTCAAGTTTACTTCTTTATAGATTTTATTATGAGGAGGAAAGTCGCACCTGCTTCACCAAATTGCTCCTCTCGCCCCGCTGTTAAGAACTAAGAGTCTCACGAGTGTCGACGAATTTTAGTGTCAGTTGCTGCTGGTTAATGAATGCATTTGCGCCCGTCACTAAAGTTTAGCAGAGGCGAGCAGAAGTGGCTGGCTGCTGGCGGCACTGTGCCTGCAGCTTGTGTGATCTGGTGCAGTTTAGGCCGGGCCTCTGTGTCTGGCTGACCGCCTGAGCCGTGCAGCCATGAGCTGTAAAACAAGAAACAACTTCGGAGTGTTTAAAATACAGCCAGCCTAAACTGTGACCTATAATGTAACTTAGTGACGGTGTGTCTTAACCTCGTTGACCTGGGCTGTCTGATGCTTAATGTCAGGGTGCCTTATGCAGCGCTGGGCGGCTCGAGTTACTCATTTGACTTAGTCTGACTCCAATTAGACAGCAGCTGATGATTAGATCAGACCGTGTTCATAGCTGCCAAGGTTCCAGATTGCTGTGTGACATTTTCATAATTTCAGTTTACTTGGGACCTTTAACATCTTCTTGGAGTGGAGACTCGATTGTCAGAGTGCTGCCTCGAGTTCAAAGTGCTGTAATTATTGCCATTATTATTGATTGCCAATGCCAGGGTAGGAGCCAGGGGACCCAGTTGGCGCGGGCTGGCTTCAAGGAAGGATGGTTTGATGCACCCTCATGAATGATCAGATTACTAAAATCATATTCAGACCAGCTGCAGTGCCAGCGTGCCCTCTGTAACTTATAACAGCAGTCTGTCTCCAGGCAGTGCCCTTCCATTTCTGGTGCTTTTCAGCAGTTTTAAGTTCTTCTTAGACTTTCTTGTTGCTCAAATGGATGCAATTTCTGCTATTTATATGTAACCCTTGTCTTCCTTGCTGGATTTTGCTTGCGATAAAGTGTCACTCATAGTCGTTGAAATGTCACTCATAATTACACTGAAATTATGAAAATGTCACTCACAGCAATCTGAAACCTTGGCAGCTATGTAACCATGGTTTGGGAGGTTGGGGAAGCTGTTCACCTCCCAAAGCAAAAAAAAAAAGGAAATCCCTCTGCTGTTTACAGCAGAGGGATTTTTTGAAAGTGTGTTCATGACGCAATGGTTCCGTTATGAGCACACTTGCACTTGTGCTCATGACAGAACCATTCCGTCATGAGCATGGAAGGGGTTAAGCCATCCAGTATGTGAAATGTTAAAACAATGCTCCTTTAGCTAGAGCATAGGTGAAAGTTCAAGAGGACAGTATTCCAGGCAGATGTCCTGAAATGGTAACATAATTGTAGCAAAATCTCTGGTTCAATTCATGTGAACTCAGTAAGGCAAAACACTGTTGCACATAATTTGTTATATTGGGGACATTTTTCACAGTCAGTGAGTTCAGCAAGGCAGAAAACTTTGTGAATGTATTCAGGCCCATATTAATTTAGGCTAATATAACGCAGTATATAGAATTACAAGCATATATTCATAAAGGAATATAAAGATGTTATGTTTTTAGTATAACTTCTGATGTACGTAGGAACATTTTGTAAGATTACAAATAATACGTATCAATATAAGGTGATTATAACTTTTTGTATGTACCAACATGTAAATACATTACAAATCACACAATTGTAATATAGTTTGGGCCACAATAGATTGTTATATAGGTTAAGTATATTCTATATAAGTTTCAAGGAAGCATCATCAAATAGCAATGTGTAGCACCTACTTTTCATTTGTCATTTTCGATGTACACGCTTCCACACACACAAAGGTAGATTTTAGTAAAATTTACAACCATAATCAGGATTAATCATACTATTTGATCATTTTATTGGTTATTCTTTCATATGAATGATGTTCAGAAACGATTAAAGGTAAACTTTATAACGTGAGAGTTCATCATTTGCATGTTTTCTAACACATGTTAATAAAATATAGTTCCTTTTCTTTAGTAAATAGCAACCTATGTTACTTACACGAATGAGATCTAAACTGCTCTTTTTCTGCTTGCTTTCACTGTGCAATAACTAAAATTCTTTCTTTTTGTCATCATTTCTACAACGTGTATTTGACACACTTTATTAATTTTTCTCTCAAAAGGTGCCATGTTCGGTTTCTCTTATCATTAATGGTAAATGTAATTTTCCTCTCCAACACTTTACTTATCTAATTCAAAGTTCGTCACTTCTCTGAATTGACCACCAACACCCCACCCAGCAGGATTTCCTGCAAAGTCGGTTATTTCTCCATACAGTGACACATTTCAGCCAAACCTGCCTTCGTCAAAACAAGTTGCCTGTCTCCCCTCAAAAATTTGTAGAAACAAAATTCCAAACAAAGGAAAGACTCCACATTACCCCACAAGTATGCCCTCTCAAATCATATGATAACTTTGTGATTGATCCAATATAAAACAGATTAAAAAATAAACACATGATGGCAAACGTACATTGAAATATTATTAGTTTCTTTATAAATAAAGTCTCATATTCATTGCGGATCACCTCTCCTCAAATGATTCCATAGCAGAGATGTTACACACAGCATACATAGACAAAGATGGCCAACTCCATACAAACTTTAAATTTATATTGATCCCCTCCTTTTATATTCCCAATATGTTGATCATCAATTCAAACCTAATTTACAAAATAGATTCATAATGGCAATAATGTAGTGAGACAGTTATGGGCCAATGTTGGATGAAACATTTCATTCTGTAGTAGGGGATCTCTGTGTATAGTCATAATCTAGTGAATAGTCCCGCCCATGTGCGTGGACCCCGGAGCAATCAAAAAATAATCTCTTATAGTGTCAAAAAATGCAGAAAAGCATAGACACTTAAGGGAGAATTTAAAGACAGATAATGCAGCCTAAAAAGGCTACACTGTCCAGTACTTCAACTAGAAATTCCACCATAAAATCCACAAAACAGCAAAAGCCTGTACAGATTTCCCTTGCTTTACCAGCAAAATCCCTCAGGAATGATAGAGAGAAGAACCTGGACAGACAAGCCCCATAGGCTGCCATTATGTGGCTCAAAACAGGATACTGTGCCTTTAAGAGAATCTTCCAGAACCTTCTCCCAGTATCCCAGAATGCATAGCAGGTCCAAATTAGTTTCAGTTCTTTTTTCCGGCTCCTGCAAACAGGACCCTGGAGCATTGAGCTCTCCCTTTTCAAGGGTTTTGTTGGTGTTTTTCACTAATTTCGATTTTGTGTACTTTTAAAGTACTTTGGTGACTTTCTTCTTGGATTTCTGCTCTCTTTGGCTGTTCATAATGCCTGCATTATTTGATAAATGCCCAGAGTGCTCCAGGAAGAAGGCCAAGTCAGACCCCCATGAGGTGTGTATCCTCTGCCTTCCCTCTTCCCACATCCCAGAGGAGTGTGTGATCTGTAGAGGCTTCTCTGGCAGGACCCTGAAGGACAGGAGAAAAATCAGACTTCAGGGACTTGAAGAAAGAAGACTGAAGGCTCAAGGTGGGTCTGGAGGGGCTTCTGCTGCCCATGCTGAGGCCTCTGGGGGGCTCCCCAGGGGCAGGAAGTCCAGCAAACGTCCAAGGTCTCCGTCTGGTTCAGTTGCTATGACCACGACGTCGAGAGGAAGGTCCACGGCCAGTTCCCGGTCTCCCCAGGGCTCTGGGTCGAGAAAACGTCGCCCGTCGACGTCGAGGGACGTTTACAGGCCGCCGTCGAACCCGGTGTCGATCTCCTCATCGTCGCCGTCGGCGTCGAGTGGACCGCATCGGAGGGCCCGGCGTCGGCGCTCGCCGTCGAGGCGACACCGCCGTTCGCCGTCGAAGACAAGGACATAGTCGTCGTCGAGGGGATCCTCGTCGTCACGGTCGCCGTCGAGACGGAGGAGGTCTCCGGCGCCGAAGAAGTCTACGTCGAGACGGTCGAAGAGGTCGACGTCGAGGCGATCGAAGAGGTCGACGTCGAGGCGTTCGAAGAGGTCGACGTCGAGGCGTTCGAAGAGGTCGACGTCGAGGCGGTCGAGGTCGCCGTCATCGCCCGTCGTCGAGATTTAGAGGTTCGTCCATCTGGTCGGGGTCGACGTCGAGGCGGAGAAGCCGGTCGACGCCGAGGAGTGTGAAACGGTCGACGCCGAAGGGCCGCTCGCCGTCAAGGGAACCACGATTGACGTCTGAGCACCGATCGTCGACGTCAGGAGGTCGTAAGGACAGGCCCAGGACTGTGGGGGGCTCCCCACAGTCAGGACAGGATGGTGGCTCGCCGGGAACGGCATACTCCGAGGTGTATACCCCGAAGAAGCCTACTGCACCGCCTTCTTTGCCTCCTTTGCCTAAGGGCCCACCTCCGAGGGTTTCGACCCCTCCTCCGTTGCCTCCTCTACCGGCGCCTCAGGCCCCGGTTCCAACTGTTCCTCCTCCCCCGGTTCCACCGAGATCGGTGTCGATGCCCCAACTCCCGACACCTCCGAAGACTCCTCAGTCGAAGGTTCCTCCTAAACCCAAGACGTCCGACCCGGGGAGGCCGGCGGAGCGTCCCAGACCCAAGAGATCGAGGCCACGCTCAGGTAGACGGGACAGGTCGAGGAGTGGACGCGGATCCTCCTCGAGATCCAGGCATCAACATAGGAGGCATAGGTCCAGGTCTCGTTCTGCCTCGGGGACCCGTTCCTACTCACCTACGTTGTCAGATTCACCGGAGACGAGGGTGTCCCCGATTGATGATATTGGCACGTTCCAGTAGGTTCTCCTGCGCGGGGCGGCGAAGTTGGGGATCGAGGTTACGGCCCCTACACCCTCAACTTCCGTGATCTTTGAGACATTACATAAGAAACACCTGTCTCGCCCCCTGCTACCTTTGGTGCCAGGACTACTTGAGCCGGCGGAACAACTCTTCCTTACGCCGGCGGTGGTGAAAGCTGCGCCTTCAAGGCTCATGAAGAAATACAGGGCTCCTGAGTCGGACCCGGCTTTCTTGCGGAAGGACCCGACACCGGATTCGGTGATTGTGACGGCGGCTCGGAAGCTCCATGCCACCTCTCCTGCCTCCACCGTGCCTCCCGATAAGGAGAGCCGCTGGATTGACTCTGCTGGACGAAAAGCGTGTGGGACGTCCTCTACAACGATGAAGGCCTCCAGTGACTCGGCGTTGTTGGGACGATACGACCGTGCACTGTGGGACTCCATGGAACGGTTTGCGGACCTCGTTCCGCGCGACCGGAGAGAGGATTTCATGGAGATCGTCCAGGAAGGGATGCTGGTTTCTAACCAGGCCATTAGCGCCGCGGCGGATATCTCCCTGCTGGCCGCGCATGGATACTGCCACGGTATCAATCAGAGGCGCCATGCTTGGCTTCGGTTGATGTCGCTTAAACCTGAGGCGCAACAGCGTGTGGCAAATCTGCCGTTTTCCGGGGATACCCTTTTCGGGAAACACGCAGATGACGAGATGGCCAGGATGAAGGCCGAGGCGGAAACCCTGACGGCGGTGGGCTTGGAGAAGCCCAAAGATAAGAAACCCTTCCGCCAATTCCAACGGCGTTTTGGGTCGCAGGGTCGAGGAAGGGGACAGTCTTCTGGGCAACATCAGCAGCAGCAACAACAGCAGCAGTACAGAAGACCCTTCCAAAAACGTCAGAGGGGTAGAGGTGCACAGCAGTCCTCTACCGCGACCAAGGGCCCGGCTGGGTCTCGACCCTGAGCAGTTACTTCCCCTTCGTCCGTTACCCGCTCCGGTGGGGGGGGAAGCATTCAATTTTTTCTGGCAGAGTGGAGAAAAATTACTCAGGACAAGTGGGTGCTGAATATTGTTTGCAATGGATACAGTCTTCGTTTCACCAGCCCTCCTCCGTCGATTCCTCCGATCAGCTCGCAGTATCAACTGCGCGAGCTTCAGGCAGAGGCCGACGTCCTGTTAAGGAAAAGGGCGATAGAGTATGTACCTCTGTCTCAAAGAGGACTAGGTCTGTACTCTCGGTTCTTTCTGGTCCGCAAGAAGGACAAGAACGAGTTCAGGCCCATTCTGGACTTGCGGCAGGCAAACAAATGGATTCGCAGAGAAAAGTTTCGCATGCTGTCGTTGCATCAGATCTATCTTCAGCTGCAACGGGGAGACTGGCTTTGTGCCATAGACCTACAGGATGCGTACTTCCATGTGCCCATTGCACACAAACACAGGAAGTTCCTGCGATTTCAAGTCGGCACCAATCACTATCAGTACACGGTACTTCCGTTCGGGCTCAAGTGGTAGCGGCACTCCTGAGGAAGAACAAGGCGTTTGTCTACCCGTACCTGGACGATTGGTTGATCAAGGCCTCCTCCTTCTCGGAAGCTCAAGCACACTTCCGGAAGACGTGCGTTCTCTTGAACAAGCTGGGGTTGCACATCAACATGTCCAAGTCTGTTCCAACTCCGGTTCAGTGCATACAGTACTTGGGAGCCTCCATCAATACACTGTCGGCAAGCGTGTCTCCTTCGGAGGAGCGACGTTTATCACTCCTTCGGAAGGCTCAGGCTCTCCTGTCCACTCCATCCACGACAGTGAGGACGGTGTCTTCTCTGCTGGGATCGATGGCCTCTTGCATCTTCCTGACGCCACATGCGCGGCTGCACATGAGACCGCTGCAGGAGTGCTTGGAAGATCAATGGGACCAGAGGAGAGGATCTTGGGACGACAGGATACGACTGTCTCTACATGCTCTTCAGTCGCTGAAGTGGTGGTGTTCGGCGGAGAATCTCCTCAGAGGGGTTCCTTTCCACAAGGACATTCCCACACAGACGATCGTGACGGATGCTTCTCTCCTGGGATGGGGAGCGCACTCCGGAGATCTGCAGATTCAAGGGACGTGGTCCCCGTCGGAGTCCACGTACCACATCAATTTCCTGGAACTCAGGGCTGTTCACTTGGCGCTGAAGGCTTTTCAACCGTCCTTCCGGACCGACTCTCTGCTTGTACAGACGGACAATACGACCACGATGTATTACCTCAACAAGCAGGGGGGCTCGAGATCACGCACTCTCTCATCAAGAGGCGCAGGCGATCTGGCATTGGCTTCTGGCTCGAGGACTCTCGATAACGGCCACGCATCTGCCAGGTGTGCAGAATGTTCAGGCAGACTAGCTGAGCAGACTGATTCAGGAAAACCACAAATGGGTCATCAACGACGAAGTACTAGGAGAAGTCTTCGCAAGGTGGGGAACTCCAGACGTAGATCTGTTCGCCACCGCCGAAAACAGCAAATGCCGAGACTTCGCCTCCAGGTACTACCAGCCAGGGACGCTGGGGAACGCATTATGGATCAACTGGTCGAACAGCTTTCTGTACGCTTTTCCACCCATTCCCCTGATTCCAGCAGTTCTCATCAAGCTCTCCCAATCCAGGGCGAAGATGATTCTGATTGCCCCGGAATGGCCCAGACAGTGGTGGTTCACGGACCTGCTTCACCGGTCTCTCCTTCCTCACATGAAGCTGCCGTGCAGGCCGGATCTTCTCACGAAGTTCGGGGGGCGGATGGTGCACCCCAACCTGTTGTCTTTGAGTTTGGCGGCATGGCTCCTGAAATAGTGCAATATGGCCATTTGAATCTCCCAGCGGATTGTATGGACATACTGAAGGAGGCTAAACGACCTTCCACTCGGACTTCTTATGCTTACAAGTGGAAGAGGTTTTGAATCTGGTGCAAGTCTAAGAACTATGACCCTACGACATGCAAGGAAGATGTCATCCTTCCATATCTGCTACATCTGGCGCAGTCTGGCCTTAATGTCCATTCCATTAAGGTTCATCTGGCTGCTTTGACTGCCTACAGGAAATGCCCTTCACAGACTTCCTTCTTTCAGATCCCTGTGATCAAAGATTTTTTGGAAGGCTTGAAGAAAGTGTTCCCTCCTGTCAGGCTTCCTTCGCCTTCATGGGACTTGAATGTAGTGCTGTCCAGATTGATGAAGGAGCCTTTTGAACCTATTCATAAGGCTTCGTTGCAGCACCTGTCCTGGAAGGCGGCGTTCCTCGTGGCCATTACATCGGCCCACAGGGTGAGTGAAATTCAGGCGTTGTGTTGCCAAGAACCTTATACTGTATTTCATGCTGCTAAGGTTGTTATGCGTACTCACCCTAAGTTTCTTCCCAAGGTTGTTTCTGATTTTCATATCAATCAGACTATATCTTTACCTACGTTCTTTCAGAATCCTTCATCTCCAGCGGAAAGGTCTTTGCATTCCCTGGATGTTAGGAGGGTGCTGACATTTTATCTGGATAAAACCAGGGATATTCGTAGGTCAGACCAATTGTTCATCAATTATGGATCTGTCAGGACGGGTCTTGCGACCTCTAAGCAGTCTATCTCTATGTGGATTGTGTCCTGCATACAGCTGTGTTACCAAAAAGCTAATAAGACAGTAGGAGGTAAGCCTAAGGCTCATTCCACCAGGGGCAAGGCTGCCATGACAGCATTGCTCCGTAATGTTCCGATTGCAGAAATCTGCAAGGCGGCCACTTGGAAGTCGGTTCATACCTTTGCTAAGCATTACTGCCTGGACACTGATGCCAGGGCAGACGCTCAGGTTGGGCAGGCTTCGCTGAGAAATCTGTTCGCACAGTAGTGGCGTTAATTCTCTTTTCTCCACCGCCGCTTTGGTGTGGGGATGGGCTTGCCATTCTATTCACTAGATTATGACTATACACAGAGATCCCCTACTACAGAAGGAGTAGTTTCTGTCCTGTAACTCCAGTTCTGTAGTAGGGGTATCTCTGTTATAGTCATAAGCGCCCTCCCTCCTCCCCGGTGGAGAGAGACATATTCCTTATGGAATGCTACAGGTCTGGCGTGTTACGCCTTCAAAAAGAACTGAAACTAAGTTGGACCTGCTATGCATTCTGGGATACTGGGAGAAGGTTCTGGAAGATTCTCTTAAAGGCACAGTATCCTGTTTTGAGCCACATAATGGCAGCCTATGGGGCTTGTCTGTCCAGGTTCTTCTCTCTATCATTCCTGAGGGATTTTGCTGGTAAAGCAAGGGAAATCTGTACAGGCTTTTGCTGTTTTGTGGATTTTATGGTGGAATTTCTAGTTGAAGTACTGGACAGTGTAGCCTTTTTAGGCTGCATTATCTGTCTTTAAATTCTCTCCTAAGTGTCTATGCTTTTCTGCATTTTTTGACACTATAAGAGATTATTTTTTGATTGCTCCGGTGTCCACGCACATGGGCGGGACTATTCACTAGATTATGACTATAACAGAGATACCCCTACTACAGAACTGGAGTTACAGGACAGAAACTACTCCTACTCATTCCTCCTGCTATAGATTCATTTGTGACATATCTGGGACAAGTGGCATTGTCATATAGAGAGAGAGAGGGCTCCAAACATTTCTTGCTACGTAGCCACAAATATTTTATACTTCACTTTCAAACTGCCTTCATGTTGGGGGGGGGGGAATATGTTGTAGTTGGCTACGTGAGATGATACCCCATCTTCAATTCTTTCTAATGTTGAATGTCAATCTTCTAGCCTGGGATATGACCCATCAATTCCTTGTCCTCCAGAAACTTCCATAACATCTCTAGATGTTATGGAAATGTCTGGGTAGTAACACATAGTTTGCCTGCACTAGGAGGGTCAAATAAAAGAGAGATGTTTTACTAGAAATGATAATTCAGACCATAAAATGGGTCAAGGGAAAAGAAAAAAAACAATATACTTTGAGACACACCTTGCATCATGTACTAATAAATGCTGCAATAAAATTAAAAGAAAGTATTTTAAGAATATTTTTGCTCTAGGCCTGATAATGAACAGGTAAATATTTTATTAGTGAAATTGCAGTGACAGTCTGTGATCAGTTGAAAGTAACATTTCCTTTCCACAGAGACCATGTAAAGCAACAGAAGACGAGGTGAAGGAAACAAGGCTTATTTTTTTTAATGAGACACATGAAAATACATAGCAAAATAATGTATCATACATTTACCAGGGCATGCAACATATAACCTTAAGAAAACACAGTAGCAAAACCAGAATGCTAAAAGAATGTCTCTAAATCAACTTCATGACCTAAACGGTTGAGGAAGAGAACAGCAACTTACAGAAGTGGTTTTATATCTTCAGGATCATTTTCATCTACTTCTAGCAACCAGCCATATCCTCTCTGTCTAAGAAACGTAGTTGCTGTTGATTCTTTGGTAAATTCTCCCTCAAGATTAAGTTTAATATCCGGGGATGCAATCGTACCACTCAAATCTGTAAATAAAAAGAATCAGGTATTAAAGACAAATCCGCAAAGGGAAAAAATGGTGGGGGCATCTAATGATTACACTAAGGATTATATTGTTTTGGGAGTGACATTTGAGAGGATGTCGATTTGAATTTCAGTTTGATGTCCCAGTACTGACAGGATCAGTCCAGAGAAAATTAGAACTACTGCCTTGAGTCTTTATGGCCTTTTACTGTAGATAGAAAACTCATCCACACTTTGCTTTAACTTATCCTGGCCGAGTGCCAGCATCATGCGACTATCATTTCACTTACGCTGTAGAAGTGTAAAAGGTAAAACATTTTTCACGAATTCTTATGCATTCTGTGCTAACATTTGTTGTAGTGCATTTCAGATAACCTCTCGGATCCTTATCCAGCTGCTTCAACATATTAAACGTGAGCTCCGTCACTAGAAACATCAATAACAGGGCATGTGGCAGATAATTTTCAACTTTTACTGCAGACCTATTCGATTTTAAACCCAAGTATTGAATCCAATCAACTATGCTGTTATTCACTTGCTCTTGGGGAGTACCTTAAGCAAAAAGAAACGAGGGAAAGCAGCGCAAGGAGGCAGAGCAACACGGAGCAATGGCGGGAAAAGAAGCACAAAGAGACAGCTGAAAAATACATTCACTCCTGTGGAGTGCTTAAGCAGTACATGAAGAAGAATAACACAGGGGACTTGGGTGAAGGGCACAAGTGGGTAAACAACATGGAATACTGAGGTGGCAGGGAGTTTGGCAGGGAGTTTGACAGGGGGAGAAGCATATGTGAATGAGCTTGCACATGAAGGAGACGCCAATACAGAGTGCATGTACATGGCGGAATGGGGAATAACGAAAGGAAATGCTGCCAAGGCCTAATTTACTTTCTGCAGAAATTAGCCATTTTCTCGTTTACAATTGCCCAAGGAGCAGATTTGTGGCCCTCCAGAATTGTCATACTAAGTAAAGCTTCGGCCTCAGATGCCTGTTGAATAAGTGCAGCAGAAGGCCCTTACCCTAGTGCCAGCTAGGTCCTTCAGTCCTAACCTGGCAAAACTATCTCTATTGCTGTGCTTTTACAGACAACCTAGGAGGGGTTGGGAAGAAAACAGTGTGGAGGGGTACTTGAAGGGTAAATCAGCACATGAAAGGGAGAGAAATAGAAAAAACATGCACCCCCATGGAATGTTAAGCAAAAAAAAAAGTAGTTCCTTAACTGTGAGAGTTGCAAGGGTACAAGTCAGGCAACCAAAAGGATCATAAAGTGGTTATGCTCCAGGGGAGCAGCAAGCACAAAGAGGAAGGCAAGCCATTGAATAAGAAGAAGCACAAGAGTAACAATAAAGTCACCCAATGGTAAGCAACAGGTAGACTGTAAGTTCACTATAAGGCTCACAATTGGTCTTTCGGCCATCAGACTAAGCTTAACCCAAAAATGATCATTCACAATTCGAACTGGTGATAGGGAACATAAAAACCCAGGCCTCCTTAAGTGTCTGCATTAGTGCGAAGGAAGGAGGGAAACAATTAAAGTATTTGTGAGAAACAAGACCTTAGAAAGGGAAGGATGTGAGCACACCACTCATGCCCAATCAAAACATGTACTCCTGGCTCCCAACATGAGGGCAAAATCAAAGCCACTCTCTAGTGATGCACACAAAATGGCCTGGCAACAGTGGCGCTGTCAAGCTAGACAATAAAAATAGTGTTTTGAAGAGCAAGCAATGGAAGCAGAAATGCAAACCAATCAGAGCAATAGTAAAGAGGGAATACTCTATGGTAATAATAAATACAAGATTGAAATGTTAGGGCACCAATAATCAGCAGGCTAATGAGAGTGAAAAGGAAAGTCAACCAATGGCACGGAATGAGCGGGTTTCAAGCCCATCTATGTTCACGGTAAGCCATAATGTGACCTGTAACCAGCCGCGGCAGGTAAGAGCGGTGGGGCTGGCTGGGGGGATTTTGAGAGACGACCACGAGGGACAATTAATTATTTAATTTTCCCTTGTGGTCGACTCTCGAAATCCCCCCCCCCCCCCCTAGCCGGTCCTCCCCCCCTAGCCGGTCCTCCCACCCCACCGCTCTTACCTGCCGTGGCTGCCTGTAACAGACAAAGTATGAACTCTCACGAACCCCACAACTACAGACCTACAGCAAAGAGACCATTCCTGGACAAACTTCTAGGAAGAACAGCCTTCACCCAAATGTCACGGATCATTGAAGATAACTCCCTACTAAATATATATTTATCTATTTTGCGCTCTATTGTATATGTACATATTCAATACATGTACATGCTAATATGGGATGGAACGGAGAAGGAATTTAAGAATTACTTTGAAATCCTAAATAATACATCTACCAATCTTAAATTCACATATGAAATGAGTGAAAACAGAGTAGTATTTCTGGATACTGAAATCTACATAGAAGCAAACCAGATTCACACCACTCTACAAAGAAAAAAACGGCAACAAATTCAACTTTACATGCCAGCAGTTTTCATCAACAATGTCTATTTGAGAATATTCCCTATGGTGAATTTTTAAGAGTCCGAAGAATATGCTCAGAAGAATCGCAATGGGAAGAACAAAGTGCATCAATGGCAAGAAGATTTGTGAGAAGAGGGTATGCAAAAAAAAAATCACATCAAAAAAGGATGGGAAAAAGCAAAACAAAAAAAGAGAACTGATATTTTGCAGTCTACTATGAATGAGGTTCAAAAAGGTGAAACAGGGGTGTCCGGGGCTGGGGGGGTGGAGTTGTGGGTTAGGGTGGGTCACTGGGGTGTTTCTATACTGAGCATATTTTATGAGTCTACTCTTGCATTTGCTGCCTATGTAATTGCTGTTTTGATACTGTCGTGGTGTTCTTCGGTTGTGGAGATGCCACATTCTCAATGCTCATTTGCTCAATAAAATTGGTTGTGAAAAAAAAAAAGTGAAACAGAACCAATCAGATTTATAACAGCTCTATCAAAAGAGTTACCACAAATCAAAAATATTTTAAAGAAAAATTGGAAGATGCTCAAGCTGGATACCACCATAGGACCAATAGTGGTAAACGCCCCGCAAATAACATACCAACGGGCACCTAACTTAAAAGATCGTTTGACTCATAGTCATTTTTGCAAGGAGAAAAAGAAATCATGGTTACAAAGTACTGGTTTCAAAAAATGTTATAACTGCAAGGTGTGTCAAATAGCCAAAAATGTACAGAATGTGATCATGGCAAATGGAAAAATCTGGGATATTAAAGAACTTATTACATGCAAGACCCAATATGTAATTTATGTCATCCAGTGCCCATGTCACCTAATATACGTGGGTAGCACGAAATGTGAATTGAAGAAAAGGATTTTAGAACAGGTATGGGCAACTATACATCAAGACAGAAGTAATGCTGTGGCCAAGCACATGGAAATCCACCATGACAGCAATTGGAAAGGTTTGTCTTTCTACGGAATTGACATAGTGAGAAAGCCAATATGAGGAGGGGACAGAGAAAAATCATTGAGAATGAAAAAGAGTCAAGACACATTCTAAATCTACGTACAAAGAATCCACATGGACTGAATCAAAGCGAAGAGATGTACATACATTTGTAAATAGTGTAAATGAATTTTGATATTGAATTTATGATTGATATTATAGGGTAACACCAACCCCAGTCTTTGACATCACAGACATTTCCAGGTTTAAATCACATCTTAAATTACACTGAAATCCCAAACGTTCACAAACTTTGAAATGTCCTTTATTTTTTATTTAGGAAATACTTTTGTTTAGAGAGGTTAAAATTAAATATGAATGAAATATAACAACAGAAAACTCTGAACTGACCATTATAATTGGTATATTGTATTGTATTGTATTGTTTTGTTAAGGCGCAAACAGCTGCCCCAGCGAAGAGGCGTCCCGGCGCTAGAAAACCACAGACCAGGTCTGAGAATAGAAGATGGAGAGGAGGATTAGGGGAGAGGGAATAGATGCGTTTTGATGGCTTTTCGGAAGGCCGGTAGATTGTCTATGGAGCGGATGATTTGTGGCAGATCGTTCCATAGTTTAGCTCCTAGGACCTTAAAGGAGCGGCCGCCCATGCGGAAGAGTTTTATGCGGGGAAAGCAGAGGAGGTGCTGATTAGAGGATCGTAGGTTACGTGCTGGAGTGTAGGGGGTGAGAAGAGGTCGCAACAGTGTTGGGTTGCCAGATTTGATAATTTTAAAGGTCATGATGAGGGTTTTGAATATGATTCTGGAGTTAACAGGTAGCCAGTGTAGTTTTCGAATTGTAGATCTGGCCGAACATCTGCGAGGGAGGCCGACTAAGGCTCTAGCCGCAGAGTTCTGCACGCGCTGTAGTCGTGCTATCTCTCCTTTGTTGGCGCCAAGGAGGAGTACGTTGGCGTAATCCAAACGTGATAGGATGGTAGCTTGAAAGATGAGCTGGCGGATCTTGGCATCAAAGAAGCCCAGTATGTGACAGACTTCTCAGCAGGCCGACACAGGTGCCAGCGACTTTTTTGGTGTGGGTCTGATAGTTAAGAGAGGCATCCATCCATACTCCTAGATTTTTGACTAGGGATTTAGGGGGTGGGATGGTGCCTAAGGAGGACGGCCACCAGTGCTCATTCCAAAGGCTGATGTCTTTGCCAAGGAGCAGCACTTCTGTTTTACCAGCATTAAGCTGTAAACAGTTGTCTGTCATCCATTTGGCTATTGCGGAGAGACCGTTTTTAAATCTGGAGGCCGAGATGGAAGGGCCTTCCGTCAGAGTGATGGCCAGCTGTGTGTCGTCGGCATACGACACTAGTGTCAGGCCCCACTCTTTGGCCACTGTCGCAAGAGGTTGCACATAAAGATTAAAAAGGGAAGGGCTCAGCGCCGAGCCCTGTGGAACTCCCTGTGCAATGGGGTGAGGTTTAGATAGAAAGGGGGGTGCTGAGACTCGAAAGGATCTGTCCTTTAGAAAAGATCGGAACCACTCCAAAGCAAGGCCAGATACTCCAAATGTCTCCAGGCGATTGAGGAGGATGTCGTGGGATACCGTATCAAAGGCCGCGCTGAGGTCGAGAAGAATCAGCGCAGCACTTTGACCGGCATCTAAGATCGTCCGGAGGTGTTCGGTGGTGGCCAGAAGAGCAGACTCAGTACTATGGCCTGGTCTGAACCCATTTTGTGATGGGTCCAGGATGTTGTTTTGGACCATGTGCTGGGATAGAGTACTATTTGCATGGGCTTCAGCGAGTTTGGACAGCCATGGGAGCAGGGAGATAGGCCGGAAATTTTCCGGCTTAGAAGGATCTAGGGTGGGTTTCTTGATGATGGGTGAAACCCACGCTTGTTTCCAGGCAGATGGTACACTCGCTGAAGAGAAGGAGAGGTTCAAGATTGAGGTCAAAGAAGGAAGAAAGAAGTTAAGTGACTCTAAGAATTGAGCCGGGCGCATGGGGTCTGATGGAGAGCAAGTCTTAACTTTGACATAGTTTGGCGAGGCTGTCAATGGAGATTTCTGGAATATGGGTCAAAGTGGTGTAATTGGGGGAGGGGATAGGGCTTTTAGTGGGGCTGGGGGAGTGCTGAGGAAAGGATGTATAGATTTTCTGTACTTTTTCAATGAAAAATATGGCTAGATCTTCGCATTGTTGGGCAGAGGAAATGCTGGGGGGGGGATTTACCGCTCTGAAGTTCTTGAACTAGTTTAAATACTTCTTTGGCAGGGGTGGGGCTAGAATTGATTTTATCTGCATAGAAGGCAGTTCGCGCAGCACGGATGGCTTTATGGTACATTTTTTGTTTTAGAAGGTAATTGGTTTTATCATCGTTATTATATTCCCTTCTCCATAAGCGCTCAGCTCTTTTACAGTCTTTGCGCAAGGTTTTGAGGGTATCGTTGTACCATGGGTTGGATGGCGAGTTGCGTCCTTTCATCCATTTTGCTGGGATAAGGGTGTCTAATCCTCCCGTGATCCAATCATGAAACGAGCTATAAGTTTCATTGATGTCAAGGTTGGTGTCATGATGGAATTCCCCAAGGGTAGCATGGAGATCGCTGATGGATAGTTTGTGCCATGGTCTTTTTAAACGTCGCGAGGGTATGATTTTGTGTTTTGTTTTATTGACCTGAATTGTCAGTTTATTAAGGTAGTGGTCTGTCCATCCCATTGGTAAGGGTGCCTCTGCTTTAATCCCCTCGATGTTTGTAAATACTGGATCCAGGATGTGACCAGCCTGCTGCGTTGGAGTTAAGATAAGAGAGTTAAGCTGTAAGGCGGAAAGGTCAGCAAGAAGGTTTTTGATGGTGGAGTCGGTAAGCAGGTCAAAGTGTAGATTGAGGTCACCTAATATGGTGAAGTTTGCATACTTTGTCCAATTTGAATTTGCCACCGGAGGCATAAGAATGGAGGTTTACGCCACTGGAGGTGAAATATGAACTTATTTGGAAAAGAAATTCATTTAACTCTTGACCCCTTGTTTAGGTTTTAATTTATTTTAATTTGGTTAATTAGATCAAAATATTGTTTATTGGGATCACGATGAAATCTTTCACTGAAATATTTCACTTATATTGTTTTCACTACATTAACCACAATGCCCCAGTCTCACATTCACAGGATATGACATCATGAAGTAATGTTTGGTTAAAAAACAGGAAGTTATCATTGGGGCGGTACTATGAACAAGTTCTAAGGTTAGAACGAAACGCGTTGGTGTGTTTGTTTGGTAAATCCAATGGAATAAAAAAGCTCTGAATTTCACGAACGAAATTGCTGCGGTGCGACCCATTTCTTTCTGGAAAGGAAGTGTTGTGGACATTTGTGGCGGGTTGCTCACCCGCGGGGTTACGCACGGCCGAAAAGTTCGCGGTCCTGGCGCTGCTGAGCGAAATGTGTGTATATATATATATATATATATATATATATATATATATATATATATATATATATATATATATATATATATATATATGTATGGGCTTTTTTAACAATTAAGAACTGTGATGGAAATATGATATGAATTTTTTACGTGATTTTATCGATATTATGATAAAAACATTGTTGCAGTTTTAACGTTCTTTTATCCACTAGAAATGTTATTTGTACATAATAAGCAATAAGTGAAACTTGCAAAATTGCACAGCTCTAATATTATTTGCACTTTTGACTGTCAATATGGTTAGGACAAGCTATTTGCACAGTTGCGTATTTTGCACAGGATTCCAAGGAGAAGTATTTCCTAAAGATAAAATATTTGCACTATTGCGTGATTTGCACCAAGTTTGAGGCATTAGCACTTTAGTTTCACTGAATTGCTATCTAGTAGGATATATTTTTCTAATTGAATAGTACGTTTACTGCGCTGTACTAACCACATTGATTGGTATAGATAACACAGGTATTTTACCATGATTTGTTCTTATAATTTGCCCATATATTTGCATAATACACGATGTGTTGTTTTTCCATTTTTGATACACAGATCACAGTATTCAACTGCAATTGTTTTACATTGTGTTAAATATCATAACAATGTCGATATTAACTCGTGCAATGTCTCTTCTGATGCATTTAAACTCCAGTATTTTGTCCATGTGCATTCCCAGCCCTCACACGTGACGCTGTTACAATCAATTACTGGCACTTTAAAAGAGCGTTTTTTCCTTGAGAACGTTGTCATGTGAGCAAGGCTCCTCGAGCCGAAACGTCATGCGGCTGAATTTGCACTAATAAATTATCAGCACTTACATGGTCCGTGTTATCCTTCCTTTGCGAAGTTCTGCGCGCTGGGTGGAGACGCGGCATTTTGGAGATATATATATATATTATATATATATATATATATATATATTTTTTTTTTTTGCGCAAAAGGAGCGGCATACCCAGGATATTTTCAAAGCTTGTTTATTAGAGCTTCACCCCACCAACGCGTTTCAGCCTCAACAGGCTTTGCTCACGGTCAGTTAGTCCTTCCACTCTTTTTCTATTTATACTTGCCCATTTTAGCCTTTAGGTGGCATTATGGGATACGTAGTTTTTTTACACAGTTATACACCAGTCTTTCTTTTGAAAATAATTTTGTCTATCTGATTTTTTCGTTTTTGGTAAACATGCGCTACATATTCAATTCATATGGGCTAAGTTTAATTCTCAAAGTTCATTAGGGGAATAGTTCCCAATTAGTTTTCAAAGTTCATCGGGTGTAGTACCCTTTTGTGTGTGAAAAAGTCTAAGCTGGTATTAGTAACAGTCACTCTAAATGTACGTGCAGGTCCTCCCCAAAGTTCATTCCTCTCGGCATTTTTGTGCGTAAACGGATGATTAGGCATGACTCCATTTGTCTCACTTTACGAACTGTGTCACCGCCTCTCTCTGTTTTCGTAAGCATTTTGAGTCCGTAGAACCTCATAGATTTCCAATCACCGTTTTGGCATGCATTGACATGTTTTGATGTTGCCTAGAGCATGTTTTTGTTCTTAACCGCTCTAATGTGCTCCAAAATTCTTTTTTTCAACATACAGGTCGTGCTGCCTATATATTTACTGCCGCATTTGCACTCAATGACATATACGACATTTTTAGAAGTACATGTGATCTGTTGGTCAATGTGCATCATTTTGCCATTGGGTTCCTCAATGCATTTTTTGTTCATGCCGATTTTGCAAGCCTTGAAGTTGGAGCAAGGTTTGAACCCCTTTCGTTGATTTGTCAACCAATCTATTTGTGTCTTTACTTGAAAATGGCTGTTCACCAAACAGTCTTGAAGAGACTTATTTTTCTTGTAGGTTATTTGCGGTTGCCTTCCTACTAGCTGTCCTATATCCGGATCCCCAGATATAAGATGCCAGTATTTCTTCATTTTGTTGGCAATCATTCCACTTTCTTTGTTGTATGTGGTTATAAATCTTGGCGGGTCTTTGTCCACTGATTTTTTTGGTTTTTCCACCAGTAGTTCTGATCTTGTTTTTTGGTCAACCTTCTTTTTACAATTCTTTAGGACTCGGTCTTCATATCCTCTCGATTTGAATCTCATCTTGCTTTCATTTATTTTTGTTTCTGCATCATCAGATTTGGAGCAATTTCTTTTGAGTCTAATGTATTCTCCATAAGGGATGCTTTTCATCAATGCTTTCGGGTGAAAACTGGTGCCATGCAGCACACTATTGGTGGCTGTCTTCTTGCGGAAAAGAATCGACTCTAGTTTACCATCTGAGATATAAATCTCGGTGTCAAGAAAGGCAATTCTTTTGGTACTTGTGGCGCACGTGAATTGTAGGCCTACTGTGTTTTCATTGAGTTTAGAAAAGTACCCACGAAAATCAGAATCAGAACCGTGCCAGATTATAAACAGGTCGTCTATATACCGGACCCACAAAATGATCCGATTTACTTCCAGCTGATTGTTTATATTCCAAGCGATTGTTTTCTCCCACCACCCCATGGTTACGTTGGCATAGTTAGGAGAAAACGAAATGCCCATGGCAGTACCACATTCTTGTTTGTATAGCTCTTGATTGAACAAAAAGACGTTGTTTGATAAGCAGATGTGAATCATTTTTAGGAGCATATTTGTGTGTTCTAGGGTTGAGATACTTCGCTGTTTCAAGAAATGCTGGCATGCTTCCATACCTACATCGTGTCTGATTGAAGTATAAAGAGAGACAACATCTATTGTGGCTAGCAGGTATTGTTCGTTCCATGTTATGTCTTGAATCGTTCTTAAAAACTGTCCTGTATCCTTGATGTAGGAGGGCATGCTTTGGGCAATTGGGGCCAAGAAAGTATCCACATATTTTGATAGGTTTTCATATATGGAGCTGCAAGAGGAAACAATTGGTCTGCCTGGAGGATTTATTAATGTCTTATGTATTTTCGGCAGAAAATATATGCAGGGCATTGTTGGAAAGTCAATATCTAAGAATTTCTTCTCTTCATTGTTCAGTAATCCTTTCTGGTGCCACTCATTCAGATGGTCCTTAAGTTCTTTTAACATTCTGGCACTTGGATTGTTTGTGAGTTTAGAATAATTTTGCTGTTCGTTCAATTGTCTCATGGCTTCCCTCACGTAGTCGGTAGTTTCCATTATTACAATATTTCCCCCCTTATCTGCGGGTTTAATTGTAATTTTTACCATTGTCCATGAGTGATTTGAGTGCTTTCCTTTCCTCAGTTGTTAAATTTTCCCTGCTGCTGTTTCTTGTTTTCTGTAGTTTATCCAGCTCCTCGTTAACAGCATCCGAAAATAGATCAATTTTATTTCCAGGCGACAGGTGGGATAAAATCGGGACTTCCTTTTTAATCCAGTGTCTGGTCTTGCATTTGTTCTTATATCCATTTGTTCCAATATTTGGATATCCGAGAGGTCTTTGTTTTCCTGATCAAACATCCTTTCAAAGGTTTCTCTTATGTCAGGTAGTTGTTCTATTGTGGTCGTTATTTCCATTTCCTCATTGGTATTATTTGAGTTTTCACTGTTTTGGATTGAGGGTTTATTTACATGTATTTTGGCCAATTTTAATTTCCGAACGAATTTATAGAGGTCGATTTTGGTCTGCGTATAGTCAAAATGAGATTCAGGGCAGAATGACAGACCTTTGTTAAGTACCCTTCTTTCATTGTCAGATAGCTGGTAGTTAGAAAGATTGACAATCAAGTTCACTACTTCCTGTTGCGGAGAGGATATTGCCTTCTTATGTTGCTTAGATCTGTAGGTTTTTCTGGTACTGGTGCGGGAGTTTGTTGTACCTGTGTCGGTCTTCCCCGACCTCTTCTTTGAAACGGTCTTCTTCCCCTTCCTCCGCCACGTGAGATACTTTTTTCTAAGTTCACCAGCGTTACTTCTTCTAAAACAGACAAGTTTTTTGTCTGGAGTATTTGACGTGATGTTCCATTTTCACTTACGTCTGACTCACTTGCACTTGATGGTGCTTTATATGCTGGATAGTTCTTTTTTAAATTGTCATATCGTCTTGCAAATGTCAGTATTCTGCCACATAGATAGTCTTGTTCATCTCGTTTGAACTTTCGTTCTTTTCTTTCCTCAACTTCCTTCTCATACATGTCTAGTCTTTTCTCCATTTCTTGTCTTAATTTGGTGATTTCATCCTGGTTTTTTTCACTTTGTAGTTTATCCACTGCTTCTTTAATCCTGATTGTTAATTCTACAAGATCTATTTTGGCGTGTTTGATTAAGATTCTCATCATATTAAGTGAACAATTGGTATTGTTTTCCATCCATTCTAATATAAGTTCCTCTTTCGTATCTGGGTGTGTCGGCATGGTAAAAATTCGTAAGCCTCTTGGGATACGTTTGACCTCCACATAATTTTCAAGCGCTATTATCTCCCAGCTTTTGTTGATTTCTTTTTTATGAAGTCGCTCTAACAGATTAATTTGTTGTTTGAGCGTTGTATTGTTTTTGTCTGGTATTACGGCACTTTCATCTGCCATACTCGTTGTTGCCCCAGATTTGAACATCGTAGACGCTTTAGAGGCGCGTTTTGCTGCTCGCGCTTCCATTACTATATCAGTTTTTTACACCATTAACAACAAGGGTGATTTGTATGTGCTCTATCTTAACGCTTTATACCCTGGTCCGGTGAGTAGTTGTCAGCCGTTTGTTCAGTTAACTCCCAGCGTCTCTAAACAATTACTCGACTCGGCCGCTTCGATTCCCGCTATTTGAACTAAAGTTCATTCAATACACTGACCTCATGATGAGTTACATGCGTCCCGAGCAGCTCCACAGCCGACCTGCCGTTCTGCTGCGCGGTTCCTCTGCTCATCCAATTGAGGGCGTGTCAATCAGGAAGTAGTCTCCTCAGTTCGCGATCAGAATCGGGCGCTTCTCTCTGCATAGTATTCCAAACACAAAGTGATCCAGCAGATCATGAGAGCGCTCAACAGCGTGTGCAGCGCTCAGGGGTCGGATCCAGACCCTTAAATCACTTTTAGCGCAAAAGGAGCGGCACACCCAGGATATTTTCAAAGCTTGTTTATTAGAGCTTCACCCCACCAACGCGTTTCAGCCTCAACAGGCTTTGCTCACGGTCAGTTAGTCCTTCCACTCTTTTTCTATTTATACTTGCCCATTTTAGCCTTTAGGTGGCATTATGGGATACGTAGTTTTTTTACACAGTTACAGAAAATTATTTTCAAAAGAAAGACTGGTGTATATCTGATTTTTTTCGTTTTTGGTAAACATGCGCTACATATTCAATTCATATGGGCTAAGTTTAATTCTCAAAGTCTGCTGGATCACTTTGTGTTTGGAATATATATATATATATATATATATATATATATATATATATATATATATATATTCACTGAAAAAACCATAGGTTTGACACCAGTTATAGTTAGCTGGAAATTTTACTGACATAAAACCATTGAAATTCCCACGTTATAGTTAGTTGGACTCACTATAACTTGCGCGCCTGCAATGCACTGCTGATGACGTCACATATTACATCACTCATGACATGGTCAGTGACATCACTCATGACATCACTGATGACGCCATCCAGTGAATGTGTGTCTTTCTGAAAAATAAATATGTTTTATATATGCATATGGAAAGGTCGATGGAAGAATAAATGTTTAAATAAGTGTCTTAATGGATGTTTAAAAAAAAAAAAAAATTGATTGGTTAACTGGCTTATTAAGTGTATCTTAGTGAATACATATATTAGCGAGTATTGTTTAAATATTTAAATGTTTGTATCAGTGTTTCACTTTGTGTATAAGTGGCTGCATGGGTTGGTGAGTAGCTACATGTGTGTGTATATGGGTTATTAGATGGTTTTTTTAGTATCAGTATGAGTGTCTGTATGGTTTGGTGGGGGTGACTGACTCACTGTTTGTATGTATTTTGAAGACAGCATATGTGCAGGACTGTATGGGTGGATGAGTGTGTATATGTGTGTGTTAGTGAGTGAATGACTGTCTCACTGGTGTCTTTATCAGTAACTACATATGTTTTAATCTAGTATATGTGAGTATTGATGTATATAAGTGAGTATATGTGAGAGTGAGAGATTGAAAGAGTTCTTGTTTAAATAAGTATGTGTTTCTATAAGTGATTGTTTAAGAGGGTAAGTATGTGTAAGTTTCCTTAGAAGTAAGGTGGTAGTGTGTGTATAGCTGTATATGCAAATAAATGGATGTTCAATAGTTTATTTGCATGTGTGATTATGTGTGTGAGTAACTTTTGGATGACTGTCGGTGTGTAACAGGATGTATAGGTGTTTCACTACATATGATGAGTGAATATATGTATGAGTGACTATATAGAACTGTTGGTGAATGAGTGGATGTGTATATAGATGGTGGTATTACTGAATTGGTTGTTGTAACTGGTATGGGTATCTCTATTTTTTTGAAAATTTTAGTTTCTATTTTTGAATATGTGTTTCAAGGGTTACATTACACTGAAAGGAGGTCTGTCACTCTGTCACAAGGATGGTGTCATCAGTGATGTCATGAGTGATGTCACTGACCATGTCATGAGTGATGTAATATGTGACGTCATCAGCAGTGCATTGCAGGCGCGCAAGTTATAGTGAGTCCAACTAACTATAACGTGGGAATTTCAATGGTTTTATGTCTTTATGTCAGTAAAATTTCCAGCTAACTATAACTGGTGTCAAACCTATGGTTTTTTCAGTGAATTTAATAGGTTTTTTAAATGCTAATTCCTAACTATAACTGAAACCTATGGTTTTTTCAGTGAATTTCATAGGTTTTTTAAATGCTAATTCCTAACTATATAAGGCCTGAAACCTATGTTTTTTTTCAATGAATTTCAAAGGTTTTTTAATGCTAATTCCTAACTATATAAGACCTGAAAGCCCATGAGGAATCTCCAGTATGCGCCAGGGGACTGCATTGCAGAGAGGTGTAATGAAGCCACGCCCCTTTTTACACCTCTCTGCAACGCAGCCCCCTGCCGCGTTTGCAGAGGGGGAACTAATTCCCCTTGCATACTGGGGGTCCCTGGGGGCCAACTAGCCCACCAGGAGCCTCCAGTATGCGCCAGGGGGCTGCATTGCAGAGAGGTGTAATGAGGCCACACCTTTTTTTACACCTCTCTGCAACGCAGCCCCCGTGCATGTTTGAAGAGGGGGAACTAATTCCCCTTGCATACTAGGGGTCCCTGGGGGCCAACTAGCCCACCTGGAACCTCCAGTATGCGCCAGGGGGCTGCATTGCACAGAGGTGTAATGAGGCTATGCCCCTTTTTACACCTCTCTGCAACGCAGGCCACTGGCGCGATGCAGAGGGGGGGACTAATTCCCCTTGCATACTGGGGGTCCCTGGGTCATATCTGCCCAAACACCAATATTCCGAACGATTGAAAATGACTTTTCTTGAGAAACATTTGGATTTGGATTATCATGTCCTATACTTTGGAATATTTTAAAGACTGACTTTGAGGATGCTATAAATTACTCAAGTCTGCCCGAATTGTGTGGGTAAAATTGATACCTAGTTACTTTGAATAAGAATGTACTTACGTCTCGTCTAACATTTGGAAGAAACATCTAGTTATATGACAACAGGATACCGACATAACTTGAAGGAAATAAGAACGCCCTGAAGAAGTTCTGTTGTACAGAACGAAACGTTTCGGCTGGCTGTGGTACATAAACTTTAGGAAAATAAAAGCATTTGAATATACACCAAGATTCAGCGCTTCAATAAGGGCTCTAGGTGATATGATTTGATTGGACTTATTGTGCAAGTGGTGCTGTGCCAAACTTTGGAATATTCTCCACTACTCTCTACTACTTACTCTCTCCTACTACACTACTCTCTACTACTCTCTCTCTACTACTCACTCCCTACTACTCACTCCCTACTACTCACTCCCTACTACTCACTCTCTACTACTCACTCTCTACTACTCACTCTCTACTACTCACTCTCTACTACTCACTCTACTACTCACTCTACTACTCACTCTACTACTCAGTCTCTACTACTCAGTCTCTACTACTCACTCGCTACTATTCTACTATTCTCTCACTCACTCTCTACTACTCACTCTCTACTACTCACTCTTTACTACTCTCTACTACTCACTCTCTACTGCTCTCTACTACTCACTCTCTACTGCTCTCTACTACTCACTCTCTACTACTCTCTACTACTCTTTACTACTCACTCTCTACTTCTCACTCTCTACTACTCACTCTCTACTACTCACTCTCTACTATTCACTCTACTACTCACTCTCTGCCACTCTCTCTACTGCTCTCTACTACTCACTCTCTACTCTCTATTACTCACTCTCTACTCTCTACCTCTCTCTACTTCTCTCTCTACTAGTCTCTACCTCTCTACCGCTACCTCTCTACCGCTACCTCTACACCGCTACCTCTACACCGCTACCTCTACACCGCTACCTCTACACCGCTACCTCTACACCGCTACCTCTACACCGCTACCTCTACACCGCTACCTCTACACCGCTACCTCTACACCGCTACCTCTACACCGCTACCTCTACACCGCTACCTCTACACCGCTACCTCTACACCGCTACCTCTACACCGCTACCTCTACACCGCTACCTCTACACCTCTACCTCTACACCTCTACCTCTACACCTCTACCTCTACACCTCTACCTCTACACCTCTACCTCTACACCTCTACCTCTACACCTCTACACCTCTACCTCTACACCTCTACCTCTACACCTCTACCTCTACACCTCTACCTCTACACCTCTACCTCTACACCTCTACCTCTACACCTCTACCTCTACACCTCTACCTCTACACCTCTACCTCTACACCTCTACACCTCTACACCTCTACACCTCTACACCTCTACACCTCTACCTCTACACCTCTACCTCTACACCTCTACACCTCTACCTCTACACCTCTACCTCTACACCTCTCTACACGCAAACATATACACATATATATATATATATGCATATATATGCATTTATATATATGTATGTGTATGTATATACATACATATATAAACAGATATAATCTGTATATCTATATAAATACAAATATAAATGCATGCATACATATACATATATGCATACAGATGCATGTTATTTACATGAAAGTTTAAAAAACACTAATAAAAGCAAAACTAAAAAGCCACCTCATTACAAACAGAATGGCTTTAACTTAAACGAGGGCGAGATCTATTGCATTTTCAATGCTTGTTTACTTTGGTTCCATCAAGAAGGCATTCAGATGTGTCACACATTTGCCATAAATTCTGAATGTTAGCACTCTAGTTGCTCATTAGATCACTGTAGTAAAGCTACTGCTCACCAGGGAAGTCTGCTGCTGGTATTCAAAGTGCATGTTTCAGTCTGCATGTCAGAATTTCTTTAGGGAAATTGAAGAGGATTTGAGAAGTCACTCAAAATGTGCCCTAATTTTTCTTTCTGCAGCACTAATCATACTTCCTATGGCAAAATATACCCCCTCATTTTGTTCCTTTTTAAATTAAATGTTTTAAGAGTTACCACTTTATTCCAATCAAGATGGCTTCAGGTGTGCCATACCTTTGTAATAAGTAGGACTGTTAGCGCTCTAGTTGTTCTTTAGAACACTCTGGGACATTCTGTCATTGGGCTATACTTGGGCTACACCTGGGTAATATTTGGGCAACATTTGGGCTCTTTTGTCTCTGGTTGCCATCTTGGGAGACTGCATGTCAGAATTTTTTAATGAAATAGAAGAGGATTTGAGAAGTCACTCAAAATGTGCCCTAATTTTTCTTTTTGCAGCACTAATAATACTTTCTATGGCATAATATACCCCCTCATTTTGTTCCTTTTTAAATTAAATGTTTTAAGAGTTACCACTTTATTCCCATCACGATGGCTTCAGGTGTGCTATACCTTTGTAATAAGTAGGACTGTTAGCGCTCTAGTTGTTCTTTAGAACACTCTAGGAGGCTGCAGTAGAACACAAAGGAATCAACTGACAGTCTCTGTCCTTGTTGGATGAACATGTTTTACTGAGAATGTCAGACTTAATTCTCACATGACTGAGAAAGATAATGTGAATTTACAGAAAATATGCTTTCAGTTTAGCTTATAGATCCCCTTCCAAACCACTGTGGGAAAATCATGAGATATTAGTTTTCTTTCAAACATGATTCATGATATCACAGCAGAAGGCTTTTTCACATGGTAAAATCATCTTAGAACACACCACAATTCCTAAAATGAGTATGGTACCATCAACAAATGATTTATAATGTAACTAAAGTCCTAAAACCCTCTATTAACTACAATGCTTTTTAATGAGATGCTATCATGTATATTGGTCCCAAGATGGCTGCCAACACTTCTTGGATGAAGTGCTGACAGCCAATCAGATCAGATGTGTGGTTAGGCTCCGCCCAGATATATATATTTTTTTGAACCTAAATTATTTAAAATCCACTGGAGCACATATCTTGAGACATAGCAAAGGCACATCGGGCTACCAGTCCCTACAATTTTGCCAAGTTTTGTGGAAATCCATTCAGCCGTTCGGGCTAAAAGTGAGTCCAACCGCCCTATGGAAATTAACATGGGGAAAACACGTTTGGGACTCCCCTTTTATCTCGGCCGCCGCTTGACAAATCCCCCCCAAACTTTCAGGGAAGGAGCAGAGCGGAGCGGGCCATCTTCTTTGAGAAATTTGCGAAGATTCGTCCACCGGCGCCAAAGTTATTCCCAATAGAATGTAGCGGATTTCCTATGGAAATCAATCCTAACTATAACTACCTACTGGCGACCGCCAGTAGGATATATATATATATATATATAGATATATATATATATATATATATATATATATATATCTCAATAAGCTTTATTCGATAAAAAATTATCATAAAAGCATTGCGAAATACAAATATATAGCCACAGTTAAAACCACAGTTAAAAAGGAGCACAGTGCACATATCAAAAGGTTAGTCCATTAAGTCCAATAAAATATACAATTTAAAATAATTTCATACATGAGTATTAATCACCATTTCATATAATCAGGAGGCGACACCCTCTTGTTGCCCCCTGCATTGTACTATTAAGTCAGGTCAGTCATTCGTCCCAAATCCTCCATTTGGGGGCCTGCCGGGCACTTGCCTGCCGCCTTTAGTCTAAGTAGCCAGGCTCACCCCAGACATTTTGCTAGACCACAGATCAGTGTCAATGAGGAGGTATCTGTTTTCATAATGCGTATATATATATATCCTTGCTCCAACCGCACCTTTCGACAGCGCACTTAAAGGACAGTTTCGTCCTTGTTAAAGTTAGAGCTATTGGCATTGCTCATGACATTATTTTTGTTTTTAAAACATATAAATAAATGGCATTGTCATTTACAATGCCAATAGCTTAATCTCTCGCAAATGCGAGACCTATTGCATTTGCACCCACACACACACACAGAGCCACACACAGAGCCACACGCACCCACACACACAGCCACACGCACCCACACACACAGAGCCACACACACAGAGCCACACACACACATACAGAGCCACACACACACACACACACAGAGCCACACTCACAGAGAGAGCCACGCACACAGAGAGAGAGCCACGCACACAGAGAGCCACGCACACACAGAGAGCCACGCACACACAGAGAGCCACGCACACACAGAGAGCCACGCACACACAGAGAGCCACGCACACACAGAGAGCCACGCACACACAGAGAGCCACGCACACACAGAGAGCCACGCACACACAGAGAGCCACGCACACACAGAGAGCCACGCACACACAGAGAGCCACGCACACACAGAGAGCCACGCACACACAGAGAGCCACGCACACACAGAGAGCCACGCACACACAGAGAGCCACGCACACACAGAGAGCCACGCACACACAGAGAGCCACGCACACACAGAGAGCCACGCACACACAGAGAGAGCCACGCACACACAGAGAGAGCCACGCACACACAGAGAGAGCCACGCACACACAGAGAGAGCCACGCACACACAGAGAGAGCCACGCACACACAGAGAGAGCCACGCACACACAGAGAGAGCCACGCACACACAGAGAGAGCCACGCACACACAGAGAGAGCCACGCACACACAGAGAGAGCCACGCACACACAGAGAGAGCCACGCACACACAGAGAGAGCCACGCACACACAGAGAGAGCCACGCACACACAGAGAGAGCCACACACACAGAGAGCCACGCACACACACAGAGAGCCACGCACACACACAGAGAGCCACGCACACACACAGAGAGCCACGCACACACACAGAGAGCCACGCACACACACAGAGAGCCACGCACACACACAGAGAGCCACGCACACACACAGAGAGCCACGCACACACACAGAGAGCCACGCACACGCAGAGAGCCACGCACACGCAGAGAGCCACGCACACGCAGAGAGCCACGCACACGCAGAGAGCCACGCACACGCAGAGAGCCACGCACACGCAGAGAGCCACACACACGCAGAGAGCCACACACACGCAGAGAGCCACACACACGCAGAGAGCCACACACACGCAGAGAGCCACACACACGCAGAGAGCCACACACACGCAGAGAGCCACACACACGCAGAGAGCCACACACATGCAGAGAGCCACACACAGAGGTACACACACACACAGCCACACAGAGCCCCACACACACACACAGAGCCCCCACACACACACAGAGCCCCCCCACACACACACAGCCCCCACACACACACACAGAGCCCCCCCACACACACACAGAGCCCCCACACACACAGAGCCCCCACACACAGAGCCCCCACACACACAGAGCCCCCACACACACAGAGCCCCCACACACACAGAGCCCCCCACACACAGAGCCCCCCACACACAGAGCTCCCACACACACAGAGCCCCCACACACAGAGCCCCCCCACACACACAGAGCCCCCCACACACAGAGCCCCCCACACACAGAGCCCCCCACACACAGAGCCCCCCACACACAGAGCCCCCCACACACAGAGCCCCCCACACACAGAGCCCCCACACACAGAGCCCCCACACACAGAGCCCCCACACACACACAGAGCCCCCACACACACACAGAGCCCCCCACACACACAGAGCCCCCCCACACACACAGAGCCCCCCCACACACACAGAGCCCCCCCACACACACACAGAGCCCCACACACACACACAGAGCCCCACACACACACACACAGAGCCCCCCCCCCCACACACACACACAGAGCCCCCCACACACACAGAGCCCCCCCCACACACAGAGCCCCTCACACACACAGAGCCCCTCACACACACAGCCTCACACACAGAGCCCCACACACAGAGCCCCACACACACAGACCCCCCACACACACACAGAGCCCCCCACACACGCAAACATAGAGCCCCACACACACACAGAGCCCTACACACACACAGAGCCCCCCCCACACACACACACAGTGACCCACACACACAGAGCCCCACACACACAGAGCCCCACACACACAGAGCCCCACACACACAGAGCCACACACACACAGAGCCACACACACACAGAGCCACACACACACAGAGCCACACACACACAGAGCCACACACACACACAGAGCCACACACACACAGAGCCACACACACACAGAGCCACACACACACACAGAGCCACACACACACACAGAGCCACACACACACACACACACAGAGCCACACACACACACACAGAGCCACACACACACACACACACAGAGCCACACACACACAGAGCCACACACACACACAGAGACACACACACACACAGAGACACACACACACAGAGGATCAGCCCCTTAAAGGCGCAGGAGGAGCAGAGGCAACAGCACACACGGGCTGCGGACTGACAATACAACCCTTGTAGACGACTGATCTTCTACTTTTGTTTGAAGTTCAAAGAGGCCATGTGTATTCTCCAGTGGACAAACCAACAATCATCATGCTTATACAAGTCTGATAGATCAGCTCTATAAATGAACATTAGTTCACAATACAAAACGAAATACAAAATGCAGCTTTCTCTACCATTATAAACTTCCAGGCCTCTGTTCCATCATGTGTGTATAATGCTGGCACCTCAGTCCACTTTTAGTAACAAATGTCACAATAGTTTCTACTTGCTCTCTCCTCAACTTCAATATCCCAATTACTGCATTTAGTGGCTGATAACACGGCTACAATGAAAATGAAAAAATACACGCTATGCTTGTTCAAATTTTTTTTGCAAAATCTCAGCAAAGTACAGTCTCATTAAAACAAACACGGGCAAAGTCAATAGGTCTCACCTTTAAAATGTGGGTGCAGAGCCATTGGTTTATTATTGCATATTTTCTATGGCATATTAGATAATAAAAAATATGTTGAGGGGAGTTGCCATTTTGGTGTGTAAACTGTATATATATGTGCTCCTGACACTATTTACTGACAGCAGGAATGCAGAGCTGAAAGTCCTGCTTGTGTGAAGGGTCGGCAGACAGTGTTACAGCCAACAGTGCGCATTCTGCATTGGCAGCACCCAGGTTGGCAGAGCACTTGGGGGCCTTTATAGATGGGCCGCAGAAAGAATGCAGCGCTATAGTTAACAGTGCGGGCAGATTGCAATTCTGTCCTCGTGGCTGAAAGCAGTGCAGTGTTGGTAGTGAAGAAAGGTCAGCAGAGTTCAATCTTGCCTACAGGATAGAAGACAGTGCAGGGTTAGAGTGCACTAGGTTAGCTGACATGCAGTTGCTGCAGGGCTCACAAGCAATATACATAGATGGTTAGTGTGCAGACCACTAAGAGTTAAGAGTTGTATAATCTAGTAATAAGAAATGAGGCAAACTTGGGACAAGACACGTTAAAATTTCTCAACATCTCAAACATTGAAACAATATAAGGGGGAGGCGAGAGTGGGACGGAGGAGGGCTGCGGGCAGAGGGAAAGAGAGAGCGGGATGGAGGAGGGCTGCGGGCAGAGGGAAGGGGGGAGGCGAGAGCGGGACGGGCTACAAAGACCTCCCGAGTCCATGTGTGCACGAATTCAAAGCTCTACCTGCCGATGGCCTTCACTGCGGGCGGGAGTGCGTGCATGCACACTGCACAGCACACTCGGGCATGCACACCACAAGGACCGAGCACACGAAGCACGCCGAAGGTTAGCGCTAACAGCGCCGGTTCGGCGGGGCTTACAGTTTAACGACCTGCCGCCGAGTGCAGTCTGTCCTTACCGCCGGGAGGGCCCCGGACACTCCGGCACTGGGTACCTTCACCGGACCGAATGGACATACCCCACTCCCACGGCGCCCGTGCATATCTGCCCTTGTATGCTTCTATGTACCTGCGGCCACTTCTGGCCTTCCGTGCTTAAGACCCGCGCAGACGGCTACTCCACGGTAGCAGAGCACTGGCGGCAGGATAGGGGGCTGCTTCCGAGCAGCGTGCAGCACACAGGCACTATATTTGGACTGCGGAGCGCTGTATGTTACAAGCAAGCAAGTCGAACACATTGAAGAGACTCATTAATGTGCAGGGAGGAACGCCCAAAGACAGAGTTAGAGAGGAAAAAGGAATATGATGAACAACATAAAAGAAAATACTTGGGCTTGAAAAAAACACCTAGGAAACCCCAGCAGCGTCTGTTTTAACGCAGCTAAACACAAGCCTCTGTCATGCGGAGCGGACCACGCCACGACACCAACCATCTTTCTCCGAGGCCATGCGGAAATGCCTCTGAGAAAAGCACGGTCATTTTGGGATTCAGGGGCGTGTTTTTCGTTCTCTCCTCTTCCCATTGGCTGGAAGGTAAAATTCCAGCCAATGGGAAGAGGAGAGAAAGAAAGTTAAAAACACCCCCCCGAATCCCCAAAAGACGGGGCTTGAACGGAGTGACGCCCCTCTCCTCCAATGGCTGGCCTCCGTTTAGGAAGCCAGCCAATGGAGAAGAGGGGCGGGTTCAAGCCCCACTCTAGGAAAACATTAAATCTCGGCTGGTTCGACACTGCTGAGCAGTGTACGCTAGGCCGAGACCTAAAAAAGCACTCACGGGGTAAACTGCAATTCTGGGTTTTATTTCATGTCAGACGCATTTCGGCGATGCCTTAGTCTTGTATTTCTCAAATTACGCGCCAGTGAAAGCAGACATTATTAATGGTTACGTTGTAAGGGTCGCATGATTAAAATTCTCATGATACTCAAAAGAGGACTAACAAAATCCTTCTGTGGCGGACATCTTTGAACCATACAATTCCAACTTTATCGATTTGCCACAATCCTTACAAATAGCATCCTTATGCAATTCTCCTTGTTTTTTTTATAATATCACAGGAGAGATTGCATATTAAACCAAAAACCAAAACAGCTTTAAACAACTTTGGACTGGTTTTTCACTATTTAAGTCATAAAGACAAAGGATTACTTCGTCTTGAAATCAAACCGTGCATCGGCTCAATCAATTAACATTCGCTATTCTTAGGTGATTGATCCGTGTATCGGCAAGTACTCCCCAATAGATCCAATTTAATCAGTAAAACCCACAATCGCATACTTTTAATTGATATCAGTAATCAAAATTCCAGCTCAAAAACAGACACTGGGCCCCTAGTCTCCCAAATGAACTGTCATCTCTTCTGTCTGTCTTCAACTCTCCATTGGATCTAAAAACCCTACCCATCTTAAGGGTCATTTGTTGGATCCTATTTTTTCCAACTGGGCAGGGGTAGAAGTCCAGTCCCCAGTCCCGGTCCCCTGGTCTGACCACTTTTTAGTTCCTTTTACAATAACAATTCCTGCCGGTAATGCCCAAAAGTTCTCCAACTTGAAGTACTTGAGCCGCAAATGGACGGCGTTCTCTAAGGCAGGGTTTGATTCCGCCCTCACTAGTGGTGGCAGACCTGGGGGGAAGGATGCTGTTATAGCATCCGATAGACTGGATGAGCGCATTATTAATGCCTTGGACAGCATAGCCCCCCTCTGCCATAAGAAACCCTGGAGTAGACCTCACAAATCCGCCCCCTGGTTTACTGCGGAACTTCGCCTATTGAAAACTGAATGCAAGCAATTAGAAAGGCAATGGAGGAGAGCTTATCTTGATCAAGCCAAACTGAGTTATATTAGCAAACGCAGGGAATATCATAATCTGATCAGGCGGGCCAAAACCAACTATTTTTCAGACAGGATTGGAGATGCTCGCAACTCCACTAAGGAATTATTTAAAATTTATAAAGAAATTTCCCTCTGTAGCTCCTCTGTTGATCCCTCCTTGGTTTCGGAGGAATCCTGTAACCGAATTGCCACCTATTTTTCGGATAAAGTGGCCACGATCTATTCTGCCTTCATAGGGGGAAAGGAGAAGGCAATGGAGTTCTGTGAAAATCCATCTCTAGTTAAGGGCGCTAACAGTCTTAGCAACTTTGTCACTCCTCCATCTAATGAGCTTCAGCAGATCTGTCGCTCGATCAAGTCAGGCTCCCCCCGTGATCCGGCCTCTCCTAAACTTCTGGGAGGAAGTTTAGAAATTCTTGAGCCCTACATCAGAGATGTTCTGGATCTTTCTTTTTCAACTGGCACAGTACCCAAAAAATGGAAACAAGCGATTGTGCTCCCACTCCAAAAAAAACCTAATCTAAGCTGGGAGCGGTTAGACAATCTCCGGCCCATCTCCCTTCTTCCATACTTGGCCAAGGTGGCAGAAAAGGTGGCCAATCGCCAACTTATGACTTTTGTGGAGGAAGCCAACCTTCTTCATCCCACCCAATTTGGTTTTCGGGCACGACACTCTACGGAGTCTGCGATGCTCCTAGCCACCGAAACCATTAGGCAAGGGGTAGATGAGGGGCATACTATGGCTCTTGTCCTACTCGACCTAAGTGCCGCATTCGACACTGTAGCACATTCCACCTTGCTACAGTGTCTCAACAGTGGTGGAGTGAAGGGGATGGCACTCAGTTGGATGCAGTCCTTTCTGACTGAGAGGGGTTTTCAGGTTAAACAGGGAGAACACTACTCTCGGGTGTTCAATCTCGATCAAGGGGTCCCTCAGGGCTCAGCCCTCAGCCCCACCCTGTTTAACCTTTACGCCTCCCCTGTAGCCACCATTGTTGAAAGATACGGCATCCAACTGGTATCTTACGCCGACGACACACAACTGGTCATCTCTCTATCACGGGCACCCGAAATTGCGGCACTCAACTTCAGTGCTTGCATGCAGGAGCTTGCCTCCTGGATGTCTAACAACTGCCTGAAGTTGAACGGCTCCAAAACGGAAGTGCTTGTGATGGGGGGGGGCCCTTCTGTGTGGACCTCGGCATGGTGGCCGGACTGCCTCGGACCTAATCCCGTACCAGGTCAACAGGCTAAAAACCTGGGGGTTCTATTTGATTCTGACCTGTCTTTTACTCCTCAAGTAAACAGAGTGGTTGGAATCTGTTTCTGGATACTTAAAAGCCTACGCAAAGTGCTTGATATGCTTCCAGTGGATGCCAGACAAACGCTTGTGCATGCCTTGGTCACATCGAGACTTGATTATGCCAACCTACTTTACCTGGGTATCACAGCCAAAAATCTCAATCGTCTCCAGGTACTGCAAAATGCCACAGCCCGCCTGGTGCTGAGGCTTCCCAGGAGAGCACCCTCCAAAGCTGCGCTAAGGTCCCTTCACTGGCTTCCAATCCGTGAAAGGATTACTTTCAAAGCTCTATGCACGTGCCATCGCATCTTTGGAGGTAGGGCACCCAGTCCTCTGAACAGCCTTATCACCCCTTACAGACCAGAGCGGATGCTCAGATCCTCTGGCACGGGTCTGGCTGTTGTCCCCAAAATACACAAAGCTCGAATGGGGGGGCAGATCATTCCGGCTTCTTGCAGCCAAGAATTGGAATATGCTACCCTCCGAACTACGGCTTGAACCCTCTGAGACCAAATTCCGTAGAGCCCTTAAGACCCATCTCTTCCGTCAAGCATTGATGTAAACTCTTGTCTTCTCTTCTCATCTGTATACTCTCAGCGCGGGGACACGCCGGTGCGCGTAACCATGCGCTTTATAAATCTCCTAAATAAATAAATAAATAAATAAAAATGTCCTCACTCATATTTAATCCATTAGGGGTCTTTGTTCCCAGGTCTATTATATATCGAGACTCCAGTCTACGAAGTTTCCTGACTCTGTCTCTTCCACTTATGTTCTGTGGAGCGTGATCCAAACCATAAAAGCGCAATAGCTCCCTATTGCTATTAAGTTTCTCAACAAAATGCATAGCCACCGGGTAATTTGCATCCCCCTTCGCTATAGCCCTCATATGTTCCAAGATTCTTATTTTTACAGAATGGATGGTACTGCCTATGTAGCGCAAGCCACATGGGTATTGAAGGCAATATAACACATAACTGGTATGGCAAGTGAGAAACTTTGTTATTTTCTTCGGTTTGGATAGGCCAGTTAACATATAGGACAGTGTACGTTTGCTATGAACACAAGCTTTACATTTACCGCAGGGGTAAAATCCCCTAAGCTCCCCTAGGGTCTCCGACTTCTTACTATCTGCATGTAAATGGCTTCGTACCAGATTGTCCCTAATGATCTTGCTCTTCTGAAAGTAATTAAAGTAGGGATATCAGGACCAATGATATTATCAGGTATAAGAATATGCCAATTCCGTCTCATGATCTGTCTTAAGTCATTGGCATTATTCGAAAAAGTAGTAATCATCCGAAAACTACTTTTTGTGTCATTAGATTCATTTTTCTTTTTCTCACTGTTGATCAAGGTTTTTCTGGATATTTTTCTAACCCTTTTGAGGGTTTCTTGTAAAAATTCACTGTTATACCCTCTTTTAATAAATCTATCCACACTGTCCATGGCTGCTGTTTCAAAGTCTGATTCCCTGGTGCGGTTACGTTTTAATCTAAGGAATTCCTAGGGGATACAATGGGAAAGTCAACTAAGAGACTTTTAAGGAACAAACTTTGGAGGGCTTTAAAGAGCGAACAGAATAAGTGGTGGGAAGCCACTACACTACAGAAATATATTGATGTGTCAAGAGTCCCGAGGGATTTAAGAATATTTATCATGCCAACTTTTCACAACCCAGATTCGGAATTGATTACAAATTGGGCTGAAAACAATCACCAATGTTCCACCAACATGTTGAAGATGTTGGTGCAATTTGCCTCAAAAGACGTCGAGAGGCTAAATAAAGAAATCGAGGAATACAGCGACGAATTGAAAAGTTTGTGCAGTGAGAGGAATTCAAGAAAGAAATGGAAAGAATGGAAATTAGTCTAAATAAAATAGAGAAAGTCATAAAAGTGAAAAAACAAAAAGGAAATTCCAAAGGGATTTGGTGGACTATCAGAAAGGTCAAATAATAAAATTTGCAAAAAAATACGACAAGATGAGAGGAACAATGCAAACAGCGAGTGCAGGCAACGTAACCACATCAAGACAAACAGAGGAAATGGACACACATACAAACATCGAAACATCTACGGAAGGCAGCATAATGAGTGGAAGTGAAACTTCCAGCATACAAGGATTTGCTGGGGTAAAAACCAGCGTTTTAACAGAATTCGATATGGTTATGAAAGGGAGACAAACCAGCAACAAACAATCGTTTCAAAATCGAGGAAGAGGAAACAGAGGAGGCAGAAGCAAGAATACCTCAGGTATGGGAGAACTAGGAAGCCCCGTGGGAAGAACGAGGGGCCAACTGAAGGCGAAATAATGGAGAAACAAACCGCCATCAACCTCTCAAACAGGAAACTCACCACCTCTGAGGTAGAACTTTTGTCTATGGGGTTAAGTTTTTGTCCCTCTAAGGCTTTTAATTTCACTCAAAGTTGTATGGACTTATTTTTTTTCACTAGGAATTTGCGAATTAGAAAATGGTTTGCAACTAAGGTAACAGATAAAACTGTAACACCTAGAGAGAAGCCAAGCAGTATAAGCATGTCTGAGGCAGAATTGTACATATTTCCTTTCACCGAGCCCAACCAACCGCTGTTTATAAACCGGTGTTAGTAATGTTTTCTGTTTCACAACGACCGTGTTATTAACATACACACATCGATTCAAGTGTACCGTCACGAGTTAAACATAACTCACCATTTTTTACCGTTCACCATGGATTATGTTTGAATTATGTCTGCAAAGAAAAAATATTTTTAAGAACTACATTAAATGTTGCATATTTGCTTTGTTATAGAAAGATCCCCTGGAAGAAGGCATGTTCATTGCCGAAATGCATTGGGAATGTTTAAATGTCTAATCATGAACCACAGTGAAAAACTATGAACTTTACATCTTTGTGAAGATAACAAGATGGAATAAACACTATAAGTCTCAACAGAAAAAACTATCGTTTATATTATTGATGACCTTGCAGTAACCTTCTTAATAGAAGGACCCATTGGAGCCCGGGGGACACACCCCACATCTAGGGGGGTGCAACCTTTAGAGTTACTTTGTACACTTTTCATCGGAGAGTGATACCTCGGAGCACCATACAACTAAAACAAACCACAAGTAAACACATAGTGGGCCCATACGGACCCTTCTCACTGAGGCAGAATTGGAACATTCACTAAAGGTTTTAGCCGAAGAGGTAGAGGACACCCCTATGAAAGATTTGAAACAGAGAATATACCATTGAATTTAAGCGCGAACACTGGGTTTAAGCCTAAATCGACCTTCCTCCCACAAATAAAAAGTGACGTTATTGATGTGTTTGAGAGAGGGATGAGTAAGGAGTTACCACAAATAACAGGAAATATAAGGGCTGGAATAATATAAGCATCCAGCAGAGAAAAGCGCTGTCGAATCTAAGAAATGACAACACAATAGTAATAAAAAAATACGATAAAGGAGGTAATGTGGTTGTTCAATCAAAAACAAACTACATACAAGAAGGACTAAGACAGTTGTCAGATGATACTAGATACTGCAGAAGCAATCGGATGGAATATGAGGCTTCATTGAAGACATTCCATACACTGCTTCTGGAGTGGAAAGAAAAAGGACTTATCGAACTGGAAGAATTTAAATTCTTAGAGTGTAAGTCCCCCAAGATTCCGGCCTTATATCTTCTACCGAAGATTCATAAAGACCGAAATAATCCGCCAGGGAGACCGATTGTCTCTTTGATAGGGAGCTGTCTTGAGAATGCATCAAGATATGTAGACTTCTTTCTGCAAAGCTTGGTGCAGAATTTTCCATCCTATTAAAAGATTCTGGAGCCTTTCTAAGATTCCTAAAAACACTAAAATGGGAGGAGAATTACACCCTTCTCTCCTTGGATGTGATAGGCCTATATACATGCATTCCTCATAAACTAGGCCTAGCAGCATGTAAGCATTTCCTATCTAAGAGATCAATCTCATATCTTAATCACACACAAATGTTACTGAAAATCATGGAAATCTGTCCAACCCAAAACTACTTCCTCTTCGATTGTAAGATCTATCGACAAATCCTCGGTACTTCCATGAGGACTTGCTTTGCGACGTGCTTTGCGGGTCTCTTCATGGGGTACTGGGAGGAGGAAGTAGTTTACAGATCAGCGATGTACAAAGAGAAAGCAATAAAAATGGGTTAGGTACATTGACGACATTTTTGTGGTATGGTCAGGTACAGAAGTGGAGGCACAGAGTTTTGTAGACTATTTGAACATCAATGACTATAATCTAAAATTTACTAGCCAATGGGCTCGAGACAGTTTGGATTTCCTGGACCTACTGTTGAGAGTAGAGAACAACCAACTAGAAAGTATTCTTTTTAGGAAAGCCACCGCAGGTAACAGCTTGTTACACGCACGCAGTTGCCATCAAAGCTCACTAATACAGAGTATCCCAGTGGGTGAGCTTCTCAGGGCCAAACGAAATTGCAGCACTGCCCTGAGTTTTGAGGAAGAAGAAAAAACTATGACAGAGAGGTTTGTAGCGAGAGGCTATACACAGAAAATTATAGAGAGAGCTAAATCGATAGTCTTGGAAAGGAGCAGAGACTCACTACTAGCAGAGAAGGGCAGAAATGAGGGTGACATGGAGAACACTAAGACAAGATTCATTACCACCTATAGCAGTCAAGCCTTCATGGTAAAACGTAGCTTGAGGACATTTTGGCCAGTTCAAAAAACAGACCCAGAGATTGCGGAATATGTTGAAACATATCCCTAAATAACTTAAAAAAAATCAAAGTCTTTGAAAGATGAGCTATGTAGTGCAGTGGAACCAGCGAAAGAAAAACTAATGGGAATACAAGGTTTTTATCCCTGCAGAAACTGTAAAGCGTGTAGGAATAGCAAAAATTGCAAGGAAGTCTGACTGTCACCAAACACTGAACCCTTCAAAATACAGGAACATACATCGTGCAACACCGAGTTTGCGGTATATGCTCTGTTCTGCCCCTGTGAGAAGGCCTATATAGGCAGGACTATACACAAGGCTAAGATCAGAATTTTAGAACATCTGAGGGCAATAAAGAAAGGCGATAAAGCATATCCGATTGCCAGACATTTTCAGACAGAACATAACCAAACACAAACCTTTTGAGATTTTGTGTACTTGATATGGTGAAGCATGATGAGAGAGGAAGGAACAGAGTACAACGACTACGGAGGCTAGAGTCAAGATTCATTATTAAATATCAGACGGTGGCCCCGATAGGTCACAACTGTGATGAGGAGTTAGAAACTCATCTAGGATAGGAGGCTGAATACAGGAGAAAGATTAATGTCAGTAACTCTGTGGAAGCATTCTGTAAGGCAGTCTGTAATTTTTTGGGGAAATGTTAATTTGTTGAAAATGTGTTAGGATAATCTGTTCTGTTGCCTGGGAAGTCACCACAGTTTATGAACCATGAAGGTGTCTGTGACTTAGGGTATTCCATGACTATGAAGTTCTAACTGTCTCAAAGTAACCGAAAGGTTTTTAATCACGAATGGTGTTTTGATTCGAATCTTATGGGTTGCTATGTATTTTTTGTATATTTTCATAGATCCTAACGGAAGGTACGAGAAGAAGAGAATAATGAGATTATGGCAGCCTTCATTATGAATGAGTTTGAATGAATGAAGAAGGTGATACACTATAAATGGACTACAGACGTAAAACCCATAGGGTATTATGGCGTCAGGCCCACTGGGGCAGCATATACTTAAGAAAAGAATTTGTTTGCATTTGATATTTAGCCCACTAGGGCGAGACACCTGAAGTTGATAGCCGTGAAACGGATATTAGTAGAGATTCACATGTGAAATATCAGGAATCTGAATGAAAGAGTGAAATCTTATATAATTGCAAACTTGATGTAATCGCGGCGGTTAGCTGTTTGATAAAGTTGGGTTGAAAGAAGGTATATATATATATATATATATATATATATATATATATATAAAAAAATCCATGAAAAACGCCAAAACAACATGAATGTTTAAATTTAAGTTTAAATTTAAAAATTAAAAATTAAAAGAAATAGAAAGAATCACTGTTTATAGTTCAACAATATGTATGAAGTACTGTGGAATCATTTAATTTAGAAATTCTCTGGTTTTCGTTTGATCTATTCACATTATGATTAGGCAGTGCAAGTCTGCTTTCTATTTTTGTTCAAAAAAATGTCACATGTTTATTTAAAAACCTATCAGCAATGATACACTGTTACTCGTGAGCAAGGGAGGAGAGTTCCCGAAACGCGTCGACTTTTGTTGCCTTTACACTGAAATAAAGGCTATTTTTCCACAAAGAAGTTGTTCGTGTGTTTCTGAAAGATAAGGATGTCAGAAATTGGAGTTGATTTGTAGGTTCGCAGCCTACACACGAACCGCCTTCGTCGAGCGGCTTAAGCATAGCGGAGCTCGGCGGCTGCCGAGCCAATCGGAATTGAGATATATATATATATATATATATTTATTCACTCAAAAAACAAAGGTTGCAGGGACGTTATCGTTAGGTTCAGAATTTACACACACAAAACCAGAGAAATTCAGCAGTTATATTTATCTCAAGAAAGTATAACTCGTGCCCTAAGGTAACTATAACTCGCACTCCCACTATGCAAAGTTTTCTCATCAATAATTTTACAGCACATGTTGCACTGATATTATCAATGATGTCATAAAGATGTCATCAGTGATGTAATATGTGGAGTAATAAGCAGTGCATGGCGAGAGCATGAGTTATAGTTACCCTAGGGCACGTAAGATAGTTTCTTGAGATAACTGTAAATGCTGAATTTCTATGGTTTTGTGTGTGTAAATCCTGACCCTAACTATAACGTCCCCGTAACCTGTTCTTAAGTGAATTTCTAAGGCTTTTAAAAAGTATTTCCTAACTATAATGTCCCTGTAACCTTTGGCTTTTTCTGTTAATTTTTACGTTTTTTTTTTAACGCAGCAGGATGTTGCCCACCCAGGATCTGTGCCTGGCCACCGAGTACCTGCGCCCAACCCGCTGTATGCAGCCAACTCTCCACATGCAGCCAACGTCACACCGCGCACAGTCAAAAGTCGTGCATGGAGGGGGGTAGCTTCCTGCAGCCAGTCCTCTGGCCAATCCCCCAAAGGCAGCCAACGAGTGAGGGGGTCACGCAGCCCGCTCCCCGGGCTGACCCCATCTCTTGGAGCCCACCACTTAATTTTTTTTAAAGGGAGGATGGTACATGGCCCCCCTCCCTGGGCCGTATTTCGGCCCCGGGAACCACATTTCTCAGGGCCCAGCCTTATTGTAAATGGGGAGTGGTCATGCAGCCCCCCTCCCTGTGAGATTTCAGTCCCGGAAACCCCATCTCCTGGGGCCCAAGCACTGTCTAAAGGGGGAGATGGGGCACATAACCCCCTTTCCCGGGCCAATATTGGCCCTGGGTACCCCATTCCCTAGGTCCCGGACAGTAAATGGTGGATGCGCTGAAGCCCACAGGGAACCAGCTACATATTGAGAAAAGGGGAGGGGCACGCACCTCCCCTTCCCGGGCCAATATTGGCCCCGGGGCCTAGTCATTAATGAATGGGAAGAGGGGGTTGCGTGGCCACCTTCCCTGGGCCGTTCTCGGCCCCTGGGGACCCTCTCTCCCAGGGCCCGGCCACATTATCAATAAGGAGGGGGACCCTCATAAACACCAACACCCCCCCCCCCCCCCGGGCTGATTTTGGCCCCCAGATCCCATCCCCCAGGGCCTAACTCTTTATGGAAGGGAGAGGGTGCACAACACCCCTCCCAAGGCCTCTTTCGGCCCCGTGAGCCCCATCCCCAGGGCCCAGCCGGTAATGGGTGGGTGTGCCGGAGCCCACCCAGAGCCCCACTTCCTTTCTGTGAGAGGCTGCAGGGGAAGCCCCAATGCCCCGGCGGCCCCAGCCAGCTGCCTGCCTCAACTGGGAGTCAGCATTATTTTCCATCTACTGCCCAAAAAGTCTGCTCCCAGCAGGCGGGAGCATTTTACAAGCTACTGCCCGGTGGGAGCGGACTTGGTGTTTGCTCTCACTTGGCAGGAGCTTTAAAATTGCTCCTGCCTAGCGACAACAAACACGCAATGTCCCAGGGTTAGGCACCCTGGGACACAGAGGGGTCCCAACGGCCATTAATGTCTCTGGGAGGGGGCCGTTCAGTCCCACTCACTTTCATATGCACTGCTGAACCACTGGAAATAGAGCCCTGAGGCCGAATGTGGGCCCTCATCCTCATATGTTTTAAGGCCAGGTCCGGGGGTATGGGGTCCCCAGGGCTGAAATGGGCCTGTGGAGGGGAGGCACGTGTGCCACCTTCCTCCTTAATATAAAAGGCTCCCCTCCTCCCCCGGACCTGGCCCATCCTGGGGGGAGGGAAGCAAGTGCACTTGTTTTTCCAATTTTGCCAGGATCCGCAGAATATTGGAATATAAAATTCAAGTCCATCCACGGTAAACTGAAAACATAACCTCCAGAAAAAAATAATCAAGAATTGTCATTCTGATCTACACATGCCCCCTTTCCAAAAGGTTTTTCTTCTATACTTCCACAAGGTGCTTTTATTTCCTAAGACACAAGCATCACTTACCCGCTGCTCCCAGGCCACCAAGACAACAGTATGGAATTAGGGCCACTCACAAAAACCCTACAACATACACGCACAACATAACAAACTTGATGGCAGCCTTCACTGTGATGACGTGGAACATCAACAGTCTCAACGACTATATATTAAAAGAGGGACTCTATGTTTGCAGTTTATCTATGATTTTTGGGGAAAACAAGAGCCTGTGATAATGTGGAATGCAACGATCTTAACATCCACACATTAAAAGAGGGGCTCTATGTTTGCATATTATGTATGACTTTTTGGGAAAACAATAGTCTGGTGAGACGCCTACAGCGGAATTCAAAGGCGAGACGTAAACATTTTTGGTACAGTCTAATTCTGCACAACTATAAAATATATATATTCAACGCACTTAACAGAGAATCTTTCTGCTCATTTTGTGGCAGCCTCTCTTATATGTATACAGGCTATTTTATACTGTGTGCAATTAGATTTAAACCAAGCTTTCCTACCAGAACAACCACAGTTTTACTTGTGTCTTAATCATTTTATATAGTTACCTGCAGTCCTGCAAGCTGGAAATGAAATGCCTAGAATATACTTACATACAGTGCATTTTGTTATTTTAGCCACATCTCTCCGCCGTCGTACTCACCATTCCAGTTATCATACCCTTTAGATTCGACCGCTGATCTCAACCCCCTGTTTGTTTACTTATGAGACTTGGAAAAGGTGCCATTCGCATCAGTTATTTCCAAACGCTTGTACACCCCGTGATTAGCAGGCAAGTAGGGGTGTACAGACGTACTGCATTGTGTATATGTATTATTGAATAGAGTAAAAGGTGACATTAAAGTTGTTATGGTTTTGATGTCAGACAGAAAGCCTTTACTGGTTTCCACAAGGAAGGCAATTACAACTACCTGCGTTGCAATCACTGACAGTCACCCGAGGACAGATCTGACACCGCCGTACTCTAACGAACCTAGCCCCACACCAGTAGTGTGTTTAGGAAACGAAAGTCCAGGCCGCAATCCTCCTGTTACGTCCATAAATCGGTTAACATGAGTGTTATAAGCTAGACTGCGCGAGAAATGTAAATAATACAAAATAGTACAAAGAAGAACTTTAAAACAGGCAAAAGGCCAGAGGCGCTGCTTCTCGCACAACTGCCTGGTTGGAAATGGTTCCCTGGTAGTAAGTACTGAGCTTTTCTCACCTGCTGCCTCTGCTGATGACACGAAGGTGAAGTCCCCGTTGTGAGGTGGGTATGCAGGGGGCTGCATGATGTCCTCGGGCTCCACAGCCCCTCTCTACAGCTGGGGGCTCGTCTGCCTCCCTGGCCCTGCCTCTGCGTCTCCCAGTGACGTACGCACAGGGGCGGGTATCTGCTGCTCTGTTTCCGCCTGCGTTTTCGTGTCCACGTAGCGACAATATATTTGGCTTCCTAGTAGCGTATAAAGGTATTTTAGATGATGAGAGATTTAGCATATTTATTATAACCTTTTGATCATTAGATACAAAGTGATAGATACTTTTAACATACACTATTCCTGCATTGATCTATGTAAAGTGAAAAGAAAAATAATCACCTTTCATCACACATTGCCTTCCTTTATACTGACTTATTCTTTACTACATACTTTAACCGTTCAGATGTGCGACGGAATGCACCACTTAAAGGTGGTCGCGCTCATACGCTACATGAATCGCGCAGTCCGTTTTCCATTTCACTGGCGAGCAAGTGTCACTCACTTTATTCATGGTTATGTACCGCCTTCAATGACAGCCTGCTTCTTGTTTGAAAAAAAGTTTATTTTTGATAACTCGGACCTTTTCGAAAGTGACTTCGTCAGCGTCTGTTCGTCACAACACAAACAAAAACATGAACGAATCTAAATTGGTTTATATTAGCCTGATTCAAGGTGCCAGCTTGGTTTGAAGAAAGTCCACATGAAAGCTGTATATACAGTACTAGAAACTGAGATTTTAAACAGTGCAACATTATATAGAAACGTAACTCGCAAGTACAATTAGAAATATAATCGCACATAGCTAAGAAAATGCGTTTTTCTCCCATTTCCAGCACATTCAAATTGACATACTCTGAACGTTGTCTCAATTAACATTAAATAGTTATCTCCTTTAAAACTTTATGCTGTAACGAATCACGAAAACGCTCTTTACAGCATTAACAAAAATAGGTTATTTAAAACCAAAATGTTGTGTCGCTTCCGGGATTATGCCACTAAAAAAATTCACGAATTATATGCGCGCGCTAGTTGTTACGTGACGTTATGTAGTTTAAATCCTGTTCCTTTGAGTTCATTCTATTTTGGAACTGATGTCCTTCGTTTATGTCTACACACAGCTGGCTCTTTCCAAACACTCACACGAGTGCACCGGGTGAATGGGGCGGCTGATTTTGGAAAAGGGCTTTCAGTCTTCCGCAAGAGGCGGGGTTTGGCTCTTGTTGTGGAGGCGTGGTTTCGTTCCACGGGGAGAGAGGCTTCGCAATCCTGTCTTCTGTTGTTCGGCAGGTGTTCCTTGGTGGCCGTCTAAATCTTTCCTGCATCATGTCTCCCACCATCCATGGGGTGCATCACGGCTGTGGCCGACCTGGTAATGCCCGCGCCTGCTTCTTTCTTTGCTCGAACGTGTGTATGTGTGAATCATCTTGGTTATTCATTTCTCTCAATCTTACACTGCCCCTACCCCCACACGTGGACCGCAGCTGCTATTTGCAATCACTTTGGCCGAGAGGGTGACGTATGTGCCTGAAGCTTTAACTCTTTCAGAGCAATGCTGAATAAAGTATGAGGGATCTCTTTGGTACCTCTATACAATTATCTATTGATCAATGCCTTATATAGTTATATATTCCTTTCTGGACCAGAATAATACTAAAACAATAATCGCAGCAGTCAGTTGTAACGTAGACTTCTTATATTTAAATAAGACATTTCTGCTATGAAAGTTGTCCATCACCAGTACTGTATAGAGAATAAACAGGCCACTAAATGAAGAGCCATGGAATAACTGAATAGATGTCACACACTTATGGACAATCCAGAAATCTTTAATATAGTCCACTAATGCAGGTCCACTAATGCAGGTCCCAAGTATCAGTACACTGACTGATCTCACAATGACTTAGATATTGGATGATAGTAAAAATGCCCATCCCAGCAGATCTCTTCTCTCTCCCTCCATCCATGCTGCAATACAATACCTCGTCATTTGTTTTTAAGATGAGAAGTACGCCAAAGAAGATTGTACTTAACCAAATGTAGACTTCACTTACTAGCAGAATTGTTGTAGAGATTTAAAAAAAATGTCAAGATTAAATAGCTTATCCAGTTTTGATCTTGAAAAGATGAAAGCAAAGCTACAAATTTCAGAAAAGTAAAAAGAAAAAAAATATTGTTTTGTCCAGAGGGGCTTCCAGGGTGCCATGGGCCCCAATATATTTTTTACCAAAGCATAGTGTTTCACCTCGTACAACTTAACATGCAATTATGAATTAGCAACTTTGTATTCAGAGCACGTAATGAATTGAAAAATATAAAAAGATCAGGCAAAAAAACAAGCAAAAACACAACAAACCAACGGGGACAAAAAAATGAACAATTTGCCCAATATTTAGTGTAAAATTGTGTTTTACTTCAAGAGTACGGAATGCCTATGCCAGTGACAATATACCCATATCCAAAAAGGGCATAAGACACATTATATAACTAGGAAATATAATTAAAGTGCCCAGTGTCCTTGTGCCAGACCTTCTTGGCTGGCTAGAGTCGTAAATCTCCCGTCTCGCCCCAGGCACTCACAGACACCTGCACACACCAGACCGCTTTGGCTGGACTCAGTTGGACTTTTTTCGGCTCTGACTGACAATGACGATTCTCCGCGCTGATGTTTGTGAGAAAGTGCCATCTTTCTTGCATTGGTATGCCCCCACTTTTTTCTGAACTGCTGATGTGCTTTGACTGAGTGTGTCCTGAGCTCCTGCCAACCAGGTACCCAGGGCCTGTGTTCCTTCCCTAAAACTGTATTGAAACTAAAACCCAATTGACATCTCTGGCCACCTATCAGCCCCTAGTAAATGGTACCCTAGGTACCCAGGGCATGGTGACCAGAGAAGACCCCTAAGGGCTGCAGCACACATTGTGCCACCCTTAGGGGCCCTGTACCCTGACACACACACACTGCCTTTGCAGGCTGAGTGTCTAGGTGCAGAACTAAACAGAGAGTCAACATGGCCCACATCTCTTTGTGCCATGCCCACAAACCCACTGCCCTGGCATACCTAAGTCACCCCTCTAGCTGGGTGCCCTATGCCAGTGGTGTGGGCACAGGTGCATGAGCCCTGTGCCCCTACAGTACCCAGGGCCATTCTTGGGCACTGTAAGTGCAGTGCTGCCATTAAGAGTATATGGTGCTGGGAGGTCGTCATTACGAACTACTCAGCACCATAGTGGCTGCACAGAAGACTGAGAAGTTTGGTATCAAACTTCTCAGCACATTAAACCCGCACTGATGCCAGTGCAAGATTTAATGTAAAATACACGAGAGGGCATCTTAGAGATGCCCCCTAAAAGCTAAACCTGCAATCCACGCCTGGACTGAGAGGCTGCCTAGGCTGCCACGCAGCAGACATGTTGCTGGACCGCTGGGTGGAGAGTCCCCCGCTCTCCTGGGCCTGCAACAATGCACATCATGGGCGAGGTGCTAGGTCTCCTCCCCCAGGATGGGCAGGGGGAAGCTTCAAAGGCCTGCCGCCTCTGTGAGCTTCTCCAGACCAGTTGCTGTACCCAGCAACTGGCCCCACCAGTCCACTATATCTTTTGATATAAAATAATTGGCATGGAGTTCAGTCCTTGAGAGTGTGAAACCTTTTGCTGACTGAGTGTGTTCAACAAATGCTTTACACTGTCCTCTGGTACTGCCTTACTGCTCGACCAAGCTACCACTTTAGAGAGTAAGGTCACACCTGGCTTTAACCTCTGTTATACCTCTGGGGAGTGTGGACTCTATACACACTGTACCTTACTTTGGTCCAGTATATATAGAGCCACTTTCTCGCAATGTTCACTCTCCAGACTACCCGACAAGAATCCGAGCATATCACCAGTAATCACACTTGCCCATATTCTGCACTAACACCTCACAGACATACGATGCATAGTTTGCTAGTGATTTTCTTCGATTCTAAATCATGGTTTTGTTCCTATATGCTGCAACCTGTCTCAAAGTGCTCTAACATGGCTGAAAAGTGACAAGTTAGTACAACACCAAAAGCATAAAAAAATTCTATTCCAACACTGTACTCTGCTTTTTCCTACATTCACTTCAGTTTCCCTTATTTTCCGCTTCTCTCAAAGTCCATGCTTCCACTACAGCACTGTGCCCTTTAACTGGTCTGTCTTTCTGTAGACCCTTTCCCTTTATTCTGCACATCTCTATTTCCATACCTTTTGTCCCTCCCCATCTCTTTATTGCTCATCCTTTCTGTCCATCTTTCTATACCTCTCTTAATTCTTCTGTCTTACTTTCTCTTTTTTCTCTCTTCATCGCTACCAAATAGATAAGGAAACAGCTAATGGGAGACAGCAAAAAAGAGAGCGTTTATCCTGGATGTGTCTAAGGAAATAAATTGGTGCCAGAATGTGAAATGGGAGAAAGAATTAGCCAAACATGGCTTGCTCAAATGACCTAGCCTTCATCACCTCTCCTGCAAGTACAGAGCAGCAGAGGTTTCAATTTGTCTCATGTCTGTTAAGAAGCTCAGTCCACTCTTTTTGAGGTCTCATGAAACAGCACATTTCCTGTTGCTTGCAAGACATTTTGTTTACGTAAGGGCCTTAGAGCCAGCCTATTGCTTACCGTTCATTCTCTTCATTCTCAGTCTTATTTGCTGTAACCGCATGCTGACTTCACTTTGGATTAATTTTCAGTTTGTGTGTTTTTCCTGTCCCTGGAGCATGGACCATGTACAGTTTCTGTTCGCCTTTGTCATTACTTTTTACTTTTCATCCTCTCCCTTTCAACTCTTTGGTGCAGCATAACAAATGGCCGCAGGCTGTTAGCATTGCTTTTAACGATGATTTTAATATAACATTAATGGCTTTGTGCTACCACAATTAAGTAATCACAATTTTAGTTTGTTACAAAGTGCTTTCATGGTGCATGTGTCATGATTTATAGGATGACTTGGCAACAATTAAAATGTTTATGCAAAAAACTTGGTGTTTTAAGTTGGTTTAGGTTGCCATGATTACAGATTGGATAAATCATTCTAGTGTGAAAACATGCCATTGGAGATTTTTTTTTTTTTTTTTGCCTCTTTGCCCACTCTTATTGAGCTTTCTTTCGTATCTTAATATGTACATTGTAACAAAGATTACCATACTATACAATGACAAGCAATACAATACCATACTACACAACACCATACCATACAATGAAAAACCATATCATACTATATATACAGTGACATACCATACCATGGTGTACAATGACCTACCATACTGTGCAATGACAAGCCATACTGTAGCATACAACACCATAATGACAGGCCATACAGTACAATAAGCCTTACCATACTGTACAATGACAGGCCTATCATCTTATAGAATAACAAGCCATAGCATACAATACCATACAATGAAATGCTATACCATACCATACAATCCTATACCATACCATGACAAACCAACCCATACCATTCAATGACCGGCCATACCATATCATACAATACCATACTACAGGCCATACCGTACCATGTCTTACTGTACAATGACACGCCCTATCATACTCTACAATGTCAGACTGTACCACACCATACAATGACATACCATACCATACAATACAATGGCAGCTCCTACCACAGTATCCATTGACTGACCATACTATACTATACAATGTCAAGCCATAACATTACACACCATACTATCCAATGACAGGCCATATCATACTATACAGACACAGGCAATATCATGCCAGTCTCTACAATCATAGGCCATACCATACGTTACCACACTTTACAATGACGGACTATAACATACTATAATATACCAAACCATACCATCACAGGCCATATAATACAATGAAAGGCCCTAAAATACCATACTGTACAATGACTGGTCATACCACACCATACTATACAATGACAGGGCATGCAGTATTATACAATTACAGATTATACCATACAATACCACACCATACATAACAAAGGTAGGCCTTACTACACCATGCTATTATATCCTATGAAGTACCATACCAGGCCTTAGGACTACAGGCTGCACCATGGTAGACCATACCATACCATATAATTAAATACCATATCACTCTACACGATACCATAATGTACAATACCAGTCCATTCCCTTCAATGCCAAGCAATGACAGCTCATACCGTACTGTACAATTACAGGCCACGCCATACTTCAGAATGATTCCATGCTATACAATGATATCCCATACAATACTATACCATACCAATCCAAACTATTCCATATAATGACAGGCCATGCCATTCAATGATAGGCCATACCATACTATGTATCACAGGTCGTCTTATGCCATGTATGACATGCCATGCCATACCATGCCACACCTTAGAGTAACCACCCATACAGTAGTATACAATGACAACCCATACCATACTATTCTGTATATTGATGGTCCATACCTTACCACACCATACAATGACAGGCCATAGCATGGAATTCTATACCATCACAGGTGTTCCATAGTGGGCCATTACGATACCATAGCAGGCAATACCATGTATGACAGACCATACCATACCATACAATACCTTACTATAAATGACAGGCCATACCATACTGTAGAATGACAGGCCATACCATACTGTAGAATGACAGGCCATACCATAGTTTTCAGTTACAGACCATACAATACCATATAGTAACAGGCCATTCTATACCATACTATACAATGACAGCCCATACCGTACTATACCACACATAGCATCCTATCTTATAGAATGGCAGACCACACCATACTATAAAATAACAGTCCATGCCATACTATATAATGACAGGCCATACTGTACTATGCAATGAGAGATCATATACTATACAACGACAAGCCATTCCATACCATACCAAACCATATGCAATGATATATCATGACAGACCATATTCCACTGTACAACGACATGCCATACCATACAATGACAGGCCATGCCACACCACATCATACCATACAATGACAGGCCATACCATACTATGCAGTGACCTGCCATACAATACCATTCTATAGATTGTGAGGCCATACCATAAAATGCAACACAAGCCATACCAGGCTGCACCCTACCATTCAATGAAAGACTATTCTATACCATAGTATACAATAACATACAATGACAGGTCGCACCCTACCATACTATACGATGACAGGCAATTCTATGCCATAGTGTAGTATACAATGATAGGCCATATCTTGCCAAACCATACTGTACAATGACATGCCGTCCAATACTATACAGTGACAAGCCATTCCATGCAATACTATACAATTACAAGCCATTGAATAGTATGGTAGGCCATATCGTACAATACTATACAATGGTATACCATGCAATGACAGACATACCATACCATTTCATTTACAGGCCATACCATACTATACTATTCAATGACAGGCATACCATACCTTACAATACCAAACTATACGACGAAATAACAAACAATACAATATACCATGCCGTACTTCAGAATGACAAACCATACCATGACAGACCATACCATACCATACTATGCAATGACAGGCCATACGTACCATACCATACTATAGTTACATACCACACCATACAAAAGTTAATTATATATATATATATATATGTATATATATATATATATATATATATATATACACATACATATACACAAAAGTTGTACAACATATCTAAAAAAAAATTGACAGAGCCAATAGATCTCACATAGTGGAGACCTATTGGCTTTGCTAATCCTTGTTAAATTTTACATGCACTTGTACTGGCACATTTACAATAGGGAAATCAAATGTAAAAGTACCATAATGCTAATAAAAACCATATTTGGGTGAACCGCTCAATCCTGATATGGGCCAACTTGAGAGCCCTGTAGCAGCAGTAAAAGACCAATGGCCGAGACAACTACCGCAGCCATGCTTCTGTTGCAGGTCCCCCCTCATTCCCACCACGTCTGTAGTGGCTGTATGAACTGGGGAGAGCTACCTTTATAACATGAGGAGACTTGATCCTTCAATGTCTTGTGGGTTTGTTCAACATTCGTGCTGGAGGGCAAATTTTAAGCCTGATTTTAAGGCTATCCCCATACAGAATTTACTTATAGTTTTACATCTAACTATTTTACATAGTCAGTGTTTACCATGACAATCTAACCTTGATCCAGCCCTCCTGTACCTGTGTTGGTAACATCAGAGATATTTAACCCTTCATACCAGAACAGTCGAGCTTTAACATGGTATGGTAGCTTTGTAGGTTAAAGTAACCGTCGCTGGTTGCCAGTTAAAAAGTGTATGAAGTTCAAAGCTCTATGCATCTTTCATAAAATCCTTCACAAGCAAGGAGCATCCAATCTAGCTGCCTTGATGCAATTATATGTGCCTACCAGAGCTTTACACTCTGCTTATCTGAAGCCGGCCTTTATACCTCGCCCTATAAGAGCCAGAATGGAAGGATGTTCTTTTCGAGTTCTGGCTCTGATCTTATGGAACTCTGTGGCGCCAAAGCCAAGAAAGATCCATAATCATTGAAGCTTCCGGAAACAGTTGAATACCTGCCTGTTTTCAGTCTAGGTTGCATCTTCTGCTTTGCCTCACTTGTGGTCTGGGCTGGAAAGCCCCTTTTCTGGGGGCAGCCACGCACTTTAGAAATCTTTTTAACATAACATAGATCAACGTTAACAATCTTCGAGTGTAAGATGCATTTCATAGGTTGGCATCCTGGGATAGTGAGCTAGCTTATTGTATTCATAGTCATGTTGCAGTTGCATACTCCTATAACCTTAGGCTGTTTTTCAGTATTTAATGAAGAAAAAATGGAAAAACCTGGCTGTCGATTTATGAACCGCTATTTATTTTGGCGAATCAATGCAAAGACCATCAGTTCTTTCGCTTCAAGTGTAACAAATCACACATATTCAAATATTAGACATCTTCATAAAATCTTTTTGGTCATTTCTGACTTAGATGCACATCTGATATACCAAACAAATCATAATACACGTAAGTGCATACGTAATACAGAACAATGTGCGACAAAACAATATACAATTATTGATAACATACAAAGGAATAAGACACTGTACAAAATTACACCAGCAGATTGTTAATAACATGAAGCAGTACCAATGAGTCCTGTAATTTAGACTAACTTTGTAGGACTGCTACCACATGGGAAAGGTGCTACTCTGTCGGGTCTATTATTTCTAAAACTCTCTCCAGAGGTTTAAGGCTTTCACAACTACCCTTTGTGGTACAAAGAATTGGAAATGCCGACGTGTTTCCAATCCCACGGTGGACTCACAGGATTTTCATCAGAGCTGGGACCCAGTGTACCCTGAAGATTGAAAATGGAAGTGAAAAATAAATAGTCTACACCGTAGGACAACCTTCTCTAATGCTCTGTTTGAGCAGCTGTTGTTAATTAAAAATTGGCAGTACCCGAGACTGTGATGATGCACTTATTGTGCTTCTCAAATCTTGCAGTTGTAGCGTTTTTAGAATCTAAAGAGACCAGGGTAATTGGTGTCAGAAGGGCCATATCAGCTACATTGTATCTTTCAAATATTCAGATTTATTGTGCACACTCACAATTGAATTCAGCAGGAGGAAACTAGAGTTATAGTTTCAAAGTTATTTGCGGGTTTCTGTCTGTCGGTGAAGTGTTCAACGTCGCGGGGCAGAGGTAGCGCTTGCTATAATAGATAACATTTAACCATGTTTTAGTTTTTTGGCACATGTTTTTTGGTAACTTATACTGTTATGGGAGAACAATTAAGCACTTACTTTAGCGCGCGTACGTTCATGACAGAATGGGGCTGAAGATTTACGGTGTTAAGGTTATTTGCGCTCTCAATTTATTGGGTGCAGCTTTCAATTTCGCGGTTTAGTCACTGCGCTGACTAGAACAACAGATCAATGAACAAATATTTTGTTTCTAGCTAGTCGTTGCTGTGCAGTTTATGACAAAGCATGAAGATCTTTCGAGCACTTACTTTTAAGCGCGTGCATTCTTGATATTTAAATGACACGTTCGAAAAGACGGGACATTTCTCTGTGAGGAGAGTTCAGGGACAATTGAATCTCTTGTCTCGACTTTAAATGAGTGCCGAATATTGAAGAAATTGAATGTTCTGTTCAACTTACTTGGAAAGCTTCTTTATGCCGAATTCTACGTGAATCTTCCAACTGCTCCAGGCAAACAATCTCGGTTTCTGACTTCAAACTTTTCTATATCCTGTTGTACAGGAAGTGTAGAGGGCATTTTTAACTGAGGGATTGTCGGATTTGTAGTGTCTTTTTGCAGAGATGCAACTTTACACTGATAGTCAGAAGGTCTCTTGTTTTATATGAATGCGTGACGAGCGGTTGAACAATTCGCCTTGTATAATGTCATTAGGATTGCCGCTAACCAGTTGCTGGCAATAACCTGGTTTCTTGCATGAATTTGCGTTTTTTTTGGGCAGGGTAATCTCCAACTACATTCACTGTACCAATATATTGGAGAGTGTCAGAATCAATAACGTTTTTTTGAACTTTTTTTGAGATCTAAAGACCAGAGCTCGTTTTCGAAAATGGGTGCACGCTCTTGTACAACACAGTTTCCAACTGTTTTAATCGTAATGTTGTGTTGTTGAATGTCAGCTTGTTTCCAGTTCTTTAAAAAAAAAAATTATGTTTGAACTGATGCGCACATCTGCTAGATTTTCCAAATGTGCGTGCCAGTCAGCAAGGGATTTGATTATTTACAGAGGGCTCAGCACAAAATTTGGTGCAGCTCAGGCATTTCGTTTAGGCCGTTGTTTACACAGTTGTATTTTAAAATAAGGTAGGCTTCTTTCTTTTGCAATAACGTTCCTACATCACCTCCTCTGGGGGGTGGCTTAATTCCTGACAGTACTGTCCATACAAAGTCCTTTTCGGAGTGTTCTTTTTCAATAAAATGGGGTACCATTGGCGCAGTTGACACTTTTTGCTTTATCCTGGAACGATGTTGAACAATCCTTTGATTTATCTGCTAGTTGTTTTGCCAATATACAGCTTTGAGCATGGGCACATGATGGCGTACACAACATTCTTAGTTTTACAGTTAGTTAATTCATTGTGTACCCATTTGATGGAATAGTGTTTGAATTCGTTACCTTCCATGGTATTAAGACATGCGGAATAGGTGCCACATTTATGGTGGCCTTCCACTGGTTTTAAGTTCCATAAAGTTCTTAGATCGGTCTTGACTTTGGGATTTCTCAAATCGGCAAGTATAATCTGCTGTCCTATACTTTTTGGTACATTCAAGGTTGGTAAGTAGATGCCAATTACTCAAAATCGCATTGCGAAATTTGTGGGTGTGCGGACCAAATGTGGATACACATACTAACTTGTCTAATGGCTTTTTAGTTTTATTGACAAGCAATTCTTCCGGCGTTGTATACCATGCCCTTTTTGTCGCGAGTTTTCTTTGGGTAACCTCTTTCTTTTAATTCTTCACACAAAATTTCTGCGTGAACCTTGAAATCCTCTTTGCGGGCGCAATTCCGCCTAATCCGCAGTAGTTGGCTGTGTAGCAGATTGTCTTTAAGACTTCGGGGATGAAAGATTCGATAGTGTAGGATTGTATTTTTATCTTGGCTTGCGATGTAAGGTGGTAGTTAGCTTCTGATCTTGTATGAGCATTTCTACATCTAAGAATGTTAGGCAGGTCTTGTTTTTATCCATGCTGAATTTTATATCAGCATGTCTGTTGTTAAGCCACTCAAAGAAGGTTGATAGTTGATCTTCTGTGCTGTCCCATAGGCACCAGATGTTGTCAATGTAACGGTACCATGATAGAATATTTTGACTGTATGGATTATGGTTGAAAATAAACTTGTCTTCAAATAGGGCCATGTAGAGGACCGCCATTTCTGGGCATAAGGACACCCCATAGCGGTACCTTTGACTTGCATGAAAAACATTTAATCGAATCTGAAATAGTTCCTTTTTAGGGCTATTCTTGCGGTCCATTATAAACTCAGTTGGAACCCTTTGAGGTTTTGGTTGTGTTTCCAAGAAAAACTCTATGCATTCAAGGCCTTCCTCTTGCGGAATCTGAGTATATCAAGAATTGACGTCAAGAGACCATCCATTGATGTTTGCAGTCAAACGGGTGTCCTTCAATTTTAGTGATGAAATCCCTAGTGTCTCTAAGATATGATGGTACTTGGTCCAGGAATGGTTTCAGGAAGAAACCTACATATTTCGCTATCGGTTCCAGTACCAAATCACATCCCGAGACAATTGGTCTCCCAGGTGGTTGTTTTAGATTTTTATGAATTTTCGGAAGAAAAGATATAACTGGAATTCTCTGATGTTTTTTATTTAGGAACACAAATTCTTTGGAGCCTAGAATCCCTTGTTCTAGACCCCATTTGAGTTTGATGCTGATTTCACTTTCTATCTGCGTTGTAGGGTCTTCTGACAGTTGTCTGTACCACTCTGTGTTGAGTTTTTGGCTATTGGCTTCAGCTCGGTACTTATCTTTGGACCACAAGACAAGAGCTCCCCCTTTGTCTGCGGGTTTTACCACAATTGTGTTGGTATTTTGTAGGTATTTTATAGCTGCTTGTTGTTGCTTGGGGATGTTCGTTTTGAAAAAAAGACTTCTTCTTTTCAAGCTGTGTTATCGATGAAAGGACTGCATGTTTAAAGGCTACTATTTCCTTTGGGATACTGTGTGTTGGTCGAATAAAACTCGACTTTTTCATTAACGCAGATGCCTTGTTGTGAAAGAATGCCTTCAGTCTAATTTTGCGGCAGAATTCCAAAGCTTCTATTTTCAAATTGACGAAGTCAGTAGGTGTAGTTGGTACAAATTTTATTCCTAATTCAAGGACGACCTTTCATGTTTAGATAGTTGTTTGGAGGACAAGTTGACAATGGTGGTTTCCTTTACGTTTTGTAAAAGTTCTTCCGGGTTCGCATTTCAGGGTCAGCCAGGATACCATTCTTGCGATAATCTTATTAGACCTTCCAGGGTATATGGTAATAGATGGCGACTCGAGCACTTTCCTTTCATGCTAGCAATTAAAATATAGGCCTAAAGTATCTAGGAAGTGTTTTCATCATGCTCCTATACAGCCATACATATTCAAACGTGCTTCCTGGACCAGAAACCGGGATCCTTTAGGGAAATTCCAATGTACGATTCTGGAAAGTAGTACTTGGAAAATAATTTCTGAAAGTAAAGATATAAAAACCATGAATTCCTTAAGCAAACCGTTATATTCCATAACATTGGTACAAGCATTGTTCTTTTTCGAAATATTAATAACTTTCTGTCAGTAACCTCTCCAGTAGACTAATCCAATGGCAGATTGGTCCAGTCAGCTGGCAACGCTTATGGAAGTAGATCTGGCCACCTCTGCGGCTTCTCTGTGCTTGTGGGACATTTTCAGGGCTATGACTTGAGCCAAGTTACCGTAACATAGCCTGCACACTCCTAGAGAATTGAAGGAAAAAACTTTTTAATATACTGGCCCTTTTACAGTAACAACTAAGGGTGGGCACCCCCCTGGGTCCCAGGGGTGTCACTTCAGGAATAAACGCCCTAACACTTTGCGACGAGAAACTCCATTCCCGTTTTAAGAAGAAGAAGGTTTATTTATATTGCGCAAACTTAACCCAGCGGGCATCAAGGCGCAGTCCACACAAAAACATATATACAATACAGAACAGAAAATAATTTAATAATAGGCCTGAGAGAAGAGCCAAGTCTTCAGAAGCTTCCGGAAAGTCGCCAGAGAGGGTTGGTTGGAGAGTTCGGGGGGAAGATTGTTCCACAATTTAGGGGCCACAGTAGAGAAGGCTCTTCCTCCCCATCTCACCTTTTTAAATCTGGGGACGACCAGCAGATTTCTTGAGGATGAGCGGAGGGATCTTTTGGGAGAGTAGGGACTAACAAGAGTCTTTATACCTTCAGGGCCAGAGCCAAACACAGCCCTATGGGCAAAACAGATAAGCTTGAAGGAGATCCTGGCATGCATGGGTAGCCAATGGAGATCCTTCCTGGCCTGAGTTGCGGATGATAGCCTGGGTAGCTTTAGGACCATCCTAGCGGCAGAATTTTGAACCATCTGAAGGCGATGGAGGGATTTCTTATTTATGCCCCCATACAACGCGTTACAGTAATCGAGCCTGGAAGATACCAGGGCAATTGTAGCCTGCTTGCGGGCGTCGGGTGACAAGTAGGGGGCGATCTTTTTCAGCATGCGGATGGTATTGCAGCAGGTGGAAACTGTTCTGTTAACCTGAAGGTCAAAAAAAAGGGCAGAGTCTATGAGGAAACCTAAGGTTCCTAGCCGAGTTGGTGGGTTGGGGGCATTCTCCCAGAGAAGAGGGCCACCAGTCTTCAGACCAGATGTTGTGGTTTCCTCCAAAGACTAGGACCTCCGTCTTCTCCCCGTTAAACTTTAGGTAGTTACGCACCATCCATTGCGAGACTGCCTCCATACAAGTTCGAAATTTGGAGGCAGCCTCTTTGGTCGGTAATGTGGTGGAGATGATAATTTGGGTATCGTCTGCATAGGGCAATATTTGATACCCAAAAGACCTAATTACCTCTGCAAGTGGAGTTACGTAGATGTTAAATAACAGGGGACTCAGGGAGGAGCCCTGAGGAACCCCACATTGCACGGCCTGGGAGGGCGAAAAAAAACTACCAAGCTGGACCCTTTGTTGTCTCTGAGAGAGGAAGGAAGATAAAAGACTCACGGCACTTCAGCCCTACCCCTATCCCCTTCAGCCGGTCAACCAGGATTGAAGGGGACAGGGTATCGAATGCTGCTGTGAGATCGAGTAGCACCAATAATGTGGTCTGCCCTCTGTCCACCTCGGAACGGATGTTATTAACTACGACCGTGAGGGCAGACTCGGTGCTGTGGGCAGCACGAAACCCATGTTGGGAGTTGTCAAGAAGACCCATCTTCTCTACATAAGTAGTCAGATGAGAATTAAGATGGCCTCGAGAATCTTTGCCGGGGCTGGAAGCAGAGATATTGTCTGGAAGTTTTTTTAAACTTCAGCATTTAGGGAAGGTTTCTTTAAGAGTGGCTTAACAACTGCCGATTTCCAAGGGATAGGAAAGGACCCCTCATCAATGGCCATGTTCATAACCTGCAAGAGAAGAGGAAGAACAGTCTCTCTGCAGGACTTTAAGATCTTTAAAGGACATGGATCAAGAGGCAAAGCTGATTTGGTGAAATCAAGGAGGAGGTTTAATTCGTCCTGTGTCAGATGTGGAAATTTGGAAAAATTAGGCGGGGGGCCCAAATCGGGGATCTCAGTGTGTGAAAAGGAGGAGGGGGGGGGGGGCAAGAGTGCTCTATTGGCATCCAGTTCAATGTTAAGGGATTTGAGAGAAGCATAAATGTCAGAGATTTCAGTTTGAAAGAAGCTTGCGATATCATCGCAAAGCTCCTGCGACTCGTTCACTGATTCGATAGCTTTAGGTGTTGACAGAGTGTCAATAACTTTAAAAAGCTCTGGAGATGATTTCAGTGAGGTGGTGATCTTGCTGAAGTAGTTCTTTTTTTCCTCAGCTATGGCCTTTTTGTATTCTCTCAGAGCTGACTTGTGTAGATTTTTCCCCTGGAGGTCAGGACAGGCATACCAGGCTCTCTCCTTTTGTCGACATTTCTGCCGTAGTGATCTAAGATGTTCCGAGAACCAGGGCGACGAGGGACTTTTCCGGGCCGAATAATGTTTTTTAGGAGGTGCTAGCATGTCCACAGCATTAGAAAGAGCAGCCGACAGGGCTAGGGTGGCTTCGTTTACATCAGGCAGAGAGAAGGGATGGAAGTCAGTCAGAAAGGGGATGAGTGTAGTATTAGATATATTGTTATAGTTTCTTCTGTTCTCCCATCCTTTCCTATTTGTTTGATCGGAACCAGAGGAAGTCTTATTAAAATAAAAAGGAATTGCCCTATGATCGGACCAGGACAAAGGAATCGGAGTTCCGATCGACAGTCTGGTGTCGTTTGAGAAGATGCCATCTAGGGTGTGTCCGGCAATGTGAGTGGGGCCATCAACCAGTTGATTAAGCCCACAAGAAGTTAAACCCTCGAGTAGAGCTTTGGTGTTATTATCCTCAAGTAATTCCAAGTGAAAATTGAAGTCCCCAAGGAGAGTGAAATTGGACCTGCTGATAAACGGTTCTAGTAGTGTGAAAAGATTGTGACAGAAATTATTCCTTGGGCCAGGGGGCCTATAGCAAAGAATACCAACAAAGGAGGCAGAGGATCTAACTGTATAGTAAAGTGCAGTGCCTCATAGTTCTCCGTGGAGGATGAGAGGGGGTCGATACGACAGGTAAAGCCATCTCTACCCCTAATTCCCAGTCCTCCGCTCCTGCACCTGGTGCGGTCCATTCTCGTCAAGGCATAGCCATCAGGAATAGCCTCTACTAGATCCGGGCCGGATGAGACCGAACCCCAGGTCTCTGTTATAAAGACCCAGGAAGGCTTCCCCTGAACTACAAATTCATTGAATGCTGTCTTATGTTTAATCAGCGATCTGGCATTAATAAGAAAGCCAGCAGATTTTCCTGAGGTTCGGTGGACTTAGCCTTGGTCTGGCGTTTTCTAGGTGGTCTGGGACGAACAGATGGGGAAGGATTTCAGCCACACTTGTTGAGAAGTATACCTTCTGGTGGAATGGTATGGTGACACAACAAAGGGAGGGGTCTTAGTGATAGCAAAGTGGTAAGAATACCTGACTCCTGTTTAGTGGGAGAGTGAGAGAGACCGTCCTGCAGCACGTCCTCAGCGCGGACGGGCGCAGACGGGCGTGACTCTGGCGTGACTCTGGCGGTGCTCAGGCACGTCCGCAATGCGCGTCCGCTGCGCGGAGGCATTACCGTTTCTTTTATGGGCTCGCGACTAGAGCGCTGCAGGATAATCCTCCCACCCACCTAAGATGGCCGCCGCTAATCAGAAGGTTCGTGTGCCTCAGCCCTAAATCGACTGGGCACCAGTAATGCGGATGGGTGAATTAGCGGTTTAAGGAGCTGGCAGGTCGATAGCAGGGCAGCTCAGTGAGTGGCTTTCCCAAAGCGTAAGTAAGTCTTAAAAACACGACGATTTTAAAAAGTAATTGGCTTTTCAATCAGGCACATAGACATAAAAGCCAGAAAGGCTTAGCAAACACCACACCACCTCCCGGCTTCCGCCTCAGGAGGGAACAACACTTAGTAGTTTTAAGTACATATTTAACTTCTCTCTTTTTTAGACCTATGCCTAGAGACAGATACTGGTGCCTATGTGATTAATACAAATGTTCTTATATTATCTGCGCATGGAAATTGTCTAAGATAATGTTGGCTGAGACCGGAGGCAGATGAGTCTCTGCTTAAATTATGCTTCTATTGCTTACATTGTCCATTTTCTACCTAACATTAGTTTACAGAATCGCAACTTTTTTTGTCCTAAAGGTCCATCATGTCCACAGTAACTTGGTTACATCATTCCTCGTGTTAGATTTGTTGCAAGTGCAGGCATGAGATTTTTTAAGCGAAATGTCTGAGAGAGGGTAATGAAAGCAAGCCAAATCTTGCTTCTAAGGGCCAGATGCATCAACAAACCATTTTGCGATTTCCTAATTGCGAATCCTTATGATTCGCAATTAGAAAATCGCAAAATGGAATGCATGAAAGTGTGTTTAACACTTTCTGCGATTCCTAGGGGATCGCAAACGACCTACCTCATGAATATTAATGAGGTAGTTCGCACTTTGCGACCCCCTAGGAATCGCAAAAATCACAGGGATGGTGGCCTGCTGGGGTCAGCAGACCACGATGTCCGTGATTGCTTTTTAATAAAGCTATCTTTTTTTTTTATAAAGTAGCTTTTTTCCTTAAAGGAAAACGGGATGGTTTACAAAAGAGTAAATTAAAACTTTTCCTTTCATTTTCTAAGATCAGACAGTGGTCCCTGGGACCACTGCCTGCTGTTAGAAAATGCATTTACAGACATTCACACACTAAAAATTAATTCGGTGTCATACTTCATCATAGGGGTCTTCCCGTCCCTCTATGATGAAGCATGACACCAAATTAATTTTTAGTGTTAGGGGGTATTAAAAAAAAATATAGTGTTTCCCAGGACAATTCTTGGACTCAACACCTTTTCCAACCACCATCATTCTAATTTTCTAGACTATGAAGGATATAGTGTAAGTGGTAGAATCTTTTTGTTGAATTAGAGTATTTAGAGGAGGACGATTCTACCTTCTCCCCTCTTCACTCCCTTTTTTCGTTTAGAGAGCTGTACTATGCATATGACGGTGACAGGAATTGTGTCTAATGTTTATTGTTGTGTTAGGGTGGTGTCTTAGTGCGGCTTGAGCTGGAGGCACTACTGATTAGCGAACCTGGAATCATCTGAATGGCTTGTAACTGATTGATTGCCTCTGAAGTTATCTCCACACCCACTGTGACAGGACACCACAGTTCAACGATTTGAAGGGAAGCAACAATATGTATACCATGTTGACTTATAGGTTCCAGTTCATCGGTCACACATGCAACTGTGATTCCAGAAGTTGTGTTAACCATGTGCCCCGATTTATCAGAACATTATTTTCAGTGATTCAGAATGACACGACATGAAGCGTTATAAGAACTAATCGTTGGGATTCTAATAGCTGTCAGTAAAGTGTACCTGTTTTACGACAGTATTGTCGGAGCAGATATAGAACTGTAACACACTTGCTTCGTGACCCCCTGTCACGCTGTAGAGACAGATGGGTAACAGTCCAGACAGATCCTAAGGGAAGTGGGTGGTGCAATGCTGGGGGCTTTGTAGACCAACTTGAACCTAATGACAGTGAACAAAGCTGGATTTTGTTTGGCCCCGATGAGGCATGCCTGATACTTCTCACATACATGAGGGGATTCAGATAGAGGAATTCCGATGCTTCGACGGAGAACTCATAATTTAAAAGGAGACTTCAGTTGCTGGAGCATGTGCCCCTGTTGTGAAAGCGCCACACATAACGTCTTAGAGGGACATGAAGCTCTACTGTTGATCAGCTCACTCTGGCCATCATTTCAGGAAGCAAGTGATTTAAGTGATATGAAAAAGGTGGGGAATCTCTAAAAGGGGCATTGGCAAAGAAGTGTGACTAAGAAAACCTTCAAAGGGGCTTGGCCTACGTAATTAAGGGTGTAGCTTAAAACATGAAAACTAAACTTCTGTGCTTTACAAATGCAATCTAGTCAGCAGCTCGGTGCCTCTCTGTGAGTTCTGTTATTGAATCTAGACAAATAAGAGCCCAACAGACCCACACCTAAAACAAGCCAGACCTATTGCTTTGCCAATACTTTTTTGCAGTATCAAATAAATAAGTAATAACAGTAGTTTTGTTGTGAATAATAATCGAAAATGTTTCAAATGTGAAAACTTGAGACTGAATAAACATTGCTAAGATCTGTAGGAAGAGAGGTGGTCCTCAGAGTGTCTCAATAACGTCTGTCCCCTTCATGTTACTTTCTCTCACTCTATTAGATATTTTCTCCCTTTTTCTCCTCATTCTTTCTGGAACCCTCCATCTGCATATCTCACACGTTACCATTTTCCTCTTCACACCGTCTTGCCACTCTCTTCTCCTCACGTCACCTGCCCCAACCCACACACACAGTCCACCAAATCAGCTTTAAGCGCTGCATTTTATTTTCCTTTAGCTCTGTCAATATTTTAACTGATGTATCCTCCTGCGCACATTTTGCCACACACTTTGCCGTTGCTAAGATTGCTCTGCAGTGAGGCTAGGCATTGTATGTCGGTGAAGTCTGAACACCTTAATGACACACTGACTGTGAAAAATTCACACTAATTTCAGACTCATCTCAAGTGTTCACACTTGCATTCAGTCATGTACACTCCCTCACAACCGAATCTCCCCCATATGCCTAAAGTTTGGGTACCCTCAATTATTTTCCTCGGGCCAGAAAGTTTGGTCTTTGGTGTGACCGAGAGCCAAACTGATGGCGTTGGGAGGGAGGGTCGAGGGGGGGAGAGTTGTAGGGGGTGAAGCATGTACAATTAGTGGCTGAACTGAAGTGCACAATGTGGAACCAGAAGACCTGGGATGAATCCCGGCTTCCCCACTTGACTAAATTGTGTGATCCTGGACAATTGTTTTATTTCAATTTCCCTCCTTTTCTTCATTATTACATGTAGGAGGACCTCGAAATACATGACTTCAGGATGCATGCTGTACAAAACCTTCTCCAGTGTTTGGATGTAATCGCTAATTGCATTGTTTTCATTGTGGGGGTGTGGGGGATCATGACCGTTTCTAAATTCATGTTTGAAAACTATAACTTAAAAAAAAATACTTCTGAATGCACTGCTAAAATCTGATTTACTTAGGTGAATTGCTCAGGTTAATGAAATACACATTTTGAATTTTGAAGAGACTATCATTTTCATGATCATGTTTTTTTTTTGTTCAAAAGTTTTATTAGTTTTAAAGGAGCAAAGAAATCGTGAAATACAATAAAAGTGATACAGGTGATGAGCATTGAAGAAGAACAATATAACTAGTATGACTAGAATACAAATGTTTCAGCAGATAGATTCCATACTTATGTTGTAAAATATGAAAAAGAAAGTAAAACACGGAATCATAAAGAGCATCAAAAGTATCACTGTGAGATAAAAAAAATATATAAAGGGAAAATAGAGAAAAAGAGGAAGAAAAGAGGAAAAAGAAGAAAAGAAAGAGCGGAAAAGAAAGAAAAAGAAACAATCTCCAGTGGGGCTTCACAAACAAACAAACAAACAAACAAGCACCACTCAATCAGACATCACAAAGGGATATTGATCAACCAAACCTTTCGAGGCCAAATCCATATAAGCATCCAAAGCTCTCCAAACGCTACTAGAAATCGAAGGAGAGAGATGGGCCTCATCAACCGAGGTGTGTGCACTCCTCAAAAAGGAAACCCATGCCCACCAGGTATGGTATGAGACTGAGGAAAAAGACTTCCATTCCATAAGAATTACTTTGACCGCAACAGTCAATAGAATATCCATTAATTGTAATTCCAAGGAATCTAAGGGCAGGAGGACTGGAGAGGCCAATGGGCCCAACATAATCATGGGAAATGAAAGTTGGAATTGAATATCAAAAATTAACATAAGATGTTTATGGATCAAATCCCAGAAGGATCGAAGAAGCGAACACTCAAAAAAACATATGTGGATAAGTACCAGGCAGTAAACCGCAACTCAAACAAAGGTCAGTCTCCTTCAGATTCAGGGAATGTAACCGTACTGGAGTCCAATGAAGAAGATTAATAGAAAAGAACTTAGACTGAATCAGAGAGGGGGCAATTTTATTGAGAAGAGAAAGCTTCCCAATCAACTGCCAAGAATCTGGTGAAATATGCTCTGTAAGATCATGATCAAAGTGGCGTAACCATTTTTGTTGGGTAACAGTGTGCTGGACAGAGGAAGTGAAAGACAGAAATTTATAAATTTTGGAAGCCACATGACCAGATCTAAGCCACAAGTGAAATAATGTAACGGTAGGAGAATTGGGACCTAATCGCAATTTAGCAAGATCCACTTTAATTTTAAAAAGGTATAAAAGTCTAAGTTAGTGAGAGAAAATTTTCGAGCTAAGGATGAGAAGGGTAACGGACCATTATTTGAATCGTAAGGATGACGCACAAGCGAAATCCCTTTGGTAGCCCAATACGACATCAAGGTAGGATCAATAATAATTTTAATCTTAGAGTTACGCCAAAGTGAGGACCATCTCGATTTGTGTATTGGAATAGCAACACTTTTATCAACCAACCGAACTGCTGCAATGGTATCTAAAATGATCGATCGTGAGAATGGAATAGATAAGGTGGAAGTGGTCAAGAAAAAAGAAGTTGGCGAAGGGGAAGAGAGCTCCTGCTCCATCAACAGCCAAGAAGGGAGATGACCCGGGACAGAGGAAAACCAAAGAGCCCCTTGAGAGGCTAAAAAGGCATCTTGGTATTTCTCCCAATCAGGAAAATTACAACCCCCCATATCATAAGGTTTCCTTAAAAATTTGTATGCAATTCTAGCTCTCTTGTCATTTCAGAGAAATTTGGAAGTAAGGACATCCATCTCATGAAAAAAGAAAAGGATAATTTCACAGGAAGCATAGAGGATACAAAATTAATGATGGGTGTTATCATCATTTTGAGAGTTTGGAGACAACCCCACCAGGAGATATGTTTAGGAGACCAGGTATCTAAAAGATGTCGTACTTTGATTATAGTATGTGCTTCATTGTAAGCCACAGTTTCATGAAGGGTACCACAGAACCAAATACCTAAATATTTGAGCTGTTTAGATTGCCATTTAAAGCCTGCAGAACCCATATGCGCTGGGAAACTATGCATTCAAGGGGAACATCTCCGTCTTATCTCTATTAAGGGTATAACCCGATATCTTAGAAAAAAGAGAGATGGTGTCGGAAATGACGGGAATAGCTAGCTCTATGTCATCAGAAAAAATAAGAACATCGTCCGCTTAAGCAGCCGTCTTCATGCAGTGGGAACCAAAAGTAAAACCTTTAATATCTGAGTGGAGATCAATCAGTCTAAGGAGCAGGTCAATAGAAAGTAAAAACAAAAGCGGGGATAAGGGACAGCCTTGTCTGGTGCCTTGGCAAAGATTAAAAAACGAAGACATGGTCCCATTCACTCTAATATTGGCTCTAGGCTGAGCATATAGAGACATAACCATATGAACAAAAGAGTCCCCAAGATTATGTGCACAGAGTACAGCACGCAAAAAGGGCCAAGAGACCTTGTCAAAGGCCTTCTCGGCGTCAAGGGCCATAGCAGCAGCCGGAAGAGTTGAACGTTTAGCCGAACCCAAAATATGGCAAAAGGTACGAATGTTGTCTCTAGCAAGTCTACCCTTGACGAAACCCCTCTGAGATGGGTGAACAAGCTTAGGAATATAAGATTCCAAACGCTTGGCCAGAATCTTGGCAAAAATCTTTGCCTCCATATTAAGAAGGGAAATAGGGCGGAAATTTTTGGGATCGGAATGGTCCTTACCCTCTTTTGGAATCACCACAATAGTGGCGTCAGCTGGCGAACCCGAAACCGATCCCCCTTGAATGAAAGCCTCAAAAACCGACATAAGACGAGGAACAACAGAAGGAAGAAAGGTCTTATAAAACAAAATGGGGAAACCATCAGGACCCGGAGCTTTTCCAGATCGTTTAGCTTTAATGGCAGATATAATTTCCTCAGACGTAATTGAGCCACCTAATTTGTTACTATCTTCCACCGACACAGATTGTAGAGGAATTGTCTTCAGAAAGTCTTGACATTGGTCAAAAGAGGATTGAGTGGGGGGAGTATAAAGCTTACTATAAAAGTCTCGAAAAACGTCAAGAATCTCTGTGGTCTGAAATTTTTTAACACCAGAGCTATCGTTAATAGAGGAAATCTGAGAGGACTTAAAAGAAGATTCCTGAAATTTCAAAGTCGCCGCCAAAATTTTACCTGCTCGATTTTTTAATAACAGGCGCTTAGATTTCTGAGCCTGTACCCCTATATGAGCTCTCTTGGTAACAATAGTGTTATAGGAATACTTCAAATTCTTAATGGTTTGTAAACAATTTTTGTCCTTAGAACTACGATAGAGAGACTCCTGTTGTTTGATCTCATTTGCCAAATCTGCAAGTTCCTTTTTAATGTCAGCATTCCCCTTCGCCATACGTTTAATAATTTGACCACGAAGAGCGCATTTAAAAGCATCCCATAAGACTATTGGAGAGCTAACTGAACCTTCATTCTCAGCGAAAAAAGTTTCAATTTCTTCGGACAGGGCCAGAACCTGAGAGTCATCATGTAAAAGCTCTGTATTTAATCTCCAAGAGTGAGGACCTGCTTTAGGAGCAAAGGACAAAACTGTAAAGGAAACAGCCGCGTGATCTGAGACTAGAATAAGATGAAAGTACGGGGAAGAAGAAGATTGTACAAGAGACGAATGGACCAAAGGATAATCAATACGAGAGAAACTAGAATGGGGAGAAGAAAAGAATGGAAAATCACTACCCCTAGGAATATGGAGACGCCAAATGCCCTGAAGATGAGCAGAGGAACACATATTTGTCATCTGTTTATGTGCTTTAGGAGGGCGGAAATTAAAAGCAGAATTCCTATCTAACAAGGGACCCATTGGTAAATTGAAATCACCACCCACAATTAGATTACCTTTATGCGGTGTGTCAGCCAGCTTTTTAGTAATCGTTCGCCAAAATGAGGGGTCATCACTGTTTGGAGCATAGATATTCAGAACATAAAGAACATTAGTACCATCAGAAACTTTAGATAATAACCACCGGCCCTCAGAATCATGTTCAACAGAGATCACAGATAACCCAGAAGTCTTAGAAATTAGTGTTATCACACCATTCTTCTGCCCAAGGCATCAGAGCAGGCAACATCAAGAACCCATTCTTTCTTCAGAAACAAAGCCTCCTTGGAGGAAACTTTTGTTTCCTGTAAAAGTACTAAGTCAGAGGATAAGGATTTACAATAATCGAGAATTTTTGATCTCTTCACAGGATGATTCAATCCTCTAACATTAAGGGACAAAACATTCAAGCCAGGCATAATCCTACTGGAAAAGAGAAATCATAACACATAGATAACAGCCAACGACCCAATAGAAACACCACAAAAGAGGAGCCGCAACAAGAGATCTGAGAGAAGAAAGAAGAAGGGAGAAAAGAGGAAAGTGAGAGAAGAAAGAAAAGGGAGAAAAAGAACAAAGGAAGTGGAGAAATAAGAAAAAAGAGACCCACCAGGGGAGGTCTGTAAAGGACCAAATCCATGCCAGGGGGGACATGGAGAGGCAAGCAAGGGAACTACCAGGAGGGATAATGGAAAGAAAGATATAAATCCCCAGAACGTAGCATAATATGAGTCACCAAAATATAGGAGGCAATACATGAAACATTAAGATGAAAAAACCATTATAAAGATATGAGGAAAAAATAGCAGAAAAATAAGCAGAAACTGGTAATCAATACTCAAAAGTACTAAATCGTAGCTAAAGATCGAAGAATGAAAAACATAGTGTGTAATAGAAGCAAAAGACATCATGAATGAAAAAGAACAGTAAAAATAGCACAATACCCACAAATTCATTGCACAAAATAAAATTAGCATCCAAATATGTACAAACAGTTAATGAGCAGTATATAGCAGGCCGGATAAATAGGAGATAGTAAATAAGTAAGCAATACAAATAAATAAATATGAGGAAAAAATACATCAAGCTCAAATAAGTTCTAACAGATAACTTATCTATATATAAGGTAGAAAAAACTACCAGTATCCAACACACCTAAGAAAACAGAACAACAAGCACCAACAGACAACTGCGACATAAAAGTACGTATAAATAGCAACAACTCGGCAGGAAACAAACTGAGGGGAAAAGCTCTATACAAAAAGAGAAGAGGAACAAACTTCAAAGCTCTAGAGGAGAACAAATAGAGAAAAATAACGGTCACCAGAAATAGACAGAAAAGACAATGATAGGGAGAAATAACAGAAAGAAGAACAGAACAATCGAAGGACAGCATCGTAAGAATGACAAATATGACTAAAAAGAGTACAACAAAGGCCACATTGTTCCTCAACAAGATGATTATGAGAGAAGGGAAAGAGAAAAACAGAAATCAGGAAAGCATAAGGGAAAAAGACGTCAAGGAAAAACACGAACAATCAAAAGGCCTAACAACGACTAATTATAACATGCCAACTCAACTGTAAGACTGATAGAAATTCATCCTGAAAGTAGAAGAATATAAAATCTAACAAACAGCCCTATGAACACAAGGCATAAGTAGACCTAAGTAAGAAAAATCACCACAAAAACAGTAAAATAACTCAAGAACCAGAAGGGCCAGGAGCAGGCGAAGAGTCCATCTGCGATTCCATCTGATTGTCCAGGAAGGAAGAAAGGTCAGAGGGCGCATTGAAGATTCTGGAGCGACCCTTAAAGGTGATCTGGAATTTCGAAGGACCAGCAAAGGAAAAGGGAATGTTCATATCAGTGAGACGTTTCCGTATGTTAAGAAAACCTTTCCTTCTGATGACTGTATCTCTGGCAAAGTCTTCGGATATTGAAATCCGATTACCCTCCCAGTGAACTGCTTTAACCTTCCTCATATGAGCCAAAATTTGTTCCGTATGTTGATGTCTTAATGGCTTAAAAATGATTGCCCTTGGATGAGTCGAGGACTTAGGTCTGAAGGAAGGTACACGATGGGCCCGTTCAATTTCAAAATCTCTCTGAAACGTAATCTGCAGAGTAGATGGAAGCCATTGATATAGAAAGTGAATCATCGAAGGAGCTGATTTTTCGGCATCCTCAGGTAGACCAAAAATGCGCAGATTGGATCTATGATTGCGATCTTCTTGCTCTGTGAGGTCTCTCCGCAACGCCGCCATTGAACGCTCCATCTGTAATAAGGACCTAGAGTGCTGTTGCACGTTGTCCTCCACACCACTAATACGTGCCTCTGCAGTCGAAACACGAAGGGATAGAGCTTTAAAATCATTCCTGATAGCTGCCACCTCAATAAGTCAGTATTGGTTTTAGTAGATTGCGCAATATCATGAACAGCATTCAATCGTGACAAAATGGTGTCCAGAGTAGAACTTGGGTCCTTTTGAGATGACTCAGGAGTAGGAGAGAGTTGTTTGGACCCCTTTAGAGAGCCTTTCAAGGCTTTTGAGTCTTTAGCATTCGGTGACAGACCCATGTTGGCAGCCATAAGGTACACAGCCACGGAAAAATCAACAAAAACACTTCAGAAAAATGCGTACCAAGGAGGACAAAAAAAAGGACAAAATCACAAAGCAATATCCTCAGAGGAACAGCAAAAGGAACGCAAGAGCTATACGTTAAAGCATTGAGGAACAAAATGGCGGACATATGCAGAGAGAGCAAAGAAAACCATCTGACAGGTGAAGAAAATGGTGAAAAAAGCAGGTTAACAAGCTTCCAGTGACAAGACAAGCACGGGCTGCATGTCAAATCGTAAATGTGAACCAGCTCCTATCAGTTGTCATCAAGCTGAAGTGTAAGGAGTCAGCAAAGAAGACCAAAAAATGAGCGAAAAACAGAAAAAGGCATCATTGGAGCTGATATGTAGACAAGTGTGGCCAACAGCACCTTGTATCCAGCAAATACAACCAATTCCTGTGAGGTGTCGCAGGTTCCTGAGGAGAAAACGCGATCAACGCCACCAAAACAAAATGGCAGACGCCCGCGAAGATCCAAGAGCCAAGCTTCAAAGCTCCAAAATTCAGGAAACAGGTGTGGTAGAGGTATAAGAAGCACGTCGGAATGTTCACGGCATAATCCCAAATCGAAAACGCCGGATCCGAGACAAAGACGCCTTCTGTGGGGAAACGAAACCTCCTGACAGCCGTTAAATGCCCCGGAGCGCAAGCACGATCCGCCATCTCGCAGCGGCGTGCAAGCCATGCCCCCCTTTCATGATCATGTTTTTAAAAACGAAGGTGTTCCTAAGTTTAAGGGTTGCAATACAACCTAGTTACTTCCTTTCTTTAACTGCAATTAACCTTTAAATAAATGCTTGCTGTTTTTTAATGTTTGTGCTGAGTTGAGTAAACAGCAGCCCAGTGCTGCTGTTGCCCAGGGGGCCGCATATAAAGCTCAGGAGTGTCACATGTGGCCCCCAAGATGTACTTTATCACTGGCCTAGTGGCAACTCGGTTCAGATAAAAGAGTCTTATGTTGCATGAAAAAACAATATTGAAAAAAGAAACTACTGTTCAGGATTGCAAGATGAAGTTAAAATGAAAAATAAACAGGGACTGCATCTGTTTTGCGGATCACCGCAAGTCTTTCTACAATTGCTGGGAATTGACGCATTGTTTTTGCCTGTAAAGGAAATGAATTTAAGACCTGCTTAAGATCCATTTCAAACTTTTTAATTACTGCTGCATCAGAGTCCTGGCAGCACCCTACCCACCTAAATCCCTGCAGGCGGTTCACTGATGTGTGTGACAGACAGGAGCCCAATCAAATTTGCACCCTTGACATTGAATGTGCAGAACACACATCTTCGTGTGCAGTTCTGAGCCCAGTCTTAGGTGGCCGATCTACTGAAATCTCAATCAAAATGTCTGGCTCTGGCTCATCGATGTCCTCTTGGACACTGTACATCAAGGCATGCGCAGCTTTTATGTGGCTCCTGCCTGCCCCACATTATAACCTTATGCACAAGAATTAACAACAGAAACCTCATGTACCAAGAATTAATGACAAAGCAGAGAGCTTTGATGTAAAACAGGCAAGCGAAAGAAATACCAGAGTACAATGGGAAGACCAGACACCCAATACATTGGTGACCAGGAGCAAGGGGAGGGGGAACGGCACAACAACCAGCAGAGAGTAACTAATATTGTGAACCTCAGGGACCACTCACGAAGGATGAGGAGTCTGTACATTCAAAAGGACTGGGGTTTGTCCTGACACCTACTAATGATCTATTCATTCTGAATGCAGTACTAGCTCAGTTCTTCAGAAAAATAAAATTGAGAAACTACTTTTTGAACTTCAGAGACGATCAAGATGAAAACACCAACACAGGCCTTAGAAAAAAATCCACCTTTTTACCTCCGATACAAGGCGTCCCATGCCACATACAAGCATTTGTACAGGCGGTACTGAAAGAAGTGGAGGAGAGTGACTTCCAGAACACAAAAGGTTTCCAGAATCTGACGAAGGGCGAAAGAACGGCACTCCAAAGACTCAAAACCAACACGGGTCTGGTCATCAAACCAACAGACAAATGTGGAACCATCGTCCTTATGAATAAGACGATGTACCAAGAGGCATGTAACCGATTGCTCTCTGACACTATCAGCTATGAAGTTTACCGCAGCAACCCCACCACTCGTCTCACAAATAAATTTAAAGGCATGGTTGACGAAAAACTTACCAACGATTGGGCCACCAAACATGAGGCAGAATTTCTCATTAACGATAATCCTAGAACCACAAGGTTTTACACACTGCCTAAAATCAACGAGGACAGAATGCCTCCACCAGGGGGGAGACCAATAGTGTCGGGCATTGGATCTATCCTGGAACCCTTATCTCAATTTTGCGACTGGTTCCTAAGACCCATTGTGCAAAGATCACTCTCATACCTAAGGGACACAAAATATGTCCTCTGCCTCCTACGGAATTTGGAGATTAACACTACTGAGGACCTCTTTATCACAATGGATGTAGAGGTGCTTTACACTAGCATTCCTCAGAGACGCACACTAGCCGTTGTGGAACAGATCCTACTGAATATGGATTGGGAATTCACCACCCCCAGACATTTCATCATTAAGTGCGCAGAGGTGGCACTTACAGAGTACTACTTCTAATTCGAAAGGTCACATACCATCAAATCAAAGGCACGTCCATGGGCAGTACTTTTGCTCCAAGCATGGCGTGCCTTTACATACACCAGTTTGAGGAGGATGTCATCTTCAACCAGAACAACCTTTATGTGGCACAGCTGAAAACTTGGAAACGTTATATAGATGACGTGTTCATCGTATGGCATGGGAACCAAGAAGAAGCAGCAGCATTTGTACAATGGGTGAACACCAAGGATGAACATCTCAAGTTTACACACTCCATCAATAAAGACCACGCTATTTTCCTGGACCTTGATATAACTATGACAACAGATGGCATCTGTACCAAAGCACATAATAAAACCACCGACAAGAACAGTCTACTTTTATACGAAAGTTACCACCCGAGGGCCTTAAGGCAAAATCTTCTTGTGTGCTAATTTCTCCGAGTCCGCAGTAACTGCTCGAGCACAGAAACCTACAATGTACAGGCTGAGCAACTAGAGAAGAAATTCCTTGACCGACACTACCCGAAGAAAATAGTTTGAAAGGCGAAGAAAAGAGACAGAAATAACCACAGAGAAGCACTTTTGGAAGACACATCCAAGGAGAAAGCAGACAGAGTTGTGTGTGTGACCACGTACACATGTCCACATCAGACTATCTGCCACCAGACACACAGAGCCATATCAGACTGTCTGTCACCTGACACACTTAGCACTTTAGCAGACTTAACCATGTAGCCGGTATACAGTGGTAGATGTAGTAAAAATATCAGCTGGGCATGGCTTTACCACTTGGTATAATTTAACCATTTGACTGAATGAGCATATCTTTTGCGATTTATAAAGCTTATGGTACTATTGACTGGTAAGACTCCCTTTTAAAAAACTCACATGCGGACACACTTCTCTGTTTGTATTAGTACCAGCGTTATATCCGTTAGTGTACATACTAGAATGCGGATGTTTCCGGGTCTGTCATTGTTGACACATTTGCATAAACCTTCATTCATGCAATGTGGTTTTCTGCCAGTATACACCCAGTATGCAACACCAGTATGTCCTGCATCCCATGCAAAGATACATTTATATGCGGGCATACCAGCCTGGCACGCATGGTGTAATATGGGCGCTTCCAGAGCGTATAACATCTCTCTTATTTTTTAATGAATGGAATGTCTATTCTACCCATACATTTGGTTTTTAATACGGACGTTTTTATAGCGTTACATCACGCTATATGCATCTTCCTACTGGATGCACGGCTCCGTCCACATGACGACGGTTCCACATACGCCATTGGTCACGGTCTTTAATGACACGGGTCTAGGCTGCGCCTTACCCTCCCGCCCGGACCTACACACCTGGTCCCAGCCACGCCCCGCTGTGGGTCTCCTCCGGATCGATTATCAGCAAGGTTGCACCCACGGCCAGGCGTAAGCCTGTTTGTCACGATTGCCGGCGTAATGGAATACAAGATGGCGATCCACAAACACGCATGCGCGAGGAGGTCAGGCAAGCTTAAAGCCTAACTCTCCTCTGAAGCCTGCTCTTCCCGTTCCAGAGTGATTTCCCCTTCCGTTCATGTTCACTTCCGGTTGCGACGCGTTAGGCACTCCCTCCGTCGGTCCTCCTCATTGCTTGTGGCTTTAGGACTCCCGTTTGTTTTGGACCTTGTTGCGCTGTGCCTCACGCTTTTCCCTTCTTGTTTCACTTTGATGCTGCTTTGAGGCCCAATGCGGCTCTGGATCTCCCGACTCGGCATTTGGATTCAAGCTTCGAGTCTCATTGGAGGTTCTGTCCCGTCGGCTGGTCGGACCTCTCGGCCCTGGGTACCGCTGGTGAGCCGGGCTCCGTGGTTTGGGGTTCCGCTGGCTGGCCGGACTTAATGGTATATGGTTCCGTCAACCAGCCGGACTTCTAGGCTGCTTGCTCCGCTCTCTTGCTGGTCTTAGGGGCTTTTGCTCCCACTAGCTCCAGGGACTTCACACACCGCTGGGCATCCTTGAGCTAAGGTTTCTCTCTGTGGCTGACGGAATAACAGAGAGATCACCTCTACTTGCCGGGAACACGGTAACAGCGCTGTCAGCGCTGCCCCTTTTTATTTTCACATTACTTTTAAGTTGTTGTACTTGCCTGCCTTAGATACCCTATAGGCTAATAGGGTTTCTCCTTGCATGCTGATTTATGCTCAAAGGCAAATTTATGATGTTGTCAGAGGCACCCAAGTGAGACTTCCACAGGACTTTAATTCTCTGCATTGTATAGCAAGTACAGGTGGGCAGGGGTTCTCAGTAGTGGATTTAATTGTTAGAAAAGCAGTCGTTGTTGAATGATCACAACTTTATTTCTTTTTACACAGACTGACACTTGCTCTACATTACTTCTTTTACATCTTTATTTCCACACAGAAGAAGGGACAATTAAGGTAAAGGTATAGAGAGACTTAGACCCTTGATCATAGAGGTATTACATTCTCTCTTAACCCATTGTACCCATTTTTCCAGCCTTTTGTTTGCAAAGAAGAATCCTGTGGTGGCCGAGTTACGTTGAGGGAATCCTTCCCTTCCTTTCCTTGTTTTGTTTCCCTTCTTCCCCGGATTACCATTGTTGTTTGGTGGTTGCCAAATCCAATAGGTAGTTGGGTGAAGTTGTGGACCTTTCTTCAGTTCGTTGACGCTTCAGCAGAAAAGAAGGTGAGAACCTGACACTGTCCACTTTAGAACCCTGACCGCACGGACACCGGATCTTCAACAACTGTTATGCGACACTCGCGACCACGCTAGGAGCAGGTCAGGCAGCGAGTCTGCGTACATTCTTCGGCACATTTTGGGCCACTGGATCGCACAACTTTGCAGGTACTTTAAATAATCAAAGTGCAATGTTCCTTTTATGCCCAATTAAGAGCACTATTTAAACCACGTTCCCCCCTCGCTCAGTCACCATCGGGGAGGGCAGAAGTATACATCTAGGTGCTATCACGGGAGGTGCACTTTGAGGCAGTAAGGGAATGCATCCACGAATGAATGAATGCGTGTGAGTCTGAAAAGGAGCACCTACAGGTTCCGTGCTCTAAGACATTACATATTTTGCGTTTTTACCTTGGCTACTATTGTTTTTCACCCTTCCATAGTCTGACTACAGAGGCTTCCCTCCATCCTCCTCCCATGGGACATGTAGGGTATGATCCTAGGGTAAGATGTAATAGATTTTCTCCCACATACGATGTTTCTATATTCCAGTGTGTGCACAGATGAGTGTCACGAGTTACACACATAGAGCCACCCACGTTAATATATGTGCATGTGGTCCAGAATGACTCTATTAAGTGACTGAGTTTTCTTCTGATGGTACTCTTGTGTATATTTATGTTTTACATTCTTACTGAGAGTCCTCCTCTCTCCAGGAGTGGTGCCTTCTCACCACAAAGTTGGTAAAAACGGAGCCCCCTTGTTATAGGTCCCGATGAATGCCATGGACCCACCTGGGCCAAACGGCAGAAACATGTTGACCCCACTTACTACGGTGAGAGGCAATAAAATCCCCATTTCACCGTTCAACTTTTTAATACCATACAGCTACCTATCCTATTAAAATTTGTATTTGGTAACTATAATGGTTTTTAAACTTCACTCACTTCTCACGGCCCCCTCTTACTTTAGAAGTGCATCCCTGTCGTCAGGTGAATGCCTGCCGTGTACCAAACCGAGTTTCTAGAGGGCAAGGACTGCCGATGATGAAGGATGACACCTGGTGGTGTGTGAGGCTAGTCCTTCACTTTTTGTGAGATGTCCACACTCGCAATTTAATCTTAGGGCACCTTCGGTCACTATACTGGGAACGGCCCCAAATGTGTTGAACAAGACAAAGAGATACTCATCTAGTAACTTAATTCTGACACTGATGTAAACTGAAAATTGAGGGTCAATCCCGGCTTCCCTGCTCGAACAAATGCTGTGATCCTAGACAAATATTTTATGTCACCAACCTTCGTCTTTCTTCATTATCACAAATTAGTACCTTCAAATGTGTAAGTACAGGAAGTGCACTGTACAAAACTCTCTGTTGTTTGAGTGACAGACTGTTGTGTTGCTTCATCTATAATAACATCTAAGCCAGTGGTTCTTAACCTTTCTGACTTCTGGTAATCCTCACTTAATCATTACTGGAAGCCAGGAGCCACCACTGAGTCATTACTGGAAACTGGGGCCCCCAGCCTGAATAATTTTGATGATTTGAAATGCAAACAATGCACAAAAATACCAACACAAACCTTTAGCAATTAAATACAGACATGATTAAATATTTTACTTAACCAACAAATATAAACAATCTACATTTTAATTTCAATCGGAAGGTTGGAGCTTCTCTAAATTCAATTTCGGCCACACACCGTCCATACTATATTCTGTTTGGTGTTGTTGGACTGCTCCCACAAATCAAGCTGAGGATACCAGCTTAATTTTTAGCCTTCAATTTCAAATACCTCCATATTTACAGAACATTTTAAAATATTTATTTGTATATTTTGCTTCTTTTTTATATATGCTATCAGTCTGTCAACCTTCTTTAATTTTCTAAGCAGTCTCAGCCCAACTTAGCAGGCACCCTGGACCCCATGGGGTCCCCGAACCACAAGTTTAGAACTGCTCATCTAGGCCACTTAAGGGGGTACATACGAAGCTACGTCCCTGCCAGTATCACAACTTACCACTGGGTGAGGCATTAATATTTTAGGTTTATGTTTTAAAACTTTCTTTTAATAAATGCCTCTGAAAGCAGTGATAAAATCTGAAGTCCTATGATGAAACACATCTGCATGTTCAAGAAATAGTTTTTTTTACAACAATATTATATTTTAACATGATCTCTGTGGCATGATTCACGTGCCAAATATTTTCAAGTCACGGCTCGTGTACAGCTTTAAGAGTCAAGCCAGGTGGAGTCTGCTGATCTGCTAATGTCTGAGGACCCTTGAATACCCGTGTTGCAATTTGTGTAGTGATTTTATTGATGGAAGACGTCCATTATTGTATTGTGAGCCATGATGTGACCCTGTGTATTATTGTATGTGTTTATGATTTCGTTTGAGTGTTTTGAATAAAAAGAATAAAAAAAAAAAAAAAAGAGTCAAGCCAGACCATCGGATTGATTTTGGCTCGACACTCCCTGTCAATATGCTGGCTCTCCCACCTCTACCCAGTCTGCAGCAACAAAGACTAAATGTCATTGTTGCTGCACACAGCCAATCCAACTGACACTGGCAGGCCAACACTGATTAAGAAATTAACAGGGGGGTGTTCCACCCGATAACGCCCCCCTTGAAGCTAAGTCCCTGCCAGTTTCACAAATAGTAGAGGTAAAGGAATCCCTACACCTAAAGTGGCAGACCGCACATCTCCCTCCTTCTTCCAAAATGTCTAAATGGTCTTGCAGTTTGGCACAGTAGACCCTCACTGAACTTTAGGCCACCATCCGTTGCAAAATATACTTTATACAATTTCCGGGCTGTGCAACTTTATGAAATATCTACTTTGTCAATCGATGGAATGCTTCCTATGTTATGTATGTAAGAAAGGAAAGGGGTACCCCCGACTAGAGTTCCTAATTTCGGGATATGTGACCGTGTGTCAATACAATAATTAGGAACAGGATAAAAGGGCGGATAATTACTGACAAGAGAAAAGGAACACTAAATCAACAAAAACGTGTACGGTGCAGTTAGGTTTCATATCTTTTTTATTTTTTATTATTAAACAATCATATATCAAAAGAAGGGGAGAAAAGGGAGGGACCAATATATTTTATACATTCATTATTGTATGGTCTCCGTCCTATTCTACAACAGCATATACTTATACATATTTGTTGCTATAGACAGCTTGTTTGAGGTTTACATTCGTGGTGCTGTGTAGAGTATTACATTAAAATACATGGCTAAAGAATAGAGTGTTACTACGCGCCTTTCGGCTATTTAGCCTTCATCAGGAAGCCATGGTGAGTATTTCTGAAGTACCTGTGCATCCATAAAGAAGAAAAAATAGAGTAAAAAACATATGAGATAACGGTTCCTGTCAATGTCAGTATAGAATCCTAAGCTATTTACAATCTAATGTCTAAAAACATCACATGCTTCCTATGTTATGTTAAATGAAGCTTGTATAGCGCACTGACACCAAAGGTTTCCTGGCGCTTGGAGACAGAGTGAGTGAGGGTAAGGCATGGGTGACGGAGTTTAACCAAGGGGGGGGGGAAGAGGTGAGTTTTGAGCGATTTTCTGAAATTAAGAAGGGAAGGGCTGGATTTGATGGAAAGAGGGAGGGGATTCCACAGACCGGGAGCCAGGTGGGAGAAGCGACGGCCACCGAATTTCTTGGTTTTAGCTTTGGGGGTGACTAGCAGATGAAGATAAGCTGATCGGAGGTTACGCGTTGGTCGATGTGGGATGATTAGAGATTTGAGAAACGCGGGACCGGTGCAGTGGAGGGCTTTGAATGTAAGGCAACCACCTTGAAGGCTGCCCTTTGACCTATTGGTAGCCAGTGCAGTCTATGAAGCAGGGGTTTTGCCGATTGCCATTTAGGAGTTTTATGGATGAGGCGGGCCGCTGGTTCTGAACAACCTGAAGGCGGTGCAGCAGTGATTGTGGGAGACCATAGTAAAGGGAGTTGGAAAAGTCCAAACGGGATAGTACCAGAGAGATGACAACCTGGGTTAGTGCGGCGGGTGGCAGAAGGTGGCTGACTTTGCGGATCTTCCGGAGCTGGTGCATACAAGAGGAGATGACAGCACCCACTTGAGCTTTGAGGGATAGTTCGGTGTTGATAATCACACCTAGACTTTTTACTGATTTGACCGGGACTGGGGGAGGACCTAGCTCAGAGGGCCAGAACTGCGGGCCCCAGTGAGCAAGGCTGGATCCAGGGAGAAGAAGCTCGGTTTTCCCAGGATTTAGCTTCAGTTGATTCAAGTTCATCCAGTGTTGGATGTGAATCATGACGGTGTGAAAAGTGTTAATGGCATTAGGGGAATTGAGTGGGAAGACAATCTGCAAGTCATCGGCGTAGTTGTAGACAATAATGTCCCAGTTCTAAAGTGAGTGAATCAGGGGCCGGAGGTACAGGTTGAACAGCAGTGGCGAGAGGGAGGAGCCTTGGGGGACTCCACAGGTCGTGGGAGTTTTTGCCGCTGTATAAGGGCCCAGACGAACGGCCTGTATTCTTCCAGTCAGGAAGGACTCGATCCACTTAAGAGCAGTACCCTGGATGCCTGCCTGCCCGACACGGTAGAGGAGGATGTTATGGTCCACCGTGTCGAACGCGGCTGACAGATCCAGGAGTAAGAGGGCTTGGGGAATCGCCGCATCCGCGTTACTCCTCAGTGTGTCCAGGACTGCCAGAATGACGGCCTCAGTAGAGTGGGCAGGTCTGAAGCCGGCTTGGTTGGGCTCAAGGTGGCAGGAGGTTTCAATAAAATTTGAAAGGCATCGAGTGACGTGAGCCTCCATTAATTTGGAAAAATAAGGGAGGAGGGAGATGGGGCGATAATTGGATGGTTCCGCGGGGTCAGCGTTGGGTTTCTTGAGGAGGGGCACTAGGATGGCCTCTTTGAAAGATCTAGGGACAATACCGCTGCTGAGTGAGCCATTCAGCAGGGGTAAGATGCAGTCGGGTAGATTGAGGCAGATATTCCGCAAGACCGATGGCGGACAGCAGTCATTTGGGGAGCCTGATTTGACCCGGGTAGCGAGTTCCGCTAACGAAGTGGGGTTGAGGGCAGGGAGTGTAGTGAGGGTCAGGGGGTTATTAGGGGAGGTGTCCGAGGGATGTGACTGGGGTGGAGGGGGGATAGAGTTCTTGATTTTTATGATCTTTTCCACAAAAAAGAGGTTGAGAGCATCGCATGTCTCTTGGGTGGGGGTCTGGGCTGGGAGGGTTCTGTCATCTGTGGTGAGTTCATTCATGATTTTGAACACCTCTTTTGATTTGTTGACCGCTGACAAGAGCCTATTGGAGAAGTGTTCCGATTTGGCTAGGGTGATGGCAGTTTTGTAGTCTCTGGGCGCAGCCGTGTAAGACAGTCTGGCTGAGTTGGAGTAAACATGTCTCCAGATCCGTTCCAGCTGGCGCACTTTCAGTTTGTGTTGCTTAAGGTCATCAGAGAACCATCTGTGGGAGTTGTGATGCCTAGTACGGGGAAATTTAGTTAGGGGGGCAAACTGGTCACTGGCCGTCTTCAGCCAGGAGCCGATGTCACTTTCTATTACGTCGATGTTGTCTGTGGGGTTGATGACTGGGCGGGTGTCGGCCAGGGTCGCGAGAAAGCCCTGGGAATCGTATGTGCTCCATTTTCGTGAGGAGTCACCAGCCATCAGAGGGGCATGAGTCCTGCCGACGACAGTGATGGTGGTGTCGACTAGGTAATGGTCTGACCATACGCAAGGGGATATAACTGGCTGGGACAGAGCCAGATTATGGGTCCAGATCTGGTCGAGGATATTGCCCTTGATGTGAGTGGGTGAGGTGACCTGTTGGGTCAAATTCAAGCTATTGAGAGTTTCGAAGAGCTCGATAGCATGAGGACCGGCATTGGTGTCATTGAACCAGTAGTTCAAGTCGCCGAAAAGGGCGAGACTAGAGTGCTGTGTTAATAGATTGATTCAGAAAAGGGGGGTTGGTGATGAACAGAGTGCCTGAATTAAGCAGACCACTCTTACCCAGTCCAAAGATCAGGGCTTGATCCATCACTGTTTTTTAGCTCACTGCACCATCCCAGCTCAGAACTTGGCTATATGCAAATTAGTCTGTTCCTGTCCCAGTGCATGATGGGAACAGGGCAAACCAAACTACCAAGCCAATTCTTATACTGGGAAGGAAACAAGCTTCCGGGGACCGGTTTCTGCCATTTCAGGCGTCGTCGGCCCGGCTTGCTTGAATCCTGATGGTGCAATGAGCAAGGGACTCACATCTGAGTATACCCTTCCACGCTTATGGTGGACAAAATGATTCAGAAAAGGGGGGTGGTGATAAACAGAGTGCCTGAATTAAGCAGACCACTCTTACCCAGTCCAAAGATCAGGGCTTGATCCATCACCGTTTTTTAGCTCACTGCACCATCCCAGCTCAGAACTTGGCTATATGCAAATTAGTCTGTTCCTGTCCCAGTGCATGATGGGAACAGGGCAAACCAAACTACCAAGCCAATTCTTATACTGGGAAGGAAACAAGCTTCCGGGGACCGGTTTCTGCCATTTCAGGCGTCGTCGGCCCGGCTTGCTTGAATCCTGATGGTGCAATGAGCAAGGGACTCACATCTGAGTATACCCTTCCACGCTTATGGTGGACAAAATGATTCAGAAAAGGGGGGTGGTGATGAACAGAGTGCCTGAATTAAGCAGACCACTCTTACCCAGTCCAAAGATCAGGGCTTGATCCATCACCGTTTTTTAGCTCACTGCACCATCCCAGCTCAGAACTTGGCTATATGCAAATTAGTCTGTTCCTGTCCCAGTGCATGATGGGAACAGGGCAAACCAAACTACCAAGCCAATTCTTATACTGGGAAGGAAACAAGCTTCCGGGGACCGGTTTCTGCCATTTCAGGCGTCGTCGGCCCGGCTTGCTTGAATCCTGATGGTGCAATGAGCAAGGGACTCACATCTGAGTATACCCTTCCACGCTTATGGTGGACAAAATGATTCAGAAAAGGGGGGTGGTGATGAACAGAGTGCCTGAATTAAGCAGACCACTCTTACCCAGTCCAAAGATCAGGGCTTGATCCATCACCGTTTTTTAGCTCACTGCACCATCCCAGCTCAGAACCTGGCTATATGCAAATTAGTCTGTTCCTGTCCCAGTGCATGATGGGAACAGGGCAAACCAAACTACCAAGCCAATTCTTATACTAGGAAGGAAACAAGCTTCCGGGGACCGGTTTCTGCCATTTCAGGCGTCGTCGGCCCGGCTTGCTTGAATCCTGATGGTGCAATGAGCAAGGGACTCACATCTGAGTATACCCTTCCACGCTTATGGTGGACAAAATGATTCAGAAAAGGGGGGTGGTGATGAACAGAGTGCCTGAATTAAGCAGACCACTCTTACCCAGTCCAAAGATCAGGGCTTGATCCATCACCGTTTTTTAGCTCACTGCACCATCCCAGCTCAGAACTTGGCTATATGCAAATTAGTCTGTTCCTGTGCCAGTGCATGATGGGAACAGGGCAAACCAAACTACCAAGCCAATTCTTATACTGGGAAGGAAACAAGCTTCCGGGGACCGGTTTCTGCCATTTCAGGCGTCGTCGGCCCGGCTTGCTTGAATCCTGATGGTGCAATGAGCAAGGGACTCACATCTGAGTATACCCTTCCACGCTTATGGTGGACAAAATGATTCAGAAAAGGGGGGTGGTGATGTACAGAGTGCCTGAATTAAGCAGACCACTCTTACCCAGTCCAAAGATCAGGGCTTGATCCATCACCGTTTTTTAGCTCACTGCACCATCCCAGCTCAGAACTTGGCTATATGCAAATTAGTCTGTTCCTGTCCCAGTGCATGATGGGAACAGGGCAAACCAAACTACCATGCCAATTCTTATAATAGGAAGGAAACAAGCTTCCGGGGACCGGTTTCTGCCATTTCAGGCGTCGTCGGCCCGGCTTGCTTGAATCCTGATGGTGCAATGAGCAAGGGACTCACATCTGAGTATACCCTTCCACGCTTATGGTGGACAAAATGATTCAGAAAAGGGGGGTGGTGATGAACAGAGTGCCTGAATTAAGCAGACCACTCTTACCCAGTCCAAAGATCAGGGCTTGATCCATCACCGTTTTTTAGCTCACTGCACCATCCCAGCTCAGAACTTGGCTATATGCAAATTAGTCTGTTCCTGTGCCAGTGCATGATGGGAACAGGGCAAACCAAACTACCAAGCCAATTCTTATACTGGGAAGGAAACAAGCTTCCGGGGACCGGTTTCTGCCATTTCAGGCGTCGTCGGCCCGGCTTGCTTGAATCCTGATGGTGCAATGAGCAAGGGACTCACATCTGAGTATACCCTTCCACGCTTATGGTGGACAAAATGATTCAGAAAAGGGGGGTGGTGATGTACAGAGTGCCTGAATTAAGCAGACCACTCTTACCCAGTCCAAAGATCAGGGCTTGATCCATCACCGTTTTTTAGCTCACTGCACCATCCCAGCTCAGAACTTGGCTATATGCAAATTAGTCTGTTCCTGTCCCAGTGCATGATGGGAACAGGGCAAACCAAACTACCAAGCCAATTCTTATACTGGGAAGGAAACAAGCTTCCGGGACCGGTTTCTGCCATTTCAGGCGTCGTCGGCCCGGCTTGCTTGAATCCTGATGGTGCAATGAGCAAGGGACTCACATCTGAGTATACCCTTCCACGCTTATGGTGGACAAAATGATTCAGAAAAGGGGGTGGTGATGAACAGAGTGCCTGAATTAAGCAGACCACTCTTACCCAGTCCAAAGATCAGGGCTTGATCCATCACCGTTTTTTAGCTCACTGCACCATCCCAGCTCAGAACTTGGCTATATGCAAATTAGTCTGTTCCTGTCCCAGTGCATGATGGGAACAGGGCAAACCAAACTACCAAGCCAATTCTTATACTGGGAAGGAAACAAGCTTCCGGGGACCGGTTTCTGCCATTTCAGGCGTCGTCGGCCCGGCTTGCTTGAATCCTGATGGTGCAATGAGCAAGGGACTCACATCTGAGTATACCCTTCCACGCTTATGGTGGACAAAATGATTCAGAAAAGGGGGGTGGTGATGAACAGAGTGCCTGAATTAAGCAGACCACTCTTACCCAGTCCAAAGATCAGGGCTTGATCCATCACCATTTTTTAGCTCACTGCACCATCCCAGCTCAGAACTTGGCTATATGCAAATTAGTCTGTTCCTGTCCCAGTGCATGATGGGAACAGGGCAAACCAAACTACCAAGCCAATTCGTATACTGGGAAGGAAACAAGCTTCCGGGGACCGGTTTCTGCCATTTCAGGCGTCGTCGGCCTGGCTTGCTTGAATCCTGATGGTGCAATGAGCAAGGGACTCGCATCTGAGTATACCCTTCCACGCTTATGGTGGACAAAATGATTCAGAAAAGGGGGGTGGTGATGAACAGAGTGCCTGAATTAAGCAGACCACTCTTACCCAGTCCAAAGATCAGGGCTTGATCCATCACCGTTTTTTAGCTCACCGTTTTTTAGCTCACTGCACCATCCCAGCTCAGAACTTGGCTATATGCAAATTAGTCTGTTCCTGTCCCAGTGCATGATGGGAACAGGGCAAACCAAACTACCAAGCCAATTCTTATACTGGGAAGGAAACAAGCTTCCGGGGACCAGTTTCTGCCATTTCAGGCATCGTCGGCCCGGCTTGCTTGAATCCTGATGGTGCAATGAGCAAGGGACTCACATCTGAGTATACCCTTCCACGCTTATGGTGGACAAAATGATTCAGAAAAGGGGGGTGGTGATGAACAGAGTGCCTGAATTAAGCAGACCACTCTTACCCAGTCCAAAGATCAGGGCTTGATCCATCACCGTTTTTTAGCTCACTGCACCATCCCAGCTCAGAACTTGGCTATATGCAAATTAGTCTGTTCCTGTCCCAGTGCATGATGGGAACAGGGCAAACCAAACTACCAAGCCAATTCGTATACTGGGAAGGAAACAAGCTTCCGGGGACCGGTTTCTGCCATTTCAGGCGTCGTCGGCCCGGCTTGCTTGAATCCTGATGGTGCAATGAAGAATTGGCTTGGTAGTTTGGTCTGCCCTGTTCCCATGATGCACTGGGCCAGGGACAGACTAATTTGCATATAGCCAGGTTCTGAGCTGGGATGGGGCAGTGAGCTAAATAACGGTGATGGATCAAGCCCTGATCTTTGGACTGGGTAAGAGTGGTCTGTTTAATTCAGACACTCTGTTCATCACCATCCCCCTTTTCTGAATGATTTTGTCCACCATAAGCGTGGAAGGGTATACTCAGACATGAGTCCCTTGCTCACTGCTCCATCAGGATTCAAGCAAGCCGGGCCGACGACGCCTGAAATGGCAGAAACCGGTCCCCGGAAGCTTGTCTCCTTTCTGGTGAAGAATTGGCTTGGTAGTTTGGTCTGCCCTGTTCCCATGATGCACTGGGCCAGGGACAGACTAATTTGCATATAGCCAGGTTCTGAGCTGGGATGGGGCAGTGAGCTAAATAACGGTGATGGATCAAGCCCTGATCTTTGGACTGGGTAAGAGTGGTCTGCTTAATTCAGACACTCTGTTCATCACCACCCCCCTTTTCTGAATCATTTTGTCCACCATAAGCGTGGAAGGGTATACTCAGACATGAGTCCCTTGCTCACTGCTCCATCAGGATTCAAGCAAGCCGGGCCGACGACGCCTGAAATGGCAGAAACCGGTCCCCGGAAGCTTGTCTCCTTTCTGGTGAAGAATTGGCTTGGTAGTTTGGTCTGCCCTGTTCCCATGATGCACTGGGCCAGGGACAGACTCATTTGCATATAGCCAGGTTCTGAGCTGGGATGGGGTAGTGAGCTAAATAACGGTGATGGATCAAGCCCTGATCTTTGGACTGGGTAAGAGTGGTCTGCTTAATTCAGACACTCTGTTCATCACCACCCCCCTTTTATGAATCATTTTGTCCACCATAAGCGTGGAAGGGTATACTCAGACATGAGTCCCTTGCTCACTGCTCCATCAGGATTCAAGCAAGCCGGGCCGACGACGCCTGAAATGGCAGAAACCGGTCCCCGGAAGCTTGTCTCCTTTCTGGTGAAGAATTGGCTTGGTAGTTTGGTCTGCCCTGTTCCCATAATGCACTGGGCCAGGGACAGACTAATTTGCATATAGCCAGGTTCTGAGCTGGGATGGGGCAGTGAGCTAAATAACGGTGATGGATCAAGCCCTGATCTTTGGACTGGGTAAGAGTGGTCTGCTTAATTCAGACACTCTGTTCATCACCACCCCCCCTTTTCTGAATCGTGTTAATAGATTGGACAGCTGTTCACTCATGATGGTGGAGAAGGATGGCATAGGGTGTGGGGGCCGGTATAAGAGGAGGAACGTGAGGGCACCAGCGTCAGTTTTCTAGGCTATTAAGCAAGTTGTCCACCTCAGGGAGGGGGAGGGAGTATGAAGAGATAGAGTTCAGGCGCTTAGATATGATGGCTGCCACCCCACCCCCGGGCCGGTCACCAGAGCGGTCGGCGTGGAGAATGTAGTAATCAGGGGGGAGGGCTGCCAGAATATCTGGGAGAGACTCTGTAGTTAGCCATGTTTCCGTGAGCAGAAGTATGTCGGGATTGTTAGTGGACAGCAGGATGTAGGTGTCGTCGTGGTGTTTAACTAGAGAGCGGGTGTTCAGATATGTCAGCCTGATGGAAGTGTCGCTCCAGGTCGGTTTAGCTGAAGGTTTGCGTCCGCAGAAAGAATGAGGGGCAGGGCGCATAAGACCGGCTGTGTGTATGCGCCTGATGGTGTTAGGGGACTGCGGGGCGTAAGGATGCTGCAACTCTCTAAGGGATTATGACGAGTATGAGATGGTATGGCCGACATGGCTGGCCCTAGGGCCCGGACGGGCGTGTACGGGCGCAGATGGGCTTACCTTAGGCGCACCTTCGGCGCCAGCTGCGCTCGTCCGCTGCGCTTCCAGGGAGGGGGGGACATTTTATAGTGGTGGTCAGGGTGGGAGGGCCGAGCAATTGGTCTGCTCGCCCTCTGACTCACCCAAGATGGCGGACGAAGTTAGTGGGAGCAGCGCCTAATCGGCTGCTTGAGGGATTTCGAGGTGAGCGTGAGCGTGGGCTATCAGGTAGGGAGTGCCCAGGGAGCTGATTGTGCTAAAATCCACAATATTTACAATTTTTTAAAAATAAGCGTCACACACGAAAATACCATTTTTAAAATGCTAAGCGCCCCCGGCTTTCCGCCTCAAGGACCTTACTCTCAGTCAATTTCTCAGGAATGGAGCCACAGGGCGCGCAGTGCTTTTATAGTGGTGGTCAGGGTGGGAGGGCCAAGCAATTGGTCTGCTCGCCCTTTGACTCACCCAAGATGGCGGACGAAGTTAGTGGGAGCAGCGCCTAATTGGCTGCTTGAGGGATTTCGAGGTGAGCGCGAGCGTGGGCTATCAGGTAGGTAGTGCCCAGGGATCCGATTGTGCTAAAATCCACAATATTTAAATTTAAAAAAAAATAAGCGTCACAAACGAAAATACGATTTTTTTAAATGCTAAGCGTCCCCGGCTTTCCGCCTCAAGGACCTTACTCTCATTCAATTTCTCAGGAATCTAAATCTAATCCTAAATCTACTTGCCCTTTATTAAAATCCATTTGCCCAGTTGTATACCATGCACTGTGGTGATAATTTATGGCACGCAGTTTCATAAAATGTTACTATAAGCAAACCCACATTATACTTTGAGCAAACTGCCTACGTTTCCAACTGTGCCAAACTACAACGGTAAGCCCAATCTCCTGAACCAGGAACCTGGGGCATTACATTATATTAAACAACATCGGTTCTACGTTGACTTATTTGAAACACCATCTTTGATTATTGTTGTGGATGCAGCTGCTATTCATGAGTAATATATAAATCAAACAAATATATAAATTTGTATACAAGTTTGGTCATTCACTATGACTTGAATGAAGAATTCATAGGCCAGTCATATCCAAGAAAATCATTACAATTTATTTACATCCTTCGAGACTGTATAATAATGAGTGATCATTTGCTCAGACACATGAAGAAAGTGCTGGTGTCAATTAAAATTGGAAAAGTGCCTCACAAATAAGACGTATGAATCTTGACTCCTTGAAATATTTCTGTGCTTGGGGGTCAATGACCAAAATCTATACAAGTCTGTAGTTGATGACATTTCGATCTCGGGTCAATGGGAGGTATTCATCAGGGTAATAGGATGAGTGGTGATTGCTAATTATTTTATATAGGTCAAGCTTCTGCAACGAAGGAGCCAATCCAGGACAACCAGGGAACTCCTGATGAGTAAGACCATATGGGAGGTTCCTGATTACAGGGAGTTTGTGCAATATCTATACCGCGCTCTGTTCTCTGATTTCCTGAGGTTCATTCTGGTTGAGCATGTAACTGCTTCATCACGATCTGGTCACAGGCACCAAAAGAGATTCCTTTTTAGGAACTTCTAGTAGGAGTTCCCTGATTGTTCGGGATTGGCTTCTTCGTTGCAGAAGTTTTACCTGTGTGAGATAATTAGTACTTGATCACTCATAATTATTGTACTCTCAAATTATGTTAATACATTGTATTGATTTAGTTGGATATGGTTGGACTGTGAATTCTTTATTCAAGTCATTGAATAACCAAAAGTGTATACATATATATATATTTTTGATTTGAGTGTCCTTTGTGGGTAGCAGCTGCATCCACAACAATAGTCAAAGACTGATGTTTCAAATACTTATTAATTTATTTGACATGTTGCCCATAACTTTTCCTAGATGGTTTGTACACTGGTCACCACTGTGATTTTTCTGAATATTTTTCTGTATCAAACATGTTTTATTAAATAACACCTTAAAGACATGGAATATAAAGTTACCCTTAAAAATTGCTTGTAAGTTTCGTCTTAAAAAAAATGTTTGCAAATATTTGGCTACATTATATTTTGAAAACAATTACAAATCTTGCTTTCACTTCTCTCCATGTATTTGTATACAAACAAGGACCATTCTTTGAACATTGTAGTACCATTGTTTGATTTTGCAAACGTGAATGTGTGCTTATAGCGCAACCACTTTCAGCAGTGCAAACTGAGCTTATGGTTTAATACATTTTCTTAGAGCGCTTACCTTAATAGTAAAGTCTTAGCATTTATCAACCATGCATACAATTCTGAACTTTTAGTTGATGTGGAAATATATCTTACATTGGCAGCAAAAATGCAGTTTCCCATACAAGGGTTTGTGCTGAAGGAGGTCGGGTCTGCTTGTCCAATGGACACAATAAACATGTAAACTTGTGGGGATAACAGGCGGAGTGCACCAATCTGTGCATTACCCAATGTGTACCCATTTTAGTTGAGTTAATACCAGGTAATGTTCTAACATAATACTGGCAGTTCCGTAGATTTGATACACCTTCGAATGTCGCAAGCTGCACCAGTAACGGTTGGTGAGCTCCGTCTGTTATTCCCACTCTGGATCCACAGTCTAGCTGCATGTCCCAGAGAGCTAAGGAAAATCTAGCTGAGGGAGGAAAAACATTTTATAAACTTGTGTCAGTGTATATTACATAACAGTGCTGATATTGCATTATAGCATTGTGGTGCTTCACACTTTAACCCTATTGTCTATTGTTTAATGTGGCCTGTCCATTATAGCCAGTCAGCCAGTACTGTAGCCTCTCATAATGTAAACTCAGGAGTGAAAGATATATCCAGGTATATCAGGGAGGCGCGGTCTTCAAATGTTATCAAATACAACCATACTTGACCAGGACCATATTGGTTTTACACAGATATTGTGTTGCGCAAGATAACACATAGGCCTTGATTACTAGTGGCCCTTAAAAATTCCAGTTGCCCTGGTGTTACCATTATCAAGGGTCACAGTAATTCAGGTAGCAGAGAAATAACATGAATGATAAATAGTTTTTTTTTAAATAACATGAAAATTGGTATTTCTGCACTGATTTCCGTATTATTTCTCTCAGTCTTTCAAATTGGGGTTTGGCTGCTGTAAGCAGCCGAAATCTTGGTGTGAAAAACAAAAACTTGTTGTTCTTATGGTCCCATTAACGTCAGATATGGGGCCCATCAGAATTTACAGGTTCATTGTAATAAAGACCATAGTTGGGTATCACTGTTCTCAGAACCACATTGCACACTACTAGCACACCCTAGCTGTTATGAGCTAACAAAATACATTAAAACATAACTCAAAATATTAATCTATCACATTTAAAATATGCCATGAATTTACTACTGTGCTACCACACTTTGTTGCCACTACTATTGTTTTACTCATATGTACTTCTACCAGGAAGCCACCATGCAACTGCCACTCTTGCTGGACGCGGCCTAAGTGCGTGCCCGAGGACAAAATCTAATGACATTCTCTGACCTCTATTCGAGAGATCTATTCATATCAATCTTCAGGGCTCCTGTCACATCACTCCCCAAGACATTGGGCAGGTTTTATACCATCAACTCAGAGCTGCATGTCGTGCACTACACAAAATATTCTCGGCTCCTCCGCAGACACTTGCAGCTCTTGAGCATATGCTTACAAATCCATCACCATGCAGGATTGTCTCCTGTCTCTACACCACATGCAGACCTCTGAACTGGCAGCCACCCTGGCCGCTTGCCCCACATGGATGTCTGATACAGTCCCACCTATCACCGACACACAATGGTCCTACTGTTGTAGCCAGACGACAACCCTTGTACCCAACTATAGGCTGGCAGTGATACATTTTAGATTTCTACACCATCTATACTGCACCCTGGCACAACAATTCAAAATGGGACTCACCGAAGGTGCACATTGTCTGAGATGCGCATCACCCAGGCCACCTTTATACATCTGGCATGGGGATGTCTGAGGGTGGCGGAGTACTGGGAGGGTGCCCTTTCCACTAATCAAGCAATTACTGGACCCTACCTGCCTAGCATTCCCCTGGTGGCCCTCCTGGGTTACATCCGCGACTGCACCGTCCTGCAAGAGGATGTCTTGGGGTCCATAGGACCCCCTTTCCCCCTGCCAGAGGGCTGCCATTAGGGGGCACACTGAAAGTGTGCCATCTTTTAGTTGAAGCACTGTCAGTGCACCTCCAGAGGGCTTCTTTGCATCTGCACCCGCTTCTTTAATATGGCGCGGGTGCAGAGTCAAAGGAATTCCCTCATTTGCATAGGGCACATCCCTATGCAAATGAGGGAACACCCTCTGAAGGTAGCGCTGGTGCTTTAAGTGCGCCAACGCTATCGGTATTAGTGAAGGGGACGCCCTAGTGTCTGTGCCCCTTCTATAATACCAGAGTGCTCAGAGGTCGCTCAAAGAGAGCGCAAACACCCATTGCCCCCCCAAGCGCTTATTGTAATACGGCCCCAGGTATCATAAGATAGGGCTCCCAGATTTATGGTATTTTGTTTTGACATTTCTATCCGTATCTATCCATATTTAGTTTTTTGCTAGTTTTATCTGTATTTATCTATATTTGTTTTGACGTTTGTGAAAAATTAACCTGAAGCTAGTATCTTTCCACATTTATTAACCAATAAATGTGCACTAATGCTTGAATGCCTGACAGGTTTCAATTATAGGAAAAACTAAGTGATAAATCAAGGCATTTATATGAAAACATGCCCCTTTTAGTTAATATTTAGTACAGGTTCAGTGCTGTTTAAGCTTGTTTACTAAAAGTACTTTTTTTTTTCTCAACTCACTTACCTGCCAATCCATACACCTATTAGCCTGGCAGTCATGACTGACCACATTTAGAATCACTCCAAAAGAAACCCAGTTTCCGTTTTTATCCACATTTTAAAAAAGCGCAGACTGGAGAAAACATGGTTTTCTGTCTTTATGTATCTGTAAAAATCTATAAAAACGGACATCAACGAGTTCTTGAATCACTGATTCTCCACATCTAATTTGGGATTGGAAATGTTATACAAGCCCTGTATAGTACAAACTTTAAACCCGTTAATCTAGCCTGTTTAAATGCAGTGTGTGTATGTTTGTGTTTTCTAAGATAATCAGTGCTGCCCGTTTCATTTTTAAAGCTCCTCGGCTTTACTTCCTTGCACATGAACCTCTCTTTTGCTGCCTTAGTTTTGAACCTGGAATAATCTCGGTCCAGTAAAAAAGCATATAGAAGCAAGATAAAATATTTCGAAATCCCTATTAAAACTTAAACAGGGTGTTGCCCAGTAATGCAAAACAATTTTTAAATGGAAACTGTGTTTGTCCGTGAGTCATGCCTATGATTAATGATAAAGTTTGACAGGTCGGTTGTTTGAATGTGTGAGACTTGATTACATTATATATTTCCTTCTTTACCATGCTTTCTTTACCCAGCAACCCATTAAAGGTCTGCCTTAAATTACACATGTATAAATGCTTAATCTCATTAAAAAACAAATTGTTCTCAATCAGAAATTCCCCCATATGTTTCTAAATGTCATCTGTACCATCACTAAACGGTTATTAGAACTGCTAGTAGTGTTTACCATTTGGCTGGGGAAAAAGGATCTATCACATATATTAGAAGATAACATATTTATCAACAACAGTATTTGTAATCCAGCTGTCATATATTTGATCAAATTCAGTGAAAATGAAGACCGTCTCCTCAAATCCATTGTGATATCTCTCTTACATTCTATCAGCAACATTTCTCAAAGTGTGTAGAAGAGCAACATAATTTCTGGCAGATATGCACCAACAGAACTCTTAGACCCTCAGCTCTAGATGCTCATACATTTCTAGTCGGTCCCGACCCAAACATTATTTTTTCAGATCATATACTGTTCTAATCACCCACATCCAAATGATGAGGATGGGAACTGGTGTTGCGATCCCTTCTGGAACTCCCCGGACGTGTCCACCTCTTAACATTCTTTCCGTAATTAAATTCCCACTGCCTGATGAAAGTTCCAACAATGGAGTAGAGCCTCTTGTTAAGAAATGGGTTCAGGGAAAGAAATATGCAGCAGCATACCACGATCCAAATGGAAACTAGAATGAACTTTGGGCAGAAAACAGCGATTATCTTAAATACCACAGAACCACACACAAGCTTTGGACAAGCCTTTGTACTAGTTGTTTAGCTGAAGAAAGCATGACCAAAAACTAGGTCTTTGAGAGCAGTATAGCCAACAGAATTTCTGCAAATGGAAATGTGAGCACAAGCAGTAAGTCGCACCATTTTGAGAAGTAAGAATTAGCTAAAGCCCTACAGTAGATAGGAGACCAAAGGCCTGATTTCCTGCAAACTACCACAGTATTGATGAAATGCCAGCATAGCTACCCACTAGAACATTCTTATGATCTGCTCACAGGAGGCCTGTTATGAGACTTTGATGGATGATTCCTGGACTTGTGTTTGCGGGCCAGGAGTTCAACTTGTCCTGGAAAACTGGGCATATTTTCAATTGCCAAAGACATTTTCACCACTTTGTCTACGTATAGCATATACAACGTCATGCTTGTACAGCAGACTCTTTCCCGGATGCATCTGTTGGCATATTATGGACATGCACATGTCACCTGAGATCTATCTTTAACACCACAACCAGAGCTGATGTCTTGATTGTGTCCATGGAGACATCTGCCAATAACTGATACCCAGTCACTTCCAACAGCTCCATCCACTTTACCTGTTCCCCCAGAGCTGATTTTTTATTTTTTTTATTTGACTTTTTGTAAAGTGATACAGTTGGCAAAATAAGCACTGGCAAAGCCAATAGCTCCCGGCTTTTAGACCTATTTGTTCAGCCAGTTCTTTTTGGCGATATTGCGTAGCATCAGGAAAACCATTTTTGCTAGTGCTCTGCAGCAATTAAAGTAGAACAAAAGCACTTAAAAAAAAAAGTGAGGGAGGGCGGGAATGTTGTTTGCTGCCTGTCCTTCCGAAAAATAGGACCACGGAGGACGGTGTAACGGATGAACAGGAGAGAATAAAATAAATGAAAGACAGGTGGGGTGGAGGTGAAAAGCAGCTCATGAGAGAAAGAGTGCAACATTTGGGGGAGAGAAGCCCACAGAGGAAAGTGCAACTTTGCTTTAAAGGAGAAGTGAACAAGAGAGAGAGTGAGTACATCACGGTATGCAAAGGGTGAGAAAGAAGCATGTGTGAGAGAGAAAGAGCACCACTCGAGGGAGCGAGAAAAGCAAGGCGTGGGGAAGGGGTGGAGAATCATGCGTGTTAAAAATGAGGAGAATACATACTCTGCTTAACCAAAATTTTTAAAAAAGTGTTCCCTGAAAATGAGCAGTGGAAAGTGACAAGTCCGGAGATCAAAAGGATGGTAAGGAGGCTATGCTCCAAGGGAGAAACAACACAAGAAGCATTACAACAAACAAAAATGCAAGCAAATGAGATTGTTAATAAAGCCAACCAGTGGCACGCAATGAGAGAGCTCTAAGCCCACTTTAAGTTTCTTAGTAATCTGTCAATAATTCTTTCACAACCTTACAGCCTGATAGGCAAGACCTGAAAAGTGCCACCTCAGAATACTTCAGTAGGATTGAGCTATAACAAACGTGGAGAACACCCTTTTAAAGCAGCTGTTTTGTACCAGATATTTTATGTTAATTAATGTTTGTAGAGTGCCACCCAAACCAAACACTGAACAGAGAAAATATAAAAGAAATCCCACAGGTTTCTGGTAACTAAAATATAATAATTAAAAAGCAGTTGTCTGTGAAAACCCTGAATGGAGGAAGTGTGAATGGAGTTAAAGTGGGAGATTATTCTAAGACTTATAGAAAATGCCTTGTCTCCAAATTAATCAGTCCTTATTTTAGAGATTTGAAGTTGTCTTTGTCCTATTGAAAGTAGGGTGCATTGTAGTGTGTGACGTAACAATGTAGCGGCCATGAATTCTGCAGAGGCACTTTGTCTTGACCAATAAGAATGATAACTAATGTTTTAAATAGAATGTCTAGGAGGATCGAGAGCCTAAAAAGTAATCTAAGGGAAAATAAATACTGTCTTCTCCTGGTTCCAATCAGAATTCTGGCTACTGCCTTTTGAACCAGTTATAATATTTTTATCAGTTTGTGTGGAAGAGCCATATATATCAAGTCTCCATGGTCAAGAAGAGATTGAATCTGAGCATTGACTAAGAGAAATATGCTATTCTTTATTGATAAAATTATCTTTAGTTATTTGATTTGCCAAAACATGCTCTAGTAATGGTAGTCAGTCCTTGAATATCTCCTTGTAGACATCACAATGCAAGTATCATTTGTTGAAATCGCCTTTAAAGATTAAACCTGCAAGGCCTCCTGCATACATCAGGAGGATGTGGGTGGTCTAAACTGATCGTAAGGTAGCTTTCCATATGCTGAATGGAAGAGACCTTATCACGACTTTTCTGATTTGAGTTATCTTTTCTAGTCTCGAGGAGAAAATAAGGGAGCTCCAAGGGTCAGGCCTTGTATTTGGAAACATCTTGCCCCAAACATTTTCTCAGTTGACTTGGTCTGATAGCTTGTGAGTTTTCAGAGGCTGGTCGTAGGTGCTGAAATAGTTGTTAGGGCTGGAAGACTTTAGATGATTAAAATGTAACATAGCCATGGGAGAAATTGTGGATGATTCAGAGTCTTAAGGCAGGATCTATTTGAGCCAGAGGAATGATTTGAGACCTGGTGTGATTTGATCTTCTGCTTCATCCACAAATGTGCAGTGCTAATTGATTTTGCAGCTTTTCTAGCATGTGCTGGGAAAGCCAAGTCAGGATGCTGTTACAATATTCCAATCACAAATACATCACGTCTATGACTGAAGTTGTCATTTGGGAAATGCAAGGATGGAGAGCATGGCCTAAATCGATTCCCTATGGGAGAAGGTACACTTCAGAGGTTCACCATGGGGGACAAAGGAGAGATCTATTTCGAAGATGACTCCCAAATTATTTATACTCTGGACTGGAATTGCAGTGAACTCATTGATTTGAGTTGGGTAACAGTGGGCAGGACCAACACACCTGAAATTCTTACTTTTGGCCATTAAGGCAATTTCAGTTTTATTGCATCTAGGTTAATTTAATCAGCCAACTGAGTTGTTCCATAACCCTCCCTACAGTTTAAGGTAGATCATTTTGTCACCTACATAGAAGTGTGAACAAATGAGGACATTTAGTGTGGACGGCACTAAGGCCAAATATGTTTTGAAGTGGCTAGATAAAAGTATAGATCTCTGAGGGAATCCATATATGATGCTTGTTGCATCCGAATAACGGATCCCCTCCGCCCCTCACCAAGGCATAGGTTATTAGACAGTCAGTGAGAATTTAATAGATTTGTTTATGCTTTGGCACATTCTCCTTCGCATCATTTAGTTATGCCATGAATCTGGAAGTAGATAATATCAGGTTTATTGTATTCTCAGGATAATTTGTATTTAATGGAACCCAGTAATGACAGTTTTGAGGCAGATGGCAGCTAATGATTGCTAAAGGAGTCCTGGACCTACTGCTGGTAGCCTGACATTTTCTGTTGCATGCACAAAATGTCCGTTTGGACCCTTTATCAGCCAAGTTGAATATTTATGCCATTTTCGCCGCACCTCGATCTACCCCTTCTCCACTCCAGTCTCCACTCCACTACAATCTATCCCACTCCACTCTGCCCCACTACAATCTACCCCACTACTCCAATCTACCCCACTCTACTCCAATCTTCCCCGCTCCACTCCACACCATTCTATCACACTCCAGGTTACCGCAATTTACCCCACTCCAATCTACCCTACTTCACACCACCCTTATCTACCCCACTCAACTCTAACCCACTGCATGCCACCCAATCGACCCCACTCCATTCCATTATACCCCACTCCACTGAAACGCAATCTACCACACCCCACTCTATCCCAATCTATCACACACCACTCTACCCCATCTCAACCTACCCCACCCTCTATACCCCACTCCAATCTCCCCCACTCCAATCTATTCACCTCAAATCTACCCAACTCCACTCCATTCTGCCCGCTCCAGTCTACCTTACTCCACTCTACCCCACTCCACTCAAATCTACCCTAATCCACCCAACTCACATCTACCCCACTCCATTCTACCCCATTCCACTCCAATCAACCCTACCCCACTCCACTCCACCACACTCAATTCCAATCTACTCCACTCCATTCTACCCACTCTGTTCCACTACAATCTACCCCTTTATACCCCACTCCACTTTACCCCAGTGTACACCACTCCTATCTACCCCACTCCCTGCCACTAACAATAGCGCGCTGAACAGCAGCCACAAGGGTGCCCAGCGTGGCAAAAAACACATTGCCAAAACCAATAGCTCTTGTATATGCGAGACCTATTGGATTTGCCAGTGCTCTTTATTATGTATTCTTTGTCTTTATGGTTTTTAGATGGTAAACTGGACTGCACCTAGATAATGAACTTCCTACCAGGGGCTTATCAATTAGATGTTTTATCTATGTTCTATTCAAAGTCTTATCAAAATATTCTTTAGTTTACTTACAACGGCACCCTTAAATGGTTTTAATCTAAAAGTGTGCTTGTTTGAAACCTGATTGTTGGCTGGCTTGCAGTGCTTGACTTTGGTGTGCTCTTTGGTAGAAATGGATGCAGTCAAATCCTGCTGCATCTGTGTGCACATTTTAGAATGAATACCTCCTCTTACATACTTATGGTATCTTAGACAAAGAATGAGAGTCACACTACGGAACACTTATAAAGCTGAGATTAAACTTCATTCATGCTGTGCTTATAGATATATCATACATGGTCAAGAAAGAGTAGCGATGCAGGCTGGGTCACCACCTACTGCCTTCATCTGCCATTATCCTGTGAAGTCCGCAAATAAGTTTCATGAAACCTTCTCACTGGTACCAGTTACAGGTTTTAGATAGGTCCAAACTATAGGTTCAAGATCAGGGTATTTTCTGTTAATTATCTGATCTAATCATATTTCACAGTTTTGCAAGTTAAGATTGATTGCTTTGCAGAATTGTGATTCTCAGACACTCAAAAAATATTTGGAAAGTTACATACAATCTAATTATAAAGGAAATTGTTCACAAAAAATCAAGTTTTGAATGTTTCTTTGTTTTGTATATTTTACAGCTAGCCATTTGAGCCTGAAAGATGAAATTGAATCAATTTTACGGGAGAGGATCATGGTTTTGGATGGTGGCATGGGCACCATGATTCAGCAGCACACTCTGACAGAAGCAGATTTTCAGGGTCCCGAATTTAAGCACCACCCCAAACCACTGAAAGGAAATAATGATCTTCTGAGCATTACCCGCCCTGATCTCATCTACAAAATTCACAAGGTATTCAGCTGTTTATTGTTTAAAATTTGAATGTGAATACAGACTAGAACTTATTTGTGTTTCATACTATATTTTGGACCTACAGTTCCACCTTTGTTTGTGCCAAAAAGTTTCTCTTACTACTTTTCTCCCTTCCAGTGCTTAATGTTTTCTCATACAACCCCAACAGTCCCTAGTCTTCTGTGCTTGACATCCATCTTCCTCATTTGATGAGCAGTTTACTCTTTGTTCCCTCTGACCCCTCTGCCAGAAAATGACCCACCACTCTTTCATCACAGTTCTTGATCTCTTCAGTTGGACACAGTATATGCTCTCCCTTCCTCATCTGTTTTACAGTCCTACTTTCTTTCAAGTTCACTCTGATTATCCCTAACTGTTCTTTCCCATTTCCCTGACATTTCCATTTCCGGATAACTGATAACCTCAGAATGTGAAGATTTGCTGCTTAATGTTCAAAAGACCTGTTAAATACTAAAATGAAATGTCTGTGCACATTGCAGACACTACATAAATGGCATCCTTTTGCGGTTGAAGACACATTTTTGCGCTATCAATGGAATCACATCGGAGGACCTGTCAGTACAGAACATCATTTTATATTTAAAGGCTCTAGTAAACTACGAATTCACATTTAATTTGATCCTTAAACTGATATTATTCTCTGTCTTATAGGAGGAGTTACATAATTGTTCACATCCTCTGGAGATTATTTTAGGGCCACCTAAATTCGCAACTAATATGTATGAGCATCTAGGGAAAGTTTTTGAGAAAGTACATGATTTAGGGAAAGTTTTTGAGAAAGTGCATGATTCATGTATTGGTTGGCTCTATGAATATAATGAACCTAATCTTCAATGTGGTGGGAGCTCTCATCGCTTTTAGTAGCTATGGTGTCCCCGTCATTTTTATCAGAATAATATGCAGACCATATTGGACGTAATGCAAATCAGATCTTCAACTATTGTGCCTTTACACTGTCAATCTTGTGGGACGCACGGTTTCTGTCAAACGTACACACTAGGTGCAGAAGAGATTCACCGCATCTCACTGTTGCGTGCTGACAGTAATTGTTGCTCAAGTTTCGTGCCTGCAGTGTCTTCGTTGCCTTCATGTTGTTTGAGTGAAGCCACGGTCTCCTTTGTTTTCGCCGTCATTGCCTAGTGGTTTATGTGGCACCTCATTACTTGGTATGTGATACCTGTAGAAGTGCACAAAATCTCTGGGGGTCATCTTGGGCATCTACAGATAAGCATTGTAAAAATTCTAGATGAGTGCTACCTAGAATTCACCTCCCTTCATATCTCCCCCTTTTTCTAGAATACCATTTTCTCATGATTACCTTGAAGCATTACATCTAGTTGTGACCATCCCATCATGGCGGCCATACTTCTTGTTGGAAGCTTCCTCTTCCTTTTTTCTGTATAGCACTGTTTAAGGAGACAACACCAACTCCTCTCTGCATCATAATGCAGTCAGAATATTTGTGTGGGTCGTTTATCCCCCCCCCCCCGTTTTTCTATTTTTGCCTTATTTCTGTTTCTCTTAGATGTTTGTCACCTTAGGGGTGCACAAGAAGAAAATGAGCCCAAAAGGTAGTGAGGGTCTATGGATGTTTATTTTAGACACAGAGTCAGCGTCTCTCATAAGTCACAACTACACAACAAAGTCTAGGCGGCAGGTCCATGAAATAAAAGGAAGGTCTTCCCAGCGCGTCTCCGTCTTCTGCTTCTTTGCCGCTCTCGCCAGCCCCAAAACAAAAGAAAGACAGGTGGCTGTTAGCTCACAGCTGATAGTCAAAATTATAGCGTCAGGGAGGGGAGTGAGGGCAACACGCGTGAGGGGAGAACAGGCTACCGTCACCAAGGAAAGCAGACCAACCGCAAAGAGTGCACGTGAGTGCTCAGGAATCCCCGTGCCCCTGCCTTCCACCCTCTTCCCGCTGCTGCCCCTTCCCGACCCGTTTAAAGGGTAACAGGGTACGCAAACGTTCACGTACCTGGTGTAGCCACGCGTCTTCCTGCGCGTGGCTGGGCGGTGCGTGGGAACGGTGGCCTCCTGGCTTCTCCGGTGTCCTCGCGCCGTCTTCGTCCGCCTGGTCGGAAAGCCGACTGCTTGTACTCGCGCTGCCTTCCTCTTCCGCCGTACCTCGCTCTCGTCCTCCTTCCGTTGTCCGGGTCTCTTGGTGGGTGATTCCTCTACGGGGCTTCGGTGCCGGCGAGCTCCGCACCATCCACACCACGGCGTCTTCCGGCTCTCCCTTTTCAGGACCTGATCCGCTCTCTGATTGGCGGGACGGCCACCACGTCATCGGAGGAGGGTAATCCTCCTCGCAGGGCTCCCAGTTGTTAAAGGGCCCGCGTCCTTCCTGCAACCGAGATTCAGAGTTCGTTACGGGGCAGGACTGGACCCCGTGACAATGTTGTACCTGGATTTTCTTCTATGTTGCTACAGATGTTTAATCCCTTCAGCCTAGTTGTTGTGTGTGCTGTATGCTGTTGTTACTTTCAGCCTTATTTTACATCCTCCAGGAGCTTTTTCTTATGTAGCAAGTCTTTTCCCTCCTAATTAAGTGGCCCTTCCCTGCAGATACATACTTCGTAGACATTATTTCTGCTGTGTAAGGGTCTAGTGGCTAACCGGAATTTGTCAACGGTACTTCAGGCATGCCAGAGATAAGCTACTGAAGACTTTGCCCTATCCTGCTACAAGTAACATAGTGTAACTAGCATATATTTTCAAGGCATACATTCCTGTAACATATAGCTATAAAGTTGAATAACAGATATTTTTTACCTAGCTCAATGGTACCCATTTTATGGACCTTAGGAGAATGAAAGGATGAGTGAAATTACTGGGATTCGAACCGATGACCATGTGATGAATTACAGATCCCAATAGTAGATATAATAATCGACTGTGCAGGCAGATGCCACACATTGAGGTAATTCTGCAGTAATTTGCAATCTGGAATCCAAGACATATACTACTATCCAACATTTTAGGATATTTAATCGACACCTAGAGCTGCCTGACATATAATGCAATAGATTTTTAACCCACAAGATTGTTGTCATGGCAAGAAGATTGCACCTCTTGCAGCTGTGCTCCTATAATGGGTAACTTGGTGAATACAATATCAAGTACTGCTGCTATTGTAGACATCATACTTGCCTGTCTTGGCAGTCAGATTTGGAGGAACACTTCTGTTGTACAAATTGATGATACAGATTCTCAAACACCCTCTCCAAGATCTGTTACGGTATGAATAACCCTTCTTTTATCCCTATATAGTCAGATTCTTGAATCTAATTTGTGATACCATATCGTTATGCAGTTATTCTGACACTATTCTGCTATATTCCCGAGTTGTTAGTCAATGATACTTGTACTTCCATTTAAGCAATAAAGTTATTGCTCTAGGTACAACTGTGTGTGCATGTGTATATATGTGTAGAAGTTGGAACTATGGGCTCCCGGTGTGGCACTTCTATTAGCTGGTTGACTCCTTAGAATTTTTGCTCATTCAAGCACCAGGGGCTAGATGGACGAAGCATTTTTGCGTTCGAAAAAGGGTTGATTCTGTGATTTGGGCTGTTTACAAACGCAAAAATGCTTTTTCTGAATTACCAAGCATTAACTGTGATGCAGTAACTAACTTGTTACTCAGTCGCAGTTTAGGTTTTTAATTCCATATTTGGAAGGGACATGTTGAGGGCGCCCCTTCCTAATACTGATTCACAGTGTTATGTGTACATTTTTTGCATTCATAATGCGGTGGCAAAATATTTGCAGCTTAACACCAACTCAAAGTTGGCGGTATGAGAATGGTTGAATAAATATTTTTTTATGACCAGGCAGTGGTCCCATGGACCAGTGCCTGCTCTTAATAAGCATTGGCAGAGCCAATAGGTCTCGCCTTTGGGACCTTATAGGTGTTTAGCCATGCAACAGTTAGTGTTGTTTCACCAAGGAAATTGTGTTGCATAACTAAATACTTATAAGGTCCCAAAAGCGAAGTCATTTACAATACAAATAGCTTAAACTCTTTCAAATGCAAGATCTATTGCTCTGAAAACGCTTCTTTTTATGTAAGCACCGGTAGTTTAAGTGATTTGCCCAGAATCAAGAAGTCGAGACCCGTAGCTGGGTACACCGACTGGCCCAGAGCGAGTTAAGTTTTGTTTGAGGAAGCAAAATAAACATAGAGCTTCTAGACGTGACGCGGCGCTGCCTACTCTGGTCATAAACCGCCGCAGTTGCACTGCCACTAAGACAGGCACAGCTCACGGGAATTGCTATTCATAATCAACATTAAACAGTCGCCTCCCATCAGCACAATGCAAATCCTCAAGACAAAAGCGCATTCAGTAGAGAATCAAGCCAATGATGACTTGCCAGCGAGTGATGATAACACACGATCAGCCCCTGTCATTCCTCCTGCGGTTCCCAACCAGAGAGAAGCGGCAGCAGAGATTGGGAGAGAAATGAAGGGAAGGGACATGCGAACGAGCCTCCCATTGCGCCAAGGGCAGGACGCCGGCGAGCACCTGGAAGAGAGGAGGGCAGCCGCACTGGGCCCTGCTGGGCAGAGCAGGTAAACAATCGCGAGCGGCGCAGCCACACTACTGCCGGTGTTCCGTCGGTTTAAGCTTCCCGTTTCACACGCCCAGAAGTAACTCTTCCTCTTCAGACAGCTAAATGTTCACTGATGTCTGTTACCGGAAGTGTGCTGGGAATTTGTTCATTTAAGCAACGATACTACAGGCAGCTTTTTTTTTAATTCAAAAGAAACAGGTCCCCATACTTTTTTTATTTAAAAAAACAACATGTTTGGGTCAATCCCTGCCGTTCGTGTATGAATGGTGCATTGGCTAATTTATGATGATAAAACAAGCATTGGCTGCGAGCGAGCGGCCGCGAGACGCGATATGTGGTGGGGGGAGGGAGAAGCGGGAGTTGTGTGTGCACGCGCGATAAAGGGAAAAAAACGGTCGCGAGTGGTGCGCGTGATGGCGCCTCCGCTCATGCATGTGCGCGTAACCGCACGCTCCATGAAAGCAAAATGCATGTGGTAGGACTTTTTAAAGCCCACTACTAAATGTCTCGCAGAACAGTGGATGCGCTGGATCAGGGGGGGCCAAAAGAAGACACTTAAACGTTTACACGCATCCCATTTTCCTTAACTCCTAAACCGCAGCGCAAATTCCGCCATGGTGCGGGAGTTCTAATCAGTGGGCGGGGCTGCGTCGACCAATGGACGTGCGCTGCACTAGCGAGGTAGTGCTCGCGACAGCAGTTGGCCGACGCAAGCACGGTAGGGGTTAAAGGAAAACAGGCTACATAAAAAAAAAATTAATTGATTTATTTAAAAGCAATCACAGACATGGTGGTCTGCTGACCTCAGCAGGCCACCATCCCTATGATGGCAGCGTATCTTAGTGGATTACAAATTTACAATCCATTTCATTAATTTGCATTAGGTTGGTCTATTTGCGATCCACTAGGAACCGCTAATAAAACTCAAAAGTTTCATACTTTAAGAATAGCTATTTCCTAATTGTGATTCTGAGGAAATCCCAATTAGGAAATCGCTATTACTATCTTTGTACATCTGGCCCCAGATTTGTCGTAAGGCTATTTAGTAGTGTTTCTGTTTCTAAAATTCTCATGCCTTTGAAGTTGCTGGAGGAGCATTCTTGTACCAACCACTGTTATTTTCGTTCTGTTTGGTTTTAATAACCCAGAACATTTTTGTTATCTATGGGGCGAGAACATCCTTATAGACAGCTATAGACCAATACAGAACAGTGCCCTTTTATCCAATTCTCATTTCATCAGGACGTAATATGTAAAACAGCCTGGGAAATGGTTCTCTTGCAAGCCTTGTTGGTGCACATGAAAAGTGCTGTCTTATGTGTGTGAAGGAAAAAGGGTAAGAACTGATTGAATTGTGAATCTCTTTGTTATTGCAGGAGTACCTGATGTCTGGAGCTGATATAGTTGAAACAAACACATTCAGCAGCACAAGTGTTGCTCAAGCAGACTATGGCCTGGAACACCTGGTAAGCTTGGTATCCTTTTTTTTTTTTTAGATACAACATTATTTTAACATTATCTTCTTTTGAAGTAAGGTCTAAACGGCCTCATGATTTAAAGTATTGTGACCACTGTGGATCTGAGCTAGGCTCTGGGAATTGGCTTTAATTAGTATTAGACAAGCCACCCCCCCCCCGCTCTTCCCAAGGCAGGCCCTTTACTGTCTAAGGTTTAGTAAATTTGCAAGATACGGAAACACTTATGTACAGAGAGTATTTCATAAGCGTATTTATTTGACATATGTTTTCAGTACCCAATACTGGAGTGGTATTGAGGTGTATTCTGGAATGGAAGTGTTCAAACTTTCAATTGGGTGGTTGGAAAGGGAGAGGAATGACACGCGAGGTAGCTAATTAACAATGTGTCCTGCAGTAGTGGTGAAACGCTTCTTAGACTGCGAGTGTGTACCAGTTTGTAGAGCCTCATTAGCTGAAATTATTTCTGCACTGACATGATTTGTCAGAGGGTGGGATGACCAGATCGTCATTATTTCCTGATGATAGGGCTGGAGGTTGCGCACTGCAGTATGTAGTTTTGCGGTTAATAAGGGCTGGATTTCCACAGCATGCTTGTAGGGCAGATTGTTTTTATACTGAGCCTTCTTGAGAAGCGAAGGTAATGGAGGTCTTAGTTATGGTAATGGAGGTCTTGGCAATGGTGTCACTTGCCTTTCTATTCTGTGGATTATGAGCCTGGTGGTTTGTTTTTTCTGAAGGATTTATTGATAATTACTTGGTTAACCGAGTTGCAGTGAGCTACAATAATCAAGCTTAGGGGGCTATGCTGGCTCTGGTAAATCTCTTCCTTTGTTGATATCGGATAAGAGAGGATTTCTTGATAGAATAAAGGGCTTTTGGTTGTTAAGACTGCACTGCATTCAGGGGTGAATGAGAGGTCTTTGTTGAAGGTGATGGTGGATTGTTTGGCTGTCTAAAATGCAGATAGGACGGTGTCCAGGGACTGGTATCGGACAAAATTAATTGAAGGGACTGATTTGTTTTTCTGTCCCAGCTAGGATCTGTGTCTGAGAGATAATTAAGGCAATACCTTTTTGCTACTTCAGGGTACCAGTGATGACTTCAGTGAGGGACTGTCAGCCATGTAATGCTGCTATGCAGCTGGTAGTAGACAGCGGTGTTCCCTCCAGTTCATTTACTATGTGTGCAGAAATAAAGTTGTTTTGCACACTTTGCTTTATCATGTGTACATGCAAATAAGGAGGTCAGTCACTATGATTTTTCTCATGTGTTTGAATACTTGGTTGATCACCATGCTGTTCAGCAGTAACTGTTCCGTGCCACTATTCCACTTCTCTCCCAGAGAAACCTCATCATATTTTTGTATTGAGGCTTCTCCATGAAATGGGCGTGACAATTTTGCTCATTTTACAAACCAAGCAGTTTATCTTGTGTGTTATCTGATATTTCTAAACAATGAATTAACCTGTTTGCCTTTGTTGTAGGCATACCGCATGAATAAAGTTTCTGCTGAAGTGGCTCGGAAAGCAGTTGTAGATGTAACTGCTGAAACAGGCGAGTAGCTCATTTTTCACTTCTATGTTTTCTTCTATTAGTTTATTTGGTAACAAACCCTTTGCTCATTTAGAGCTGTTTAATATTAGAGAGTCAAGTTGTAAGCCTTTAGGTTTTCTTATCGTTTCAGACTAATAGGAGGGAATCTGAGAAACATTTGTCAGACGTTTGCTCCAGTTATGGTAAATCTACTCAAACCTTCACATACTGAGGGTTTAGTACCCTGGAGGTGGAAACACGCGATGGTGGTGTGGTACCACTACTCAAAAAATCTAATCTGGAAGTCACAGATTGGGCTAATTCGTAGCCTATTTCGCTGTTTCGACATTTCCAAAGACTCTTGAAAAGTATGTTAATCAACAATTGTCGGATTATTTGGAGTTTAACATGCTTTTACATTCTTTGAAATCAGGATTTAGGTCAAAACATAGCACTGAAACTATGCTAGGCATAGCTGAGCATCTCAGATCACAGCTTGATAGAGGGGGTGCTGATGCTGTTATCCTGCTGGATCTTAGGACTCCATTTGATACCGTTTCCCCATATGGTACTCTTACACAGGCTAGCTGATCCGGGCCTCCAAGGCCTGGCGTTGACTTGACTCTTTTCTTTTTCACAAGACTATTCTTTTTAAGTTTCTTCTAACGTGCAGACATCTTTGACTCATTTTCTACTGTATGGGGTTCTTCAGGGCTCCTCCTTGAGCCCATTTTGTTCAAGATCTAAGTTTTTCCGCTGGCAAACATAGTTTAAGTGCATGGCCTTATGCTTTTTTTCTTATGCTGATGGCACTCAAATTATTGTGCCTTTAATTTGAAAGGATGGCCGCAGTCCAGCTGACCTACATTCCTGTCCGGTCAAGTTGGAGACCTAGATGAGGAACCATTCTTCAAAACTAAATGGGAACAAGTCTGAAGATTTACTGATTGGCAATCATTCCCAACTTTGGGGCTCTCATTGCTAAATAAACAAACTGGGGCCTGGCCCTAGTCCAAGCCAGGCGATTAAGGACCTAGGCCTTTGGCTTGATGATAAGCTTATCATGGACCAGCAAATCACCAGGGTGGTGATCTGTTATTTGGGCTTTCTCAGGTGTTTGAGGAAAATACTTTGGCTTTTACCTGTTTCCTCTCATAGTCAAGTCAAATCAAACCACTTTATTCGATTAATTAAAATCATAAAAGTATGCTCTACATATACAAAACATTAAAAATATTTAAAAAAATGTTATACAATTTAAAACACAGTACAAAGGACATTAAAAAATCCTTAACAAACATTTCCATTTTTAAAGCCAGTAAACAGTATACCTAGACTTATATTAAGAGAATTAACTTTCCTGTGCAGCATCCTGTCTAACCCTCCTGCTTCTAACAGACGCAGCAAGGAAGCTGGCAACACTAAACATGGTTTCGGGGGTTTCCAACAGTTGTAAAAACAGTAAAGCAGGTTTACACTGAATAAAATTCATCTTTTTCAATAATGGGAAAATAAACCTTTTCCTAGCCTTGCGGTACAAAGGACAAAAAAACATAAAATGCAAGGTGTCTTGGGGAGAGAAATCATCACATTTGCACGGAGCAGCGTCCTCGAGCCTACTCCAGCCCTGCAAATCCCATAATACCATATGTATTTGGTTGAAGCGAAATTTTGTCAATAGCCATCTATGAAAAGAGTTAGTCACAATGGACAAATAAGGAGGCATCGCTAATGACAAAATAACCAGGAGGTGGCCCCTGACCGACGGTTTACATAATTCTACTGCTTCCCGCTCTACCTCGCTTAGCTTAGTAAAATTAGTTTTCACCCACGCTAAATCAGCCTTACATAAAGATTCTGGATTGGAAAAAATCTCAGGGCGCCCCATATTCACAGCTGACGTTTTTATATAGGACAACCACTGGATTTCCTTCATGTTATCTAAATTAATACAGTCCTTTAGGATCTTGTGGTTTAGGGAAAGATTCGAATTCAACCAAATTTTGATCCATAACAGGATAGGGGCTATTTTAATTATATCTGATATATATCCTATCCCCAACTCAAGATGGACAGAGTGGGTAGCTGTGGATTGTGGAAGGCCTAGAAGGAACCGTAAAAATGTGTTTTCTTCTGTTTGAATGGGGTTGGGTTTGGTAAACCCCCATATTGCTGCCCCATACCTTGCAATTGAGATGGTCTTGGCTTTATAAATTGCCAGGATCGCCTCATAGGGTTTCCCCCCCCAATCTTTTAGCGAATCCTAACACTGCAGCAGAAGAACTTCTCACTGCGTTTACCTTTATTGAAAGCTGCAGGGACCATGTTCCCCTATCATCAAAAACTATTCCCAAATAGGTAAATACTTTCACTCTGGTGATTACTTCACTACCACAGTAAAAGGTCTTGACATTGTTTTTTGAAACACCTAACGACATGGTATGCGATTTGCCATTATTTACCACCAGATCCAGGCTTTTCATAAAAACCCCAAAAGAGTCCAACAATCTTTGTAGGCCCAGCGGAGTCCTTGCTAATAAGACAACATCGTCGGCATAGAGGAGCACCGGGATCGGTGTTCCTCCCATGCGCGGGATGTCAAGGGTGGCTGTTAACAAATTTGCCTCCAACGAATTCACATACAGCGTAAACAACATGGGGCCAGGATACATCCCTGACGCACCCCTCTGCCGGACTTAAAACTTGACATACATTTTCCCTCGTTCGTCATCCTAATTGAGGCATTTAGGTCTTTATGCAGCTCAGCCAAAAAATACACAAGGGGCCCATCAAGGCCCATCTCCAGGAGCATTGTCCACAGCCTTGATCTATTGACTAGATCAAAGGCCGTGGACAGGTCCATAAAGCCCAGGAAAATAGAGCCTCTTGCCGCCTTCGTGTATTTAGCTATAATTAGGTGTAAGTTCAGACATTGGTCCTCCGTGCTCCTCCTAGCTCTAAAGCCATACTGGGCGTCGGACAGTATATTGTTCTCCGAAGCCCAACCTGTTATCTTTGCTAGAATGACCTTCCCAAAGATTTTAATGGAGGAGTCTAGCAAAGATATAGGCCTATAGCATCTAGGGTCTCCCCTTTGACCCTTCTTAAACACAGGAATTATTATCGAACGAGACCATGACTTAGGGAATCCTACACTGGCCGAGGTATTGAAGACATTGGTCAAAATATTTGCCCAGTACGTAGGGTTTGCCTTGTACATATCTGAGGGTACCCCATCCGGGCCTGGTGCCTTTCGCCCTGCTGTGCTCTCAATTGCTTTGACAACTTCAGCTATGTTAAACCTTACTGGTATAACGGGAGGTTCAGAGGCTGGGGCCACAAAAGTTTCCAGCTCTAGATGACTTCCATAGATTTTTTCAAAGTGGCTCAACCAGTCCTCCTCTGCAATATTTAGTTCTAAGACAGTATTTTGATTACAGGAAAACAAGGGGGTATTAATAATAGACCAAAACTTGGCACTATCTTTTAGGGTTGCTTTATCCATAAGCTCAGCCCATGTATCGTGTTTAATTTTGTTTTTCCGTGCCTGAACTACTCTTGAGTACTCTCTCCTAAGCTGGGCAACCAGAACTTTATTCCTGTGTTGATCGTGAAGAGCCTTTTTAAGAAGGTTATGGGCTTTAGTACATTTATGGTCAAACCAGCCCATTACCGGTTTATTTTTAGCTGCTCGGCAATTGGACGTAAGTTCTTTTGCCACTTGAGAGCAAATAACTTCATAAGAGCTTATTACATCCTCCCCGTTAAAAAGAGGATCTCCACAGATATTTAGTTCCTGGGCAGCCTTAGCTGTAATGGTACTGAAAAAATCCTCAGGCACAACCTTACTCCAGTTTACCCTCCTCCCCTGATCTTTGGCTTTAACCTCAACTACAGCCTGTGGCGAAACAGTTTTATTTAATAGAGAAAAACCATTTACTAACTCAATCACCACAGGATTGTGGTCACTAAAAAAAGAAGGTATAGCATTATAAGAGATTACGTATTTTAAAAGTCCTGACGAGAGAAATATGTAGTCAATTATTGTTTCACAATCCCTACCTATATACGTGGCAACACGGGTACTTTTATAAAAAAACCCTGCTTCAAACAAATCATTATTAGACAAGAGTTTCTCCAGTGCTTCCCCCTTGTGATTATGCTCGAAGTGCTGCGGGGATGTGAAGTCTGGTCCATCTTTATCATTTAATTGACAGTTCTGACTACATAAATGCACATTAAAATTACCCAACAAAATATATTGGCAAAAAGTGGTTTGCTTTTCCTTATAGGTATTTAAAAAATCTGTCAACCAAACTAAATGCTCATTTGGGAAATCCCCTTGCTGCGAATTATAGCAGTTCACTAGAATTAATTTGGTATTATTAGCCAGGCTTAATTCCAGAATAAGAAAATTATGGGAGGCACAATCTACCCTTTTAACTCTCCCTCTTACATTCACAGAGACCAATAGCACGAGGCCCCCTCTATCTCTCCCTGCTGACGATCTCAACGCAGGGACAAAATGCGATGTAAAGCTATACATACAAAAATCACAGGCCTTGTCCCATGTCTCTTGGAGAGCAACAATATCATGTTGTTTAACAAAGTTTAACCAATTGCTATCATCTCTCTTGGAACGCAGCCCAGCAACGTTCCAACTTAAAATCTTAACCTTTTCCCCCTCGGCATTGCACACAGTTGCGGGATTACAGTATGTATTGTAAGAAATCAATGTAGTATGTTCAGGTACCGAGGAGACCAGATCTAGGGGGGTCTCATCTCCCAGACCCTCACCAACCTCCCGTCAATCGCACATCTCTAGTCCAGAGAGTGCATCAAATCTATTGTGTGTGACAATATTAGGCCCATATTTAAAATGATTCTCTCCACCAGATCCCTGCGATAAGCATGGCGTCCGAGACTCGACAGGTGTATATGGTCTCAGTGTCGCCCTATGTGGGGGGGCTCTTGTTAGGTGATTATAGAAGAACCCAAGAGGGCGCACGCAAATACTATTGGCATCGTACGTCATAGAGGCTGCCCTTAACAAAACTGTAGCCACATGTTGTGGGTGTCTAAAATTTACAATTATGCAGTCCCCGCTACACGTCTTTCTAGAGGGGCCAATCCAGTTCGCCCTTCTAGTTGATATAATTTCAGAAGTAAATTTTATGGGGAAACCACACCTCATATTCAACCACGACACAGTTTTATTTTTGAGGGAATCATGCGATTCCTCAGATGACTGGGCCGAGTGCAAATCAGGAGGTGGGACATTGGTTAAAACTACTACGTAGGGGGCGCAATCCGGCGGAAGATTCATAAATTTACTTCTCTTAACGGGATTGCTACTAGATGTACCATCAGGCCCTAAATTCGGTCGTGTAACTACGCTCACTACTGTAGTAGGAACCGGGGTAACTGGGTCAGTTCTAATTCTGTGCTGAGAGGATTGCTGCTGATTATCAGCCCTAACTTCCTGCTTCTACCCCACCTGTACCCTTCCCGGTAGGTTTTTCACTATCAACCAAAGCTTACTTCGGCAGTGACACTGTCGAGTTTGCGCACTAGGGGTTGGACATACTCTTCTAGTTTTGCTTCAATCTTGGCTTCCAGAGAGCGAACTAGTAGGGCAAATTGGTCTGGGCTTAGATTAATATTAGCCACATTACTTTCTTCCTGTAATATAGTAGACTCATCAGTGGTGTGTTTAGCTGGTAAGGAGGTATCTACCCTTCTTTTTGTGTGCTTCCCCCCCCTTTTGCTTTGTTGTTTCCTGCAGGTTCTAACAGGTCTAGTGATTGGCAGAGCCTCCTCATTGTCAACAATTGATGTATTTAAAATTTCTAAATGGGGCTAAGAGTGAACCTGGGCTTCCACCGTTGTGGCCACTGCAGGACCCATTTCAGGGGTGGCAACCTCTGGTGGATCCTCCAGAGGGGTCAGAGAATCTTGAGCGGGGTCAAGTGGGCTCCCTCTACCTAGGGAGACCCTCCTATCATTATTAATTTTATTTACCATCTTTACCAGGTAGTTATCAATTGGGCCTACCCCCAATATAAATTTCTCATTCGTGGCTCTTGGCATAGTTTTTCCTAGTTCCTAGATTAATTCTACTTAGAGGAAGTAAAGCAGGTTATATGTCCTAAACAGTACAGCCAAAAAAACAAAATATTTAGGTTGTCAATCCACTCTATTGTATGACAACTTTACCAAATATCACTGTCCTAGGTCTCCAGAGGACACAACTCAATTTAGACAGAGTCTAGGGCCCTGCCCTGTCTCCTCCTGTCTATGACTGTCATAGACTGTCCCGCCCTTGTCCCGGGCTTCTCCCGGTCGCTCCCGCGCGCGACTCGCGGGGCGAGAGGCGTTCCGGTGTTTTCCAGGGCCTCCGGGCGCGTCTGCGTCACCCTGTTGCACCGGGGCAGCTGGGAGCTGTAGTTCTCCCTCAGCTGCGGTGGATCCGGCGTGTGCAGCAGAGTCCCACACTATGCCCGTGCCGTTGCCCTCATGGCGGGATCTGGACAGCTGGATGGCCGTTGCCCTCACGGCGTAGAAGCGTGCATGTACACTTAGAGTTTGTCCTCTCATAGAACAATGATTACTTCAAGACTTGATTACAGTAATGTTCTTTATCTGGGTGCTACTAAATATTTAACAAAGAGATTGCAGGCAGTACACAGTGCAGCAGCCTTCTTCTTTACCACCTTCCAAAATTTAGTTTGGTCTCCTACCATTTTCGGGACTTAACCCACCTCCCACTAGATATGTGTATTCAGTATAAGGCAATGTGTTACATGCACAAAACCATAAGAAATTTGGCACAGCTATATCTAAGCTTTCCCCAAAATTCAAGCGGACAGGCAAGGAGGGTGTTTTTGCCTATTTGGGTCCTTACTTATGGAATTCCCTCCCTTCGAAGCTGTGTTTATACATCTCTTTTATAAAGTTCAAAAAGCAGTTTAAGATTTTGCTTTTCTAACTGCCAGTCTCCTGCCCTATCTGTTTATGCTATTTTTGTGGAGCTCAGTTGGGGCAGCCGTGCGCTTTTAAAATCTGAATAGTAATAACATTCACAATGATAATAATGTCACTATCAGATGACCTTTTCTCTTGGTATTCATGTGCTGTTCTCTTCCAAGATAATTTCCTTTAACAACATTACAAATTGGAATAATTTAGTGTATGGCTGTTAGAAATAGGGTAGCGGGGTGCAGAGCGGGCTGGGCCAAACTCCGGAGGACATGTGTAAAGCATCCACGCAGTACACACAGACGACACACAAGGCACACTCCAAAAAGAGACGCAACACAATGTTGTGTAAGAATAACTTTTGTATTGTTTGAAACACACAATAGTAATCACAGTAATCTCTATACTGCGCCAACTGGCGCCTAGGCAATATTTACAGGGGGATTATTTACATGGCAGAGCCAATCGGACCGCTGCCAGAACCATCGCAGAAAGGACAAAGGATAAAGGTAAGTCCTTCGGCCTCAATCCTGCAATAAAACATCAGGGCGTGACATTATGCCGGAACACCTGCAACGGAAACATCATTGCATGACAGTAGTATTCGGCATAGGAACCTGTGGCGTAAATCATATTAGCATAACACCTTAGGCAGGAACATCTGCAGTAGGCCTAAGTCCCATTAGATTACACACATAAAGGCAGCTTTAGGTATAAACATGGCGCATCAGAACATGAAAACATTACTAGCATGAAGGCATTTCGTTAGCGTGAAACCATGGGGCCTACACCAGAGGCACGACTGCAAGGCATGAAGGTACATTACGCGGCATCACAGCAGGGCAAACATGGTAGAACTTGCACATCATATCCTGATTTTGGGCATAGACATAACTTTGCGCGTAGCCTTAGGCATGAAAGCACCTTCTGCCCAAAACCCTCAGTGTAGGTGTTAGAGTTTGCTAGTTAGGGGACATCACCTGAGCCTGATTGCAATATCTCCAACCCTAACTTACATTACACATACCCTAATTTGAACGGGGCCTAAAATATGAATGGGTAGGCCTCCTTTGCAGGGTGGATACACGGTATATAGCCAATGTGGGGCATAGGTAACAATCAGCAAGCACCAGCATGTATACATTGGGCACACTCCTGATAGGATGGGGCATAAACCATAATTAACATTAGGCATAAACCTGGGCACTAGGGTACAAGCGTGAGTAACACCAGTTCTGGTCACGTTAGAGTCCCCTCTCCCGGGGCTCTCCGGTTCAGTAATGCCCAATCTGTTACAATAATGAAGGGTTGCTGGCACACCCTGGCGTCCCTTCCTCTGGGGCGCGGAAGTACAAGATGCCCCCCAACTTTACAATATTAAAGGGGCACTGGCGCACCTGGGCGCCCCCCTCCTCTGCCCGGACCGTGCAGCAATAGTCAGAGCCCAGCCCCACTCCTTGGGGGCTGGGCAGGGGAGTCCGCCGCTGGTGCAGCTCTCTGGTGCCCAAAAGAGTCTGGTCCTACGTCGCAGGTGCCCGCTGCCAGACGGGGCACCTGTAAAGTCAGCACTGTCACCGGGGGCGGGCACCGGCAATGTGCCTCGACACCCCCCACCAAGGTAGGCCTGGGCCCCCTTGGCCCCCACGTTGCTGCTAGAGCCCCACAATCACCGGGGATCCTTGCGGAGCGGCTCCGGACTTCTCCTGCTCTTCTCTGGAGGTTGCGGGGCTCTCCTCGGCGTGTGAGAGCCCCGCCCGCAGCAGCGCCTCATTCAACTTCACCCGGGCCCCTCCTGGGACCCGGGGCTTGGGAAAGGAGCCTGCAAAGCTCCGGATGTTTTAGCCAGGCCACGGGGCTCTCCTGTCTTCATCCGCATTGCTGTTGTACTGTGGGTTTGGGAACCTGGATGCGAAGTTTAATACATGGTTATTTATTGTTGGTCCATACAATAACAACTTTGCCTGCAAGGTGAGGTAGAAAAGACTTCAATGCTAAGTGAAAAGCTAAGTGTTCCAGGTAGACCTTTGGACACCCTGGTGTCTGGGCTCCCACTGGTCTTAGAAAGACATATTCTGTCAGTGTGAAATCCATCCTGTAAGGGAGGGGTCTGTTGTAATGGTCTCTGCAGAACTGGGTAGAGGAAAGACCGCCCTTGCAACAGGCTGTTGGTGTTCCACCACTGCAGAGAGTGACACTAGATCGTCCCAATGACTACTGTTGTGCTAAGCATTCCTGCAATTGACGCATACATAGCTTGGCATGGGGTACAAACGCAATGCAGGAGGCCATCATGCCAAGGAGAAGCATGACCGTCCTGACTGTGACCTGGCTGTCTTGTTGGAAAAGAGGGACCAGTGCTTGAATGGACTGGATCTGGGCAGGATTTGGCTAGACCATGCCAACCTCTTGAGTTGAGAATTGCCCCCAGGTAGGGTTGAATCTGGAGGGGTTGAAGGTGGGATTTCATAGCATGGATTGTAAGCCCTAACTCGTGTAGGAGGTTAATCGTGAGTTGTGTGATTTTGCAGCATTGCTTTGGGGAGGCACTCTTGATTAGCCAGTCGTCCAGGTAGGGAAAGACATGTGCCGATTTTTATCCTAGCGTCTGGTCTACCTGCGGCCTAAATAGATGCTGACCATCAAACAGAAGATTAAGCAGGATCTGCTGGACCTCCGGCGTGAAGCCGGAGATTCAGAGCGAGGCGTGCCTGTGAAAGAGGACACTAGAGTTAATCCCCCTAGAGGCAGTGTCTCTGACATCTAATGCGCAGCAAAAAGTGGTATTGGAGATCTGTTTCCCCCTCAGAGACGATTTCATAACCAGTTTTTCAGTGCTCCTTTGGGAGATGTTGGAGGAGCTCCTTCATCTCATCCAACTGGGTGCGGTCATACCTCGAGAGCAGCCAAACAGAATCCGCAATACGCCAATGGTTGGTCGAATGTGCTTCCACCCTATTACTTGCAGCGTCTGAACATCTGATCTCTTTAGCAGGTGAAGAAGTATTACTAGTGGCCTGAGAGTTGGCCCTCTTATGGGCAGTAGTAACAACCAGGGAGTCAGGTGGGAGCTGACCTCAAATGTAAATGGGGTCAGTAGGGGAGGCTTTCAGTTTCTAGTTCACTCTAGAGGTAATAACCCTAGCACAGACGGGGTCTTGAAAAATGTAAAGGGTACGGTGCAGCATGCCCTTGAGCATTGAGAGGCATTGGGTGGAACGGTGGGTGGGGGAGTGGGTCTTAAAGAGAAAGTCCTTCTCTAAAGATTCGGTGCTGAGATCCACCTTATAGAAGGAATGGCCATACCAGTAAGTTCTTATTAGGATGTAGAGTTATTTGGAGGGGAAGGACAGGAAGGGTACAAGTCAAGGTCTGTGTGCCCCTGGGAGGAGTATCAAAGATGTCTCCACCCTACACCCTCCTTTTCAGAGTGAGGTGACTCCTGAGGTGGTCCCCTGGAGAAGCAGGCGGGGAAGGTAAGCACTCTAAAACAGGATGAGGTGATCGGTGTGTGAAAGGTAAAGGGCTAGTCACCTTGTCAGCTTTCTTGTACTGCTTGTGTAGAGGTGGCATGTCCAGAGCTTCTTCGAAAGACAGCTGGTATTTGGACGGCTAAGTAGCAAACCCCAGAGGACTGGCGAGGATCCTGCATGTATGGGGATGACTAACCAAATGACTAACCATGTGTGCCCAGGGCCTGTCAATCAAATGCTGCTGGTGGGCTTGCAGCACTGATTGTGCCACCCACAGAAGCAGCTTGTAAAGTATGGATCAGGCCTGCCATTGTAGAGCTTGTATGCAGTCTGGGACTGCCATGTTGACTTGGCAAGTGCACCCACTGGCCTGTCTCTAAACCTTCCTTTTTCTACATATCTGTCACCCCTAAGGTAGGCCCAAGGGAAGGGTGCATTGTATGGGAAAGTTAGGACATGCCCTGATGTGTGTGGCATGTCCTGATAGTGAATTTCGTTTTTCACTATTGCAAGGCTACCTGTTCCCATAGGCCAGAGTGGGCAGTTTGATTATAACATCTTATAATCCTAACTGACCCAGGGAACAACGTAAAAAAACGAGTTTAGTATGCCTGAACTCAGAATGTCAAAATACATCTTTTAGTGTGGGTGATTTTTACATTCAGTGTTTGAAAATACCACTTTTAGAAAGTAGGTTTTTTCATGCCTAACCATCCAGTATGCCTCTGCTAGGTGTGTACATTCCATGTCTGGTTTGTGAGTGACAGGGGGCTGGAGAGGGCCTGGGTTCCAGCAGTCTGATGGGTCAGGGCTGGGATGAAAAGGCCCTGCATTGAATAGTGGGAGGTCATAGAAAAGAGAGTAGGGGGAGGAAAGTTCCTTTCAGCTACCTGGGCCAGGTCTGCTTTCAACATTGCTGTCTCCACCTCCTGCCAAGAAGCTGCACCAGGGAGGACAGAACTGGTTTTGACTAAGCACAGACACTTTCTGCCTTCAGAGAACAAATGATTTTGCAGTATACATATTGGGGCCCAGACCCCAAAACTTTAGATCACTTCTGGGAATCAAGACGAACCCTTTGCCAGGGAGAGAAACCAAGGAAGCTGAAGGAGGAGACTGCCCCAGTGCTGTTTGCTGTTGGCCTGCAGTGGTTACTTATTGCCAAGGAAAGGAGAAAAGGAACTTTGTGTGTACTTTTACTATCTTGAGGAAGATCTCTAAGGGCTTGAAGCCAAGTTTGCCTCCTGTTCTGAAGTCTCAGGGACACAAAGACTTCACCACCAGCTCCCCCTTAATTTCCTTGCTGGGAATTCTACCTGCAGTGAGGTGCCTGCTGTTGTTTTGGGCCCTCTGGAGACTGCGAGTCGCTGGGAGCTGGAAGCACGACACAATGAGGAGGAAGCCTGTCACGGCCGCAGCAGCTGCCGTCGCATCGCCAAAGATGCTCGTCGCATCACCGGAGAAGCGTGTCGCCACCGCAGAGGTTGCCGTTGCATCACCGGAGAAGCGTGTCGCAGGTCATGCCGTGGCTCAAGAGTTCATAGAGTTTGGCGCACAATTTGTCTTCCCAAGACCTGAAGCACCCAAATGTATTTCGAGAATCTCTGCAGAATGCTTTGATGGCCCTAGATGTCATGAGTTTCCTGACTATTTGAGTTTTGTTACAAGATTTGACTCTCTCTGCCTGACTCCTGCTGATGGCTGCATGTTTTTGCGGCATAGGATTTGGGAGTGGGTGTTCCAAATAAAAGCCCAAGGTTATTTGCCATTGTTGGACTTGGTCCTTTCTCCCCTGAATTTTTTCCCTTTTGTGGGAATCCCCGTCATGGTAAAGAGTGTGTAATACAAGTGTTAAATGTGACACAAGGGTGTGCGCACCTGTAATTCCCCCATGATGAGAATGCACCTTGGTAAAATGTCGCTTTTAAAATGGATGCCAAGGTTGTGTGTGGTGCTGCCTGACTGAGGTGGATTACCAGTCTAGTTGTTTCCCAGCGACCCCCAGCTTTTGGAGGGAAACATGGCACCCAGGGTGCTCTACTCCTCCCCCTAGACCAGTTACAACCAGTTTCCCCAGATGCTTCTAGAAACTTCTGGCACTGTCTGATAGGTGGGGTGAGGGGTATATAAATAAGGGGGCTGTGCCACCGTGTGTTCAGTCAGAGCGTGGACGTGAATGTGAGGGGACCTGCTGCCAGGGGATACCGCCGCATGGGCCTGTGTGCTGGCCCCTGAGCCCATCTGTACCCCTCCACTGTCCACAGGGCCAGTGAGAGGCCGCTGCCAGAGTACAGGCTGCTGTACCACGGGGAGTGCCACGTTACAGGGGATAATGGTTCCTAGGAGCTCCTGTCCTGTACTGATTGAGTACCCACTGGCTGCTGACCTTGCCCAGTAGTGCCTGCTGCTCTGCTGATTAGTGCCTGAGGGAGAAGAGCGCTATATTGGACTGGCCTGTGCTCCCTGCCTGCACCCTAGCGCCTCGTGGGACCCTGCCTGCATGCCCTGCTTAAGGTGACTACTATATTTGGTGGGCGCTACGCTTGGACTGTGTCCTGCCTGCTATCTGGTGCTTGGTGAAGACGGCGCTGTGTACTGATTGGCCGGGAGAAGAGGAGCACTACCTTTTGCCCCTGAAGTTGGTGTGGCTGCTTAGTGCCTGTTAAGCGCTATACTTCATGATCCAGCAGCGCTGTGTGGCCAGGAAGAACTGTTTCATTTGAAAGCGCCGCGGGCGCCTACCCTGCATTATTGCCGCCATCGCGGGTGCCCACCCCACGTGTGTGCTTGTGTCTTGGAGGGAGCCTACCCCTCATTGCCGCCACGAGAGGAATCGCCTGTCTGAAATACAGCGGGTGCCTACCCCGCATTTTAGTGCCCTTTTGCGGGTGCCTACCCCTCTTAATGCATATTTAATGAGCGGGTGCCCACCCCACGTAATGGCAACACTTTGCCTATTTTAAAGTTAGGTAGGAGCCTACCCCGCACTTCGCCGCCACTAAAACTGTCAACGAATCACCGCCGCAACCCGACGTCTGGTCTAGGGCTGCCGCGCTGCCTACTGCGGCCCGGAAGAGGAAGGAGTGACCCGGAAGTAAGCGGGGCTCCCCATGTGTGAGGAGTGAGACCAGAGTGGGAGCCCACCCCGCCGGTCAGTGCCCCCGCAAGTGGCAAGATAGTTGGTCAAGATACTAGCCTACAACTTTCCGCCTCTCCCACAACTTCTATTTGTGGTTCAAAAGCGTCGGCTCGCACATGGGCCCACCAGGCCAGGTTCACGATTTTGCTTAGACACTCACTGGCTCCACATGAGAGATTCCCCAACAGGCCGGACCTTCTCAGTCAGAACCCCGGAGAAATCAGTCACCGAGACCCCAGGTCTCTCAACCTTCTGATTTGGCTCTTCGAGTATGGGTAACTTAATATTTGCACCTGAATGCATGAGCATTCTCAAGAAAGCATGCATACCTACCACCTGTGTCTGCTATGCGGTAAGTGGAGTAGATTTGGGTGCTACTGTCACTCAAAACACATTGACCATTAATGACCACAGTGCAGGACATTGTGTACTATATGCTGCACTTGCAGGTGTTGTGGACTGGCCTTCACCTCCATATGGCTACACCTGGCTGCTGTGGTTGCCTATCTTCAGAACAGACAACACGTCTCCCTCTTCTGGATTCCAGTCATTAAGGCTTTCATGGAGCGTCTCAGAGTCATTCGCCCTTGGGTCTATATAGCGCCGGCATACAACCTCAATATGGTACTGACAAGACTAATGGGTCCACCATTTGAGCCCCTCCACTCCTCTCTCCTTCAGTTCCTCTCTTGAAAGGTGGCATTTCTGGTCACCATCACTTCACTCAGGCTTGTCTTTCAGTTGCAGGCACTAACCTTAGACGAACCATTCTTCCAAGTACATAGGGATAGGGGTGTCCTCCGCACGAACCACACATTCCTCCCTAAGGTGGTCTCCCAGTTCCACCTTAATCAATCCATTGAACTTCCTGTCTTTTTCCCACAACCTGACTCAGTTGCGGAACAATCTCTCCATACTTTGGATGTGAAATGAATCCTCATGTAGTACATTGACAGCACTAGGACATTTAGGAACACATAGCAACTCTCTATTGCGTTCTTTAATCCTCATAAAGGGAAGGCTAAGTCCAAATCGGGCATTGCCTGGTGGATCAGGAAATGCATCCAGACATGCTATGCTAAAACTAAGAGGACTTTGCCCATTCTTCCTAGAACCCACTCCACTCTGAAACAAGCATTTACAATGCAACGGTCTCACCTTTGGAAAAGTTAGAGCTATTGGCATTGTAAATGACAAACTTTTTATTTATGTGTTGGTTTTGAAAACAGATAAATAAATGGCATTGTCATTTACAATGCCAATCGCTTAATCTCTCGCAAATGCAAGAGCTATTACATTTGCACCCACACACAGAGCCACACACACACACACACCCACACACACACCCCCATACAAAGCCCTGGCCCATCCCCCATCCAAGCCTAGTGTATCTGCTCCCATACATCGACATATACACTGGACAACACCTTAAAGGGAAATGTTGCGGCAAGGAGAAATATATGTGTTGCGTGGGTTTGATGGCTGCTTCAAAGAGGGAGACAAGGAAAACGAATTCGGTTATATTTCCTGGACTTCCAGGTTCGCTAAGCAACCCCTTTCCTCCCCGTAATGTTTGAGCACCCCTCAAGTCCCCATGCCCTGTACCCCACCCCCACTCTCTCCCTTCCTCCCCCACTCCCAGCCCCCTGCTCTCCCCTCCCTGTCATGGCGGCGTTTGCTGACAATAGCCCGGCATCCGCCTCCCGCCGCGCTGACAATGTGCCCGGTGATAGGACGGGAAGGGAACCTGCAGGCGTGGATATTTTTTAGGCTATCAAGCTTCCATATGCTTTTGGAATAAGCTTTGCACCCCAGAGGTTCAGAAGGGGTCAAGCCTCTGTGCTATGGAAATATGAAGAAGTGAACTAAAGAGGGGCTGCGCAACTTAGAAATACATTAGTGAAAATCGAGGCCTCACTGAAGGTGGAAAACATTAGAACGTTGGATGCATTACACCTATGGAAGGGGGAGTTGAGAGAGGCCTACAAGAGAGAATCTAGGGCAAGGGATTTCTATTGGGTTTCAAGAAAACCATCAGCGTGTTACATGCTGGAGTCCTAGGAAAACCTAAGGATATATCCTTATATATTTGCATTGCCAAGCCCTCAGAAGCGTTTGCTGCTATTAAAATTTCGGGTGGCGTTGAATTTTCGGGGGCAGATTTACAAGCCCCTTCCGCCACTTTTGCGTAATTTTTCGCATGATAAAAATAACGCAAAAGTGTTGCAAAGGACTTGTAAATCCACCCCTCGATTTTTAAAACCAGAGGAGTTTGACGCACCGTCTGATTCTGTTAATAACTGCACCTGCGGATTACGGGACACATATTTTAATGTCCATCTCTTGTTCGATTGTTAGGATTTTTTTAGATTGCGATGTCAGATTTTAAAACCACTCTTTTTAAAATATATCTCATCGCAAGGCGGCACGGCGCTTCTCAAGACAATGGAATTTTAGATGTGGCTTGTGCATTAGCAAAACTTTTAAAAACTAGCCTCGGCTAGAAGTATTGCTAGAGAGTAATATTGGTTAAAGCTGGCCAAACTCCATGTTGATTCTACAGCAGGAGCGTTGAAGTGTCAAATTTGATACCATGCCATATTATTCTGAAGCATATTTTGTGGTTAGGTGCGGGGGAAATGAGTGACATAGAAAAAGAGCAAGAGAAACAGACAGCGAGAGACGCAAAAATATACATTATATATATATATATATATATATATATATATATATATATATATATATATGAGAGAGAGAGAGAGAGACGGACGCATGAAAAGTCATGCATTAGCAGACCTAATAAACAGAGAGAGCTAAAGAGACGGGGAGATGAAGAAAGAATGCAATAGGAAGATAGACCGAGAGAGAATGAGACAGAGTGATAAAGAGAGACAGAAAGAGGGAGTATGCTTTAGATAGGCAGACATAGATAGATAGATAGCTATATAGATAGATAGATAGATAGATTAAACATGAAACGAGCTAACCACTAAGCTACGGACTTTTTCCTATATGCTAATTACAATACACTCTTTTTATTACATTGTATTCACTATAATATTGCTCACAAAGCTTGGAAGTATATACATATTTCTAAAGCACACACATAGTCACCATCTTGATGTAGCCATGTGCAAGGAGTAGTACAGAACATACAAACATGAGAGAGAGCAATCCGTGAAGCATAAGACGAGACCAGTGGTTATGTTAAATGAGGGCTAACAGGGTTTCACCTAATGTTGTGCCATTACTCGACCTATAAAGCGCCCTGACATTGGCAGTGACATGCTCCGCGCTATAATCGACAACAAGGCTGCGAGGTGTCCGGTGGGTGGATGGAAGTAGTGGCTACACCGGGTGGCCTAAGGGAGCTGTGACAGGTGAGACCATGACCCCTGACCTCCCCCCGGCCCTCGGGTCGCTCTTTCCTCTGCAGTGCGGTAGGAGGGCGATGCTGAGTAGAATAAGCAGCTGTGCGAAATTCCTCATTCCACTTGGGCGCTAATGGGTCACCGTCGGTCCCTGAGGTATGCTGGGCCCACCCTGACCCGAGAAGTCCACTCCAACCACGAGCACCCTGACCACAGGCACTCCTGACACTGACACCCCCGGCCACCCGCTGCCCACCCAAGTGAGTGAGGTCAGTCCCGGAGTTGGAAACACTCCCTCGCAAGCCACCCTTCCCCTGCCCTGAGGAACACCACCACATGCTGTGGGAACCTCGCTCTAACCTACTCACATGCCTAGACGCCATTTCCTGAACACACAATGCAGAGGCCTGGGACTGAGGAAGGAGGAGGGAGAGAGCAGCGTGGGAACATGCAAGACTGGGAGGGGGAGCAGTGGAGGGAAGGAGGGCAGAGATAAGGAGGGAAGTCAGGAGAGAAAAGGAAGGAGAACCGATGAGGGAACCATGAGAACTGAGAAACAGATGGACGAAGACGGTGGGAGTAAAAAGAAAAGGGAGAGATGGAGATAGTGAGTTGAAAGAGGGGAGAAAAGGAAACAGAGGAGCTACGACAGAGAAAGAATACAGATGAACAAGAATGCGATCAACAAACAAAGTCCTAGAGAGAAACTAGGCAGAAAATAAACGACGAATGAAGAGCCAAAGATGCGAAACAGTTTAATCAAAAGAGAGAAAGCTAGAGAAAGGAACAGAGGACAAGAGGATAAAACAAAGCTGAACTAAGTACATTTGGAAAGCAAGAACTATAAAAAGTGGGAGAGAAGGGGCAATAAACCGAAGGCGGCTATGTCCAATCCGGGTTTGTTGGTCACATCTTGTATGTTCTACAGTTGGAGGTTGCCGCCGGCCCTGCGTTCAAGTTGCATAAACACAAGCACTGCCCACCTTGTCACTGACCTGTTACAGGCCTGTTGTTTGTTAGAAAAACACAGGACTCATCCTGCCCCAGCCCTACCAGAATTTTAGAGCAACTGCCCCCGAGTTTGGTGTGTGATATTCTATGGCATCAAATGATTCCATCTCAGCATCCCATAAAACAAGAAATACAGGCGATAGGAGGAGGGATGGGCGTTTAAAAATAAATAAAAGCTTAAAGCAAATTGTGAAGTAACGAGAAGACGAGGAGGACTGGTTTCGTGGCTGCGCTTTCTACGACCCTGCAATCTGTATTCTGAAATGCTGTCCTTTGGCTAGCCTGTGCGGGATATACTCGTGCACGTTCCGGGGCGCGCCTTCCCACCCCACTGCGTGTTGTTGCTGCTCAGTCCCTCGGAATAGGCCGCAGATGGCGCACAGCTCTCGGTGGCGGTTTCCTGCACGACACGGGGCGGTGACTGCTAGGGCCTCGGACCCGGGTGGGGGCTTTACTGCAGGCCCCCGGTGCAGCGCCCGGCTATGACGTGGCCCTGCAGTTGTCGGCGGCCATTCGGGCAAACCTGCGACGTTGGAGAGAGGCGATGGGAGCGGCAGGAGAGCAGGCGAGATCCCAGACCCACTGACCCTTTGCGAGAGCACCCCCCTGTAGAGTAGATCCCACGGGTAGTCCCACTGAGCCACGGTAGCTTCTTACAGCCACACCCCCACCAGATCCAACGTGCAGGGGCACACTCTGAGGCAGATATGGTGAACTGCGGGAACTCTAGGGTTAACAAGGAGGCGTCACGTGACGTCCGACCACCGCCCAATCAAAGCCTGCCAGCCGGGCTCCACGCACTTGCCATTTCTCACTGAGCCCCGTCCTTTGCAGTCTGTGGGGCGTGTTTTTCAGAGGAGAGAAAGAAATGAAAAAAACACTCCCCTCAATCCGAAAAGTACGGGGCTTAGAGAGAAAAGAGAACGTCACAGAGACCTCTTCTTCAATGGCTGGCCGCCGTTTAGGAGGCTGGCCAATGGAGAAGAGGGGCGGGGTTTACCCTCGCTACTATGAGACATAAGATCTCACCAGCGAGACTGCGTATGCGCAGCCTTCGCTAGCCAAGACCTAAAAAGGAGTCTCTATGAACTTCCTGGGGAGCATCCCAATAGCTGAAATATGTAAAGCAGCTACCTTATACTCACCACACACTTTTACCAAATATTACTGTGTGGAAATGCTAGCCTGCCAGCAAGCCAATATATAAACTCTTTCAAAGTACTGCAACACCCACAGGCTAGCCACCACTTTTGGGAGGACTGCTTTACAGTCCATGCACAGCATGTGTATCTACAGCTACACATGCCTCGAACAGAAAATTTTACTTACCATGTAAGCAACTGTTTGTGGCACGTAGTGCTGTAGATTTGCATGCATCCCCCTCCTCCCTGCAATCCTGTGGCTGTTCCAGTGTCCCTTACTATCTCTTTCCCTCTTTTGCATTGACATCTCTCTTTTCATCGCTTTGCTTCATATTACATCCTCACTCACCGTTCAGGAAACCAATCTAACAATGGAGTCGATGACACATTACCAGTAAGAGGAGGGGTCACTATACCCTGTGACTCGCAAGACTTCTGCGAAAAAAAATTACTTGCCTGCATCCTGGCCCAATACTAGATTGCAGGAGGTTGCACAGCATGTGAATCTACAGCACTACATGCCACAAACAGATGTTTACAGTGTAAGTAACATGTTCATTCTGAAACTAGGTCATAATTTAACTTAAATATCAAACTTTGGTTGCATTTAATAGCGGAACCTCGATTTTGAGTGTTATGTATTTTTACAGCGCAAACAATTTGACAATATTGTGCCTTTTCAGGTATCAAGAGATATGTTGCAGGTGCCATGGGCCCGACAAACAAGACACTCTCTGTTTCTCCTTCTGTGGAAAGACCAGACTACAGGAATATCAGTAAGCACAAATTAAGTGTTTAATGAACAGGTGCATAGAGCTGCGTGTTGTGTTAAAAGAATGGTAAAAGTTGCGTTGCAAAATTAAATTGTACTTTGGAGATCATATTTAACTCATGAGACCCAATTTTATGCAGTTGTTTCTCAAAGGGCGAGAGGAAATGGGAATCGAAGTCAAATAATTCAGTTCTTGTAATCTAGTTAGTCTGGATTTCTATATCGCAGTTGTTCTGTTTTCGAGGCATGCTGTATTCACTATATGGCTATAAGCCCACCCATAGGATTGTGATTAGCTGCCTCCATTGTCATCTCTTGAAAACTTGCTATTTGTTTATGGCCTCCTTTAGTGGTTATCCCTCCCCAAGATCAGTGACCAAGTACAATATCCCTCCACTGGTTAACCTTATAGCATGTGATTGTTTGTAAAGGGATTAATATGATTGCTTGTGTTTCTTTGCTCATGTTATTTTATTTTTTTTATTTTATTTTGAATTTGAGTTAGTGCCTTTTCAAAAATAAATTTTTAGAAGCAACCTTTTGTGTTTATTTATATTGGAGCCGAAGCACATTGTTTTGTAAGCATTACGTTTGCTGGAATGTAACATTGTTTATTCATTCAGTGTCGGGGTTGCTCATAAATGTATTTTTAGAAGCAACCTTTTCTGTGTGGCTCCTGCTCTCTTCCCAAACACCTCCCGCTTCGCTGTTGTAAATGTGTTTTTTCACTCAGCTGACGGCATTTGCATAATAAAACACGCTCATCGCGTTCAGCTGAATGGAAGTTTGTTTAAAATTAGTTCTTTGTACTAATCTTTATTTTCTGAACAGTTGTTGTTTTTAGTATCGCGCATGTCACAGCTGCCGCAAACATGGCTCCCGTTCTCTCCCCAAACACTTTCCTGCATCTACACACCTCACCCCAGGCACCGCGTATGGGTCTTTTCATTTGTGTAAAAGATGCGTTTTAGTTTCCACCATCACCTTACTGTGTGGATACTTCATTGCTGTTCTGCAAAAGACCCATTGGAGCTTTTCATCCCAGTAACTTACATTTTGGTGTACTGCCCTCAATGCTTCAAGTGTTTGTGCTTTTGCTCCCGTCTCTTAATCTCCCCGTTCAAAGGCAAACTTGAAATTTCAGACCGGTATTCAATAAATGGATGTTCTGTTGTTATGAAATAGTTGTTACAAGTAACCAAATATGTCCCAACCCGCTCAGACCTTAAAAAAAAATAGATTGCCACATTGCGGACTCTCTCTTAACATGATTTGCTTTTTGAGAAAAATGTATTACATATGCATAACTTTTTAATATGTATCTGAGTTTGTCCCTGCCATATTAGCCTTTTCTGTTTAAAGTGCACTCAGATTAAGGTCCATGGGGAAATATTGTGTGCATATTACCTTGGACGCTAAAACTTTCTACAGCCTTGTACAGCAGCGCATCATCAACAGTGCCCGCTACTTGTGTAGACACTTTCCAACATTAACACACACCGCCCAATGTTCACTGTACTCGGGCAAGGATTCATCTTACTCTCACAGAAAGGCAAACATGGAGGCGTCCCTCCCGGTGTGACCTCTCTCCTTCCACTATTCTTACGTATGTCAGCACTATATTTCTTTCCTGTCTCTACACACATCTACCCTGGGCACCGCGTACGCATATGGGCCTTTCATATGTGTAAAAGATGTTTTGTAGTTTTCACCATCCCTTTACTGTGCAGATACTTCCTTGTTGCTCTCCAAAAGCCCTAACGGCAGTGACTTACATTTTGGTGGACCACCCCCAATGCCTCAATTGTTTGAGCCTCAGTACCAGTCACTTATGGATCTGACACCTAGACGCGTTTCCCTGAGAAAATCAGGAAAAAAATTGATTGGGGCTGTTAAAGAGCCGGCTAGTGAAAGACATAAACCCAGCCTTCAAAGGGTTTAATTGCAATAAAGCTGAGCCAGGATCCAGACTGGGTTAGTTGCTTTATATGGCTTTTCTGGGGTTCTCCAAAAAAGAACTGTTGCAAGCAGGCCTGGTGATGTTTCTAATGGCTACAGCCAGTTCTTTTTTTTATTTTTTTTCTGCCAAGATCAGTTTGCATTACGGGATTTGTATTTTACATTTTAGGATTGTATTTGTGGGCCCAAAGAATCTAGCATGTAAAGTGCTCTCCAATTAAAAACACAAGACTATCTCAGTGTCTGGCATGACAAGACTCACTTTAGAGCTACAACTCATGCATGGAAGAGTACTGTAAGCAGTGTAGGGGGGTCAGTACATAGGGCCCGCCCTCGTGATGGGCCATCCAGTCGCTAGCAGTAAATTGCACACCACATTTTAGAAGGATACTACGCGCACTAGCCCGAAACAGCATAGGCACCTTTATTTATAACCTTTGGGCCCATCCCGGCCCTCAAGGTCCGTGGCGGCCAACACAGATCTGGGGTGGTGGGTGGCCAGGGGGTAAAGAGATCTAATTGTAAAAAAAAAAAAAAATCACTTACCTCCACGCTGCTGTGTCCCACGCCGTCTCTCCTCCGCCGAACAGAAAGCAGCCAGATTGGTCTAATTGCCGTGGTTCGGTGCTCAGACAGGGACCGGGGGCCTAGGCATGTTCTCCATGCAGGCTGTAATGCAACCAAAATGGACAACATGCTGAAGTATGCCTGGCTGTTTGGCTGGCCCGAGAGGGCTGGTCAATGCATCATGCACACTTTAGTGGCACTCTTCCCCTGCTCTGTCAGAAGAGCATCTCCACCCTCATGCTGCTGTAGCAGGGAGGGATAAAATGATAATGACATCTTATTATTATCAGTTTATTTTTCCTTTCTTTTACGACTGCCCAGCAGCATTGGGGTCAACACTCCTCTGCCTTAGCGAAGGAGATGCCACTGTTCAGGGTGCAAGTGGTAACGAAGTATCTGCCGGGTCGCTCATTACATCCCTCATAACCTTTAATTAAACAAAATAGAGAAAAGATACGCATACAAAAAGAACAATGTAGATAAGCCTTCATTTTTATGTAGGATTTTAGCAAACAAAGTCCCTCAGCGTCGGACAGAGACTGCACTCCAGTGGCTTTCCCTCGTTTCTTCTCGAAGACCTTTGGGACAGTCCTCCCAGATTGCGTCACTAGGTTCACAGGTTATTCCTTCTTCTTCGACAGGCAGCCCACCTCTGGAATTTTCTTGAATCATGACACATTTCTGAACATTTCCTTCCCTCCTATTTTTGCATTGATCAGATTTTTTGCAGATTAACCACCTGCCAGGGCTCTTACTCAAAAGGAGTTTGAAACTTCCAAACGGTTTGATGAATTTGAAAATGTCTCCCACGCAAAGCTCTTGCTCCCAGGAGCCTAATTTTGTCTGACACTCTCGTTGTTGGTTCTTCTTTTCTTTTGTCTCTGTGTAAAAACCTGAAAAAATAAAGTGTTAAAAAAAAAAAGTCTTATCGGGATCGATATGCTGGGCCATGTATGGAAGGGAGGTAAAATGATAGACTTTGTCACCTTGCGGGAAGGGTTCCAAATGGGGAAGGGGGAATACCTCCGATATCGCCAGTTGCGCCAAGCGCTTCACTAGCACTTGAAGGATGGAACGCCGATCCCAGAGTATTTACCGTTTGAGGAACGTCTCCTCTTAGACCCCATGATAGTTAAAGCAATATCCCTCACATACAACAAACTTGTGAACAACTCCCCAGATTGCATGGGCCTGCTGCGAGAGGCCTGGGAATCTGATGTGGGCCTTCTCAAGGCTGATGCCTGGGCCGAAGCCTTACAGAGCCCCAGAGACATAGCCATCAGGGCACACTTTAGGCTGGTCCAGCTCCACAGCCTCCATTGATCCTACGCTTCACAAATGGCTCAAGTACGAATGGGTAGCTGTAAGTCAGATGAGTGTATCAGAGGGTGTGGCGAGAAATGCTCCTTCTTCCACATTTTATGGACTTGCCCAATAATTCAAAAGTACTGGGGAGGTGTTGCCCGTGTGATGACAGCTGTGGTGGGGGAGGATGTCCCGCTAGAACCGAGATGGCATATACTCGGAGAGACAACGTGGCCACAATGGGAGTAGCAGTGGAACACCTGGCTCGTAGGATTCGAGACAATGTGAGAATTAAGGGTATCAACAAGATCTTGATCTTTGCTGACAAATCCGTTATCTCCCTTACTTAGGCAGAGCTCTCTAGGGGTTGATGGAATTTTTAGGGAATGCACTGCATGACATAACATGTGTATTTGTAAAGCGCACGTTCACCCAGAGGTCTCTTGGTGCTAAATAACAGACGTTCATTGTTATCCAACTCATGGTACTCATTTTATCGACCTCAGATGGATGAAAGGCTGAGTGGACCCGCCAGGATTTGAACCTGTGACCATGAGGTCGAACACAGGCCCCTGCAATGGATGCATTTGTCCACTGAGCCACCAGACCTAGACTGTAGTACGAGTCTTTAGGGTTAGCAATAAGATTGCATTGTTACCACTGAGCATGGGTCCTGGGGAGATCGTGATGAAATGTGCAATTTGCTTCAGAATATTGGAGAAATGTATCAAGTATTTGGGCTTCCACAGCTCCCCAGAGTTGGGAGAACTGCATGGAGCAATTATCATTCAACTGCTGCAGGAGATATGGTCAGACTTTGGGTGATGACAAACTGGTGGGGCCGCACCTCAGTGTTTCTAACTTTATGATTACATAGCACTATCAATTACAGTTAATGAGAGTGTCCTGGATGTGCAGCCAGGTAATCTATTTATGTATGTCTGGCATAGTAAACCTCTAAGATTGTTGGAGTTTTACCTTAAAGCTCACAGGGCTAAAGGGGGTCTGGGCTTTTTTGTAATATTAGTCCTAGGTGAGTGAGTGCAGAGACTGTGATAAACAGTGGAGTTTTATGGATCATGCAAAACCGTGTAGGGAGTGTTATGGTTGCGAATGAGGGAAAGATTACCCAGTCTCTACTATAGCCAAGTGACTAGTATGTTTAATGAAACAGTGATAACATCTTTCACAGAATGTATGAGTCCTAAGTCCCCTTAGGGGTTGAAGCATTGCAGCCACAAGGGAACAACACCATTTAAATCCTTTGTTACTACATTTTCTGTTCGAAACGGTTTGGTCTCTGCACTGTATAAAACTTTGATTGCATATCACCTTTCAACGGAAGCTCTTATAAAATATTAGTAAGAACTAGGGGTGTGCGAAATTCACATATCTTGTTTACTCGTAATTATGTGAAATCTTGAGAAAATTATGCTTAATTATGGGAAATGCATTTTTTGATTTAGTTCTATGTTTTAGCTCGAAATGCGTCCTTGCATCAATTTTTGACACAAGTACGCATGTTGCTGTAAAATATTAGCCAAAAAACAAAAGTGGCATGAGCAACAGTGGCTTGCGTTCTGGCCATTTGCATTATTCCGTAAGGTTTGTAGTAAAGTTTTTCTGCAAAGACATGTGATCACTTGGTGGAATTTTCTGAATTACGCATAACACAAAATGTTCAAATTTACATGAACTACGCTGACGTAATTTATATTTCCCCCGGGCCTAATAAGAATAGCTGAGCCATTCATCATCGATATTTTGTTTGCAAGGTTATGTCCGAGTATTATCTGGTGCGGATAAATTAAGGAGAATGTTACAGGACATGGATGCTTAAGTTGTGGAGTCACTGGGGGAAGGATGTATTTCTTACTCAAAGAAGGTGGAAGCGCATTGACATTTCCAGCCTGAGAGACAAATGGGGATGGAGTTAGTGAGAGGAACGGTCTGGGGATTTCATGCGGAAAAGTAGTAGCAGGGCTACTTAATGCCTACTATGTTCAAAAGAGACATGTCAGTAACTGAACTTTGGTACATTGTGTGCAGATAAATAGAAATCACACCAGGTTCAAGCAGGAAGAATATTGGTTTAACATATACACAGGAGACAAATTTAAAATCCTGGATTTGTATTAATGCATATCAAAGACAGACCACTATGCTTATAATACAATTGTCGATGTGAAATAACCATTCTTTTCTGTGTTTGAATAGCCTTTGACGAGCTTGTTGAAGCATATGCAGAACAAGCTAGAGGACTCTTAGATGGAGGAGCTGATATCTTACTTGTGGAAACAATTTTTGATACAGCTAACTCAAAGGTAAGAACGTCTACAATCCTGGAACATCTTTAAAAATGGGTCTTATCACATGTGGGCTGGATTGCAAGAGACAGAGCAACTACAAAGTTAATTTCAATAATTTGCTGTTGACTTTAAATGTGGCAAATAGGTTGTAAGGACAGGTGGTCTCTTATGGCATTTGTTGTGAGGTGATTTTCTGGGTGGATGATGGGCAAGTCAACAACTCAACTTCATCTACGTACATAGATTTATTAGCTATGACACTGTTATTTGGGTCATTCATTAATTAACTTCTGGGGTCTAGGGCAAAAATCCTAATACATTTATAGATCATTGTATTTTCTTACAATTATTATTAATAGTACCAATGTGTGCATGCTTTCTGCTGGTAGATTTGAAATGGAGGCCTACGTTGCCATCCAGTGTTGCCATCTACCAATCAGATCTGTGCCTTTCTCCTTGACAGTTTTTAGGCTGTAAAATATAGACAATGTATTCCTGGAGAAGATTAGCCGTTACTTAAAGTTGATCTGGTCTTTTTATTACAGTTGGAAAATTGGCTTTGCCTGGCTGAAAACAAAGTAAATAAGGCCACCAAATGAGCCCAAATAATTTGAATGAGATTTCATTCTCCATAAATATGAACCATTTCAAACATGTACATGAAGATTTTTTATAGCTGGAAATTTAAACCAGGCTTGCTGGAGAAAAGAAAAGCTGCATAAACCTTGAAAAAAATATATTATTTTGATAATTCTGATGCAGAGTTTCACCCATTATTGCACCCATAAAAATGTTTCTAAATATTTTTTTTAATCCTATAAGGTCACCCTATTGAATATAATGAACTGGGAAAGAAGGCCTAGAACAGAAAAGGAAAGGAAGTAAAAGCCTGTTTCCAAGTTGAAGAGGTGAAAAGTCAGGCGAATCGTTCGTAGATAAACTGGTTGCAGTGCATTAGGAATTAACAGTCACCCAATAATTCATCTTATTCAATGAATAACTTCTCTGAAATTAGCACATTTGCTTCAGACGTTTTGGAATATCCTTCCTGCACATCATATATATATATATATATATATATATATATATTCTTTAATCAGTAACACAACTGGTGATGAGTGTCGAACTCCCTGATGTAGTGTGGTCTACATCTTGGCGATGTAGACCTAAGCAGTGTTTCCAGGGTACAGCTTACTGACCAACACAGGATTTGGCTGAAAGTGACTCCCTTTACCACACCCTCAGGACCCGTCCCCCACCCACAATCTGTCCTCTCTTCCTCCTCCTTTCCTTCCCTACATGCTGTCTTTTATGAGATCTGGAAGAAATTCAGGAACTTTTGCCTTCAGGGATAGACAAACCTAGGATTTTAGTCCTCTTTCTTTTGATGGAAATAATGTTGTAATGTGGAAGGTAATGATTTCTTTAAACAGAGGAAGTTTATTTGGAACAGTTACACCATTAAGGCCAAGCACCACAGCTTCAACTGACTCCACAGATACTAAGATAAAGAACTATGGAACATAGTGAAAAATTATTTGGAACATCATTACATAGTCAACATTCCTCTGGATTAAAGATACAACAATGAAGCACAAGGCTGACTGCTTATCCAACTTGGGTTTTTACCAATTAAACTTCTTTGCTCCCTAAGAGTCCTTCAAATAGCCATTTTGTATCACATCGCCTATCTGCTTTCCAGCTTGGATATTGGCTGTGGTTTCAACATAAATGATGCTTACTTTCATAGTATGACTGGCACAAGGGAACTTCTTGCAGACTATAAAAGGGGTTAACACTACTAGTCAAACGCGTTTCAATCCAAGCTAATCTCAGTCTGCCGGCATTAACCAATCACTAATTACTGTCAGCAGGGCTAGTTATCTCATGCTACCTTGATTACTGGTGGGTGAGAACAAATAATACAAGGTTTACCCATGAGTCCCAAGACATAGTGATAACCCTCTTTTTCATACTGTCCCTGAGTGAAAAGTGGGAAAGATCCTTTAACTTAAATACTGAAGCTCTATTTGTTGTAAACAATTCTAGACACTCTGCTGGTAATAATTGACCTTTTATGAAAGTGTACCTATTTTTCAAGCCTGGGATATTTTTTGAGTTTTACTTTGTATCTACATTGACGTTTCTGTGACCAGCAGGTGCTCCTGGCTCATTAGAGATTGCAAAGGACACAGAAGCTTCTTCCTCAACTTTAGGATCAGGGCATAGACCCACCTTTAGCCTTAGTCTCTTTCTCATAGGATGCTTCTGCAAGGTTTGTTCTTTTGAGCTCTGTGGGCTGGCCTCCTAGTGGGGTTGTCCTTTAGCCTTTAGTATTCCCTGCCCTTACATTTCATTCACCACATGTAGGTTGGCATATATTTGGATTGCTGCCATGAGTCCTTTTCATATGCGAGAACTGCAAGTCTTATTGGCTTTGAAGCTTTCCTGTCCTCCTAGCACCACAAGAGTTTTGCCCTTTAAGGACAACTATCAAAAAGCAAGGGCACTGATTTGCACCCGCTCTGCTGTCTCTTAATCAATCTGTAGAACTACCCAATGTCTAAGGTGTACTACTACTGCCCTTCTACCTTCCAGAAACCCTTTGTGAGCAGGCAGTCTTAATCATTCTTGAATGAAAACCAATCAATGTGATTGTTTCCATCCTATTCAGGCATTCAGGGAACTTGGCAGGGGTAATTTTGTTTTCCAAAACAAATGAAAGTATGCTCTGTGCCTTCAGGAAGGTCCATGATCTCTTGCATTGCTTGTGAATATGTTGCTGATGGTCCTCTAAGAGTGGCTGTCCCCTCCTCCTTACCCTCCACCCGCTTTCCATATTTCTGTACTTTGGTGACCCCTCTTTGTTCTGCTTTCTTACTTTTTTTGGATCATATTCTGTTTCCTCCCATTATTCACTCAGATTAGCCAATGCTTAACGGACATTCTTATGTATGGACATTTGGGGTTACCTGATTTAACATCAGTTTGTTCCCCTGGTGACTTAGAATGTTGTGTTTCTTTAAGACTATTTACTTGGTATATTGAGCTAAAATGGCAGTTTAATCCACTTAGATTATTGTTGTTGGCATACAGAAGGAGCTGAGTTCTATACATCCTATCTGGGGTGTTATTGTCCATATCAACTTTTTTCAAATATCTGACCTGTAGAAACAAAAAAACAAGGATGCAAGTATGCAGGACCGATCCACCCTGTATTCTGCAAAAGGACCTTTGTCTCTGTCCATATCCAATCATTTTATTAGATCTCTATCGCAACTACAAGATTTCAGTCTGACGTTTTGACCTATGAAGACAAATAGTTTCATCATTTTATTTTAAAAACTTAATTTGCAGTTTTGTACTACTGAATCATCACACATGACACCAATTAGGCATTTTCTGAGGAAGAGTTTGGAATCATCAGTTAACTGGTAACACAGTAAAGTGACTCGCAGCAATTTATGCTACCATGAGCTCTTAGACAAAAGTTACATATATCACTCCTTTACAAGTCCTGTCTGTGCTGTTTAGATATTTGCTCTTCTGGTAAGGTCATACGGACGCCTTCGCTCTATCTAAAAATGTCACCCAATAGTCACGGCCACTTTGAAGAGGTTTGCATTGTAAATGTGAAGCGCATAATTGTTTTACAAAGAACATTAGCTTCCACCTTTTTTATTGAAATCAAATTTAAGAATTTCTGGAGTAGACCAAAATCACATCCTTGTTCATCTTGTAAAAGAATGAACCTGTAGAAAAGCTTAGTCCATGAAAATATTTCAACATATTGGTGTATTATGAAAATTAATCTTACTCAAGGCTATTAAATATAGCTGTTCAGGCTCGCTGTGGAAGCCAGACGTAGAATTCATGTTTCTGTTCTATTAAATGAAAGTGATGTGATAAGACTTGCAGATACATGTTCTAAATGCGTACAAGCTGTGCTGCCTGCCCAGTTAGGCATGCTGTTGGTAATTCATCCTAAAAAGCTCATGTTGATTTATAATCTTTTCCTGGTTTGTTTCTTACAGGCAGCTCTTTTTGCAATCCAAAAATTGTTTGAAGAAGAGTATGAACCTAAGCCCATTTTTGTGAGTATATGTATGCCTATCCAGTTTACTCACCTTGCACGTAGAACAGCAGCTCTTAATTCATTGTACAACCAGGTGAAGTTGTAACCGCAACTTCTATGGTAAAATTAGAAATCTGAATGGTTTATAGTTGTAGCCTGTTATAGCCATGTGTGCTTTGTCACTGACATAATGTAGTGTTTACTGAAAACAAGTACTACAGGTCAATGGTAGAACCACAAAGTGATTGACTTGAAAATACCAAGAAAAATAAACAATTTGGAAATAAGAGAATCCGTCCAAGGGAATGAAGCATTCTTAAAACAAACAGTCCCAAATTCAGTATTAAAATGACAGTGTTCATTTTGGTAATCTGCATTTGATTTTTAAGTTTAATACCAGTAACCGTGATGATTAAATGGGAAATAATTTGAAATATTGGCAAAACATTTTTTTAAAGGAAATGCCTAGGTCTCGACTGGGGCGCTCTTCTTCTCCAAAACGACACTAGGGCATTGGGGATGGATTATAAAGAGACTATGGGTAGAATGGAATTTCTAAATCTCGTTTTAGGTCTTTTCTATTAGCTTTTTCTACTACCTGTGGAAGGTGACTTGGTAAGTGGCTATCCCACCATTTACAGAGGAATTGTGTGGCTACGGTTGTTTGTTGCTTGACAGTATTGTCACTCTTTCGTGACTCATTTTTCAAACTATTATTTCTAATAAGTATAGAAATGTACTAAAGAAATGGTGTGATATTGTCTATAAATGCAAATAAGAGACTAAAGCTGGGATAGATAAATACTACTGTTCTTCCAAATGAGCTTAACCTGAAAACGCTTGATAACTTTTTTTATAAATATATTTTTCAGATTTCAGGCACAATTGTGGATAAAAGTGGACGTACTCTTTCCGGCCAAACTGGCGAGGCATTTGTCATTAGTGTATCCCATGCTGAGCCCTTATGGTAAGAAAACATGTTTTATTTAACATGTGTGGCCTGTATAATATTGACTTGAAATGAAGGAAGGTATGCAAATTCAAGGTAAAGGTTTGTTCCCAGTTAAATTCCCAGCTCTAAGCTTATCACTGTTTAAGATCAAGCTGAAAAACAAGCATACATTGACAAAGCCAGTAGTAGGTCTGCCTTGGCGAACATTCCGTTTTTTATGTAAATTTTTTCCAAACAAAAATGGATTATGTAAAAAAGAAATAGGTGGAAATGTAAAGGAGGAGCCCAGCAGACCAGGACTTGCACTGAAGTTCACTTCATCTATGGCAGATGTGCACCTGTGGTCAAGTAAATGCTGTCACTCACCTTGCAAACACAACAATGATGGACAGAATGTGGATCAATGTCACACATTCACCCCAGTCCAAAGATCTGGGCCCAAATCCATCGTTTTTCCACTCCACACCACCCTGGGTTAGACAATGGCGATATGCAAATCAGCGCTGACCCTGTGCCCCATGGGAAGAGTCCAGTCCGAACTACAAAAGCCATGTCCTTCCCAGAACGGAAACAAGCATCCGAGGACCGGCCCGGTTTCGAGGTAACACCTCCCTTCAGCCCGGCTAGCTTGATTCCAGTGGTGTGGAGTGCCTGGGACTCACGTCTGAGCATCCCCAGTACACTTAGAGCGGTAACTGCAAACACAACAATGATGGACAGAATGTGGATCAATGTCACACATTCACCCCAGTCCAAAGATCTGGGCCCAAATCCATCGTTTTTCCACTCCACACCACCCTGGGTTAGACAATGGCGATATGCAAATCAGCGCTGACCCTGTGCCCCATGGGAACAGTCCAGTCCGAACTACAAAAGCCATGTCCTTCCCAGAACGGAAACAAGCATCCGAGGACCAGCCCGGTTTCGAGGTAACACCTCTCTTCAGCACGGCTAGCTTGATTCCAGTGGTGTGGAGTGCCTGGGACTCACGTCTGAGCATCCCCAGTACACTTAGAGCGGTAACTGCAAACACAACAATGATGGACAGAATGTGGATCAATGTCACACATTCACCCCAATCCAAAGATCTGGGCCCAAATCCATCGTTTTTCCACTCCACACCACCCTGGGTTAGACAATGGCGATATGCAAATCAGCGCTGACCCTGTGCCCCATGGGAACAGTCCAGTCCGAACTACAAAAGCCATGTCCTTCCCAGAACGGAAACAAGCATCCGAGGACCGGCCCGGTTTCGAGGTAGCACCTCTCTTCAGCCCGGCTAGCTTGATTCCAGTGGTGTGGAGTGCCTGGGACTCACGTCTGAGCATCCCCAGTACACTTAGAGCGGTAACTGCAAACACAACAATGATGGACAGAATGTGGATCAATGTCACACATTCACCCCAGTCCGAAGATCTGGGCCCAAATCCATCGTTTTTCCACTCCACACCACCCTGGGTTAGACAATGGCGATATGCAAATCAGCGCTGACCCTGTGCCCCATGGGAACAGTCCAGTCCGAACTACAAAAGCCATGTCCTTCCCAGAACGGAAACAAGCATCCGAGGACCGGCCCGGTTTCGAGGTAACACCTCTCTTCAGGCACAGGGTCAGCGCTGATTTGCATATCGCCATTGTCTAACCCAGGGTGGTGTGGAGTGGAAAAACGATGGATTTGGGCCCAGATCTTTGGACTGGGGTGAATGTGTGACATTGATCCACATTCTGTCCATCATTGTTGTGTTTGCAGGTACCGCTCTAAGTGTACTGGGGATGCTCAGACGTGAGTCCCAGGCACTCCACACCACTGGAATCAAGCTAGCCGGGCTGATGAGAGGTGTTACCTCGAAACCGGGCCGGTCCTCGGATGCTTGTTTCCGTTCTGGGAAGGACATGGCTTTTGTAGTTCGGACTGGACTGTTCCCATGGGGCACAGGGTCAGCGCTGATTTGCATATCGCCATTGTCTAACCCAGGGTGGTGTGGAGTGGAAAAACGATGGATTTGGGCCCAGATCTTTGGACTGGGGTGAATGTGTGACATTGATCCACATTCTGTCCATCATTGTTGTGTTTGCAGGTACCGCTCTAAGTGTACTGGGGATGCTCAGACGTGAGTCCCAGGCACTCCACACCACTGGAATCAAGCTAGCCGGGCTGATGAGAGGTGTTACCTCGAAACCGGGCCGGTCCTCGGATGCTTGTTTCCGTTCTGGGAAGGACATGGCTTTTGTAGTTCGGACTGGACTGTTCCCATGGGGCACAGGGTCAGCGCTGATTTGCATATCGCCATTGTCTAACCCAGGGTGGTGTGGAGTGGAAAAACGATGGATTTGGGCCCAGATCTTTGGACTGGGGTGAATGTGTGACATTGATCCACATTCTGTCCATCATTGTTGTGTTTGCAGGTGTCACTCACCTTGCAGCGAGTGCCAGTGGATGAATTTGGCTGACCTACGTACCCATGCTGTATGCTTTGGGAGGTGGAAACGGAATGTATGTATGTAAGTATGTATTTTATACTTCTTAAGCGCAGCTGTCACCCAAAGGGTATCCTGGCGCTGAGACCATATCTTTCCATCAGATGAAGCACACTACATTGCTCTTGGAAACAGGTGGGTCTTAAGATCCCTCTTGAAGGAAGTCAGATCTTGTCTACTCCTCAGCGCCAGAGGTAGGGTATTCCATAACGTGGCGGCCGTGAAACTAAAGGCACGGCCACCCATCCTCACTCTGTTAATCCTGGGAACCGTCACCAGGAACGCTGAGGAAGATCTCAAAAGTCTAGCAGCTTGATACCAAGAGAAAAGATTTTGAAGCGGTATCGGTCCCAGTCCATGCAGAGCCCTGAAAACAAGGCATAAGGCCTTAAAGGCAATCCTCTGCTGGACAGGTAGCCAATGAAGATCAGCCAGTGCTGCAGATGTTTGTTATGTTATGTTATGTTATGATTTTATTTATATAGCGCACGGCTACTCAACAAGAGTGTCCCGGCGCTTTCAGAGGGCGGCTCAGCAGTTAAAAAAACATAACAGAGAACAGACAAAAAAAAAACAAAAAATGAGGTGAAAAGAAAAATAGACTAAAGATTAAAAAACATGATGAAGAAGCAGATGAAGAAGCAGAACGTGAACGAGATAGAGCCAATATGGCAGCCATATTTTGATTCCTCTGCAACTTTAGGATCAAGGTCTTAGGGGCTCCCAGAAGTAGTGCGTTGCAGTAGTCTAACCTACTGAGAATAGAACTACGCACTACCTCTGCTCTGGCTCCCAGGGGAAGTAACGGCAAGATCTTACGTAGGGCACGAAGCAAGCCCATACAAGTCGCCGCGGTCCTATTAACAGAGACGTCAAGCTGGAGATTAGGCTCAAACAGAACTCCCAAATTGCGGGCCGATACTGCGGCCTCCACCGTGCCCGGGATGGAAGTTGGCCAGAAGTCATCCAGTAGTGGGCGGGGGAGTCGGTCTAGGGAACAATGGATAACCTCAGTTTTTGACCCATTAAATTGAAGCGAGATAGCTCGCAGCCATTCTGCTGTTGCCGACATACAACGGTGAAAGGTGTCCCTCGACACTGTCTCTGTACCCTCAAATGAAAAAATCAGTTGAGTGTCATCGGCATAATTGATGACTGATATGCCAAATGACTTTATCAGGTCTACCAGGGGTCGAAGATATAGAATGTGAATGACTCTTGAACATATCAATGGATGGAAAGTGCTGACTGACCCTATATTTATGCATATGTTTGTATTGTTAGTATTTCATTTTTGGAAAACATGAGGTTGGCAAATGTTGCTAAAGCTGTCTCTATGCTAGAACTAAAAGTACAACATATTAAACAGCCAGTTGAGTACAGGATTAAATTATATGTGATATATATGACATACATATGATATATATGTGATATATGTGGAAGTTTGAGTAAAGTGCAGCAGAGGATAATAGGTATATATAGATTCTAAGGAGCACACGTGTTGTAAAACAAGTCTGTTTTGTAGCTCTTTTTGTAAATTATGACTAATTTCAGTACAGAAACCAGGTATAACTCCACGTTCCAAATCTCTAATCGATATTATCAAGGCCTTTAACAAATATTTTTCTCTCAGTTGTAGGCAAGTCTTAAAATGGATCCTTTAGATTGCCACTCATAAAAAGCTTCATGTTCTTGCCACGTGTAGCTGTAGATAAACATGCTGTGCAGACTCCTGCAATCTAGTGTTGAGCTCGGACCTTTGCAAGTTGATTTTCTTCAGAGAAGCCTATTGAGTCACCAGGTATAGTGACTCCATCCATTATCGATAATGCGGATGGGCATAGACTTCATTGTTAGATTTCTTTCACCATTGTCTGGTTCAAACATGTCACTTTGAGCTCTGCTTCAGTTTCGCTTGGTGTGCTGGTGGGGCCGCTTGGATCCTCTCTACTTATTGGACAAATAAACAGTGCATTTCACCGTCGGCTCCAAGCGTCGTGTACCGATATTTTTCGAATCCACCATTGAATTACTTCAACGCTCTGTTCAGGGCTTGGCCCCTCCTCAACACTCGAGAATGTAGCTGTGATGGAAAGAACTCCATTCCGCTACTGCCTCAAGTGTTGAGCAAAATACCAGAGGACAGAACTCCATCAAGTGTGTACCCTCGGTCTGTCCCTGAACCACAAGGAGTCCTCCTGCTTGGCGTGTCTCCTCTTCCGGAACAAAAAGACTCTCCTGTTCTTTCGGGCGTTTGGCATCGCCTTGGCCTTGATGGCGCAACACTGAGCAGTCAACACTCTGGACCTGTTCAGACAACAGGGCACCGAGGGCAAGCAGCAGCCAGAGACTTCTGTTGCAGAGCAAGTGTTGGAGATAGAGGAAAGCTCCAGCTCCAACATCAAAGCGGACGAGACTCCACCTGCACAGTATCCAGCTATGAAAATGGCTGCAATGAGTACTGACTGTCGCCCCTCAACACCACCCCGAAGCCAAACATCTCCCTCTGGGTTGAGCTCACAGGCCCATCATAAGGCCTCTGGTCTGCTACTGCCACAAGGCCATGATCAGATGAACTGCTCTGTCGGATCTGATGTCTGTCCACCAAAGCCCACCCACCTCCAAGCAATGCCCTTTGACTTACCCCACCTGTTAGACTCCAGCCTCAAAGGCCCCCACAAAGCCAGCCTCGGAGTCTAGACCTTCGGAGCAGAAGTCAGACTCAGTGCAAACAGGCTAAGGGACATCCTCTGCTCCAATGAAAATGGTGTCCAGGGCAGCTTCTTCTGTCACTTCCAAGGATCAAGACCAACCCAACCTCCAGAGCTTTCAAGAGAAGCTCGATGCCAAACAGCAGTGCATCCACAAAAACCCAGATGCTGGACAGATTCTAGCTAGGCCAGCTCTCCAGGCAAAAGACCCTGTTCCTCCCAAAAGGAAACAGACTCTCAAGGAGGCCTTAAATCCACCCTCGGAGCCGACATCTAAAAAGCCTCAGCACCATGACAAAGGCACCTCTCCAACACCTCTTTTGCTTTGCATACCACCTCACCCTTCTTCTCCTCCTCCTTTGCCTTCCTCTTCACCACATTCAAGCCCACCCTCCGAGCTACTACAAGGGGACCCTTCACCACGTTCACCTCAGGGTTCCCCTCTTTCTGGGTTTGGGGGTGATAGCTTGAGGTTTCCCTGTGACTCCAACAATACACCACATGATCCACAGCCACACAATCACCAGTAAGATGATTATGATGCTGAGCTCGTGGGCGACTTTGACCCTGACTGCTATCCAGCAACACCTTCTCCGCATGATGACCCCACTGCATACCATGAAATATTACAAAGGGCAGCTGCGTTCCACAAGCTGGAGATGCACAAGCAACCAAAGGAGGAAGACTTCCTCATGGAGATGCTCTCCGCCACCCTGAGGTCCATACCATACTCTCCCATGCTAAGGGTGATGCCTTAAACAGCCTCTGACATCTTTAAGGAGCCGGTGAAGGCGCAAGTCATTACCCTTATGGTCGACAAGAAATATAAAGCTTTTAATTCCAACCCTCTTTACATCAGTGGTCATCTACTACAGGACTCCCAAGTTGGGTACATGGCCCAGAAACGTGACAGTTCTCAAGGCTTGGGGGATGTACCCACCTTCCGACCAGGATAGTAAGAAGATAGAAGCAGCAGGGAAACTCTTTGCTGCCCAGTCAGCTGTATATTGGTGTATCACTCTGCTGTCCATTGATGTATTGCCAATTCTGTGGGTTTACTCTCCCGGTACAATAGAGCCCTCTGGGAAAAGATGGAGGAGATGTTGCGATACCTCCCGGATGAACATAAGAACAGGGGCCAGGGATTGGTAGCTGATAGGAAGATCATAGCAGACACAAACATTTGATTTGCCTGAGAAGCACCAGACATCGCTATTTGTGGGGTAAACACCAGTATCCTCCTCCTAAGACACTCCTGGCTGCGTGTTTCTAACTTTAAGTCAGAGGTTCAGCAGCATCAGGTCAACTTACCCTTCAATCAGGAGCATTTATTCAGCCCACAAGATCACCAGATGGTGTAAACTATCAAAAAGAATACTGAAAGGGCCAAAGCCGTGGGTGCCCCACAAACCCCTTCTGCTTGCAGCTTCTTGTGCCGCACACAATATTGTCGAGGGCTTAATACCACCACCCCTGAGGCATCCATTTCCTTTTCCAAGCAACAGAGCTGCAAATACCCTCTCAGGGTTACTATAGACAGGGTATAAAAATGCCAGTGGTAGAGGCAGGGGCATACGCGCAGCATCAAAGGGAGCCAGCCACACCTCCCAAGCAGAGACTCCTGTAGGAATTTCCTGACCCCTAGGCCTGGTGCTGTTTTCCCTCTGAAACCCTGCCAGGGCCAAAAAGCACTTACAAATATTAACACATCAGTTGCCTTAGTTGAACGTTCTCTTCTATAAAGCACAAATTATCCTAATTTCTTCTGCTTGGCGAAGGCAAAGCAAGTGTGTTTCCTTTCGTATTCCACGTTGAAAACCAATCTGAAATCCTTAATTGAGGTGAATGCATCGTTGATCTGTTGGAGCACAATCTGCTCTGTAGTGACTGTGGAAAGTGGTTTCTTTCTTGTCTTGAAACCAAAGTCCTTGTTTCTCCTTTTTACTTACCCTGAGTATGCAAATGCCCCAAATCATCTGCAAGGTCCGCCCATTTGACCATGCCTCGTTATCCTTAGTAGTATGCAAAGGCCTTGCCACCTTTTCTCACATTGATGGACAGCTTAACAAATGGCCTCCGAGCGCGTTTCCCACAGGTTTTGGTGACACGTTATTGATGCAGAGAAATTTTGAGAACAAAGAAGCACTTAATTCATATAGTTAGTAGAAAGTACCTTTTTGTGGTGGTAATTCCCCTCTTTGTAGTCCCGTCCTGTTCTGTAGACGAGGATTCATATTATCACAGATTTGTGGATCAAGACACTCAAGAACCAATCACATTGCCGAAATTACATGCACACAAAGTCAGAGACTTTTCCATATGGTCCAATACAGAGCTGCAGTGTAGAATATGCACCTGCGACCTCTTGTTACAGTCTACACTGGGGAGGGGGGGGCACGTGAGAAGGTGATACAGCGGCCTGGAGGAATGGGGACCAGTACGACCATAAGCCCAGAGTGAAGCGAAGCGCGGGCGGACCCCAGCGCAGACGTGATGTCAGCGGGGCAGCTGAGCCCGGCCCTGGGTTGTGGTGGCGACTTCTGAAGTTTGTGAGACGCTTGGCAGGCGGTGATAAAGACTATGGGCCAATATCCATCAGCACGAAACAGGGAGAGGTGTCCTGGGGAAAAGTTCTGAAGGTTGGACCCCATAGCAATGGTGAAGCCCAAGAGACCTGAGGCTCCCCAGACGTACAAAATAGACAACTTTGCGGTCCCAAAAGCCTCTCTGGTGATGGAAGGGGGTGCAACTGAGGAACCCTCTCTCGGGGCAATAATGGCGGTGATCAAATTTGTGAAAGGCACTTTAGAGCCGAAAATAGACACAATGACAATAGAGGTCAATTTAATCAAGGCAGACCTTCAAAAGCTCGGTGACAATGTCACAGCCGCAGAGGGGCAAATATCCCAACTTCAATTGGCAAAGACGCGTCTAGAGACACAAGATCACATCTATGGCAGCAAAACTTGAAGACCAAGAAGGAAGGGCAAGGAGAAATAATAGGGTGGTGGGGGTGCTGGAGATGACAAAGAGTCCCATTGTTGATCTCTTCCTGGAGGATTTTATACTGAACACACTGCAACGTAAAAGATTGTCATAGTTTTTCTCGGTGGACAGAGCACACTGGGTCCTGGTGCCCCCACCCATACCGGGTGCTCCTCCTCCCACGATAATTGCCAAGATCTTTATTTATCGTGACAGGGATGCAATTCTTCAAGCATAAAGAGCAAGGGGAGATCTCCATTAGGAAAATACGCCTTGATTCGCTTCTTCCCTGACTTTACCATGTAGGTCCAACGCTATTGACTCAGCTACGAAACCTTGAAGAGAGAAACCCGAGTACGCGATTTCAAATACATCATGCTCTTTTCAGCAAAGCTTTGAGTGATAGCGGATGGCAAAAAATGGCACTTCACATCACCAGAGGAAGCCTGGGAGTGGCTGGAGGGATGCCGTGTGGCTGACCGGAGTGGTGGTAAGGGACCGCAGGGGGGTCGCAGACGGCCAGACCAAGACAAGGTGGTAGAGGAGCCACAAGAGAGGCAAACTGAGGGGATTCTCGCTGAACACCGGATTACCCGGAGGACCTTGTTGCACCTGGAGATCTATCCTTAACGAAAAATCGAATGTGGAACAAAATCATTGTGTTACTGTGCATCGAAAAAACTGAAAAAAGTTAGAGAATGATGTGACCAAATTCGCTTAGCCTTGAGAAAGCCCTGGCGTTATTCGCCATATAGGGTGAAACACGTATCGGATGTTCTTGTTTCTTGTTCAATAAATAAAACATTTCTTGATAACCTTCAGCGAGAATTAAATGGATTACTTAAGAGTTGAATGGATAAGGTAACAGCTCTTGCCAAGTCAAAACAAAGACGAGAAGGATTTATCCTGACCATGTGATTCATTTGTCTACTTAAAGGAAAGGAATGTATACTCGCACCTAAACCTTAACTCTTAACTTTGAAGCTCTTAAGGTCCAGAGCTTTGAGTATGGTTCCTTCGCTACCTCAATACGTACGAAGAAAGATATAGACCTGGGATCCCTGGACCCTCTACCCTTGTTGCAAACTGAGGGTGCAATTCCAGAGACAGTGTGAAGAGGTGATGGATATTGAACTGCTCTATATATTATCTTGAAGGTAAGTTTAAACAACGCTATGGGTCAACATCGGAACGGGGACAGAGTCTGGGCTAACATTGGACAGGAGGATTTAACTGCACAGAGATGCATCTAGAGAATCCTGGGACACCTCATCAGACACTATTGGACTCGAGGGCAACTTGGGATACCAGTATAGAACTATAAAACAGGGGTATATACCATGTAAATTTTTCTCTACAGGTTGTCATGGCGGACACTCCCTCATATTGTTATAGAATGTTATTGTTGGAGCGACAAGCACTCTGCAGGTTGGGGAGTTTGGGAACACAGGACCTATCCAGCAGGGTTGCAGGGTGGGGGAAGGAGGTTAGGGTTGGGGAAAGCTGAGTTCTTATTGCAGTGTCACAGTTTGGAATGTACCTCACAGAAGAACAGATACGAGGGGAGGGGGTCACTCTCTATCTATTCTGGGAGTATCGACAGAGGAGACTACATCGTTTGTACTTTATATGTCTGGGGCTCAAGCAAAACTGTTAAAAGTCTAGTCCTGGAATGTCAATGGCACAGGTCCTTAATCTCTACTTGGTCTATGTTCCGGCAAAGCTTCAGGCCCCTACATTTGATCTGTTGGGCCCACTACTTCTGGAGTTCCATGTGAGTAGACTAATTTTGGGAGGAGACATGAATGATATGGTCTCCATTGAACTAGATGCTATGGAGGGGGTTATTTTCAGGGAGGAGTTTGAGACTGCTACTTGACTTTCTGCTGGTGATGGGTTTGAAAGATATATGGCTTCATCAATACCCTGAAGTCAAACAATTTACCCACATGTCGGCGGCTCATGGGAGCCTCACCCGACTGGAGTATCTGGTCACACAGACTCACCCTCTGGGTGACTTTAAGAAGGCCCTATGTGTGGCATGGGGAGTATACGATCATTCCCCAGTAGAAGCAATACTTGAAGGTCCGGTGAGAGACCATGTTTTACTCCCTAAGATGGACCCGTGGTTCCTTAAGGATGAGAAATTAAAAAAAAGTATGAGGAAGTGGGCTGGGGTATTTAAAAAAAACATGGGGTCAATGAGCTTGCTGGTAACACTGTGGGAGGAGTTTAAAACGGTGATCAGGGACCAAACCCAGGTGGGGGTGATTAAGATAGAGAAGAGGCTGCAGAGACCCACTTTGGAGAGTGATATCACATGATTGGAGTATAGCTTTGCCGGTGTGAAGCCTGCATTGCCAGCGCTGGGGCATCGGTTAAGATTGCGCCAGCAGGAATTGCTGGCGTTGCTGAAGGATAGCGACAGAGCCCAGACTCTGGCCACCCAGCATCATTTTTATGATGTGGGTGATCAGGCAAATAAACAACATGTGTGGCTTGACAAAAGAGATGCGGGTAATAGATGGGTCCCAGAGATAGTAAATGGGCAGGGGATGACTCGCACCACTGAAATGAGATAGCCAAGGCGTTTGCTTCGTACTATGAGACACTATATACATTCACATCCCAGATGACAGAAACACACTGTCTGGTTTTTTTGAGGGATATAGCCCTCTCACAGTTGTCAGCAGGAGACTAAGAAATATTAGCGGGAGACCTGACAGTAGGAGAGATAAGCACAGCTGCATGTGCCTTACACTCTGGGATGATGGGACAGAGTGGCCCACCAGTTGAATTATGTATATTTATGTTAGATAAAACTGCTGACCATCTTTTAAGTATGTTCCAAGGGGCCAGGATATCCATCTATCCATAGATCAAAGAACGGCAAGGATAGTGGTGATTCCCAAAGAAGGTAAGCCTCCAACAGATTGTGGGTTATACAGACCCATTTTACTGCTTAATTGTGAGGTCAAAGTTTTAGCCAAGGCTCTATTCCTACGCTTGTGCACAGTGATCACCTCACATATTCATTTGGATCAATCCATACTGATGCCTCATAGAGGGACTAGGCCGAATCTTCGGAGGCTGTTTGGGATTCTACAAGTAACCGAGTTCGCTTTTACTGACCCGGCGGCCCTTCTATCCCTAGATGCAAAAATGACATTCAGTAGTGGAATGGAGCAATCTCTTTGCTGTCCTAAAGCGTCTTGGCTTAAATTCATTGGGTGGGTTAAACTCTTATATTGTGCAGCCGTTGACTTGTGTGTGAGTTAATGCCACAGTGTCCCCGGGTGTTCCCCCTTAGGAAAGGGACGAGGCAGGGGTGCCCATTGTCACCTATGCTCTTTGCCTTGGCCCTTGAGCCATTGGCCGCCTGGGTACCTCAGGATCCCTTAGTATGGGGTATTCCAGTGGGTGAGGAATGGGATGAACGCATCTCTTTGTATGCGACGATAACCTGTTATACGTCACAAGACTAATGCAATCTGTTGATAGAATCTTGTAGATCTCCCTCATATTTAGGAACTATTCTGAATATCGTATGAACTGGGACAAGACCCTGCTGTTCCCGCTGGTGGGGGGAATACCTAGCTTGACATCTAGAAGCAAAGTCCCGATTGAGGTGAATAGATTTAAATAGCTGGGGTTGTATGTCACTAGGAGGGCCCAGATCATCTCCGTGCAAAACCTGTCTGTGCAATTGGACAGATTCAGTAGAGATGCCCAGCTGTGGCAGACACTACTGCTCTAATTAATGGGCTGTGCGGCCATATTTAAGATGACGCTAATGCGCCTGTCAGAGTACACCCTTTCCAGTTCCACAAGCCTTTTTTCAAAAGGTACATACTGAGTTGCGGCACCTATTAGGGAGTGGTGGTACCGCCGATTTAGTTCTACATAAATTGCAGAGAGGAGTCTAAGACGGGGGACTGGAGGTCCCTTATGTTAAGAAATATTATTGGACTGTCCAGTTGGTCACAGTGGCCGGCTGGGTGTTTCGGGACCGGGCAGATCCAGCCTATCGAGTAGACCGAATTGCCATGGGCACAAGGGAATATCCCACGCTGTTGTACAGCAGGAAGAGGGAAAGGGGTCTGCCTGTACATACGCAGACAGTGGTAAGGGTAGGGCGGGAGCTTACAAAATTCTTGGGTTGGGATTATAGATTAATGGGATGACACCGCTCTGGGATAGCGACCTTCTTCGCGGGCTGGGGAAACTGCGGGGATTTGACAGATGGGACCCGATTGGCCTTAAAAGATTGGGAGATGTGTGGAGGGGACCAGTTTGCATCACGTTTGCAACTTTATGACCTGGGGAAGGGGAGTAGCTTTGATACTTACAGTTGGTACACACACTTTTGTCTTACATCCGTGCAGGGGAGGAGTTTGTTGATGCAGCCCCTCTAGAGGATCGGCTGTTGACAGACCCACTAGCTGACAAGGCAATGACGCTAATCTATTAAAAAAACTGGAGAATAACTCTACAGACCCGGTAGGGCCACTGAGGGTGGCATGGGATCTTGGTCTAATATATGACGAGTACTGGGTAATAGCTATACAGGGCCCGATAGAGGTGGCCATACGCTCCAGCTTGTGGCTCATTCCGCTAAGATTTTACATGGAATATACTACTCCAGATCACTGCTACATCGTCTTAGACGAGCTGAAAATACACTGTGCCATAGAAGCTGTGGGCAAGAGGGGACCTATTATCACTTGATGTGGGAATGTCAGTTGATTTACAAATACTGGTCTGAGATTAGGAGGATCATGGCAGAGGCGATAGGGTTGGATGTCCCTCTTGAAGCGAAATGACATCTGTTGCTTAACCCGGCGTAAGAGGCTTGGCATAGACATAAAAAGTTATAGTTGGCACTGGCGATGGTGGTGGTGGTGGCGAAGCGCAATATAGCAAGGTGCTGGGGGTGGTCTCTCCACCGAGAGTGCTTAAGTGGTAAACAGATTTGGATTGGTGCTGGCGACCTGACCATGCAATTTATACGAGTAGAGGGTGCCCGTATAAATGGGATAAGATATGGGGATATTGGCAGGCTTATCAAGGTTTCGACGAAGGGACATTTCGTTCACGGAAGGAGAAATTGATATAACTTTGTTACGATAATTCCATCAAGTGATAGTTGATTTGACCATTGTACTCATGAATCATTAATTGATGAATTACTATGCGACATGTCCTCCATGTACTGTTAACTGAGCACTGTGAAATAAAAAGAATTACAAAAAAATAAAGTACAGTTCTACTACCAAAAAAAGGTAGGAATTAACCGTAAAAAGCCAAAGGTTACAAGGATGTGAAAGTTAGAAACTAGAATTAAGAAAACCTTAGAAATTTACTAAAAGAACCAAAGGTTACAGGGACGTTTGTCGTTAGGAAATAGTATTTAAAAAACCTTAGAAATTCACTGAAGAAAAACAAAGGTTACAGGGGCGTTATAGTTAGGCTCAGATTTCACTCGTATAAAACCAGGGAAATTCAGCAATTATAGTTACCCAAGCTAACTATAACGTAACCCCTCGCAATGCACTGCTTATGACCTCACATGTTGCATCACTCATGACATGGTCAGTGGCATCACTCATGACATGTCAAATGACATCACCAATGACATCATCCACAGAACCACCCACCTACTCACCCACCCATACAACCACTCACACACCCAACAGAACCACTCACATACCTACTCACACTCCTACAAAACTACTCACAGCCCATACAACTGCTCACACACCCAAAGAACCTCTCACAAACCCACTCATGCAACCACTCACACACCCATACAACCACCCACACACCCATACAACCACCCAGAAAACCACTCACAAACACCTTCACAGACCCATACAGCCACTCACACACCCACTGCCAGATTCATACAGCCACTCACACACCCACTCAGACACTGATACAGACAGTCACAAAGCCACTCCGATGATATATGTTAGAAAGAGCATCACTCGCTGGTACAGAAAGACTAGTAATTTAATTTATGCTGTAGCTTGGTTTATATATCTTTAAGTCGATGAAAGGTTTACAAAACACACTCACTGGATGATGTCATAAGTGATGTCATTTGAAATGTCATCAGTGATATCACTGACCATGTCATGAGTGATGTAATATGTGAGGTCATAAGCAGTGTATTGCAGGGGGTGTAAATTATAGTAAACTCGGGTAAATAAAACTGCTGAATTTCACTGGTTTAGTACGAGTGAAATCTGAGCAGAACTATGAAGTCCCAGTAACCTTTGTTTTTTTCAGTGAATTTCTAAGTTTTTTTTAATACTATTTCCTAACTATAACGTCCCTGTAACCTTTGCTTATTCAGTGAATATATATAATCACAAAATCAGTGTTAAAATCTAAAGCTTGGCATCTCCATTCTTCCAAAGAAAGTTACTTAAAAAGAAAGGCAATCCAAGTTAGTGGGCTATTAAAAGTAACATGCAGAATTAAAACGATTCGTCTATCACAGAAAGACACAATGTCAAATCAAAGTCTGTGGAGGCCACATTCACAGTAACATATGGGTAAACTATGCTAAAAGTAATACAAATGTGCTCATAAACATGTTGTGCGCAAAAATGTCATTAAAGACTAAAAACCCAAAGGAACAATTTGAGCTCAGGGTGGAAAACAAAATAGCAAATTTTCTTCCCTTAAAAGCAAACAACTTTAACAAATAAAAAAATAAACAGTTTTGAAATGCATCCATGGAAATCCACATACGAAATTGCTGACATAGGATAGCACAATGATAAGAGTAGATTTTGAAAAGTGAAAGTAGTGAGTTGTTTCTTAAGTAATGGTCGTGTGTGCTAGTTAGTTGGGTGGCATGGTTTAAAAGGAGGTGTAAAAGTTTGAGAAGTTTGTTTAGGCGTACATAGTAGTCAGAAGGTGGTGGATCATTCGGAGGGATAAGGGATGGAAAGGACGGTAGGTAATTGTGATATAACACATAGAGGCCAGAGAAGAAATAATGAGTTTGTGAGGGTTTATTGACAGAAGTTCACAAAACAAACAGTCTTAGTTCATGCCCTTTTGGGTTCAGGGTGTAGTAGGGCTCTTAGTCTCTGATTCTTTGGCTTCTTTATCCTTATCGTCAGGGAAGCGAGGTTTCTCAGAGACCGCACATTTAGGAAACAAGAGTAAACAAAAAATAAAAGACAGAAAAGAACGTTTTGGGATTTCGTCCTTTCACTCGATAATGAGTTGCTTTTACGGGGAGTGGGGTTGAGGGAAGTACACCTGTACAGTCACCAAGTGTTTCCCGCTGCTTCAAGGAACAGAGCGACAGCCCAATGATCAGTGGTCCCCTCCCTCTACCCCGAAGGGAACATTACTAGTCGAGGACCGACTGTTAAACCACCTGCGGACCCTGGCACGTACCTCAGGGAGCCATGCACCTCCGGGTACGCGGCTGGTGTTCTCGTGGTACCGGAACAGGTCCGGCTCCCTTTCCTGTGGAAGGCGCTGGCTCTCAGACTCCGGCCTCAGCTCCCTCTCGTGGCGATATCACCAGTTCCTCGGGGTCCTGTCGGAATCCAGGGCTTCCGCTCCAGATGGTCCGGATGGAGGATCGATGGTCGGCAGAAAGTAGGTATTGGGCTCCTCTCCGTTTTCTCCGTCTTCTCAGAGGCGTCTTCTCGACAAAGCAGCGCGCTGCTCAATTTCCTCTTCAGGTTAAAATACCGGCCAGTTGGAGGAATCCTCACCTCTGAAATCATGTGATGTGATCACATGGGACATGACGTCATCGGAAGCCCGGTCTTCTTAAAGGGACCGTCCGCCTCTATAAATTGCACCTCTCTCGAGGACTGAAAGTAAAAAACAGGTGACACATAAGGGGGTAGTTGACACTCTTCTTCCTCAAGTAACTTGCTGGATGACGGCATCTCACGACAGTTATATATATATATATATATATATATATATCTATATCTATATCTATATCTGCAGATTACGTTCACCTGAGCGGGCCCGGTGCGAGAAATGGGTGCCAGGACCTGCTAGTCAATTACAGGAAACCACCGTATTCTCAGTTGTGAATACAAAAAGACTTGCACTCCAGAATCTGATTCATAAAGTTAGCTGTATTGGTTTAATAAATAAAAAAATATATATATATACTAGCAGCCTGCCCCGACCTTGTCCGGGAGCAATCAGGTTTCCCCGACCCCGCCCGCCCCGACATAGCAGCCCGTCCCGAAATTAGTGTTCAGGGCCCCTGTCCGCCCGGCCCCCGCCCGCCCCCCGCCATGAGTGTTCAGGGCCCACCCCGGCCCCCGCCCGCCCCGTCCCTCGCCTGCCCCTTCCCCCGCCTGCCCCGACCCCCGCCTGCCCCGACCCCCACCTGCCCCGACAGTGCCCCCGGAGCCTTACCTCAGCCGCCGCTCCTCCCCCGCGCTCCTCAGTTCACCGCTCCACCGCTCCTCGCCACCGCTCCTCCCCGCCTGTCCGCCGCTCCTCACCGCCTGTCCGCCGCTCCTCACCGCTCCTCCCCGCTTGTCCGCCGCTCCTCCCTGCGCCATGTCCGCCGATCCTCCTCGCGCTCCTGTACGCCGCTCCTCCCCGCGCTCCTGACGTCAGCACGCAGGTCGCGGCCGGCGCTTCTTCCACGGGACTACTTTTTTTTTCGCTAAATTTTTTAAATAACGTATATCTTTTAACTTTATATAGCCTATGTCCATCTGCACACCCTGACGATTACAACGATGTATCGGGTGTGTGGATTGGCGCTGTGGTTCCCGAGTTTACCCGCCTCAAAGGTTCAAAGTTCTTCCTTTATAATAGTAGTATAGATATATGCAACGACAATCCCCGATCTCCAAGTGCCTAGTAGCACAATCAGGACACGAACCACACCGCAAGTAGTGGTATATTGCGTGATTTATTACCACCAAACAGACATGACGCGTTTCGTCCGGTGAACCCGGACTTGGTCACATATATATATATATATATTATATTTATTAATTTTTTTACTGAAAAAAACATAGGTTTCAGGGGCTTTATAGTTAGCTGGACATTTCACTCGTACAAAACCAATGAAATTCTCCCGTTCTAGTTAGTTCAGCTAACTATAACTCGCGCGCCCGCAATGCACTGCTGATGACGTCACATATTACATCACTCATGACATGGTTAGTGACATCACTGATGACCTCATCCAGCCAGTGAATGTGTGTTTTTATGACAATTAAATATGTTGTATATATGTATGTCTCAAGGTCAATGGAAGAATAAATGGGTATATAAGTGTCTAAATGGATGATTTTTTGGGGGGGAAATTGATTATATAACTGACTGATTAAGTGTATCTTAGTAAATACATGGGTTAGTGAGTAATGTTTAAATATGTAAATATCTGTATCAGTCTCTCACTTTGTGTATAAGTGGCTGCATGGGTTGGTGAGTAGCTACATGAGTGTCTATATAGGTTATTAGTTGTTTTTTTGAGTATGAGTGTCTGTATGGTTCGGTGGGGGTATTATGTAGTGCATTGATGCATGAATGAGTAACTCACTGTTTGTATGTGTTGAGGACAGCATGTGTGCAGGAAAGTATGGGTGGATGAGTGTGTGTATGGGTGTGTTAGTGAGTGAATGACTGTCTCAACAGTTTCTTTATGAGTAACTACATATGTTTTAAACTAGTATATGTGAGTATTGGTGTATATAAGTGAGTATATGTGAGAGTGAGAGATTGGAAGAGTTCCTGTATAAATTAGTATGTGTTTCTAAAAGTGATTCCTTAAGAGAGTAAGTATGTGTAAGTTTCTGGAGTAGTAAGTGTGATGGTGTGTATAACTGTATATGCAATTTAAGGAATGTTTGATACTTGGTTTGCATGTGTGACTGTGTGAGTAACTCTGTGGATGAGTGTTGGTGTGTAACATGATGTATAGGTGTATGAGTACATATGATGAGTGAGTACATGTATGAGTGACTGTATAGGACCGTTGGTAAATGAGTGGATGTATGTGTAGATCTTGGAATTACTGAATAGGTGTGTTGTAAGTGGTATTGGTATGTCCATTGCTTTGAAAATGTTAGTTTCTATTTTTGAGTGTGTGTATATCAAAGGTTATATTAGGGTGAGAGGAGGTCTGCTACTCTATCACAAGGATAATGTCATCAGTGATGTCATTTGAGATGTCATCAGTGATGTCATGAGTGATGTCACTGACCATGTCATGAGTGATATCACGTGATGTCATCAGCAGTGCATTGCGGGTGCACAAGTTGTAGTTAGCTGAACTAACTATAACAGGAGAATTTCAATGGTTTTGTAAGAGTGAAATGTCCAGCTAATTATAACGTCCCTGAAACCTATGGTTTTTTCAGTGAATTTCTAAGGTTTTTTAAATGCTACTTCCTAACTATAACATGCCTGAAACCTATGGTGTTTTCAGTGAATTTCAAAGGTTTTTTAAATGCTAATTTCTAACTATACCTACAGAGATAGGACATGTGAAGAAAGAAGAAAAAACGCTCAGAAACAAAAAAAAGAAATGCAGAAAGAAGCAACAGAAGTCCTCAAAGATGAAGAAAAAGTGCAGGAAGAAGGAAAACATGCAGAAAGAACAAACAGAAGAGCAGAAAGAAGCCTTGTTGCAAAATCATCCTGTATCCTCAACTTCTTCAGACGGATACTGGTGGTAACTGAGTCTGACTAACCAGTCCTAGAGCCAGTGCTATGTTAAAAGACACTTAAAATACAGTGAAAACACCGACATACACTAGGGAACACTATGCGTTGGGGTCTCCCTGTGATTAGCATGACCTCCTCTGTAAGCTCCTAGTATATAATTGGGCAGGGGGATTAAAACTACCTCTTGCCCCAGTATTGGAACTTTCATAGATTCCCATGCTTTGTATCATTCCCCGTCGTCGGAATGGGAGCCTCGGTAGTATAAAAACCATAGAAACAAAAGAGAAACCTAGGCCTAGGCCTCATCTCATTTTGTATTCTATCCACCTCCTTTTGTAAAAAGAGACCAAACTTTTGCCAGGACCAATCAGAGCAGCCTCACCCTCTAGAACCTTCCTGAGAGAGCTCAGAGCCTCAGATTTTTCTACCGCACGTTGTGCTAGGGAGTCTCCACTGAGCTCTGCTCAGTTTTCACTGTTTTTCTACTTATTTCTTCAAGTTTCTGCTTCAATTCGTCATGTCTGACAAGGAGAAGAAGGCCTTATTCAGGTCCTGTGCCTCTTGTGGCAAAAAACGTCTTTTTGTGGAGGATAAGCATGATAATTGCATTTATTGCTTATATCCTGACCACAAGGCCACAGACTGCAAGATCTGCAGGACTTTCTCGAACAAGACTCTTCGGGACAGAGAAGGCCGGCTACTTACCTGGCTTCAGAAGATGAAGACACGCAAGGAGGTGCTCTCTTCGGATGAGGAGGATTCCGTGTCTGCTGCTTCCTCGCAAAGATCAAAGAAGAGGGGTAGGTCTCCCCCTGGTTCTTCGACATCTGAGCCCCCTCTTAAAGCCCCTCACAAGATCTCTGACAGGTCTGAGAGGGCTGGTCCCCTTCAATCTCCTCACGAAAGTGTAAAGGAGAGGCAGGGACAGGCTACAGCAGTGGTGCCAGCCTTAAAGGACAAAAAGGAGGTGGTGATCCTTTCTCCTCCGTCCAAAAAGATCAAGCCCAGTGATAAACACTCTACTGGCACTTCAGGATCTGGGCCGGAGAAAAAACAGCGTCCGTCGACGACGAGAACACCAGGTACGTCGACGACTGTGACTTTGGCTAAAGTTCCCGCTGTTTCTGTGGCTCCGTCGACGGGCTCGTCGACGGTAGCGGTGTCCACGACGGCGACTTCGTCGACGTTCAAGGTTCCGAGCTCGTCGACGATGATGGTTTCCACGTCGACGACGACTAGCAGGCCGCTGTCGACGGCCGCAACGACGACGAAGACGACGTCGACGACGTCGACGACGACGGCTTCCACGTCGACGACGATGATAATGACGACGAGTTCGTCGACGAGACCGTCGACGGTGGTCCCATCGACGACGAAGATTGTGTCGACGAAGGCTGTGGAGCCGTCGACGGTTACATTAACTGATGCTCCGACGACGACGGCGTCGTCGACGAGACCGTCGACGGTCCAAAAAGTGCATTTTCCAGTTCGGAGAATGAAAATCACGCCGGAGATGACGTCTCCGCGACGAGTCTCTTCCCATCTACCGACAATGCTGTTAGATGATGAGTCTGACGAGGATGAGTTTCAGGACAATTATGGACCTGCCTATAGTCCCTCGGACTTGAACGTAAAGTTGCAGGAGACGGACACGGAGGAGTATTTCGACCAGGCAGGTGGCCAACAACTACATCCTTATGTTGTGGAAGACCGACATCCGCCGAGTTTGGGACAAGGCATGGTAGCCATGCCCTCCTCTCTCATTTCGGATCTTCAGGACATGCTTCAGGATTATCGTAAAAGGTTTCCGTCAGACCCTTCTGGACAGACTACGTTTTTTCCACTTCCACCACAGCCGCAAGTGCAGCCGGCTACTAGTGTTCCGGTGGTACCCTCCATACCACCGCCAGTGACACCTTTGGCCCGGGTTCCCACACCAGATCCCGTACCACTGCCCGATGCCCATCAGGATACCTCTTCGGATGAGGAGGTTGTTCCAGTGGATCCCTTGATGGATCCTTTACAGGACCCTGACCCGGATCAGGGGGACAATGACCCGCAAGACCCAAATGCTGCTGGTCGTGACACTTCCATCTCCCCTCCGGTGGATATAGGGGGTTTTCATCATCTGATGGAACGGGCTGCTAAGAGGTTTGGCCTACCTATTTCAAGAGAGGAATCGGAATGTTTCCTTTATGACTTTAAGGAACAACACCAACGCTCTGTCAAATCTATTCCTATTATAGAGCATGTATGGGAGGAGGGCATGAAGATCATGCAGAGTCCTGCCACGGTGATTCCAGTCCTCCCCAGGCTGGAGAAGAAATATAAAGCTCCTGAAGGCAGTCCAGCTTGCCTTATTGGTCAGCCAAAGCCTGACTCGGTGATTTCTCAGGCGGCACAAAGCAAGTCAAAGAATCCGTCCACACCGTTGACCACTCCTCCGGACAAAGACGGCAGACGTCTGGATAATGTTGGAAAACGGTTTTCCTCTATGGCCAGCTTACTGGTTCGAGCGGCGAATGCCCTTGCCATCTTAGGCCGTTACGACCGCCAGATGTGGTGCGACATGGAACCCTTCGTGGACCTATTACCTGAGCCCACTAAGGAGGACGCCAAGAAGGTGCTGGCGGAAGGAGAGAAATCGTCAGCAGAAGTGATTGACTGCGCAATGGACATTGCTTCCACGGCCTTCCGGGCCTTGGCCGGCTCCGCCGTCTTACGGCGTCAGGGTTGGCTGAAGGCCACCTGGTTTCGTCAGGAGGTCCAGAACAGAGTCCTAGAGCTCCCTTTTGATGGGGAGATGCTGTTCGGGAAGCATGTGGATGATACCCTACAGAATATTAAGAAGGACACAGACACAGCAAAGTCCTTGGGCTCTCTCACCTATCGCAAGGTCCCCTTTAGGGGCGCACGAGGGAGAGGATTTACGTCTTACAGAGGAAACCAACAACGTTTTTCCTCGCAGTCTTCCCAGTCATATAAACCCCATTACTCGAATCAGCGACAAGGGCAATCAGCATCTTTCTCTCGCAACCCTCCGCGAGGCCGTCAACAGCGACAAGGCCGTGACAACACCAAACGACAATAGCGGCCTCCCGGCTCTACCTGCTGTTCCTCCCCTCCCGATCACATCAGTGGGGGGCAGGATATCCCTTTGTCTGGACAGTTGGATGTCAATAACATCGGACCAATGGGTCCTCAACATCGTGAAGAGTGGCCATACGTTGGAGTTTCACAACTTTCCTCCAACACGAGCTCCGGGCGCCATCCGCTCAGGACATCTAGGATTACTACATCTAGAAGCCCACCAGTTATTCCTCAAAGGAGCAATAGAACCGGTCCCGCTCTCTCAGAGGGGCCGGGGGTTCTATTCAAGATTCTTCCTAGTGCGGAAGACGAAAGACACTTGGCGTCCCATCCTCGATCTTCGGGAGCTCAACACCTATCTCGTAAAGCTCTCCTTCAGGATGGTCACTCTCCAGGAAATTCTTCCTCTCTTAAATCCAGGCGACTACTTGGCGTCGCTGGATTTAGAAGACGCATATTTCCATATTCCAATACACCCAGCTCACAGACAATACCTTCGCTTTACAGTGGGAAAGAGCCATTTCCAGTTCAAAGTGCTTCCATTCGGCCTTCGATCGGCACCGAGAGTGTTCACCAAAGTATTGGCACCGGTGGCAGCTTTCCTTCGACGACAATCTCTCGAAGTTTTCCCTTACTTGGACGACTGGCTCGTCAAGGCACCATCTTTCCAGGACGCTTCGCAAGCCGTGTCTACTTGCCTCCATTTGTTCCGCTGCCTGGGCCTTCAGTTGAACGAACACAAGTCAGTCCTCCTGCCTTCCAAAACTGCCAGATTCCTGGGGTCCGTGCTGGACACCACGCATTGTACGGCTCGTCCCTCGGAAGAGCGACAACAAAAATTGATGGTTTCGGCTCAACTACTCTGCCGCAGCAAGGTCCTATCGGTCCGCCAATACAAATCCCTTCTCGGATCGATGTCCTCCTGCATACCATTAGTACCGCATTGCAGGCTAAGGATGCGTCCTCTACAGGAGGAGCTGGACAAGCAATGGCGCCAAGCAGAGGGGTCGTTCAACAACAGGGTTGTCGTAACATCAGCAATGAGAACAGCGAGCGAATGGTGGCTTCAGAAAAGCAATCTCGCCCAAGGCCTCACGTTCAGGATTTCTCCTTCACCCATGGTGATGACCACGGACGCCTCGTTGGAAGGCTGGGGTGCAGTGCTCCGAGAGCTTCAAGTCAGTGGCCATTGGAGTCCAGGACAGCGGCAGTGCCATATCTATTTCCTGGAGCTGACAGCCATTCGGTTGGCCTTGCAAGCTTTTCTGCCCAGAGTGGGCAATCGCTCAGTGCTGGTCCGGACGGACAATACGACGGCCATGCACTATGTAAACAAACAAGGAGGCACCAAATCGCAGACTCTGTCCGCAGAAGCTCAACGGATTTGGGATTTCGCGATTCACAACAACATCACTCTGAGAGCCGAGCACTTGGCGGGAACTCTCAATGTCAAGGCGGACGCCTTGAGTCGCCAGACGGAAGTGACTCACGAGTGGGAGTTGAATCAATCCATTCTCGACGGAGTGTTCTCAGTTTGGGGGACGCCGACCATCGACCTCTTTGCTTCGCCGGAGAACGCCAAATGCCGGTTCTACGCAAGCAAGGTTCACCATCGGGGGTCCCTAGGGAACGCTCTTTCGATGGCCTGGTACAGCGCGTTCTTTTACGCTTTTCCTCCCATTCCCCTCATTCCTCGAGTTCTCAAGAAAATGAAGGTGGAACCCTGCAGGATGATTCTAATTGCTCCAGCGTGGCCCAGACAATTCTGGTACACAGAACTGCTGCGGCTCTCACAAGCTCCTCCAATTCACTTGAGGCCCATTCCGTCCCTCTTGTCCAGGAGTCAGGGACAGGTTTTCCACCCGGATCCGAGATCCCTCCACTTGACGGCGTGGCTCCTGAACACAGAGAATTCAGTCATCTAGCTTTGTCTCAAGAATGCAGAGAGGTCTTGGCTCATGCCAGAGCACCAAGTACCAACAAGACGTACACGGCAAAATGGAAGAGATTCTGCTTGTGGTGTCAACGGGAAGGTCTCCATCCTTACACTTCCCAACCTCATCAGTTGCTGCCGTATTTGCTATCTCTGGCTAAGTCTGGTTTGGCACATTCATCAGTAAAGGTGCATCTAGCGGCCATATCAAGGTTTCGACGCAGTTCTGCAGGTCCTTCCTTATGGTCCTCTAGGGTGGTTAAACAATTCTTGAAGGGCCTATTCCGGATGTATCCGCCAGTTCGTCCTCCTCCACCAGTGTGGCAGCTCAACCTTGTCTTGGCTCAACTCATGAAAGCTCCGTTCGAGCCGGTTCACAAGGCAGACTTAAAGTTCCTCTCCTGGAAACTAGCCCTCCTCTTAGCTCTAACATCGGCTGGACGAGTGAGTGAGCTTCAGGCACTCTCCATAGTGCATCCATTCCTGCAATTTACAAAACAAGGTCTGGTTCTTCGGACTAATCCCAAATTCATCCCGAAAGTGCCATCTGAGTTCCACTTGAATGAACCGGTGATTCTGAAAACCTTCTTTCCACATCCTTCTACACCTGCGGAGCGTACGCTCCATTCTTTGGACATTCAACGGTGCTTAAAGTTTTACTTGGAGCGCACACGTCCCTTTCGGAAGTCTACTCAGTTGTTTGTGTCCTACAGTGCACCTCGTAAGGGGTTGCCTTTGGCAAAGACTGGCATTTCCCGCTGGATCTCCAGTGCGATTCAATTCTGTCACCAGGAAGCGGGCAAGCCGCTGGACGGCAGAGTCCGTGCACATTCCACGAGGTCGGTGGCTTCATCTGTGGCTCTCTTTTCGGGAGTTGCCATTAAGGACATCTGCAGGGCAGCAACGTGGAGCAGTACTCATACCTTCACGAAACACTACTGCCTGGAATCTGCAGGACGAGATGATGCGGCTGTTGGTCAGGCAGTCCTGCGTAATCTGTTTCATTGAGAGGTGAGCTTTCCCTACGATCCCTCCATCCTGGTGAGCACATTTTGTTTGTTTTTACTGTACTTTATGTATTTTTCTATGGTTATGTGATGCCATGTATTTACAAAATGTGTTCATGGTGCTGTACTGCTAGCTATTCTGATACAAAGCATGGGAATCTATGAAAGTTCCAATACTGGGGCAAGAAAACAAGTTACTTACCTGTAACTTTGGTTCCCCAGTATTGGTAACTTTCATAGATTCCCATGCGCCCGCCCGCCTCCCCTGGGAAAGCTCAGTCTTTTTACAGAGTTTGTGGCGGTTTGCACAACGGCTACGAAAATCTGAGGCTCTGAGCTCTCTCAGGAAGGTTCTAGAGGGTGAGGCTGCTCTGATTGGTCCTGGCAAAAGTTTGGTCTCTTTTTACAAAAGGAGGTGGATAGAATACAAAATGAGATGAGGCCTAGGCCTAGGTTTCTCTTTTGTTTCTATGGTTTTTATACTACCGAGGCTCCCATTCCGACGACGGGGAATGATACAAAGCATGGGAATCTATGAAAGTTACCAATACTGGGGAACCAAAGTTACAGGTAAGTAACTTGTTTTCTTAAAACGCGCCACAGGGCGTGTTTGCACTTTTCACCTCAGGCCCCGTCCCCTCCATTCACTACTGTGCAAACACGCTCTGTGGCCGTTTTAAGTTGGGAGATTAAGTCCCCTTGAATCCTAAGGGTCCCTAGGGTCCAACTAGCCCACTAGGTACCTCCAGTAAGCGCCACAGAGCTGCATTGCAGAGATGTAAAAGGGGAGCGGCCTAGTTCACCTCTCGGCAATGCAGCGCCGGTCAAACTAGCCCACTAGGTACCTCCAGTAATCGCCACAGATCTGCGTTGCAGAGAGGTGTAAAAAGGGGCGTGGCCTATGAACACCTGTCTGCAACGCAGCTCCCTGGCGCATACTGGAGATACCTGTTGGGCTAGTTGGCCCTCAGTATTGAAAGAGAATTAATTTGGGGGCGTGGCCTGAGGTGACCTGTCTGCTAACACGCCCTGTGGCGTGTTTTAAGTTGGAGAATTAATTCCTCCTCAATCCTGAGAGTCCTTGTAGACCAACTAGCCCACCAGGTACCTCCAGTATGCGCCAGTGAGCTGCGTTGCAGAGAGGTGTTCAGAGGCCACGCTCCTTTGTACAGCACTCTACAGCACAGCTCCGTGGCGCTTCAGGAGGGACCTGGCGGGCTAGTTGGCCCCCTGGGACCCTCAGGATTTAAGAGTAATTAATTCCCTAACTTAAACCACGCCACTCCGTGTGTTTGCACACATGTCAACTCAGGCCCCGCCCCGTGGCGTGTTTTAAGTTAGGGGATTAACTCCCCTTGAATACTGAGGGTCCCTGGGGTGCAACTAGCCCACCAGCTACCTCCATGAAGCGCCACAGAGCTTCATTGCAGTGAGGTGTAAAAAGGGGCGTGACCTCGGAACACCTCTCTGCAACGCAGCTCCCTGGCATGTACTGGAGGTTCCTGGTGGGCTAGTTGGCCCCCAGGGTCCCCCAGTATTCAAGGGGAATTCATTCCCCATCTGCAAATGGCGCGTTTGCAGAGTGCCGAAAGGAGAGGGCTTGGCCTCCGGCGCAATGCCGGTCTTTTTTTTTTTTTTTTATATTTTCTTGGCCCTGGGGATCCCATCCCCCAGGGCCTGCCCCCAATTTTTTTTTTTTATCCATAAATTGGCAAGGGGGCCGCGTGGCCCCTTCCCGAGGCCATAATCTGCCCCCTGGGGCATGGCCATTTTATTTATTGGTTTTTTTTTTGGAGGGGGGCTGCCTTGCCCCCTCCTTAGGCCATTTATGGCCCCGGGGACCCCATCCCCCGGGGACGGCCATTGTTATATATTTTATTCTTTTATTTTTATATTTGAGGAGGGGGGCTGCGTGGCCCCCCTCCTGAGTCACTTGTAGCCCTGGGGAACCCATGCCCCGGAGCTGGCCTTCTCCGTTGGGGATTGTGGGAGGTCCCCAATCCTCCCACGGTCCCGCTGGCTCCCCACATCCCGCAGGAGCTGGCATTGCTTTTCCACATGGGGAGCTGCTAAGATGCTGCTCCCTGTGTGGAAAAGCAATTTGGTTTGCATTTTGAGAGAGAGCAGGTTTCCCTCCAAGTTTGCTATGGCAGGGCGGGAGCCGCGAGGCCATAGCAAACTACAGTGTCCTGGGGGTGGGCACCACGGGACACCGCAGAAGCCGACCCTGGGGGGTGGCGGTCCCCAGGGCCATCAATGGCTCCAGGAGGGGGGCCGCGCGGCCCCCTCCCAACATTTTCAAGGGCCGGGGGGTGGACCCCCAAATTTAAATTTAAAACTTAGTGTCTCAGGGAGGTGTCGGTCACCAGGGCATTTGGAGGACCTCATGCCCCCCACACAGGTTTATTTAATAAACAAAAAAGCCCTGGGGTGGCGGTCCCCGGGGCAGCGGGGGGGTTTGGATGCCCCCCCATGGTAAACTTTAAAGCCCCAGGGGGTGGCGGTCCCCGGGGCTGCGGGGGGCCGTGAGCCACCGCATATACTGTCATGAAGCCCGGGGGGGGGCGGTCCCTGGGGCTAGGGTGGCCCTTTGAGCCCCCCCACCCATTTCAATTTGAAACCCCGGTGGGTGGCGGTCCTCGGGGCTGGGGTCGGCTAAGAGCCCCCTGCACATATTTGAAAAAAGCCCCCAGGGGTGGCAGTCCCCAGGCTGGGGGGCCCCTCTGGGCCCCCTTTACATTAAATATAAATGCCCCTGGGATTTGCCCCCCTGGGGGTTAAATAGCAAGGAAGCGCAGTTTTTTTTTTTAATCAGCTGCATCTGTGCACCCTGTGTGGATTTTGCCGATTAAAAAAAAATAAAATAAAATTAAAAAAAAAATGTTTTGTTCCTGGGTGTCCTTGTGGGACCCCCTAAGCAGGCCTAGGGGGTCAGGGTGTTTCTACCCTGCCCCCTTTTTGCATGTCTTTTTCTCTGCGGTTGTACCGAGGCACAAGATGGCTGCCAGCATTTCCTGATTTGGGGTGTTGACAGCCAATTGGAATACAGCTCATGATCGGGAGGGTGAGCGGCCATAGATATATATATATGGTTTTACTTTTAATTTTCTCATCAACTACTGAACGGATTTACACAATTTAACAAAAAGGCACCTTTCTGAACCAAGGGCTACCTCTTCGCCAAATTTGGTGTAATTCCGTTCAGCAGTTCGGGCTGTAGCCGCGGCTAAAGTTTCCTATGGAAAATTGCATGGGAAAAACACTATTTGGGACCCCCTTTTTTCTCGGCCCCTGCTTGCCGAATCACCCCGAAACGTTTAAGATAGGAGGGAACCAGAGCGCCTCACAAGTTTTGAAAATTTCGTGAAGATTCGTCGACCGGCGCCAAAGTTATTGGAAATAGAATGTTGCCGATTTCCTATGGAAAATAGGTCCTAACTATAACTACCTACTGGCGACCGCCAGTAGGTAATATATATATATATATATATATATATATATATATTCCCCACTCCCCCACAGTACCCCCTCCTAAACTACAGGATTTAAGCCATGTTGGAACTGTTGCCAACAGACGTCTGTGATACACCCGCACAAAGTATTCCTTTGGTGCTTGGGCGCGGGACACGACAACAAGTCGTGTTAAGAAGGCACCATCATAAACCCAAAGGCAATCCAAGAATGTGAACTCAAGCTGTATGTTGCCGAACAAATAGTCACTGTGCAAGTCCCACTCCTCCTCTAAGTCGAGTGCGCAGACTCTTTCGTCATTCTTGCTTCAGGTCTTTGTCACAGACAAAGTATTCAGGTAAGTCCAAATTGAAGTTGAACAGGAAACACAAGAAAGCTAAGCAGGACTCATCCCTATCCCACCAGTCTCTAACTTGCCCTCTCATTATGATGTAAGTAATATTTTTATTACGCTTGATTAATTAAAACTATTGCATACAGTACATTAAGGATAAAATCAAGGAACATTCCACTAATACAAGTATTACAAGATTTAAAATAAACTGCATTGTGTTATACATAAAAAAAGATTTAAAAATCAATCTCGGAGTGCTTGCATCCCTGACAGAGTTAATGCTCAGACTGTTTATAACATTTTATAGATACATTTTGTTTAAGCTGACAAAATGTTCCTGTGCTACAGGTGATAGCTCCCTATTACCACACACTGTGACGTTGTTATAAGCTGTTGTTGTACGTTACAGGGCTGGCTAAAAACCGTGCCCAGTTCTATTGTGCTTGGGAGGTCTTAACTGCTGAGTATAGATTTTTTCAGGCTCAGGGTTGTTAAGTCAAAACATTTTGTGAGGCGGCAGTTTAGTTGTATTAAAGATGAATTGAAACACAGCATCACCGCCTGTCTATAAGACCTTACTCCATGCTGGTTAAAAGAAGGTTTTAACAAGGTTTTTCGTGTATCCTTTAGCTTATTACATATGCATATGATGTGAATGAGGTTCTCCTTGCCACAAGCGCACAGGCGGCAAGGCTAGTCTTCTCCTCTTCTTTCCCAAGGTGGTAAAAATGGGTAGATTGCACCGACTCCCAGACAGAGTCTTAAGAATTGTTCCTTGGTCGCAATCTTGGTTTCTGCCTTGAGATAAGGTTGGAGTTTGAGGGCATCGTAATTGTTGAGCCCAACCCAGCTGTGAGCTTGATTGGATATTACTTTCTTGTCCTCTATGGCTGATATGAGTCTTGCTGTCTTAGTTACTAATTTTTTTTTAACCAGATGGCTCTTTGAGGTGTTCCCGGCGTCTGTCAGACCTAGAGTGTTAATGGATTCCTGAAGATACACTTTGGCTGGCAGTTTTCCAGTATGGGACAGCTCAACCCAGAGATGATTGTTCAAGGACCCAATTTCAGAAGCTCTAATTTTATGCCAGCTTTTTACAAAGGCACGCTTTCTTTCTATCTCCTGTTTTTGGAGACCAAATTCCAGCCTTATTTGGGCCGGTGAACCATATTTGAAAGCTGGAAAATCGCTTGGTAGGAAGTTGCTATAACAGTGTTGAGAGTTGCTGCGTCTCTTCCAGTCAGAGATTCACTCCCATAGGTGATCATAGGCTGCAATTTGGCTCGCAAGACTTTTAAAAAAGGTTCAAGTGTTAGGTCCGAGAGCATCTTCTTCAAGGGTTTCAAAGCCAAAGAGGTCATTACTGCCTTCCTTCGCAGGAATTCCAACTGCGGCTTGAAGGAATTATTTTGATCTAAGAAGTAGCCCAGATATTTGTAGTTTGTTACTTGGTCCAAACGTTTACCAGCCAAATGCCAACTAGGATTTGTCTTCTTACGATGGTTTACTGCCATAATTTTAGATTTTGTGAAATGTATTTTTAAGGCGTTCTGTTGCGAGAATTTGTAAATTGCGTCAAGGAGGTGCTGAAGTCCAATAGGAGTTCGACTTGTCAGAACTAAGTCGTCAGCATATAACAAGTTTGTCAGTGTCATGCCGCCTAATTTCGGGGCGTGTGAAGAGCATCTATCCAGTTCTCCTGGTAAGTCTGCCATGAAAAGGCTAAATAACAAGGGGGCTAGGACGCATCTTTGCTTTAGCCCCTTTGTAGTAGTGATTCTGCTTGAGAGAATATTCCCAGCGCCTAGTTTAATTCTGAACCACGTGTTAGTATGCAGTTGTATAAGTTGGGCCAAGAGGGTGGTGGAATCCCCCATCTGTCCAGCTTGTGCCAAAGCTTGGCTCGGTCAACGTAATCCAAGGCTGCTGAGTAGTTTATGAAGCTTCGCTGCGTCCATAAGCAAGCTTAGGGCCATAATATTGATTGTAGTACCATGACCTTGACCTTGTAGTACCATGACCTTGACGGAAACCTAAACCGGTAAGCTAGAAAGTTTTTTTTTCAATGAGCTGTGTTGTGCGCTGTTGAAAAGTATGTGGTGGGATATTGGCTTTTCTCTCACAAAGATAAAGATGGATGCAGATAAATGTGCTGTTGGAGCGAACCTATTTTGAAATATGTACTATGTTATACATTCAAAAGAATAAAAAAAAATCAAACTAATTACTGGTCATGATCTTTTTCTCCCCCTTTTTAAGCATCGGCTTGAATTGCGCATTGGGGGCCGTTGAAATGAGACCTTTCATAGAAGCCATCGGGAAGTGTACAACCACCTATGTCATCTGTTATCCAAATGCAGGTGGGTAAGACAAGCAAGGCAAACTGTTTAAAACAAAAAGATAAAAATAACATTGATGCTATGAATTCAAACAAGGCAACTTTCATAGTTTTTAAAGGGGGAGTTACTCAAGTCATTGTTGCTTTGACTTAAAAAATCATCACAAAACTATGGATAGATGTGTTTCTAACAGTGACCACATAATGCATACGAAAACATTGGAAACTGCCACGTGACAGTAGAGGAATGGTCTACTATAAGGGCAAACATAGCATCACGCAGGCTTGTGATCTATAGTTACTGAAGGACACACTACAAACATTTGAAGACATCTGGGAGCCTTTGTGCATTAAGCTACGCTAACTGCTTGGGGCTGTCAATTTCACCTGGCTAGTCTGAGTATCTTATTCTTGAGCTGCATTTGTGACCACTTAGTTTCATCTTCCTCTCTCCTTCCAAAGTGCACATGGGTGCGCTTCTGTAATGTACAGACTCTTCCAGTGCTGTAAACTAGGGCATTTTGAAGAGATACCATGTTATGTTATGTTATGTGGGCATCACGCGGACCCACTGGATCTGTGGAGCAGGTTCCCGCTAGTGCACTCCCATGTTGACCCCCCATTATCCCTTACCGATCCGTCCCCCCTGGGAGCCCGTACTTAGCGCCCCGTATCCTCATCCTGTGGGTACCAGCTATGAGTCCTGTCGCTAGCTGTATTCCTATTCCTACCAGGGTGGCCTAAGAAAACCCTCGTTCCCCTCCCTCCCCCTAACTGCTGCTGACGTGGGTTGTGACTGTGGGTTTCGGACAGGATGGCTCGCTATCAATAGAAATTATGCCTCCATGCCCCTGGCCTCATGGAACCTCATTCACTGAAAGTCTCTCTTCCTCATCTCCCGTCAAACAGTCACACAAAGCCTGCACAATCACCTCCCAAGCCCTAGCCATCTCCAGGCTCCTCTCGTTACCCGTTCTGGCGGCCTGCCGCATTCTCAGTACACTCTCGCACCTCGACCATTTCAACAACTCGTTCGTCCACCTCCTGACAGAAGGGTCCTCCCTGGCTTTCCAACGCCACGTAATCTCCCTCTGGGCCAGCATGAGCCCCAGATCGATGAACTTGCTTGTGACTTTTGTTTTCGCTGTGTGGGGAAACCAAAGTAATAGGCACGCCGCCATGTCAGACTCCACTTCCCTATCTGTGACCTCGTTCAGAAGCGCACCCACCTCAGGCCAGTATGTACCCAGCCCTGGGCAGTCCCACAACATATGGTCCAGCTCAGCCTCCGGTGCCGAGCACCTCGGGCATGCCGCATCCTGCACCTGAAAGTGTCGGCGGAGTTTCCCTGGGGCCAGATAAGCTCTATGCAAAATGAAGAAATGCACCTGCTGGAACCTGGCGTTCCTACTACCCTTCCACGTCCGTGCCATAACGTGGCCCCAATCCGCATCCGGGATAGGCTTGCCTATACTTTCCTCCCATGCCGCCTTCAGCGCCGTGAGCGGTTCTAGCCCTTCGTTCAACATCCTCGATTGGAGACAAGTTACCGCCTTGATCGTGCCCGCTGCCATCACCACGTACTGGCATGCCATGGTCGTGTCCGGTTCCGTCAGTCCTACCTTCCAGTGTTTTTGCATTGCTGCAGAGATCGCCGCATGCAGGAGGTAACCCCCGTCTGGGAGGCCGAATCGTTCTTGCAGCACCCCAAATGGGGCCAAGAATCCTTCCACATACAGATCTCCTACCACTTGTAGACCCAGCTCCTCCCACTCCAACAGCGGAGACCAGTCTCCCCCATGCGGCAACGCAGTCAGCATCCCTAGAGGGATCTCCGGGGCATAAGGTCGTGCAGCTCGTGCGCGCTTCAGGCTCCTGTGCCAGCACAACCGGAGGGTTTTCTCTTCCAGGGTGAGCTCGCTTAATGCCAGTCTCTGTTGCATAACTATATAGGATAGGACGTGCCTCGGAATACCCGTCCCACGAACCCGGTCAGGGCCTCTAAATTCTCTTGCGACATTCTGTGTCAGAACCTGGAGCTGGGCCGCCAGATAATACAATTCAAAGTCCGGCACCGCCATCCCTCCCTCGAGTTTGGGTCTAGTCATATTGTGCAACGCCACTCTTCGTCTGCCATGACCCCAGAGGAAACCAATAATCATCGACCTCAAGTCTTTAAAGATCCGCTGAGGGATCCAGATTGGCAAGGTTCTGAAGTAATACAGCAGTCGTGGTAGAGCTACCATTTTTAACAATGCTACTCGACCTTGCACCGACAGAGGGAGGGAGGCCCAGAAGGACATGCATCCTCGCAATCCCCTGATACAGCGACCTATATTGCCTTCCAGGAGACTCGCCGCGTCATGATAGATTCTGACTCCTAGGTACGTGAAGCATCTATCCTCCCAGACCACGTCCACTGCAAGTGGAGGATACTGAATATCCGTTCGCAGTGGGAAAACACATGTCTTAGTCCAGTTCACCCCAAGCCCTGACAATCCGCCGAAGGACGATAGCATCCCCACGGCCCCCCTTAGAGCCACCTCCGTGTCTTCTAAATACAGCAACAGATCATCTGCATACAACGAGATGTAGTGAGTGTCCCCTTTATATTGAATTCCGTTAAAGGAAGCCCCCGTTCTGGCCCGTGCCGCCAGTGGTTCCATCGCGAGAGCGAACAGAAGGGGAGAGAGCGAGCATCCCTGCCTAGTCCCTCTGCGTACCGGATAAGCGGGTGATATGAGCGACCCCAATCGCACCCTGGCAGTGGCAGAGGAATAAAGAACTTTCGTCCATCTTCCAAAGCCTCCACCTAGTCCGAACTTCATTAGCACCCCATCTAGGTAACACCATTCAAGGCTGTCAAAAGCCTTCTCAATATCCACCGATAATACAGCCGAAGTATGGTCCGAGCTTAAGACGCCGTGCAGTATGCGGATCAGCCGTCGGGTGTTAATGGCCGTATTTCTGGTAGGAATGAACCCTGCTTGGTTCTCGTGTACCAGCGTGGGCATGTGTGGCAGCAGTCTAGTGGCCAAAATACAGCTCAAGATCTTATAGTCCACGGTCAGCATAGAGAGGGGTCTATATGATGTCACCTCCAGTGCATCCCTACCGTGTTTCAACAGCGGCACCACTAGTGCCTCCCTCATGGAGCTGGGGAGGTGCCCCAGGGTCACCGCTTCAGAATACACAGTCAATAGCTTGGGTGCCAATACGTCAACGTACTTCGCATAGAATTCAATTGGCAGGCCATCCACCCCCGGTGTTTTGTTTCTGGCCATCTGCTTAATAGCTGCTCGAATCTCCATTAAGGTGATTGGCCCGCCCAAGGCCTTCGCTGTTTCCTCAGCTAGCACCGGGAGCCGCACAGTGCGTAAATAGTCGCCTATTTCGGAGGATTCCGCTTCCAACTGAGTATCATAGAGGCTCGTATAATACTTCTGAAAGCGCGTCAATATTGCAGTTTGTGAGTGGACCACCTCCCCCGTGTCGGTTCTGATACACATGATAGGGCCACCCTTTGGCTCCGGATTGGCAAGTTTCGCAAGCAATGTGCCCACCTTATCCCTTTCCGCATGCACCTTTGTGATGTATAGCTTGTAGTCATAGCATCGCAATCTCTCCGTTTCTCTCGCCACCACTTCCTTCGCTTCCAGCAGTCTGCCCTGCCGGTCCGGCCTCTCTGGCCTACGCCGTTCAATCTCTCTCAGCACACTTTCCGCCTTCTCCAGATCAGCCAAGACAGTCGTCCTTGCATTCGAGAAGCTGCCCATACAGATACCTCTCACCACCACTTTCATCGCGTCCCATTCTATCAATCTCGTGGCGGCCGATCCCTCGTTCTCATTGAAATAAAGCGCTATGCCCTGGTTGACCCTGTCACCAAACACCAAGTCCTCTAGTGTATCAGGCCTTAGCCTCCATGTCGGGACCGCAGACCTCGTCCCCTGCCATCGTACCGCAATCAGCAACGGATTGTGGTCCGAGATGATCCTAGCAAGGTATTCAGTGTGCGTCACCATGGCTGCCAGGGGGCCACTACACAGGATGGAATCTATTCTGACATGTAGTGCGTGTAGCGCTGAGTAGAAGGAGTAGTCCCTAACATTAGGATGTTGTTTCCTCCACACGTCCATCAGGCCCCACCTCTCCTGCCAATCCTTCCTGCGCGCTGCTAGTTTACGCACCGGGGAGTCGGCAAATGGCGGGTGTGATCTATCCCACGTTATATCGGTGATTGAATTAAAGTCCCCTCCCAGTATAATGGGACCCGTCAGGAAGTGGGCCAGCGAGCCCGTGAGAGTATCAAAATATCGGGCCTGATCAACATTGGGGGCATAAACACTACACAAGACCACCTCACGGCCATAAAGCCTCCCCTCCACCGCCACAAACCGACCCCCAGGGTCCACCAATTGACTCGTGACCTGGAATGGGATCCCCGCTCTGACCCATACCAGTACCCCCCTCGAAAACGCTGAATAAGAGGTGCCAAACACCTGGCCACGCCATCTCTTCTGCAATGCATCACACTCTAGTTTGGTTAAATGAGTTTCCTGCAACAGTGCAATTTGAACGCCTCTCCTCACCAAATAGGCGTGCACCTTGTATCTCTTTGACATAGTTCTGAGTCCACGAACATTCCATGTGAGGCACTTCAAATCAGGTAACGACCCCATCGCAGCCATCACCCCCCCACCTCAACAGTGTTAAACTACCCCCCACATCATTGCAGCTATACCCCCCCTTCAGAACACCCCAACAAACTTCCCCAACCCCACTCCCCAGGACAGGACCTAATAACACTGCATTAGCCCCCATCCAAACCTGTAACATCACACGCAGTCCACTATCCTGCGGTCGTCACCACAGAAAGCCTTAAGGGCAGTAGGGGGGTGCTTCAGAACCGACCCTGGGCAGGTCAAGCCCTCACCCCAAGCCCTTGATCCCATATGACAGTTACAACAGAGTACCTGCTAAACGCCAAGCATCAGGAACAGTCTGCCCCAACGGAGAGCCAGCATCATGCCCCAAAACTATTCATTAAACAGTCCATCCGCTGTCTGTGGTGTGACCGTCGGTCCCGCCGAGCTATCAGCTTCAGAGAGTTCTCCTCCGGATTTCCTCTCCCCGCCTTCCGAGTCTGATTCCTCCGCCAACTCCTCCTGCAGCGACCCCGTGATGATTGCCATTGCAGCTAGCGCTCCCTTCCTGTCCGCCGCCATCAGGTCAGCTCCCATTGCCCTTTTGAGTGTGTTGCGTTTGCGGATCCCCTGAGACTTTCGGATCTGGACTGGCCTCTGTTTCTCCCTTCCTCCTTTGTTCTGGCGGTCAGTACCTGCTCGCTATAATTCTAGCCACGACCATGCTTCATCAGGGGTCTGGAAAAATTGGGTTTCGCCGTCTAGGATCACTCTTAGTCTAGCTGGAAAGAGTAGCGAGTATTGTATTCCCTCCTCTCTTAGTTCCTTTTTCACTGCCAGGAATGTTGCCCTGTTCCTCTGAACTTCCTGCGTGTAGTCCGGGAAGACCGTGACCGAGCTATTGTCCACCTGGAAGGGTCCCGTGGACCGCGCCCTTTGTATCAATAAGTCACGATCTTTGAAATGTAGGAGCCTGGCCACCATCGGTCTGGGGGGACGATCCTGCATGGGTGGGCGGGCCGGGACTCTACGTGCCCTCTCTATCGAAAAGAATGGAGATAAGCCATCTGGAGCAACAACCGATCTGAACCAGTTCTCCATATACGCCACTGCATCGTCCCCTTCGATTTTTTCCGGCAGGCCCACTACCCTTACGTTGTTCCTTCGGTTGCGGCTTTTGGAATCCTCCGCCCGTTTCTCCAGCGTCGCCAGTTGGGCAAATACATCGGACAGGGTAACTACCGCCGGTTTTAACTCTTGGAGCAGCTGTTCGTTTTCCTTCACCCTATCGGAAAGTTTGGCATGGTCTGCCCTCAGGAGGCCCAGTCCTGTAGCCACCTGTGCTATATACTGGTGCAGTGTCTCCTTGGTCGCTGTAATCGCTTCCAGTATATTGTCTAGTCGTGCATTCAGTCTGCGTTCTTGTGCCGATGTATCCGGGCTCTCCTGGAGCGCGCTATCCACGTCCTGCATAGTCGTCTGGCCCTGACTCCGCCCTGCGTCCGCTGCGCCACCAGTAGCAGCCATCTCGGACACCACGCGGGACGTCTTATCAGAGCCTCCGGGCGGACTGTTCGGTCGTAGCACACAACTGCCAGGCAGGGATACCTCTCTTGCCCCGGCACTGCGTATCTTCCAGGCAGTGGCCAGGGTGCAAATCGTCCGTTTTTGAGGGATTCCACTCGAGTGCTCAAAAATGCCGACCTCTGTTTGTTCCCTCCGGGAGCGGTCCACCTATCACCATTCGCGCCTGGGGTCCTGCGCCGGTCAATCTCGGGCTCAATCCCCTTGTTTCCCTGTGTCAGTAGCGGGGTCCCACCAATCAGTTACTGGCCCCTTGCGAGAGCGAGAAGTGCGGGGGGAAAATATGAGCCCGTGGCCCCTTGTCAGCTGTTAAGATCCCAGCTCTGACCGGACCCTCAAACTGTGCAGGGGCCCCCAACTGCCAGGCGCGGCAGTCGCCGGTGTCACCCGGTTCGGTCCGTTCCGTGTACACTTTGCAGCGCTATAATAGTCCTGCTCTGCTCTGGCGGCAGCTGTCGAACTCTGTCCACCCCGGGGGCCGGCGGTGCTCACCCGGGTGCGCTCTTTGTTGCCGCAGCTAATCCCTCCCTGGTACGGGACGTCCCTCAGGGCCCACACCCGTCAGCCGATCACCCTCAGCCTCGGGGACCGGCTCCTCGGGTCTGCAGCGCTGTCTCCCAGGGGCCTCCGCCTCCTCCTTGCCTGCCGGTGTTCCAGCGCCGCCTCCGCCTTTTCCGCGCAGAGCCGCGGGGTAGCCCCACTCCCAGAGGGCAGCGGAGATTAGCAGTGGGGGGATGGGCCCCTCGATCGCGGGTCCGTAGCGCGGCAGAGCGCTCACCTTCCCTTATCCGCTGCCAACTACCTCTGTGAGGTCGGACCCCCGCACCGCAGTCCCCGCTAGGCAGCAGCTCCCTCCTCACCGCAGCTGGAGAGCGCCGCGATCCGCCGATCCGTCGTCGCCAGTCGGAGCAGTCGCCATCTTAGGTCCTCATTCACGGTTCCGCAAGATCGCCGCGTCGGGACTCAGCGCATCTGTGGGTCATCCGCCGACTCCCCAGAGTGTTCCCCGGTGGGTCCGATGCGATGGGCGGACTTTCCCGGTTTCTCGCCGGCTCAGAAGCGAGGGATTGCAGGAGAAATACGTGATCTGGCACGGAGCTCCAGGCTCACGCCGCCATCCCAGTCGGCGTCCAAACCACGCCCCATTTCTCGGGGGAGTTAACACTTTTTTTCACTAACAATCATATTGTCGGCTTGTTATTTAAAACTAACTTGTGTTTGGAGTACAAGTCAGTCCTGTTTAATATCTTTCAGGCAGATAAGGACTGCTGTACTCTGCTTATTCTTATTACACTTCCCCGCAAACTGAAGTGCTTAACACCATTTCAAACAAGCATTAGCAAAGCCTATCGGTATAACCTTTTAAAAAGTGTATGCTAAGCTATTATTTGCAAAACATTGTCAAAAAGGAAAACAAATCCAAATTTGACCGGTGATATGTACGCATGCTCACGTATGCATAGTCTATCTGCAGAAATATTGTTTCCATTTACCCACCGGACACAATGCCCTCTGCTATTGCACACACCCAGGCAAAGAGAAAGAAACATTTTCTATCTAGTTTAGGTTAACGCCGGGAAATGCAGAAATATACTCTGTGATGTATGTCGGCCAAGGATATCCAACTGCCCCATTCTGCGGAAGAGAAGTTGCATAATTAATTAAGAGATGTGCATGACATGGTAAAGAAGCATTGTTAGAGCTCGAACTTCTCCAATGAGCTTGAAGGGATTCTTCACAGACAGTTGTATTTTTGTAGGTCATATGTGCTACTTTACTGCAGACTTTTACAGATGTATAGTTTAAAATGTTGATTTTGCAGGCTGATCTGAAGACAAACCTCTGACTTATACAGGTATATTTCAGCGTGTTTTTAGCTGGAAGCATGTGTGCTTGTTTAAGCAGAAAGGTTGAAGTGTAAAAATACATCACAGCACTATAACATAGCTACACAATGGATCAACCCACAATAATAGCACATGACAACTGAAACAGTTCCAACCAATATAACAACACACAACAAGCCAAAGCAAGAGCATAGCACAACATACCACATTGTGACTTAACACACCAACACTACACCAGAACATGACCCTTTAACAGTAAAATACAAGGCAGCAGTACATTGCAGCACATCAAGCAAATATAGGACAGATACCAGCACACCACAAAAAAAATAACACTGCATCAAAATGCAACACATCAGCAGGACAACTAACTTCCAGAGCACAGCAACAAAATACAATCACCCAAAGACAAACACCTTATACCAACACAAAAAGGAAGAACATAATAGCACACTACAATTGTATTATTGTGTTAATTTATGTTTGTGTCTTACAAAGGTGTGCTCTGTGTTGCATTGATTTTTGTGCTTCATTGTTGTGCCTTTATATTAATTTAGTAATTGTTTTAGTGTAGTAATCTGTTTACATTGGGTTTTGTTTCCATGGTACTTTGTTATTTGTGTGTTGTTAGATTGAAATATCTTGTTTTGTTTAGATCAGTTGTGCTATACTATTATGGTTTTACATTGCTGAGTTAAATAATTGACTTAAGCAAATAATTGTACGTAGCCAACTAAAATCAGCACCTACAATTATAGTTTCAGGATAAAATAAATATTTACTACTGTAAAATCTGGTAACACATTACTGCTTAAGCTTTACAACTTTATAGGCCACTGATCCATCTGAAGCTATGCCCAGAACTCTGCATTACTATAGCATGTCTCGGGTTAATTGTAATGCCTTTGGAAAAAGGAGGTGTTGATTGTACGAGCCTAAATTGCAGCATTCCCTCTTGGACAAATTGTGTAATCTTTGGCAGATCATTTCATTTGTCTTGGCATTAGTTTCTTTATTTGCCAAACCTTAACTGAAGTCAAGGAGCATTTGGAAATTCATTCCCCTTTCACCTGGATAGATTCGGCGCCACCTAGGCTGCAGGCCCAGAGCACTGTGAATGAGCCAGCATTAGAAAGGGGAATATGTATGGAACCAACTGGTCTGCTCATGGATGGGTGAGGGGAAAACACTCTGCTGCTCAAAGCTCTAGAAGAGACACAAACTAAAAAAAGAAAGATTTCAAAACAAGAGACTACCCAGCATGGAAAAGGGGAAATGCATACACTGCACATAGAAAGAGACCACATACCTAGATTAGGAAATATGATTAGGATAAAAAAACAAGCAGGTGACCTGAGGGGAGGGTGGAACATCATGTACAGCACAGAGAAGGGGAGAGGCCATAGCACACTTGGCAGAACTTCTGGAGTTTAGAGAAAGTACCACACAAAGGAGCGAGAGCTAGAAAACTCATGATCTCTGAAGGAGTGCGTAACAAAACAGAAAATGTAGCTCCCTAAAAGTGCGCAATAGAAGGATACAAGTCAGCCAATCATTAGGATTGTAAAGAGGCTGTGCTCCAGTGGCGGGACAAACACGAGAAGAGGGAGACAAGCCATCAAATAAGATGCAAGCAAATGAGTGTCAAAGCCAACCAATGCAACCAAATGGTAGGCCAACCAATGTGGGGGCTGTGAGCCCACTGTATGATCTGGTAGGCCAGACCCATCAGGAGCATAATTTGGCAATCAAGGATTATCTCAAAAAGTAGCAGGTCAGAGATGTGTACGGGAATGAAATTTGATAAATACATTAAAAAGGATGGATAGAAATGTACAGGCTCTCGTCAAGTGATCTACTGTATTTCAAGGTTATTTGCTCTTGAAGGACAGACAGGTGAATAATTTTAATTGACGTAAAATTTATCAAGATGGAAGGAACAAGCATGATGACAGATGAAAGGGCTGGAAGCCCTGACATCATGGAAAATTCTTTCACATGGGGACATTAAGTAGAATACAAAGTAGTTGGAATAGAAGAATGAAATGCAATAAAACCAAAATGAGGGTACACATGACTAAAGTGCCTTTAAAATGTAGTTCACTGGTCTAAATGGTCAGACTGGAGGCCTTAGTCTTTTTCTTGGTGAGCATGTGCTCACTTCTACTAAAAGCACCTTCTAGTTTTGATTACTGTGTTGCAACTGTCTTGGAAGCAGCAGGCAAGGCGCAACATTGCAAATTATTGTGTTTGAAGGGGAATGCTGCAAGGCCTACGGAGACTAAGATGTAGGAGTACGAAAGGAATTGTGTGATCTGCAAATTATACGGAAGGACACCTATCTTGAACTGAGTTAGTCAAAAAAACAGTAAAGCATGTTATTGGAAGCTGGGTGGAAAATGCACATGTGTTTGCCATGGCATTAAATGAAAAGTTGGACTTCTTGTTTAAAGTCTCTGGAGGTAATGCTTTTCTCAGTGCTGGCACCGTAGTGGGCTATGAATCATTGTATGTTCTTCGTCTTTATATTCATCGTCCTTTGCCTTTTTTGAACACTTACAATGCTTTGGCTATGAGCTACAAAGAGGATTGACAAATATTTGACCTGATGATAGCCTGGTGGAAGGTTTACTGGGGTGCTGTTCATGGGCCAAGGCAATGGAATGTCCCTTCCTCCTCCTGGGCATCTTCTGTGTGTCATAGATCTACGTTACCCTCTCAGATATTACAACCAGGTTGAGAACATTATTGGGCTGCTAACTCGGTCAATTGCAACGATCAACTATACATTGCTGTCCTTCACGTAATGAGTCTAAAAAATGCAACAGGGTTTATAGAAGTGGTTGATATCATTCTTGTGACCTCTCTATTTGGGTGTTTTTTACTTATCAATCGTGTATTTGTGATCTAAAATTTTGCCCTTCTGTTTTTTTGCCGGCTGAATTGTTTGAGTTATCTCATCAGTGCCTTGTGTAAAAAAAGTTTAATATATGTGTATCCTGTTTAAATCAAATGTGATCCCAAATTGAAAGTACACAATTTCTCTTTCCTCTTAGCACTGAACAGGCGTGGCCCGTGCAGCTGAGAGTATTGGGGTGGTAGGGATATGACATACGATGACGAGTGAGGCTTAAATTTAAAAAGAAGAAAAACATGTTTTTTTTTTTATTTAAGTTTCCCTCGTCATTGTATGTCGAAACCTGCCTCACCACTCTTACCTGTACGGGCTGTGCCTGGCACTGAACACATTACATTTACCGAATATGGATAAGCACATTACTTGCAGCTCAGTAGTAACATGGAAACACTTTACTTGTTTACATAAATTACTGTTGATATCTAGCATTCTTTGTACATAAACCTCCACGTTATCTCATTTATAAATGTATTCAATTTTTCAAAGGTATACAGAAATGGAATTGTTTTTACTATGGCTTATTTTAATGTAATGCAATTGTTTTGATAGGTCTCCCAAATACATTTGGAGGATATGATGAAACCCCTGAAGTGACTGCCAAACACTTAAAGGTAACTTACAGTATTTGTGGTTTTACTTTACCAGGAACCATTGTTTTGTTCTCTTAGAATGTATAATAAAGTGCAATTGCAGTAGAGACCAGGATTCTAACGATGACAATAAAATGTTATCTGTTTAAACTCATCTGTCTGTACTCCAGCAAATGGGGACTCACAATATGTACTATATTAGTTCATTGCTAAGTAAAGCCTCGTCAGTATTCATTTGGGTCACCTTGATACCTGTTAAGGCATCTTTCAGCAATCATTAGTGACATGAATGAGTGTGGCATATGTTAGATTCATGTGTTGTTTGTTGTAATTGTCATATGTTTTGGGATGTGTTTGGATGGTCAAACAGATACTGGGATCCATATACATACAGATTACCAAATTACCAAAACAACCAAATACGATCTCTCTCTCCCTCTCACAACACACATATTGGCACATGCAACTACAGGTGAATGTTGGCTAGATTGCTGTACAGAGATGGCTGGTTGATGGTTGTATACAAGAATTCAAACACGATTGGATGGCTGTCGATGTATACAGCGATGAGTGGATTTATGGGTGAGTATCCTTAGCTAGATGGATGCAAGCGTGAGAAATAAACGTTTTGTGTGGGTTGACAGAAAAATGCTTCAATGTGTGTATATGGGATGCGATTACTGAGTGAGAATGGTGACTTCATGAATGTGGATGCATACGTGTGGGCAGTTGTTTGCTTTTTTGACATCTAATTTATATCACCATTGCACCAGTTGGAGGGTTTCTTGCCTTTTTTCAGTTTAGAAGTAGTGGAGGTAATTCATCAGTAATGCTATAGAGGTCAATATTATAAGGCTCCATTACTTTGTCTGGGTTATGGTTTGGCCTTGTTCTTTACAGATCAAGGCATCTAGGACAATTTTGTCAAGGCTTTTGAGGTTTTCAGATATACAATGCTAGTTTTGCATGGGGGGGGGGTGATTTAATGTCAGAGATTGAAAAAATGAAGTCCTGGTCTGACCAATCCAGTTTGAGACAGTTCGAGATTTGCATATTGTGTTTCAGGAGCCATAGTAACCCATCATTTTGCAATACAATTGCTGAGTTTTTTAAACACAAAGTTGAAGTTATATTTCCTTCCTTCTGTGAAGTCAATAAAACGACACAGTTAAGCTCTAATATGAACAGGCCAGGCAGTAGCGATCCTTTATTGGTACTTGATTAATTTTCATCACTGGAGGTGTCAGAGAAGTCAAGGTCCTGACCTCGATCCGCTCAGGAGCCCCTAGTGATCCCTGCCCTGCCTGGTTCATTAAACAAATACCTGAAGTTATAGTAATGGCCTATGACTCCCTTGTTAAATGCTGTCCTCGTATCTAGAATATTCCCTAAAATTTGAAAGCAAGCCTCTGTTCTTCCACTCTTGAAGAAGCAGAATCTGGATCCTAAAGACCCTAGCAATTACAGGCCAATCTCGCAGCTCCCTTTTCCTACTAAGATCTTGGAAAAGGTGATGAACATCCAACTCAGTGCATTTCTCCATCGTAATAATTCTCTGGACCCATCGCAATATGGGTTCAGGGCTGATCATAGCACTGAGTTGCCTCTGTTGAAATCCACCGAGGAAATTAGAGAGGCCGTAGATGGAGGAGGTAGTGCTGTACTGATTTTATTGGACTTGTCCGCGGCCTTTGACACGCTCCATCATAAGATATTGATGGATCGGTTGTCTGATCTGTGTTGAAGGCCTAGCATGGAAACTCTTACAGTCTTTCCTAGCTGATAGGTCCCAATCTGTGGATCTGGATGGTAAGTCATCTAAACCATTCACACTCCCTTGTGGGGTGCCACAGGGCTCTTCTCTTAGCCCAACACTTTTTAATATATATGTGGCACCTCTAGCAGGAGTCATTAGATCCTTTGGCTTCCAGCTTACCTCCTACGCTGACGACACACAAATTGTGTTGTTGCTGACAAGGGGAGGTGAGAAAGAGACTGGGGACCGCTTCCATGAATGCACAAGTGCAATATCCAGTTGGATGTTCTCCAATTGTTTAAAACTTAATTCCAACAAGACAGAGGTCTTAAAGTTTGGGAATAATCCACAGGTGGGGACACCGGAGTAGTGGCCATAAGATCTGGGCCTTTGCCCTATACCCAATAAGAAGGCCAAAAACCTTGGGGTATTAGTGGATAACAAACTCACCATGGCGGATCAAGTAAGCATGGTGGCCTCAGCCTGTTTTATGATTCTTAGAATCATAAGGAAAATCAAGATCTTCCTGACCCAGAGCAAACTCAAGACAGTGGTCATGGCCCTTATAACATCGCGTTTGGACTATTGTAATAGCCTATATTTGAACATACAAAAACAACTTATGAAGAGGCTCCAATTAGTCCAAAACGCAGCAGCCAGGCTGCTGTCCGGAACACCCACATTTGTTTCTGTGAAAGGAGAGCTTAAGAAGCTACACTGGCTTCCAATAAAGCAAAGAACCTGCTTTAGGGCACTCTGTATTGTTGTTTTTTTATTTTTATTTTTTAAATCTTTTTATTAAAGACAAAGAAAAGTAGATTACAGAAAGGAAAAATAAAGCTCAGGTGTGCACATAATATTTCAACACATGAGGCATTGTGGCAAAGTACAAAATCGATTACACCAACATGTAGTGTAGGGAGTTCGGAGAGTCCCGTGCCTCTGGCACAAGTATCGGCGTGGGTGGTTCACAGATTCCCCCTCTATGACTATTCCAAGCATTCCATATCTTGCCCCACTTCCTTGGGCAGCCCCTAGTCACATAAACGGCTCTTTCTCTAATCATACACCAATCAAGGTCCTCCGCCCATTTGGTGACTCGGGGTGGCTGACTGGCTCCCCAGTGCTGCGCTATGTTCCGTTTAGCCACCATATATGCCAAGGTCACCCACTGCTTCTGGTATGCATTCAGATCTGTGGGCTCCCACGCATTCAACAGACACCTCCGTGCCTCCGGCCGCAGCTCCACCCCCAAGGCTCCCCCCAGCTCATCATGGACCTTGAACCAATACAATTGTATCTCGACACAGTGCCAGAGAATATGCCTGAGGGTGCCGACCTCTCCGCACTTCCTCCGACACTCTCCGCTTACTGCTCTTCCCATTCGTTCCAAACGGGGTCCAGTGATATAGTATCTGTGAAGTATTTTCAGTTGCACCAGTCGAAGCCGCATCTGGATGGCAACCACCCTGGGGGAGGAGACCGCTTCCGCCCAATCCTCATCGTCTAGTTCTAACTCATCCTCACTCCATTGTGTTCTGAGCCGCACCAATGGGTTATTAATCAGTTTCCTATATATCAGGGAAATTGTTTTTTGAGGAAGAAGCCCATCCAGTACTCGGTCCTCCAGGGGCGACGACTCCGGGAGCACTGCATCCCTGGGAACGCGAGTGGTTAGGGCATGTCTTACCTGTCTATATCGATAATATACGTTATCGTGCAAACTGTATTGACTCTTGAGGGACTCAAAGGTGAGCACTGTACCCTTCCCCCATACATTTTTTATTTGAGCTATGCCAATAAGGTCACATCTATCAAACCCCATCGATTTCCACAGGCTACCCAGCTGCTCAGTGTTCAGGAGCGGAGTGGCTAGATTCAATTTACCTTCCCACCCTAGTCCTCGATTAGCTGCATGCCAGACATGAATCGCATGCGCAGTTGGGCCAGTCAACGGAAACCTCCCAGGCCTGGAATACAGAGCTCTCTCTATCACCCCGATTGTCCCCCCCCCCCTGGGGCTTGACCCCGATACATGGCGTAGCCTGGATCTCCAGGTAGTCCATAAACAATATGGTTCACTGCGGCCAATTGCGAGGCCCAATAATACTTCCTCAGATTTGGGATCCCGATTCCGCCTTCGTACCACGCGAGTGTCAATTTCCCAAACGCTATGTGCGCCCTACCCTCCCACAGGAGCTGTCTCTAGAGAGTCTCTATGTCTCGGAAATACGCTGCCGGGACTGGTTCCATCGAATTCTGTAAAACATACAAAAACCGAGGCAAAGCCATCATCTTGAAAAGCGTAGCTCTCCTAAGTAATGAGAGCAGAAGGGTCTTCCAGCGCTCCACGTCTCTCTTACACCTATTCAATGGGGAAGTTAAGTTATTAACATATCGTAACTGTGGATCAAGCGAGATAAAGATACCTAAGTATTTGAATCCAACTGTGTCAATACAAATAGGGCACGTCTCCGGCACTCTCGGGGGGTCGCCCACCAAAACATACAGCATCGACTTCGCCCAGTTTATTGACAGACCAGATTATCTGCCATTAATGGCCAGCACGTCTAGAAAATTGCCAAAGGAGTCTCTAGGGTTAGTGAGATACAGTAAGACATCATCCGCATAAAGTGAAATCTTGTCCTCCCAGCCAGGCGACCATCGTAAGCCCCGAATCGATCTGTCCCATCTGACCCAGGCTACCAGGGCCTCGATCGCAAGTGTAAAAAGAAGTGGAGACAACGGACAACCCTGCCTTGTACCTCTACCTAAAAAAAGTCTGCAGATTTGCAGTTTTTACCACCACCCTAGCTAGGGGCTTAGCATATAATAAGCGAACCCAATCAATAAATTCTTTACCAAGGCCCAACTTTGCCAATACGGCAAACAAGTATTGCCACTCTATCAAAGGCCATCGTGGCGTCTAAAGATACCAACACTGCCGGCTTGTGGATCCTCGAGGCGCCACCAAGGGCGCCATGCAGCCTACGCAAGTTCAACGCCGTGTTGCGACGAGGCATGAATCCGGACTGATCCGGGTGAACAAGAGATGAGATCACTTTAACCAGTCTAGTGGATAGGATTTTCGCAAGGATTTTAGGCTCTGCGTTAAGGAGCGATATAGGTCTGTAAGATGGGCATTGTGTCTTGAGTTTACCGGTCTTATGAATGACCACAATGTTGGCCACATGTTGGTCATACGGGAGCTCACCCCTCTCCTTGCTCTCCAAATACATGGCCTTGACGTGTGGGGCCAATGTAGCAGCATTCAGTTTGTATAACTCTATTGGTATCCCGTTTGGGCCTGTCGCTTTACCAGACTTTAACTGCCTGTTCGCTTGCACAACTTCATCGTCCGAAAACGCGGAGTCAAGATAGTTTCTGTCTTCCTCTGATAAACTCGGCATTACAATATCCCTGATCATCTCGCTATTGTCAGCCTCCGTAAACCCATTCCCGGTCGCATATACTTTCTTATAGTATTCCGAGAACTCATCCGCCACCGCTTGGGGTTCCATAATCTTACTTGACTCCCGCCCTTCCAGTTCAGGCAGTAGTCTGGACGCCCTCTCTCCATGTTCAAGCCATGCAATCAGTTTTCCGGCTTTGTCACCGTGTTCATAGATACGACTCTGGACAGCGTTGTTATGAGCCACCGCTCTATCCCTCACAAGATCTTTGTACTCTTCCTGTCGGAGTTTTAGCAGATGGAGCCCCTCAGGGGTGGGCGACGCCGCCACCCTCTCTTCTAAGAGTATGACCTCTGTCTCTTTCTGGGCCACAGCCGCTTGTCGTTTCTTCTTCTTGCCTGACACTAGGGACAAGACCTCACCTCTTGCCACCGTTTTATATGCCTCCCAGAGGGACTGTGGTGAGTCAACGGATCCCACATTTTCTTGGAAATAACGGTTCGACATTTGCAGCACCCCTTTTTTAATGGCCGGTTTTTCAGTTGCCATGCACTAATGGGAGTTATCCTCCCAACTTCTGGAAGGTCTAGGGCTACCCGCACCCATAGTGGGGAGTGATCAGAAATGCCCCTCCCAAGAGACTTCACCTTTTGGACCATGCTCGCCAGCGCCGCAGGTATTAAGATATGATCTATTCTAGATAAACTACCGTGTGCTGCTGAGACGTGGGTGTAGTGTGCCAGTGTGGGATTGCGCAGTCGGCAACTATCAATCAGTCCCAGTAGGTCCAGAAACTTTGGAAGCCACCTCTGTGTCAGTCTGAGCACACGCGGGCGGCAACGGTCCATCCCCCGTCCAGAACCGCATTGAAGTCACCACCCAATACCATCCCCCCCAGGGGCAACGTGAGAAAGACCGCAGTCAAATCTCGAAAGGTCTCGGTCTGAAGGCCCAGCTGCACATAAATAGATAAAAAGGTGACAGTCTTACCCCCAATCAGCCCCGTGACTCCTGCGTATCTGCCCCCTTGATCCACCCAGGTGGTCTGCACCGATTGAGGGAAGGAGTTTTTAATCAGGACCCCGACTCCACGGGAGCCGGTGGTGAACCCCGCATGTACCACCAACTTGTATCCCCCTCTATGGAGGGCCATGCATCTATTGCCAACTAGGTGCGTCTCTTGCAGCAGCACCACATCTGGGGAATGTCGCTTCATAAGTTGACTAACCATCCCACTCTTGATCTTATCTCCCAGACCATTCACCTTCTAGCTCAGAACTCTCATCCCTGAATCTCTACCACTCTGCCCCATTCAACCCACGTGTAAGACGTATCGCTATATTGATGGCACCTGAGGCAATAAAGAAATAAATAAAAAAAAAACAAAAAAAAATAAAAAAATAACCCACAATCACACCACAACAAATACAACAATACTCCACTCCCCCAAACCCCCTCCCTGCACCCCTGCTCACGGCATTCGCCAACTCGAGGTGTGCCTGTCGCCCCATATTCTAACTAACCGACTATCTTAATGTAGATTTGAGGAGGAATTCGACACTCCCTGTCCCCATCCTGCCACCCAGGATATAAACACCGGCTTAGAATCTCCCGTCTAGGAAAACATGTGTGCGATAATGTCTCGTATCCGCCCCCCCCTGGTAAGCGCCCACACCACAGACCGTATTATTGTTCATCGTTCCCTCTCTGGAGGGCCCCTCCATCCTCGTTGCTCCGTCTCTGAGGCTCCTCTCGAGAAGGAAGACATCAACCCAGTCAGAGGCAATTTCAGGATTGTCAAAGAACCAGAACTTTCCCTGAGCCTCGACTCGCAGCTTAGCAGGGAACATCATGGCATACTTATATTCTTTATCTCTCAGCCGCTGCTTGACTCCAAGGAAGCTTTGCCGCTGTTTCTGAACCTTCTGGGTGAAGTCTGGAAAGAAATTGAGGGTGGAGTTCTCATATTTAAAAGGGCCCCCCGATCTAGAGGCTTGCAGGATAGCGTCTCTGTCTCTGAAGTTGAGGACCCTCGCAATCACTGGTCGAGGAGGGGCCCCCGGACGCGGCCTTCCTCCCGGTACTCTGTGTTCCCGTTCTATCGTAAAGAAGTTGCTCAGCCCCTTAGGTTTCAGATGATTGAGTATAATGTCTTCCACAAACAAGTCAGGGGTCCGACCCTCAGCCTTCTACGGAACACCAGTAATACTTACATTGTTTCTTCGGGCCCTCCCTTCATACTCGTCCAGCTGGCGACTTGCCATTTCACTAGAGGCTCTAAAGTCTCGAACCTCCCGCTGCAACTGCGCATCATCTGTTAAGCTCGCCATCTTAATATCTAGTGTTTTCACGTTTTCACTTCTTTTGGTGAGGTCCGCTTTGAGCAAGTTGACTTCTATGGTTACTGTGTCCAGCTTGTGGTCGAGCGACTTCATCTTTTGTCCAAGAGATGTTTTAACCCCATCTATGGCGGTCATCACGTCTTGTAGCGTGGGCTCAGATGTAGGACAGGAGCCCTCCGCACCTCTGTAATGTGTTCGCCCAGACCCAGTAGGTGAGCCCCCGGGCTGCGTGTAACGATCCAATTTGTTGGCTTGTATATACCGGGACCCCCTGGTGGATTTGGATTGCTGCTTCTCCGCCTCAGGTTTAGCCGCCATCTTAATGCTAGGCTCAGGGCCGATAACCGGTCTCTCAAACTTGCGACAGGGGCAACGGAGGGTGACTCAGACCGCCGGCGACAATTTCAGCCCCTATCCAGGCCAGCCGGTAACATCCGCCGCCAATGGTGTAGCCAGATGATTGGGGGGACCAGCCAGATCAATGCCAGTATTTGCGCCCACTTCCCAACACTCCAACAGCCCCTTTGCCTGACAGCTGGCTCTCAGAACAGTTCATAGCCACTACCTCTCGCCACCACTGACGCTGCCTCTTACATAAGGTCCATAGCCTCGCGCCGCGCTGCAGAAGTATTGAGCGCTGAGTGTGGTGGCCGTATCCTTGTGTTGTACGTGTGTGTGTTAACTTTTGTTTTTAACCGCACTTTGCACTTTGACTTTTAAAACCAAATACCTGCTGGAACCAAGTCTCCACGCCGCACGCCTCCCGCTCCGACCCCGTTCCACCGCAGCTGAGGGCTGTTTGAGTGGAGGGCGAACCGGGGAGAGAGCGAGACACGCCCCCCCTGACGCTGCCTCTTAAATAAGGTCCATAGCCGCGCTGCAGAAAAATTGAGCGCTGAGTGTGGTGGCCGTATCCTTGTGTTGTAAGTATGTGTGTTAACTTTTGTTTTTAACCGCACTTTGTACTTTGACTTTTAAAACCAAATACCTGCTGGTTCAAGTCTCCACTCCGCACGCCTCCCGCTTCGTCCCCGTTCCACCGCAGCTGAGGGCTGTTTGAGTGGAGGGCGGACCGGGGAGAGAGCAAGACACGCCCCCCTGTCGCTGCCTCTTACATAAGGTCTATAGCCTCGCGCCGCGCTGCAGAAGTATTGAGCGCTGAGTGTGGTGGCCGTATCCTTGTGTTGTACGTGTGTGTGTTAACTTTTGTTTTTAACCGCACTTTGACTTTTAAAACCAAATACCTGCTGGAACCAAGTCTCCACGCCGCACGCCTCCTGCTCCGACCCCGTTCCACCACAGCTGAGGGCTGTTGAGTGGAGGGCGGACCGGGGAGAGAGAGAGACACACCCCCCCTGACCTGTCCCCCCAGGGACATTTAATCCACCTATGCCAAGACCGCTCAGCTGGCGCGCCGGCGGCGCGCGAAGGCGCACCACAGGCAAGCCCGTCTGCGCCCGGCAGGGACCAGGGCCAGTCATAATGCCCATTTGATCTCGTGCGAACTCCATAAACTTCAGGGAAATTGGGACATCCCCACCAACGCCTAGCTAGCCATGCATAAGGAAGGGATTCTCCACCCCAGTGGCCCTAATCCCGATTGCCCTACTAAGGACTTGGGTCACGGTCCTTCAATCTTGCCTAATGAAACATCTATTCAGGAAACTAGCCCTCTGGCTATTATTTACTTGAACACACGCTCCCTTGTAAAGCATCAACTTGAAATTTTCCAGTTGCTTGATGCTGACACACCCGACATCTTACTCCTGTCCAAAACCTGGTTAACTGCCGATTCCAACCCAGATATCCTGGCAGCAACACCTACTGGATATTATATCCTCTACGCAAATAGGATATCGGGCAAATCTGGTGGCGGCGTAGCGGGCATTATCTTGCATAAACACAAATTCACCTCCCTACAGATTAATAGTCTTCCTCACGTTGAGAGCCTCATTGTAAAATTCAACTCTCCCAGTTTTCCTTTTATCTGCGCTCTCTTCTACCGACCTCCTGATCACATGCCCCTATTCCCCCAACTCTTTGGGGTACTCACCTCCCAACTAGCCATAAATCACGCTAGAATTATCATCCTCGGCGACTTTAACTATTGGCCTTCAGACATCCATGAGAGTGCCACCTCGGTTGAGTTCACAGATCTTCTATCCAGCATGAACTTCACCCAACATGTACACATGGCTACTCACACCAAGGGGCACATCCTGGATCAGATTTGGACCCTGAACATGGAGATTTCACCCCCCCTAGTTTCCCCTTGCACATGGTCTGACCATGCTTTTATTTCTTTTACTATGGCATATGTAAATGTGTAAATGTGTTTGTATTTATATAGCGCCTTCTACCCTGAAGTCTCGTAGCGCTGTATTCATACCGCTTTGGAACCCTTCCTGGCTTTCCTGTGAAATGTCCACTCCTGGGCACCCCCAAGGTGAAGCCAGGCATCCAAGCGCTGCTGGGGCCGTTGTGGAGATTAAGCAAGCTATTGCCCAGAGTCACAGAGTGGGACCCATGATTAGACTAGGCACCCAGGTGAGAATGATCAGGTCTGGGGAAATTGTGTCCAATAGCCGCCGATGCGGGAATTGAACCCTGGTCCCAGGCCAGACCTCTGCATCAGGGTCTGCTCTCTAACCATTGAGCCGCGCTTCTCCACTATTCGCCCACTACCCCCGTGCCTCCTCGGGGCAATTTTGTAGCCAGGAACTGGAAACTGGCCAATATGGATGACTTCCATACACTTCTAAAAGCCACCTCCCCTAATGCATTGGCCCCCATCTCTCTTCAGGCCACTAACCTCGACCACTGGCTAGTAACAGCCAGCGACAAGGTGGCTCCTTTGAAGAAGATCCGACTCAAACGCCCCCACGACGCCAAACGCTGGTTTTCCGACGACTTAAAGAAGGAAAAGCTGGCGCTTAGACAATCAGAGCGCCTCTGGCGGCGCACCTACGCCGCTAAGGAGACAGCGGCCTATGTAACCAGGCTAAGAAATGATAAAGCCTCCATCCTTCAAACCAAATCTGCCTACTTCTCCCAAAAAATTATGAACTCATCCACGAAAGCTAAGGATATCTTTTCTATCGTCAATGAGCTCGCACAGCCCGACAGGGTAACGGGCAAACTTGCTCCATCACAAACCCTTTGCGACTCTCTGAATTCATTCTTCATAGACAAAATCACCTTGATACGGAGAATATCCCCAATCCCATCTCTCCTCCTACCTCTCCTGCAACTTGTAAGAACCCCTTCACACTCGATCAAATCCTCCCGATCTCCAGAGAAGAATTCTTGACCTTGCTGAACAGAGTGAGATCGGGCTCCCCAAATGACTCCTGCCCCCCCTCCCCCCCATATTCTCAAAGAAGCTTTCCGCACTTGCACCGACCCACCGCCCTCTCTCTTCTTAACAACTCCCTCAAAACAGGCATTGTTCCAGACTCTTTCAAGTGTGCGGTAGTTGTTCCGATACTGAAGAAACATAGTGCTGACCCCTCAGTACCCAGCAACTACCGCCCTATCTCGTTGCTCCCTTACCTCCGTAAAATCCTGGAAGCACATGCCACGACCTGTCTCAGCTCGTTTATTGAGCAATCTAACTTTCTTGACCCCCAGCAGGCGGGTTTCAGGCCTGCCCATTCCACTGAATCAGTCATCCTGGCTGTCATGGATGAACTAAGGAGAGGCGCCGACAAGAACGATACCCAGGCCCTGGTGCTATTAGATTTATCGGCTGCTTTTGATACGGTCGATCATGAGCTCCTGATCGACCGTGTCACCGACGCTGGCATCAGGGGCGTGGCCCTTAAGTGGATCACTTCTTTTTTACACAGCCGCTCCCAGGCTGTTAGATTAGACAACTTCGTGGCAAAAAATATAAAACTGACCTGCAGGGTCCCTCAGTGTTCGGCCCTATCACCCCTCCTTTTTAATTTGTATATGCAACCTCTGATGGTGTCCCTGCGGAACAGTCCGGTCAGAGCTTTCAATTTCGCCGATGACCTTCAGTTAATATTTAACATAGACTCCTCCTCCACTGCCACTAGTAACTTCCAATCCACGATGATCGCCATCAGCGACTAGATGTTTTCCAGTCAACTAAAGCTCAGCCCGGATAAAACTGAGCTCGTCCTCACAGGGGGGCCCCTCAACCCCTGGAATCCCAGCTTCTGGCCTCCTTCTTTGGGAACCTCCCCCTGTCCAGTTAACCATGTAAAGAGCCTGGGTGTTATCATTAGCAATGATCTATCCCTGAAACCACAAATCAATGCGGTAGTCTCTTCTTGCGTTTTCCATCTGCGAAGCATCCGAAAGATCTGCAGGTTTCTGACCAGGAAGGCCCTCATTCTCGTTACCCTGGCCATGATTACCTCTCGCATTGATTATGCTAATGCCCTATACGCTGGTATTCCAGCCTGTCGACTTCATCGCCTGCAGCTAGTACAAAATCAGGCAGCCAGGCTCATTTTCCGCCAACCAAAGTCTCAGCATGTTAAACCTCTAATGAAGAGCCTTCACTGGCTCCCAGTAACCAAACGTGTTGAATTCAAGATGGGCTGTACCATCTTCAAGGCCCTTACGGGCCAAGGCCCTGCTTTTATCTCCAACAGAGTCGAGCCTTACGCCCCCTCCCGGGACCTCCAGTCCTCCCACCATCATCTGCTTACCTTTCCCACCTATAAACGGAAAAAGCATGGTGGACTGAGGTTCTCCTCTCTTGCCCCGTGTTTCTGGAACTCCCTTCCTAATGAGCTGAGAACCACAAAGCTCTATCCTTATTTTAGAACTCTTCTTGAAACACTCCTGTTCTCTCAAGCATACGAATAAACACCTATAACTTGTCCCTCAGTTCTTCTGTACCAGCGCCATGAAACCGCTCGGTGTAAGTGCGCTTTAGAAATTCTTTTAACATAACAAGTGCGATCCAAGAGGTTATGTTATGTTATCTAACACAGTCAATGGGCCCAACACAACGATATCTCAATCCACGCAATCTCCCTGTGTTACGCAAAGTCGTCGATACGATTTGGGAATACGGCATGATCCTTGACCCAAGATAACAACAATTTCTTCTGAGGCCACCTCTGGCTCTAGGTCACCGTCCCCACAGGCTATTCTCTTCCAGCCGTCTCGTAGTCCAGATGCCTCGAACCGTTAGCAGTGTCTTTCCCCTTTATAGTGCCTAGCCAGAATATCTTCTCGAGTGTCTCAATCAATCAATCAGGAACATTTGTAAAGCGCGCTACTCACCCGCTAGGGTCTCAAGGCACTGGGGGAGGGGGGGGCTGCTACTGCTCGAAAAGCCAGGTCTTGAGTTGCTTCCTGAAGGAGAGATGGTCCTGTGTGAGTCGTAAGTGGGTGGGGAGGGTGTTCCAGGTCTTGACCGCCAGGTAGGAGAAGGATCTTCCTCCGATGGTGGTTCTGGGGATCCGTGGGACGGGGGCGAGGCTGGCGGAGCGGAGCTGGCGGGTTGGCGTGTAGAACGTGAGGCGGTTGTTGAGGTGTTCGTGGCCCAAGTCGTAGAGAGCCTTGTGTGCGTGGGTGACGAGTCTGAACGTGATCCTCTTGCTGACGGGGAGCCAGTGCAGGTCCCTCAGGTGGGCGGAGATGTGGCTGTGTCGGGGGATGTCCAAGACGAGTCGTGCTGAGGCGTTCTGGATGCGCTGGAGTTTTCTCTGTAGTTTGGCGGTGGTCCCAGCGCAGAGGGTGTTCCCGTAGTCCAGACGGCTGGTGACGAGGGCCTGGGTGACCGTTTTCCTGGTTCCAGTGGGGATCCAGCGGATGATCATGTGGAGTGTGTTGAAGCAGGAGGAGGTAACGGTGTTAACTTGCCTGGCCATCGTGAGGGAGGAGTCAAGGATGAAGCCCAGGTTGCGTGCGTGGTTCGTGGGCTTGGGTGGGGAGCCTAGAGCAGGAGGACACCAGGAGTCGTCCCAGGCGGAGATGGATGGGCCGAGGATGAGGACTTCCGTCTTGTCTGAGTTCAGTTTCAGGCGGCTGAGCTTCATCCAGTCTGCGATGTCTTTCATTCCGTCCTGAAATCTGGCTCTGGCGGAGGTGGGGTCGTTGGTGAGGGAGAGGATCAGTTGGGTATCGTCGGGGTAGGAGATGATGTTGAGGTTGTGCTTGCGTGCGATGACAGCGAGGGGGCTCATGTAGACGTTGAAGAGGGTGGGGCTGAGCGAGGAGCCTTGAGGTACGCCGCAGATGATCTTGGTGGTTTCTGCGAGGAAGGGCGGGAGATGGACTCTTTGGGTTCTGTCGGAGAGGAAGGAGGTGATCCATTCCAGGGTCTTTCCTTGGATCCCGGCGTGGCGGAGGCGGATTGTCAGGGTGCGGTGGCAGACCGTGTTGAACGCGGCCGAAAGGTCGAGCAGGATGAGGGCGGCGGTTTCTCCGTTGTCCAGGAGGGTCCGGATGTCGTCGGTGGCCGCGATGAGGGCGGTCTCGGTGCTGTGGTTCGCTCGGAATCCGGACTGCGATGGGTCGAGGGAGCCGTTCGTCTCCAGGAAGGCTGTCAGCTGTTTGTTGACGGTTTTCTCGATGACTTTTGCAGGGAAGGCGAGGAGCGAGATGGGGCGGAAGTTCTTGAGGTCTGATTGGTCTGCGGTGGGTTTCTTCAGGAGGGCGCTGATCTCTGCGTGCTTCAAGGTCTCCGGGAAGGTGGTGGATATGAAGGAGTTGTTGATGATGTCCCGAAGTTTGGGTGCGATGATGGAGTCGCCTTGTTGAAGATGTGGTGTGGGCAGGGACCGGCTGGGGAGCCCGAGTGGATGGTGTTCATCGTGTGGGTGGTATCTTCCGTGCTGACCTGAGTCCAGGCGCACAGGGTGGTGGTGGGGTGTGTAGGTTCGGTGGTGGGGTAGGAGTTCTGAGCGCCAAAGCTGTCGTGTATGTCGACGATCTTACGGTGAAAAAGGTGGCCAGAGAGTTGCAGAGGTCTTGAGAAGGCGTGATGTCGTTGTTGCTGGCGTTTGGGTTGGAGAGCTCTTTCACGACGTTGAAGAGTTCCTTGCTGTTGTGGGTGTTGTTGTCCAGTTGGTCTCTGAAGGATGACCTTTTGGTGGTGCGGATCAGCTGGTGGTGTTTGCGGGTGGCGTTCTTGAGGGCTGTCATGTTTTCCGTTGACTGGTTGTGGCGCCAGGCTTTCTCGAGGTCACGGCAGGATTTCTTGGAGTCTTTGAGATCGTTGGTGAACCACGCGGCTTTCTTGCTGTTGAGGTTGCTAGGAGGGTTTTTCAGTGGAGCAAGGGTGTCGGCGCAGTCGGTGATCCACTGTGTCTGTGGGGGATTTATACGCTCTCCCCTTCCCTGGCTGCATGCAACTGAAATGATTTCCTTGGACCACTCCTGGTCCAAATCAGTGAGTTTCTACATGACTTCAGGGCCCGGCTGCTCCGCCAATCAAGCCAATTCGCCACATCCGAGGTGCAAATAGGAGGGGGGGGGTCCGGGGAAGCTTCCCGCACCAGGTCGCGTCCAGGAGCACATGGGACTCCCCCACCAGCCCTCCAGAGCAGGGAGTTCACGCCGCGGTCGGTTGCACCCCCACTCGGCCTCCACTGGGTGCGCTGAGCTCGCCGCGCCGCCGCTGGTCCAAGACGTTCGTTGTTTATTTTAAGGTTTTTTATAGAGCGCGAACTTGACCCGTGAGGGTATCAGAGCGCTTTACATATTCATAGGGTAATACAGAAGGCGGGTCATCGCAGGAGACCTGTACATCAGAGAGCTTACAGGGTCGAGGGGTCATAAGGAAGGCAGGATATGACACAAGTACAGTACATTAGGGATAGGGAAAACTATACATCAGGGCATTTTACAGAGGCAGAGTCATACAATAGGCAGGATATCACACGAGTCCTGTACAGGGTCGCAGGATGAGGCAATAGTCTCTCAGGTAGCTGTGGAACGGGTTTATCCAAGGAATTTACCCATGAGGAAGGATTTAGCCTCTTTTTTGAAACGTGCCAGGGAAGGGATTCTTCTGATATCAGGAGGGAGGGAGTTCCATATTCTTGGTGCAGTCCCGGCGAAAGCCCGATTGTAGGTTTTTATTTTCCTAAAGCGTGCAGGCCGGAGGAGGAGGGCATTGGTCAATCGTAAGTTTCTGCTTCCTCCGGATATCACAAGCTTTTGTGCAAAATACGCAGGGGAGTTAGAGTGTAAGGCCTTGTGCGTGATGCATGCCAGCTTGAGGTGGATCCTAGCCTCGAAGGGAAGCCATTTCAAAGCTTTCTGGTGAGGAGTGATGTGATCGAATTTTCTGGAACCTGTAAGTAGTCTGGCGGCTGCGTTGAGGCAGGCTTTTAAGGGAGCCAGCGAGATCTTGGGTAAGCCGGAGAGGGTGGAGCATCCATATTTGTCTAGCGATAACTAATGATTGGACTGCTAGTTTTAGGTCAGGAGCGTCAAGAAAAGGTTTCAGTTTCCATAGGTAGCTCAAGTGGAATCGGGCAGATTTGGCCATTGCGTTAATGTGGTCTTGCATGTTTAGGTTATAATCGAAGGTAATTCCTAGAGATTTGGCCGAATCCACAAGGGTTGGGGAACAGTTTAATGCTGTGATGGCTTTAATCCATGACTGGATCTCAGGGTTGCTCTTGGGCGGGGAGATTAAAAGGAACTCAGTTTTCTTAGCATTGAGTTTGAGTTGGTTGGAGGAGAGCCATCTGACGGTCAGCTTCAGGGCCTCATTCAAGGTGAGGATCTCCGCAAGAGAAGAGATTTTTATATAGATCTGAGTGTCATCAGCGTACATATGGAAGGAGATATTTGCAGTGCGAAGGACTTCGGCAAGGGGTTCTAAATAGAGATTAAAGAGGGTGGGGAACAACGTTGATCCTTGAGGGACTCCCACCGTGACCATGGAGGGAGCGGACAGTTCGCCATTGATTAGGAATCTCTGAGAACGGTTTTGGAGGTAGGAACTAAACCAGTCGAGGACTGTGCCATCTAATCCCATCCTCAGTTTGAGGCGTTCAAGTAGCATCTCGTGGTTGACTGTGTCGAAGGCCGAGGATAGATCAAGGAGGATTAGGAGACAGGTTTTGTCTTGGTCAAGGGCTTGAAGAGCGTCATCGACAATGTGGAGCATGGTGGTGTCAGTGCTGTGTCCCGGTCGGAAGCCGGATTGGCAGTCGTCGAGTAGATGGAAGTTGTTGATGTGGTGACTTAGCTGTATTTGTACACACTTTTCCAGCACTTTGGCCAAGAGAGGAATGTTGGAAATTGGTCTAAAGTTGTCTGGGGAGGCTGGGTCCAGTGATGGTTTTTTCAGAATGGGGAGGACTTGGCCAGCTTTCAGCGAGGCCGGAATTGATCCCTGCCGGAGAATAGCGTTGATTATCGCAGTCCAGCTAGTAATAATGGATTTGGCAATGGTCGCGAGACAGTTTGAGAGGAGTGGGTCGTTGAAATGGTTATTAGGGTTCAGGGTGTAAAGGATTTTTGCGACAGCGTCTTCATCGTAGGGTGTGAATTCGGACCAGTGTGCTAGATTCTTCGGTGAGGACTATGGCGGCAAGGGGAGAGGAGTTGGAAGGTCAAGGATTGGAGGGGGGAGTGAGGCAGCCTTAGTCTAATTCGATATCTAAGGGTTTGATGTTGTTTGCGAAAAACGAGGAGAAATCCTCAGAGGAGATGAGACTTGGGGGTTTCTTTCGCTGTTTTGGACAGTTTGTTCGATTGGAGTTTGACCATATTCTTGTTGTAAGTATTTCTGGCCTGACGAAGAAGTTTTAGGTGATCTGCTGAAGGGTGCTGTCTCCAGATTCTTTCGGTTTGTCGGAGGGATCTCCTCGTCATTGAGGGAACCAGTGAACCACGGGTTTCTATCTTTGACTTGAGTTCTTTTCAGTTTAAGAGGGGCTAGGTCATCCAAGATATTCGACATTGTAGCAGAGTAGTGATCATTTAGGTCACTGACTGAGGTGATGTGGTGGGGGGGGAGGTCGGATTTACAGCGAGTCTCAAGTTCGTTGAGGCCTAGGATTTTGGTATCTCTGGCCCAACGTTTTGGGAGCACCGGTTGTGGTGTCCTTGTCCTGCGGGTGCCAGGTAGCAGGAAGGTGATGGCATGGTGGTCTGACCAATCGCAGGGGTCAATCGATATGAGCTTGACGGTTGTCTCCTTGGAGATGATCCAGTCTAGAATGGCCCCTTTCGAGTGGGTTGGGAGAGGGCAAGCTTGGGTCAGGGCTAGATCGGTCATGAGGACTTTAATGGCGTTGACATGAGGGTTCTTAAGGTCGTTCCAGTGCAGTTTGAAGTCACCGAGGAAAATGTCTTTGGTGTTGGGGGAGTTCTTAGCCGTGATAACTTCCATGAGGTAGTCAGTGAAGGATTCGTTATTGCCTGGGGGGTGGTAAAATATGTGTAGGTTACAAAGGATGGTGGTGCTACTGCCAAACAGGACCCCATGTATTGTTTTTAAGGCCATTAAAGGTAATGGTCCGGAGTTTCTTAGGCAAAAGTTTCACTTGGTTTGTTCTTGGTAGAAAGCTACGATCCACCAGTGCTAAACAAGTGCAAGTCCCCATGTCAAAAAAAGTAAACTGGGAAGGCAGGAGTTTCACTCTTTGTGCCTGAGAGCTTGGAATGAGCTCTCCTTTTTCCTCAAAACTGCCCCGGATCTCTTTTCGTTCCGGAAAGGCCTGAAAACATGGCTCTTTTCGTGGTAGAACTCTTTCAGCTTCCCCAGGTAACCAGTACTCAGCGCCAGGACACCCAAGGGTAATTGTGCGCTCTACAAGTGCAAATAACATAACCTAACATTATGAAATGCACCTCCAGGGTATCATCCTTATTTTGGGCATGGAAGGCTCAAAGTTGCATAGGTTTTTTTCCCATAGCAAAAACATTTAAGGATGGATGTGTGGGCATCTTTGTTTTTTTCCCATTGGGAGGTGCAATCTCCCAGGAAAAACTGATCACAAAAGGAGATGAGCTGATAAGTAAACGAAACCAATAAAACACTCTTTTTACTGTCAGGTGGGCAGTACAAGATGTTCACCCTCAGTGGGTTAGGTATTGTGTTTGTAATATCCTCAGTGAGGCATTAGAAAATGTAGGCGTTTGAGTTAATCGATTTGCATTGTAAGGACTCCTTGTGGACAAGCTCACCCCCACTATCTTTTTCTGCTCTGTGGAGATGGAGGATATATAATAGTGGAACGATAAGATCAAACCGTGATATAATTAATTAACTTAATTAATTAATTAATTAATTGTGGGTTTCTAAAGCGCTAGAATCGACTCCTGAAGGAGTATCTCTGCGCTGTAGACTGCTGGGGAACCCGTCCTGGCTTTCCCTGTGAGATGGTCCCTACTGGGTATCTCCAAGGTGAAACCAGGCATCCCCGGCGTATGTGGGGGGCCGTTGTGGAGATGAGGCAAGCTAATGCCCAGAGTTGCCGAGTGTGATCCCTGGTTAGAGTAGGCACGAGGCGAGAATTATCGAGTCCGCTGACCCTGGTCCACGACCCTGCCACGTCAGGGATAGAACCCTGGTCCCGGGCCGTCCTCTGCTTCCGGGTCTGCCGCCTCTAACCAGTGAGCCACACCAAACCACTAGAGCAGTGGTTCTTAACTTGTGGTCCAAGGACTCCTTGGAGTCTGCGATTGTGTTAACAAATTAAATAATGTGAAAATGAATACTTTAAAATTAATAATGCACTTACAAATAAAGGGGCAAAAATGATAATGTTTTCTAAATTTGTGATCTAAATAAAATATTTCTATATTTTTTTGTGTATTGTTTTGAAGTTCAAATAAAGACATTTCTTATGCGGGGTTCACTGGATTCCAGTAAAGAGACAGCGGGGGTCCGCACAAGTCAAAAGGTTAAGAACCTCTGGTGTAGAGGATAAGCAGAGCAGGTTTCCATGAGTGCAGTAGCATCAACATCACTGTCTCGTATGAGAGGTGATATAGTGGTTGAATTAGAGACCGCAAACCTTCAGTTCAGGAGGACATGTTTCATTTGATATGTATGATATGGAGTTTTGGTTCAGAGAATGTAATTTCTTTGAGTTTGCTTGGGTGGATTGATTTTTAAGTTTAGGAAGTCTAGCTCTGGAAATTGTGGGAATAGAATGAGTTAAGTGTTCTGAAATAGCCGACTGTAATGAATTCAATTCAATTCAATTAACTTTATTTCGAAAAGAGGTATCATAAAAGTTCATAAAAGATACAGTAAATACAGTCATAAAATATTTGTAAAGCCATTATATACATAGTACTACACTAGATACAGGTATTGCACATGTCTTAGTTAATCGAATTATCACAATATAGAATATAAAATGTATTTGTTGTTTAAAAATTTCTTTTTAAATTTAAAAGTTTAAAAAAAAACAAAAAAACACGATGTCAACATTTCCAATAGACATGATCGGTGCCAGATGTAGACAGTAATCTTGTTACAATTCATATTTTTTCTCCCGCTTTTTTCCTTATATAATACACTGCAAGCAGATACCTACTAATGCCAAATACAAGAACCTGACACGTATCTGTTAATAGAATTCTTTCTGCATCCCTACACCTCCGCACTCCTAGATTTATACAAAGAGGTTTAATCCAATTTATCCTTTGAGCCTTATAGGCAGGACAGAAGAACAAAACGTGCGTGATGTCCTCCCTCCCACCTCCATTACACATGGTGCATTTGTCATCACTGTTTTTGTTCCACCTTGCAGCACAACTTTTTAACAAGAGTATGCTATACCTAAGTTTGAGGTATAGGGTTTTAGCTAGTGGAGGGTTCACTTCATTCAGGAAGGATTCATGGTGAGGGTCTACTTTGAACAACAGAAATTCTTTGGTTAGGGAGCCATTTGATATATCATTAGTTCTGTGTTCGTTCATATAGACCCAAAAAATAGCTTTTAATGTCCTTCTTGAGTTAGTGGTTAATACATTAGGGCTATTCCAAAAATGTGACAGTCATACCCTCTCAAACCATACTCTTATGTGTGAGAACCATGTGATACAGTTAGAGATATCCAGATCTTTTAACTCCTCTAACTCTGTTCTATAATGGAGGAGTGCCGGTGTGGTCCATAACTGTACCCAGAACATTAGTGGTCTAAGTATTGCGTGATGATCAGTGCGCCTCATCTTGAGGTCTAGCATCATCGGGATTGTGGGAGTACGCACAGGTATCTTTAGAAGAGATCTGTAGAATATGTTTTCTTTCACCTCAAATGATTTTTTTGCATGCAGGGCCCCACAGTTCTGCCCCATATAAGGCAGCCGCTTGAGCTTTAGCACGGTACACCTCAAGTGCAGGAAGCACAGCTTTATTCTGGCTTTCCCCATGCCTTTTTAGTATGGGGCGACTGTTCTGAATCAGGAGTAGCTTGCTTTTTTCAATTTGGGTTTTCCACTGCATTTTAGAATCAAGTGAGACTCCCAGATAGTTAAAGTTTTGAACATATTCCAATCTTTGATTGCCTAGAACCAGATTCCCTCTAAAGGAGCTGTGGGGGTTTATGGCCATGTATTTGGTCTTACTAGCATTTATCTCTAATCCTTTGTCACTACAATAAGAGGCAAAGGAGTTGAGAAGACGCTGTAAACCATTTGCAGTTTGGGATATTAGAATCGTGTCGTCTGCAAACAATGGAGACAACACCACCTCTCCCCCCAGTTTAGGTGAATCATTTCTGCATTTACTTAAATGAATGGGAACATCATTAACAAACAAGGAAAAGAGGGTAGGCGCCAGGACGCAGCCCTGGCGCACTCCTCTTTTTATGGGGATGGGACTAGTTAATTCACCCCCGGGGCCCCGCCTTACCCAAGCGAAGTTATCACTATGTAATTTTTATTAGCTGCTCTATAATGTTGGCGGGTAATCCCTGTTTCTTAAGTGCTTTCCACAGCAGATGCCTGGGTATGAGGTCGAAAGCAGCTCTTAAGTCAATAAATGCCACATACAAATGGCCCTTCTTTAGACTAATGTATTTCCAGGTCAAACAGCAAAACCTGAACACTTGATCTATTGTGCTGATTTTTGTTCTGAATCCCGCTTGGAATTTGGAAAGTACATTCCCTTCTTCAATCCATAAATTGATTCTATTTAAAAGGTGTCTGGCATATATTTTTTGCAGTATATCTATCAAACTGATAGGGCGGTAATTAGCTGGGTCTCTCCTATCCCCCTTTTTGTAGATGCAGATAATTACTGCCCCCTCCATGAAGCAGGTATTTCAGCTCCCGCAGCTATATAATTAAACAAATGATTAAGATACGGCCCCCAGACACTCGGGTCATGTTTATATAAGTCTCCTGGAATGGAGTCTAGACCGGGGGCTTTGCTTTTTTTCACCATGTTTATTGCTAAAATTGTTTCCTCTAGGTTAAACTCCAGGATACTCTCTTCCTGGTTAGACACTGAGAGGCAATCCCACTCGACCTCAGAATCCGGGGCTGCGTATAGGGAAGATATACTTCTCCAGTACCCCTTTCTTTATGGTTTTTGTTTGCCACTAATTTCCAAAATAAACAGGAATCTTTGTTCCTAGCTGCTATTAGCATGTCTGACCAGATTAAATCATCCCATGCCGATTTGGCATTCACGACAACTTTCTTATAACTTTGTCACGCTTCCCTTACCTTTGAGCTGTTATCCTTAATTTTAATTGAGTTTATTAGTTCAGATTTAGCCCTCCGGCAAGCTTTATTATACCATGGTTTCCCCACGGGCCTCCTACTTCCAGTTGCTGAATCTACTTTAACTGGCTTTGTTAACATGCGTGCTATTGCACTAAAAAATCCCTTATGTAATTCCAGGAACAAATCCCCATCTATTGGAGCTTCAGTATGTATAAGGGGGGAGAAAGTTGAAGCTAATAAATTGTAAATATTTGCTAAATTATTTCCATTGTCCAGAATCTGTGCCCATTTGACTGCTCGACGGTTATTGGAAACAATTACATTATCGGTTGATGCAAGGTGGGAACTAATATAATCTGCAGTACTGGGTATTATCGTACCTTTTAATAGTAGTTCGATTGGCCGATGGTCACTTTCCAATCTTAGCTCTACCTTGCAATCAATCGCATATTTCCAAAGGTCGAGGGACAAAACTATATAGTCTAGCTTGCTATGGGAATTGTTCCTGTAAAAGGTAGGAGCCATCATTTTATCAGAAGGGAGACAACCACTACATGATCTTAACCCATTGATCATCATTAGACTCGTTATTTGGAGTGCAAGAGATGTACATGGGACCGATTTTAAGCCTGATATTTCGGGTATCTTGTTTACCATGTCTTCCTCCTCGTAAATATGTTCCAATCCCTTTATTGGCTCATATTCACAATTAAAATCACCTAATAGTGTTACACCTGTACCTGTACTGTTCCTACTGATAACCTGTTCCAATTGCGTAAATACTAACAATTCTTTTGATGCCGAGCAAGGTCGACTATAGACATTGTATACATGCAGGGCCCTGCCATCATTGGTCACTATTTTAATACCAAGAATGTCAGGAGAGTGCGTCTCTATCTGCTGCACTGTTCCATTAATGGTGATTTTGGTCCAGATAATTAAACCTCCAGATGGCCTGCCTCTAGGTGAAGGAGTGGCTGTAATAAAAAAACTTTTGTAGCCCACACGATGTATGTCTTTAATGGCCCACGTCTCCTGCAATAAACATATATCAAATTCCTCAATATATTTATTCCACCCCGGGTCTATTGTGTTCTTCTTCAAACCAGCTATATTCCATGACATAATGTTTAAATAAGTGTCAATTGGGTCAATAGAAACTATAGGATTGTTAGTAGTACATGGGCTCATTTCAGTTGGAGTGGCTACATCTTTATCATAGATATTATCCCGATCACTTCTTCCGTTATTTACACATATGGTGAATTTGTTACCTACGTTTGTTTTAGATTCCACCCTTGCCTGATTCCCCAGGGTGTATAATGGATGCAGTCAATCCACTACTTCCAACTGGGATAGCTCTTGGAACCTATCAGATAAAGCAATCAAACCTATGTTATTGGGAAAGGCTGCTGTTTTGGTGTGGTGAGTTTTATAGAAATAACCTAATGGAAGAGCATGAATGTTTGTTTGACTTTGGGAAGTCTCTTCATGGGATCTTAACAGGGATCGGACCAGATGTGGGTGTCTAAAGTTGATGACTATACAGTCCCCAGAGATGTCTTTCGGTGAGACTCCCACCCACCCTACCCTTCGTACCATTATGATATCATTAGCTCCTCTCTGATTTAAATTTTTATGTTTGACTAGCCATTCGATTGTTTTATTTTTTAAATTACCCCACAATTCCAGTTGGTTTCTTTGTAATACCGGCACACCTGTCAATACTATGACATGAGGGCATGAGGCGGGAGGGAGGTCCAATACGTCCGTATTGGGGACCAAATCTGTCCCTTTGGGGCTGTATTGTATATCGCTACCTAATTTGTGCGGGGCACCATGTATATCCTTACCTATAGTTGGAGTTGGTGAGATCCTCCTCTTAGACGGAGTAAGACCAACCAACTCCTTAGTAGCATTAGGGCATGGTCTATCTAAATTAGTCCCACCTGAATCCTTTGTATTACCCGCTGGTGCTCGTACATCAATGTGCCCCCCAATCTTTGTTAGTGGAGCTTTTAGTGTGGCAATCAACTCCTGACCTTTTGCTACTAATGTTTTCCCTTCATCTATACTCTTCCCCAAGTGAGTAACAGCGGTATTGAGTTGGACGTTTTCAGCATTCAACTCACTTGCTATAATTAAAAAGTTTACGTTTTTCATGTCCTGGTATTGAAATACTTCCAAAATCATTTTTCCCTACTATGAGGCCTACCTTTCCCATAGGATAACATTAGATAGTATTTTTACATTTAATAAGTGCTGACGTCTTATTGGCAGCTGTAGAGAACTGAGATTTTGTTGCAGTTGCCCCCCACACACACTTTTTGCCCCTTTGTAGATACCAGATGCTGATTCTCAACTCTGACACAGCACCAAGGCCTGATAACCGCACCTCAGTGCCAGCACTCCTTCTCTAAAACAAGGTGTTGTCTAATTGTGCTTCAATTGGCAAAGGACTTTAACACCCCTGTAATTCCCTAATAGAGGGTACCCCAGGTACCTAGGGTATGGGTACTAAAGAGGGTCCTTAAAGGCTGCAGCATTCTTAGGCTATCCTAAGGAACCCACATACAAGTGCCACACAAACTGCCATTGCAGTCTGCCTGACATGGTGCAAACCATGAGTGAAAACATAACATGGTACACATGTTTCAGGATAGCCTTGAAAACATTCTTGTTTTAGTTTCTCACCCCCAGTCTTTGTTTTGTATTTTAGAGTGGTTCCCCCTGGTTCTCTTTTAGCTGTGTTATGTTTCTTATGCACTCTCTTGTCAAATGCGCCAGGACGCTCCTTAGCTGGAGTAGCTGTGCGCACAATAAAAACCAATAACATAACATAACATAACATAACCTCTGTGTCATGCCAAAGTCACTGCATCTAATATATGGAAGTCACCGCTACAGCAGGCCTTTGAGCCCTAAGGCAGTGTGCATTATATTTCATGTGAGGAAATATCTGCATGACCATATGTGCCCCTGTGATGTCTAGTTCTATTACTAGATACTGTGAGGGAGCAGGGAAGCCATTTTAAGGCATGCACTGGGCACTGGTCAAAACAAGTTCCCCAGCTACATAATGGATTTACTGAAACATATTGTTCTTGGTAGAAAACACCTTGTATTAATAAACCCACACTGATTCCAGTGAGGGAGTTATTAATACATGCACCCAGAGGCACCTTAGGCGCGCCCCAAACAATCTACCAACTACTACTGTGCTAGTACCAGCTTGCCACCACGGATGACTTTGACCCCCAGGTGTGAGGGCCTTGGCTCTCCGGAGGTCAGAAACAAAGCCTGCTGGGGCAGAAGGTGTTTACAAACCCTCCCACTGGATGAACTGCCAATTCCAAAGCAGGGCGCTTCAAATAGCCCACTGCCTTTTGTATGCAAATCTGGCTTCTAGGACAGGGTGGAAGATTAGATATGCAGGAAGTGTGTTGCACTGCCAGACTGGGCACACCTTTAAGGGTATAAAAACTGACGTGAACACAACTTTAGAAATTCAACCATATTTTGTGTGGTGGTATTAAGACAGGGTGATGCCCCCTCCCAAAGGAATTGTTCATATATGGGGTGTAGTGACCCCAGGGTAAGTAGCTCATTGGCAGCTACCCCTCACTCCCCTTAACACCCCTAAATTGAGTATTTAGGGGACCAGTGATACCAGGATTTCAGGTTTCTATGGACACCGATCCCCTGCCTATGGGGACTACCGATGCAGCAGTTGCCCAGGAACAGGTAGCAGTGCTCCTACCAGTCGGATCTGTCCTCCCTCCAAGTGTGGGGATGCCAGGACAGACCGGAGCGGCACAGTGCCAATCCCTGGTGTACTGGGCACCTTGCAGCAGCCAAGGCTTTTTGTGTCCAGCCCAGACACTAACGCCAAGGAAGACTGACTTGCCTGTCGAGGGACTCCAGGGACAGTGAGACCCACATCAAGAGTGGCCCAGCTAACTTGTTTGCCCCTCTGCAGCAGAAACAAAGACCAAGAGTGAATCTGTAACCACTGCCACCCAATGCCGCAAAGTTCCTGTGCTCCAAAGCCCAAGTCCAAGGGAGGTGATGGTATCCATGGGGTCCCCAGACCCACTAGAGCTAAGTCCATCCTTGGGGTTGCCCAGACTGGATATCAAGTGACCACCTGCAGCCTTTTTCTGCAGGGCCCCTCCAACCACGAGAAACTGCAGCACCGAATCCGATGCTAAAAGACACCACAGCACCCAAGCCCCACAGCCAGAGAAGAAGTCGACCAAGGGTGTCCCTGTGTGCCCATGGACCCCCCATCGGTTCCCACTGTGCTAGTGACCCAGTCCCTGCTTGCAGCCTCTTTGTAACTGGACCAATCTCCCATTGAAGTGGATTGGTTACCCAACGCAATGACACACCTGTTCAACCGGTCACCCCAGAGCCTTTCGAGGGAACCTGGTGGTATAGCCTTGGACCTTGCCCCATACTAACCTTAAGTCCTTAAGTTACTGCTATGTGCCTGAATGCAATACATGTTTTTCCTCCAAGGGATAACATTACCACTAGAGAAATTGCTGTGCTAGATGATCTTGGTATGATTTATATAAAAGTGTGTGCTATTTTTATAAATTGGTGTCAGATTTCTTTATTGATTGTGTGTCTCATTTACTGCCTTTCTGTATGCAATAAATGCTTAACACTACTCTCTGATCTGCCTAACTGTGCCCACACTACCAAAAAAGAGAGCATTTTGGGTGCCATTTGTGACTCTATAATTCCTTTACGATTTGCCTGGACACTTTGCACAATGTGCCTCATTTTGGTGCACTCTATAGAGAGCCAGCTTCTTTCAGTAGCAGGTAAGGATTTCATGTTTGGTGTCTGAGAAATTGTAATTTAGAATCGTCTTTAATGGAGACTCGCGAGCGCGCGATACAAGATGGCCGCCTAGAGAGCTCCGGCGCGTCGGACCCGTTTTTTAGCTTAAAAACGCAGAATTTCTGTCATTAATGCGGCGAAAATAAGGTTGCTTAGGTTCCTTAGGCAGTACCTGTAAGGTGTGGTGCTTATTTTCGATTTTTGTGTTGGTAAGCAGCTTTCTTCTCCAGCCTGCCTCTGCCTCCAGCTCTATTCTCCAGAACAGCCAGGTCAGTCAGTCAGGGGGGCGGAGCAACTCCTCAAGAAAGGGCCTGGCTTGGGCCTAGCCACTCCCACAGCATAACATAGCTGCTGCACCAGCTTTTTTGATGCTTTCTTCTTGCTGCCTTACAACTTTTCTCCTATTGTATATTTTCTACGTATACTTCTTGACTTTTGATACACAAATAAAATGGAAAATAAGAATTCTTTTCATACCAAAAGACGACAGCAAGTTTCACCACTACCTATTAAATCAAAGGCGGTTGAATCATCAGAACCCTTCATTATCTCTAATTTTAGAGGAAATTCAAGCTCTTTGCATTAACACTGACTCTATTGCTTCAGAAATTAAAAATATTCGAAAAGAAATGGCGAGTCTTTCAATCAAAATTTCTGATAATGCCATTAAAATACAGGAGAATAAGACTAAGCTTGACTCTTTTAACCCACTTGTTGCAAAAATAACACCTATGTCTACACAACTCTTGGACATGGAAAACCGCAACAGACAGTACAACCTACGCATTTTTAATTTGCCGGAAGAGGTTGAGGGTAATAACTGTAGACTGTATTTGGAAAATTTTATTCCAGGCTTTCTCCAAATAAAATTTCCAGAAAAATTTGAGATTGATAAGGCCCACAGGATTCCTTCACATCGCAATCCTAAGAATACTAAGCCTCGTCAAATGATTTTCAAAGTTCTTCGACATCACCATCTGGTTTTGATCCGAAAAGCAGTGAGGGAGATTCCTACATTGATGGTCAATGGGAATAACATTTTCATTCACCAAGATTTTGCGAAAGAAACTGTTTCCACTCGCAAAGAGTTTTCAACTATGCGATCTCAATTGCGAAGTCTTGGCTTCAAATATGGTCTTTTTGACCCTTCTACTATGCGTATCTGGAAAGACAATTTTTCAAAATCTTTTCAACGTCCTGATTTACGTCACTTCTTGGAACAACATTCGCACCACGCCATGGATACTCATGACTCTAATACCTGACTTCAACTAAATTCTTATGTTTTGATCAGATAATTGCGTATGTTTACCTTGGGCTCCAACGGTTCCGGTCATACTTGTAGAGCATATGTGCGTTTCTTTCTTGATATTCATGTACTTTGTTTGTCCTTTTCTCCCTATTTTCTTTTCTTCCTGCCTTTTCACTATATTTAGAGTTACTATTCTCTTTTATTTCTTATCTTACTTTTATTCGCCTCTTCTTCCTCTCTTATATTTACTTTTTCTTCTATTTCTAATTTATGGCTAACGTTCACAATATTAAAATTGTTTCTCTAAATGTTAAAGGTTTACGTCACCCTGTTAAACATACCAACATTTTGGATTATTTAGGTAGTTGTAAAGCAGATATTTGTTTGATTCAAGAGACTCATATTGATGATAAAATATTAATGAAGAAAAAGTTGGTGGATACTATTGTTTCGTCTCCTGCTAATGGTAAGAAGAACGGTGTAGCTATTTTTTTTGCAAAAAAATTACATTGTCAAGTTTTAAGTAAATTCTCCGATACAGATGGTAGATACATAATAGTTAAAATTAAAATTCATGATTCAATCTTAATTTTACTGAATATTTATGGTCTTACTGCAGACGACCCTGTGTTTTGGTCTAATATTACCACGGAAATATTAAAGTTGGGCAAAGTTCCGTTGATTGTTGGAGGGGATTTTAATGTTATTGCTGACCCATTATTAGATAGATTAGCTAGTACTAAATTTCGCCCTCTCAAGGTTTTTCATGCTTTTAAAGCTTTTATTCGTACAACCAAGTTAGCTGACATTTGGCGATTACATTTCCCTACTGACAAATGCTTTACATTTTTCTCCAATCCCCATAATTCCCACTCCAGAATTGATTATTTTTTGATTTCTCCTCAATTTATCCAATCTGCGACTAATCCTTTGATTGGTAATATTGATATTTCTGATCATGCTTTAATTTCTTTTGTTATAAATTTAACCTCCACTTTTGCTAAACAAACTAGATGGCGCATAAATACTAACATTATCCTTAACCCCTTCTACGCTCATGACGAGCTCAGCTCGTCATGGGCGTAACCTGCGCTACGCGGATGACGAGCTGAGCTCGTCATGTAACGCGGGTTTTTTTAAATCGCAGCGCGCAGCGGGAAAACCGCTAGCGCGCATGCGGTTAATGAGCAAGGCCATTCACGATTATTTTTTGCTTAATCCAGAAGACTCCACTTCTATGGTTAATAGATGGGACCCCTTTAAAGCCTATATTAGAGGGGTTACTATCTCTATTATGGCCTATGAGAATACAAATGTCAATGCTCATATCACCCACCTGGAAAAACAAATAGCTACATTTGAAAGACTTTTTATAACATTCAATGATTCTCAATTCCGAGTCAAGTTACAAAAGCTTCGATATGAATTTAACTCGATCCTTAGCAAAAGAGCGGGTGTCCAAATTTCCAAATCTAATGCTAAATTTTGTTTCAATGCCAATCGTTCTGGGAAGCTTCTAGCAAATTATTTGCGTGTTAAAAAAGATAAGACGCAAATTACCTCAATTCAGGGGCCTAATGGCAAAATTGCACTATCCCACAATGATATTGGTTTTTTTTTTTTCTTCAAAAGACCTTTATTACACAGTTCTGTAACACACAGCTATTTGCCTACAACCCAGGGGCCGGCAGCAACGGTTAGATCAGTTTCCACACAACACAGCCCATCAGCCGACAACCCTGGTGTTCGGCGGCGTAGTAAATGAAGTTATTCACAGAACTCCCATTTCCTTAAGGATACCATAGCGGCCCATTTTCATTTTTTAAAACTGAAACAATGAATGAAACAAAACAGGCGGAGTCAGAAATCAGTCACACGTATTACATTGTCCACAGAGTCCCATACCAATCACTCATATCCGAATCATCGTATATGTCGTCCCACTGGTCCATCACGGGACATGGCCAATTCTGTAGTTGGGGAGTCGCATAGTTCCCCCCAAAAAGTATTCCAATGCCCCCATTTCTTGTCTCACGTCTTTGGGCAGCCTTGTATCTTATAAACAGTCTTTTCAGAAATCATGCATCTATCCACTTCAGCCACCCAGCCCACCACCAACAGCCCGTCCGACGATCCCCACTTCATTGCTGTAGCGCGTTTAGCCAGAAGAAAGCCTAATGCCGTCCACCGTAGCTCCTGATCATTCAGGTCATTCGCATCCCAGATATTAAGGACACATTCCCTGGGCCCCAGCAAGAGCGGCCTACCCAGGGAGGTGCTCATTTTCCGGAGTATTCTACTCCAAAACTGTTGCACTATTGGGCATTCCCACAAGATGTGGTAGAAGGTACCGGGGAGACCACAACCTCGCAGACATAGCTCATCAGGGCGCCTCACAATTTTGGCCAGGGTAATGGCAGACATATATGCTCTATGTAGCACTTTCAATTGGATCAGTCGAAACCTGTGGCAGATGGCTGATTCCCTCGGAGACATTAAGGCCGAACGCCAGTCCTCCTCATCTAAGGGGCCACGGTCGGCCTCCCATTTGGAATATGGTTAAAGAATTTTTTGATTTTTATTCCACTCTGTATAACAAACCAGATTTACATGATGTATCATTAATTGACTCTTTTTTAACTACTTGTGATTTGTCCAAAATTTCACAATCGGATAGGCTTGGACTTGATTTACCTATTACTACTGGCGAAATTTTAGCAGTCATAAAATCTCTGAAAAAAAGCAAGTCTCCTGGCCCTGATGGTATTCCAGCTGAATTTTATAAAGAATTCCAATCCCAACTTTTACCTTATCTATTTGAACTTTTTACTTTTTTTGGTTCTTCTGGATCGGTTTCATGTTCTTTTACCGATGCTTTAATTATTGTACTTCCCAAACCCGATCAAGACCCTACCCTTGTTTCAAATTATCGCCCTATATCTTTAATTAATCAAGACTGTAAATTATACGCAAAAATTCTTGCCTCTAGATTAGCCTCTATACTTGACTCTATTATTCACCCTGATCAATCGGGCTTTTTGAAGAATGGATACTCTGCTAACAACACAAGAACCTTATTGTATGTTATTGAACAGAGTGCTTCTTTAATTGCACCCTCAGGAATTATGGCTTTGGATGCAAAAAAAGCCTTTGATAAAATTTGTTGGCAATTTTTATTTCAAACTTTATTTTCATTTAATTTTGGTCCCTTGTTTATTCGTATGATTTCTGCCTTGTATTTTTCTCCTACTGCTCGATTATTTATCAATAGCCAAATATCAAATCAATTTTCCCTTTTTAGAGGTACACAACAAGGTTGCCCTCTTTCTCCACTTTTATTTCTAATTGGAATTGAACCTTTCCTTAATTATATAAGAAAATGCAACAGTTTTAGAGGCATCAAGGTGAAAAATGTTACTATCAAAACCTTAGCTTATGCTGATGATGTGTTATTATTTATTAGTGATCCCATCTCCTAAATCCCTTCCTTATTAGAAATTATTACGAAATATTCCTTGATTTCTGGTTACAAACTTAATATTAATAAAACAGAATTTTTTCCTTTAAATGTTTTTTGCACTCCTGATATGATACCTATGCCTGAGATTATTTGGCAAAAAAAAAACCACGAAATATCTTTGTATTCTTTTTTCGTCCTCCGTCAAAGCAACGTTAACATTAAATAGTACCTTTATTCTTAATTATATTAAAGATAAATCTTCTAAATGGTCCTCACTTTATCTCTCTTGGTGGGGCAGAATGGAATCCATTAGATTGACCATTGCTCCTAAATTTTTTTATACTCTTGCTTTGATTCCTACTCGATTCATGTTAAAATTTTATAAAGATATTGATAAACTTCTGGCCAAATTCCTTTGGAATAATAAATCTTCTCGAATTGCTTATAAAAAACTAAAAATACCTAAATGTAATGCTGGTTTTGGTTTACCAGACTTTTTTCTATATCATAAAGCATTCATACTGAAACAAAGTTCTATATGGTTCAATTCTTCCTCTGTAATTAATCAACGCATTTGGTTCAGTATAGAGAAATCTCGTTAGCCCTTTTCCATTACCCACCTTGCTAACAATGTCCAACAATTCTACAGTCCTACATTATTCAGTTATTATCAAATCTTCAAAACTAATTTTTAATGACCTAGATTGCAATTTTTTTATTCCTATAGGTGATACTACAGATTTATCATTATGGCATAGTAGAGTTATTAAATTGAATACAAATGTGAACTTCTGGAACTCTTGGATTAAAGCCGGTATCTTTTTTCTTAAAGACATATATTGTAATAATGCCTTCATTCCCTTCGAAACCCTACAATTGAAATTTAAGTTACCTAAAGCTGATTTTATTAAGTTCGAGTTGCTATGTAATTCAATTTTAGATTCCTTTCCTCATGGTATCCCATCTAATGTTACAACTTACTTTATACTCAAGCTGTATCTTCATCTTCACATGCAGTTTCTATTTTATACAAGAAATTTGCTACCTCGATAGGTACTAATTTGTATACACTTTCGTTATTTTGGAACAATGAGCTTTCCCTTTCTCTATCTAATGATATTTGGAAAACTATTTGGCTTCATAGCATTTCAGGATGGCTACCTTTATCGCTATACCAGACTAACTCTTACATCTTATTCAATTGTTTATGGACCCCAATACGCTTATTCCATGCTAAATAGCTACAATCTGACACTTGTTGGCATTGTAAATTGCACCCAGGTTCCTTGCAGCATATGTTATTTGACTGCCCTTTCATTTCTAAATTTTGGTCTGATGTTTAGGATATTATACTAAAGATATTACCTGTTCAAGATGTTCTTTCTTATAAATTAATAATTTGTAAATCGGTTGGTCTTGTGCATAATTTAACTGATTTAGAAGAAAAACTGTTTAATTTTTTAATATCTGTTGCTTTAAAGTCCATTACATTTTGATGGAAAAATATTTCAGATCTATCAGTACATGCTTGGTGGTCTCGGGGTCATTTTTACAAGAAGAGGAGCACATTTATCGTTGACTGGGATTAATCATAATTCTCATTTTTATCAACCCTTTCGGTTACCTGTAGATAATTATTTGTCATCCTACATGTAATTTTGCATCTGTTATATAGTCTGATATCATTATGTTAAATTAGTTATATGTTAACAGTAACTTTGTTTTACTAAGCTGATATCGTATGTACTCATATTTCCCCTTCCTTTTTGGTTCCTTTCCTTTTCCTCTCATTGAGTATTGAAATTCAGATACCTATTTCATTTTATTGTTACCTGTTTATCTTTTCATAATTTGACTAGGTATTTTCGCTCATGCTTAATTTTTCTCTATTGTCTATTTATGTTATTATTCAAAAATGCAATAACATTATTTTGAACTGAAAAAGAATCCTCTTTAATGTGAAAGACGGACTTTAAGCTATAATTTTGAAAATGCCCTTTTTTGGAAAGTTTGCATTTTCCTGCCTTATTTGGTGTCTGCAACCTGTTTTGGGCTAAATGATGTAGTGTAGTTGGAATTTGTTTATTCCTCCCCAGTAGCCTCACAATAGAGGGATTAGGTGTGCCTGAATGGGCCATCTCTGGTAGGATGGGGGTTGGAGCTGGGCACAGCCCCACTTGCAAATCAATTGGCTGTGCCCTGTGATCATTCAAAGGTCTTGTCACCACTGCATTGTTCATGCAGTAAGCCACAAGCCAGGGCATGGGTGGCAGGAAACTTCACACACTTCAAAAGTAATTTTCTATGAAACAACTACTTTGAAGAAGGCACCAGGTATTAATATAGGATCCTCAGACCCACTCTTCACTTTCTGGACCTGAGGAAGAACTCTGATGACTGCCTGCTGCTGTAGCCTGCAATATACTTCAGAGGACTGCTTTGTTGCACCTGAAAGGGGTGCTCGGCTGCCTGAAGCCTGCCTTGAATCCTTAGAAGCTCGCCCTGCTGCTTGAGCCCTGTTGAACCCAGGACTACAGAGTAAGTCCAATGTCTGGATGGCTGACCTCCTAACAGTCCGTTAGAGATAGAAAATACTCTAACCCTCACCTGGACTCAGCCTGTGTGAGTCCTAACCCCTCAAGTGGTGCCTCTCCAGTCCTTGGCTTTTGGTAGTAACAGTGCCCAGATAGCCCGAATAAAAAAACTTGGGACCTGGAAATTGTTTGGCTTAAAACTGCTCTGATAACCAAGAGGAGGTCAGGACCAACTTGCTTATCTATACCCCCAAGGTGCATTGCCAGTCAGCCTAATTTTGCGTCAGCTCCTGATAAGTTCTTGTCCACCACAGCAAATCCGGTTTAGCAGTCCCTTGCATAAGGGGTATCAGCCTCCTGGAGCCCTTGTCGGCTACAGCCTTCTGTCTCATCGACTTGAGATTTTTGACTTCTTAAAAAATAGAGACTAAGTCTGAACGTGGATATCTTCACTGCGACTTCGTCTAGTGGTTTCCCTACAACAACACCTACTCCTCCTTGGACACCAAGCCTGCAGTCTTGTCCCGGTGAACTTCAACCTTCTCAGCCATTTTTTGTCAAAATGTCTTCGATGTTCGAAGCTAAGCGCCAACCAGGTACACTCCACTTCTTTTATTTTTCAACTTTGACCCGATCTCTAGTGACTAGATGTCCGTGGTTGTCGCTTTAATCTTTTAGGAACTAGTTTTTACCTCAAAGTTTTAAAAAATCATAACTCCAGTTCTACTGATTGGATTTTTGTCATTGTGGTGTCAAATAATTTATTAAGATTTACCCTATTTTTCTGAATTTGTGTGGGATTTTTTCTGTTTTGTGTTTTCACTTTATTACCATTTGTGTGCTGCGTAAATACTTTACATATTGCCTCTAAGTTAAGCGTGACTGCTTTGTACCAAGCTACCAGAGAGTTAATCACAGGTTAATTTAGTGAGTTTTGTGGTTCACAGTGGTAAGGATTGTGATTGTTGCTTGAGCATGGTCAACACCCCATTCAACCAAAACCCAGTTTATCACAGTAACCTGAGATAGTATGTTTTTCCTCAAAGAAAGAAAGTGTAGCCACCGCTCATGCCCCTCATAAACATGAGTAAGTCATTTTTAATGGCATGTTGTGAGACTTTTTGTATTTGTTACTGTTTAAGGTGTTTGGCTTGGCGATCAATACTTGGTGTTTGAGGTATTTGGTGGCAAAGGATAAGGGTGACTAAAATCACTGAAGTCTTGTTTTCTGCATCCTAGAATCTGACATGTAACTCCCTCTTTGTTTTAGGTTTGAAGGTTGTAAGCATGTGGGTTATTGGTGGAGTGGGTTATCCTATGGAATAGGTAGGCCTTGCAGTAGTGAAAAACAATGTAAGAGTTTTTCACTACCAGGACATGTAAAACATAAAAGTACATGTCCAACTTCTTAAATCACACTGCACCCGGCCCTCTGTATAGGGCCTACCCTTGGGGTGGCTTTCATGCATTAAAAAGGAAGGTTTAGACCCGCAAAAGGTATATTTTGCCAGGTCGAAATGGCAGTATAAAATTGCACATGCAGGCTGCTGTGGCAGGCCTAAGACATGTTGGAAAGGTTACTTAAGTGGGTGGCTGTAGGTCCACAGTAACATTTAATTTACAGCTTCTAGGTACATGCAGTACCACTTTCCTATGGACCTACAAGTACATCAAATGTGCCAATTGGGTGTAAGTCAGTTTCACCATATTTAAAGGAAGGGGCACAAGAAGTAGGTTTAATATACATTTCTATGATGTGAATAGCTATGTAAATTCTAATTTACATGGTTAGACCTAATTCTACCACCAAACACTTGCTAGTGAACTTAGTTCTAGTATAGCTTTCTGGTGTATTTATTATTTTTTCCACCAGCTTGGCAATTCATATTTGCTTGCTTTATGACAACAAATATGTGTGAAGATAAAATTTGAGTAAAGGAACACTACAACAACACTAAGTATTTCAGACAAGGTATCATAGACTGGCTTGGCAGAGGGCTTTGTCCGCGTGCAAATATCTGTACCTGTCAATGTAAATTTATCTCGGTTCATATTAAATGCTTATAACTTGTTTGGTTCATGTAGCGTTGCTTGGGAAACATACTCCAATAAGAGATACTTCATATTCCTTCCCTGCGCCCTGCATTACTTTGAAGTGGAATTGATGTTACTAATGATAAATTGTTTGTAGGCGGTGATCTATATGCCTCCTTTTTTACATTTGTATAATAGTGCTTTATAATGTAGAACTGTGCTGGCAATGTAGTAAGTAAATGCTTGCTAGAACTGTCTTAACTCCTTGTCATTTATTACAGAGAGTCAAGATTAGACGGTCATGTCTGTAAGGGGCCTATGGAAATAAAGTCCATGCCATCCTTGCAAAATCCACACTGGCACTGTTGAGTACATTGTTACACAGAGCAAGGGAATACCTTGTTAAAAAGCTCTTCTTAACTCAGGCACTCCATTTTGAATACGGCTTTATTAGCAGCTGTGGATACTACTGCGATTTTTAGAAAAGCTTAATATATTTTTAAAGCAGTGGGATAAAAAAATGCTTCTTGCCCAAAGGTTACTCAAAAAGGCAGTAGTGTCCAGCGAAGATTCAAGGGGGTTAGCTCCATGTCAGATTTCTGGGATATCCACATAAGATACATTTAATGCAATGAATTCAAATGGGAAGCATGTATATAGTGGTCATTCTGGAATCTGGCAAAGATATGACATATCTCAAAGTACGCTTGACTCCCCAGATGCAGCAAAACTGAAATCAAGAATCTCAATTTTTGTGTAAAATGTAGTTGGTGGAAGTGAGTTAAGGTGAACTGTAGTTCTGTAATGAATGGCATTTGCTATACTTATGTCAAAGTCACTATGAATCTTCTTCCAAGTTAATGCTAAATAGTTGAAGCAGCTTGTTCAGTGTTAACAAAATATTTTGAATTGGCTGTTCATGCTCTGAGAAGAACATAATACATTTTCCTTCCTGTCTTCAGGACTTTGCTTTGGATGGTTTAGTAAACATTGTTGGGGGCTGCTGTGGAACCACACCTGCACATATAAGGTAAACAAACTACCGTGTTAAAAGAAAGGTACTTGAACATTGTGACAACTCGGGCTGGAGAACTACTTGACAAATAATGAACCGAAAATGTGTTTCATGTCAATTAGGGGATAGAAGGCTGCGTTATACCTAGAGGTATATTTCCTTATTTTGAGTGTTGGTGCTGGTCATACTTGGTGATACTTTGAAGATGACTGTAGTTCTCTAAAATAATATGAATTCAGTGTGTTGATTGTCTACCAGAAAGGTCATACCCAGCAAAACTGATTGGTAAGTTTAAATAGAAGTCATATTGCAAACTGACAAATGTATACACTGTATACATTTATGTGCCCCTGAATCAGTTAGATTGAGGAACTTGGTAGTTAAGGCCGGTTCTGAATTCTCGGTGATGTAGATCAAGTTGTCAGTACTGTCCCGAGGATGTGGTTCTCCAGATCGATCTTGAATGGATTGTTCACATGAAGTCAATTTTGATACTTCACAGAGGGGTTTGATGGGTTGAAAGCACAGATCATTTGTCAGAATCGGGTGGCTTGCAGATAATCAGCGTGAGGGGATATCTGTGAGTTGTATATGGGCTGCCCAGCGACTTAACTAATATACTAGTTTCAACAAATTGTACGGCTCTGTGTTTTTGGCAGACAGCCAATCAATCTGGTGTTTTTATGTGAGGAGATGAGTGACTGTAGATTTTGAAGAGGGTGCATTTAGCAAAGTTAGTGATCTTAAACATTGGAGGCAGTGTCACTAAAATGACTGTTCCTGTGGCACTTGTTTATGACTGATGCTTTGATTAGAGTCTTAGCTCCATGGAAATAGTAAGTTGAGGCAGATCTTTCATATATTTGGGTTTGGTTGGGTAGTTAGAGATGTGAGACTGGAGGTCAGGGGAAAAGGATGCCAATGAGGTAAAAATCTGATCTGCATATAGATAATGAAAATCAAAAGCAGGTGCAATACTGCCTGTGCCATTGATGTTAACATTGGCATGTCACTGATTGGCTGAGTAGACTAAGGATAGTGGACAGTCGATTGTGCTGGACCTTGACAATAAATCTTGGCACGGGTGATAGCTGTTTCTTTTTAGTGAAGTTCCCAGAGACAGACTCAAAAGCTTTAAGGGTGTGGTGGTTGGAGATAATGCAGTGTGAGATAGTTGACAACAACAATGTAAGTATATTTTAGAAGAAGGGTAGCTGAGAGGCAAGGGGTGGGGGCAATAGTTTGAGGGGACTGACTGGCCAGTGCCTGAACTGTGTGGTGAATAGGCAGAAAAGAAGCATTCGATGGAGTCCTAGCATGGTGATGTGAATTCTTTGTGAGCTAGTGCCTACTGGTGCTTAGGAATCTGAGTGAGTACATATCGGAATTTAATATGTAGTTTTTCAGTTCGAGGTAGAATCCGAGTTGAATTGGCTTTAATTACAGAGTGACCTGACGATAGCGTGTTAATATTGTTCAACTTAATATTTAGACCTCTGAGACTAAAGAAGGAGTGGAAGATTGGCTAGAGTCCAGGATAGTGTCAAGTTTATCAAAGAATGACGCAGTGTCATCCAGAAGGTGGATGACACCGCGCCATTCTTCCATGAGCATGATAAAGGGCAAGAACGGTGACAGAGTTTGAAGGAAGAGGGAAAGAGCGGAATGGGGTGATGCAGGCTTTCCTGATATATGTTAAATGTTCATGCTGCCTATTTTCTAACTTCTTTCTCCTTCATTTCATACTCTTTTTCGCCTTTCTTTCTTCTCTCTTCTATAGTCACCATTGTTTCATTCCACCCATATTTCATTCTTCTCAGATGTGTCCCTGAATATATCACATCCAGAGGCCATCCCTCAGTGAAGAAGATAGATGAGAGAAGGGCTTACAGAAGGTATAGGGGGTGGAAAATGCACTGAATAGCAGCGTCACAAGCAGAATTTTGGCAGAACTTATCACGTACATTAGTCATCCCTGGTCACAGAAACATACAGGCAGGCTAATGCACAACTTCTCCCTTCATATCTTGAAACCAACTGTCTCTTAGATAGCCACACAAAGAGTCAGAATTCTGTAAATCACAGCAGGGTTGAAGGTTCTAATTATTTGGTACACTACCTTAAAACCAGAGTAATCTGTACAGTTGGAGGTGAATGCTTGCTTTAGTGCCCTATACATTCTGCTACAATGTTCAATTGCTAGTGCAATTTTTCACAAAAGCATGCCTACCAGTTGACCCACTGCTGTCAGTATTATATGTTGTTTGCAGTTCCACTAGTATTGAAAAGGGATTAGTAGATCTATCTTTGCAGCCTATGTGCTTAATTAAGTTATCCAAAATTGAGTACATCGAAGCCTAATATAGTTTTTCATTTGAATTAAGCTTTATTTAGGCCACAGGAGTATCCAGTTAGGCCTTAACTTTCTTTCAAGATCTGTGTCAGACTATAAAATATGCTGACTTCAATAAAATATGTTCATTTTCACTTTTTTTTAGGGAAATCGCAAATGCTGTGAAAGCCTGCAAACCAAGAATTCCTCCCTCATCTGTTTTTGATGGATACATGTTGTTATCAGGTACTTGTAAGACATTATTTTGAGAGTTGGACTGCACAAAGCACTTATTATAGTTTTGACTATATATATAATAAACACACATATCTTGTATGTGTTGGGCATAGGTTTGACCTGGGTGGATACTTGTAAGAAAATTGAATATTATTTGGCCGTCAGCAACTGCCCACCAAAATGAATGATAGCACTTCTTGTCAAGGTGAATCCTTAAAGTTACTAAATTAACCTGAGCTCAACCCCCTGGTAGCTATGGCGCAGAGCAAACAAGCTTAACTTAGGACGATGTGTAAAGTATTTATGCAGTATACCAAAACAGTGATAAAGTCAAAACACCAATCAATTAAAATCCCAAGCCGACTAGAGAAATTCAGTAGGATTTAATAAACAAAATGACATAAAAATAACAAAAATCCAATAACGGAAACTTTAGATATGAATTTTGAAAGTTGTTCAGTAGAAATAATCCCAAAAAGGCACAAAGCCCCAATAATAGTCTGAGAGCTGTAGGCTGGGACCTAGACCGCGAAGGTGCCCTGGTCGGATACAAGTGGATTGGTCCCGGCAAAACATATGGACATCAGAAGGTTTTAAAAATGTCTATATCCCACATAGCACTGACGCTCTCTGGTTGTTTAGTTGTTAAATTTCTAAATCCCAACACAGGATGGACTTAATGCTAGGAACCTTGATTGGGATGAAGCTGAAATTCAGTCTGATGCCTTTTAACAGCTGGTCAGATACATTTTCCAGCAGGTCCGGCTGAGGGTCTGGAGGAACATTTTAAAATGTTTTCAGACTTTCTTTTGGTATCCAAATAACCACAGGAGTCACTTGTAAGACCCCCAGGACATTTGGGGCCTCAATTACAGAATCTCAGGTTGCCTGGTATAGGCTAACAGCAAATAAGCAGTCAAGTTGTTAATGGTTAGCTGGTTACTTCAGGAAAAAGGCTTCTTGCAGCTTTTTGTGTTACTGTAGCTACACTCGAATTCAGCCAACTGACCATTGGAGTCCACGTCTTTGTGCTTGGGTACAAGAGGGAGCAGGCTCCGTCTTTCAGGTCTCCTCTCAGGTCACTGACAACTGGTCCAGTCCTTTTCTGATCTTCCACAGGTCCAAAAAGTGTTCTAAGGCTGATGCCTGGGGACACAAAATTGTGCCTTGCACAGACTTGTGTGTGGGGATTATTCCTGAGCATTCCCTAACCAATTGGTTAAAAGTGCTCTAGTGCAAACAATGTCACAGTGCCCTCTCAAAACTCAAGATGGGGATACCTTTATCCCCCTGTGCAGAGACTGCGTGTCCATACAGAGGTGTGGCCAGAGTATTGAGGATTTCTCTTCTGTGGTCACTCAAAACTGGTTGTTCGGGTAGCGTTCCTCCCACTAGCTTTGGTACTAACCTGGCAATGGGGAAAAAGGCACAATAGGCTCGTTTGAATTTATTGAAGTTCCTGGGTTGACCATACTGGTCTTCCTGCAAGGGCAAGAAAACACCTCCCTCTTGTCCCCAACACTCACATGCAGGGCATTGTTTCTGCTCTGGGAGTAGTTTTCACACCTCTATAAGGCCAAGAACAGGCTCAGCAGTGGCTGGAGAGCTAATGCCAGGTAGCCCCAGCAGCTTCAGGCGAGTTAATGTTAACTTTCTGAAAGTTAAATTTCCAATATATTAATTAAAAATCCAACTTCACCATTAGATAGGATTTTAAAAAAAAGTATAAAAGTACGTCTTCTAATGGATTCGGTAGCTGGTACAGATCAAACGTTATAGATGAGATTGGACTGTTATTAAATATAAAGATAAGTATTTGAGTAGAGTCTGTAAATAGTAAAGGTGAAATCTTAAACATTAACGTATATAATTACAGCCTGACCAATGACAGAGTTGTTTTGGGCCTAGTCGCTGGGGAAACATTCCATTTCTAATGTCACACTTCGTTCACTCTTTAATATTATGCATCCTACCTTGTGGGCAGCAAGGTGTGCTTAGAAGTGACTTATTAAAATTTACAATCAGGTTTTATTACCTGTCAAAAGAGTGGCTTTGACAGTTCTGTGCAGCAGGGTTCAAACTGCTGCTGTCAGGCTACACAGGGTAGATCTGAACGCCATATTTCCCTTGACACTGTGATGGATGGCACAATGAGTGCTACAGTTCACAGGTAGCATTTTACTTTCCATGACAGGGGTGTATTTCTGCACCATATCCTATGGCCTTATAAGAAACATAATTACACCAATCAGGGTTAATCCTATTTTAACTTGTTTAAAGAGGGACCATAGATACTATACTCTTATTTAACAAGGATAAAAGTGCACAGTGTTGTAAGCCCAATAAACTTAAGGTAAATAAAAAGGTGAAAAATCTGGGGTGACTACGCAGATAAGCAGATTTCCTACAATAATCTTAAGCTAATGCTTCCCTATGATGTGATACTAATATTATAAAGGGGAAATAAATGCCCTGCTTTTTCAGATTTAAAAATACTGAATTCTAATTCTGCATTATATTCTGCCTTTATTTAATAGAGTGTTCATTGTCTTTTTATTATTTAAGATCTGGAGCGCCCAGTTAACACCTCATTCTTTTTTTTCTCCATGTGTTCCATTATTAGAATGTGAACTACAGCAAAGCACATGTTGTAGTTAGTACTGAGTCTCATATTTCATAGTAACCTTTAAAAATGCCAGAGGAACCAATACACCTGAGACTTTTTCTACTGTAAGACCTTTCCTAGTATTTGACAGAATCACAGTGGTACTACGTATTTAGTTGTCCTCCTGTGGTGACATTTACATTACCACATCATCTAGGAGACCCTTGTGTTAAATCAGGGTCAGCATCCTCAAATGGGAGACTGGGTTCACACTGGTATATCTATTTCCAATTACATTTAAGTTACATAGTTAAGTCCCACCAGGATATGGGTACCCTCCCTGCTCAGCCCTAAATCTCCAGCTGATCAAACTGTCAGCCCGCAAATCCCATACAGAGCCATCTGAACGCTGTCTATATATTATCGAAGTTGAAATAGGAAGACACATGCCAAAACCCAGCAGACAGTTACACATATAAAACACCACCTGACTCAACACACAAAACTTCATGTGTCTTTCACAAAAACAGTGGCACATTTACAGCACTTGATATCTTGAATATATGCACAAATTAAATTACCTATAAAAACATCTTCATCAAAGACCGTTCAAAGAACAGCAGTGAAAAACTGGGATGAGCAAGACAAAATGTTAGAAAGACAATGATAAGCAAACATGCATTTGCATTACTTATCCTTGCAAATCGTTCCTCACGCATCATGCAGCAAGGTACGTCACCGAGCCATCATTTGTGGCTGTAGTCACAAACCTCCAGGTCAGGAACCTCCATCATCACTGTTCTGAAACTTGCAAACATTTTACACAAACAGCAGTGAGTGTCTCTCCGAATTAGTCAAACTTTGATATTGCATCTATTGCTGTGGTTCTCCTCTATATCATTTAAGCCACTAAATGAATCAACTCCCAAAAAGGCTCACTATTATTCGAGAACCAATACTTGCTTTCCAAACTTCCACTTATGCAGCCATACTGCTTGCCACCATTTCACTTATAAATGTGTCTCATTCCTGCGCGCTATCTTAAAAGTAGGAGCATGTGCAAGCTACCATCACTTCAACTAAGAAGCTCATGCGCTCTCACTGTACTTGCCATACTAGGACACCAACCTGCTGGGACTACATAACATAACATGTGTATTTGTAAAGCGCACGTTCACCCATAGGTCTCTTGGCTCTGAATAACAGATGTTTATTTTTACCCAACTCAATGGTACTCATTTTATCGACCTCAGATGGATGTAAGGGTGAGTGGACCCACCAGGGTTTGATACTGTGACCATGAGATCGAACACAGGCCCCTGCAGTGGATGCATTAGTCCACTGAGCCACCAGACCCAGCATTGATACAGATAATCTCAAGTACACTTGACATCACCTCTGCACACAATATCTTTTTCTCTCTCACTTCAGGCCACCCATGCATTGAACTCCCTCATTCAGCATGCTGTGACTTGTGTCTCAGGTTCATGCAAGGTTATGTACATTGTAAGAAATTGGCTTACTGGTTAGGGGGTGAACCCTACTCAGACAGCAACCACAATCCTTGTCAGAGTGAAATCACAAGCTAACTCCAACTTAACCTTTGCTCAACCGTTGAGTAGCTTGGCACAAAGCAATCAGACTTAACTTAGATGCAAAGTGTTTGTGAAGCAATTCATGCAATAATTAAGTGAAACTCAACACAAGGAAAATCCCACATCAATTTAGAAACATAGAGTACAATTTAATAAACAATTTAATACCTAAACAATAGAAAAACAATCAGTAGAACTGGAGATAATGCAGTTTGAAAGATTTAAGTGAAAATAGTGCCAAAAACCACAATGCGCCAACTGTGGTTATCTGGTTGTGCCGGCCTGGAACAAAGTCACATGTTCAAGTTGACTGGGGTGGAGCGAGGGCAGGCTACAGGGACCCAGTTAGGTCTGCTGACGAGAGTACCTTAAATCCTGGTTGTGGAGCATTGCGGAGTCCCACTTCGAAAAAGCATTGTGCCGGTTCTTAGGAGCTGAGATTCTACAATGTAAAGTCCTGCATCTTCGTTGAGGATGCTGTTGACGAGGGGCTTGCGATGTTAAGGCCTGCGTCGAGGATGAGTTGCACAGCGGCAGTTCCTGGGAGGCTATAGGCGGCAATGCAAAGTCCTGCGCTGGGGATGTGTCATGCAGCGGTGCCGATTCAGAGTTTGGAGATGCAATGAATCGTGCAGCAGCTCTGAAGTGGATTTTCTGGGAAGCGATTCAGCGGCTCTGCTGGTACCACAGTTGGGCTGGCAGAGCACCTTCAGGCCCACTTCCAAGGTTCTTGGACTGGGATGGCACCACTTGGGAGGGCAGGACTCACAGCTGACAGAGTTCAGGTGCTGGGTTCAAGATGAAAGAAGCCTGTTGTCTCCTTGAGGCTTCTGATCAGGAGGCCAGCCAACTAGCCCTTTGAGTCATTGTGGTGGTCTTGTGTTCAATATGAAGGTCCAATTCTTCTTACTCAGGCAGGAGGGCAGCACAACAGGGCAGCAGAATGGCTGTCCTTCTTGCAGCAAAGCAGCTCAGCAGTCATTCTGAGTCTTCCACAGGTCTACATGTGTACTGAAGAGTTTGGGTCTGAGGTCCAATATGTATATCTGGTGCCCACTTTAAAGTAGGAGACGTTTCTAGAAGCTTCCACCACCCTGAGGTGTCCGGCATCCCCTTCCTCCTTGCCAAGGCCTCAGCTTGTCTGAGGACACAAAAGACTAGTGACAAATGGTTTGTGCAAGTGCTTAGGCGGATCTTTTTTGATGTGCAAGTGTGGTAAGTGACAGCTCCTTCCCCTCTTTAAGTCAAAGTGGCCCTTTTTGCCAACACCTAACCTCCTTTTGTCTCACTGTCTGGGAGCAATACACATAGACCAGCTGCCAGTGACACCTAGTGATGTGACCCAGGAACATGCGGCAGGCACACAATGGGTGGGACAAGAAAATGATAACTTTCTAAAAGTGGTATTTTCAGTATTATGACTTAAAATCCAATTTTGCCGATAAAGAGGACTTGAAATTACAGTTCTTTAGACAACAAACCCAAACTTTCCATCTGCTCCCATTTGAAAGGTATCAGTTACTACATTTAATAAGAAAATTGAATGTTGCCCTATTGGAAATGCAGTACTCAACAAAATGTGAGAATGAGAAGTCAGGAGACAGGCCACTCCTCTTCCCCTGAACCTAAATTATAGGTGGAGGTACCCGGAAAGTGTACTGCCTAGGAAACCCTGCGGTTTTGGAAAAGAACCCTCACTCACCTACCTAGTAGGTGACATTCTTCATCATAGGGTTCCCACCCTGGTCAGAAAATGTTCCCAGGGTGTGCTGCGACGCCTGATTACAGGTCGGAATGGCAGTTTAAAACTGCACACACAGACTGCAATGGCATGTTTTTACAAACAGATTTAAGTGGGAGTGCTTGAGTTCTGGTTCAGGAAGGACCTGACTTGGCAGTTCGGGCTGGACTGTTCTGATAGAAGCAGGGTCAAGATTGACTTGCATGTAGCTGGGCCCAAACTGAGGTGACACGGTGTGCAAAATAACAATGAATTGGAATGCGGCCCGAGTAATAACCAGTGGCTGAGATAAATTCAAGCTTTCCATCCATCACTTTTTTGTATACTTTAGTGTACTTTTCCCAGCATGTGTGTAGTTATTTTGGCTTTTGAAGGCCATGGAGAGCATCCTTCAACTCAGCATTAGTGCGTATGACCTGGTCTGATGAAGATGGAAAAGAGTGAATTAAATGAGAGAAAATTGGAGAACTCCATTCTTTTGGTTTGAACGTCTTTGGACCTTTCTACACATGCTCCCTTGCAAAGAATGTAGTAGTTTCATTATTCATTTTCATATTGGGTATTTTGTCTCCTCTCAGGTTTGGAGCCCTTCCGAATTGGACCATACACCAATTTTGTTAACATCGGAGAGCGCTGTAATGTGGCAGGATCAAGGAAGTTTGCGAAACTCATCATGGCAGGACACTATGAAGTAAGTATTTTAAAGCCAGTATGTATTAGTAGGTCAGTCAGTTTTAGATGTGTAAACAGTGTATCCTAGAAAAGACGCACAATTTTCATCAAGAAAAAGCTAATGCAGCTGGTGAAATAAAGCTGTAGACCTCACCATATAAAGGCTCACATATCACACTTCTGCTATATCTTTGCAAATGAACATATTCATTTTAAATTGCATTCCAAATATTGGATCTCATAGATTGTAGATACTGTCTCCAAAAACCTAAAAGCAGAACTGTAAAGCATACTTTCAGCAAAAGGAGTAGCTCCCATTTACCTTTTTGAAAAGGAAGGTTTTATTTAGGGTTTCTCAGAGCAGGAAGAACACTATAAACCAGTAGTCTTTCATCCCACCAAACCCATGGTTCCCCTGCTCTTTATAGAGTAAGGTGAACTGCTGTGTTACTGTAGACAGAGACTCACAAGTATTCTGAAATTTTGGAACATTAATATGATTTTCTTATCTAGTTATGCAAATGTATTGGATCTGAAGGAGTGAGCTCCTTGTTCCTCTTCATGGTGTTCTTTGACATTGGACAGATTGTTTTGAATGGAGGTCCGTGTTGACAAAACTTTAGCAATCCCATAAGAATGAACTGATTTGCACATTACAATACCACAAATCACTATGAGTTCTTGAAAGCATTTTGATGGCTCTTAGATGTTCCTCTTGCTTGGTGTTTCTGCTAGCTGGGATTAGTATCGCCATGTAAACAGTTAAGTCGAAAAATGTCCTAGCCACAGATATTTCCTACACTTTTCTCCGCAATAGTCACTACATCAGTTACACCTTGTTTTCACTATTTACTCGATTGTCTGGAAATAGCCAGTCACATCAATCTTTTTTTACAGCATTGTTGAGTGGTTATTTTGAGATATTCTCTTCATGTCTAATCTTTTACTAAGTCTCCACACACCTTACTACTTCTTAACCATGCAGCCGGGCAGTTCATGAGAAAGACTATGAAAAGAGTATGCAGTTCATTGGCTCCACTACATATACTATTAAAGTTAAAAACACCTAAACACGTGGTCTCCTTATTATATCACAATATACAGACCAACCTTGAGACAGGTCACTGCGCTGCACGAGTGGCATGGGAGACTGAGTTGGGATATGAGCTGACAGAGAAGCAATGGGAATACTGCTGCACACAAACTGGGCACATCTCGGCAAGCAGCGGCTTACGCTGTCGCAGGGATTCCGTTCTCCTACAGAACTGTGCATAGAGACTTGGAACCTCAGTGAGTTAGGGTGTGCCAACACTCACCTTAGTACCCAAAATCCCCTACCAGACTAGCTACAGTGTCTCATTGGTCATTACAAACTCCCAATGCTTAGACAAACAAGAACATAGACTTAGAATACCTCAGGTAACGTGGAACACATGAACACTCTTTCGTTATACAATCAGTTCAATCCAGAACAAGGAGTAAAAGAGGACGCGTGCACATTTGAAATGTTTATTTACTAATGCAGTGTTCTAAAACGCAGTATCTTAGCTAATACAAGCAAACATATTATAAGAAACAAAGTAATCAGCATAGTTACTAGTCCATAGAATACAAAAGGTGAAAGCATGTAAAAATGCTAAAAAGAATAGGGTTAAACAACACCTAATTCTCACCCTCCCTAGCTAGTATATTATATCATATCTAAGAAGGTCTCTTTGGGTTTTAGCAGGGCGGGCTCATACCTCAGATCCTAGTGGTAAGGAATCACATCATCTTCCACCAGCTCTCTGCATGCGAAGCACCATCAAGTGTGTGTGTATGCTCTGTGCAAAGCAATATAAAACGCGCCTAAAGCCTGAATTTGGCCGCAGCTGCATGTATGTTATGTCTAGGAAGGTGCGAAGATCAGACCTCACAACAACTGTGTCGAGATATCCTTGAAGGCTTCAGCACTCACTGTACAGACACAGCTCACTAAGCAAAGCTGATATCAGAGTAACAACATATTATTCGTGTGTGAATCAAAAACACTCTACTAGGCTCAAAGCTACAATAACAGTTATGTGTCGTGTGCAGAAGCAGCAGAAAGGTAAAATGGCGTTTAAACTCCTAATAAGCTCATTCTAACTTAACACAGCATATAGGCACAGCATATCTATATGACACCTCCCCCCATGATCCGAGCACGGATAAGAAAAGATAAGATAAGGGGCTCATTTTTGAAATGCAGAGTTCAAGAACGATAGTCAGTTCAAATTTGAGTAAGTGAGAAAAAAATATTTTCGTTACCCAAAAACCAAAATCTCACCATCATGACAATTTAGCGTTCAATTTGATCAAAGTCAATAGGTCTTGGACACGAAAAGTTTCTCATAATTCCCCCCCAAAAATAACGAAAAAAGTTCAATGTCAACAAAGGCCTCGATAGGTCTCAGCCTAGGACTGAATATGTAAAATAAGCAGCAACAGCTTCCAAAAGGAAGTCACTGTTATCATCCAAAACAAGTCAGCCATCCAATTCAATAGCGGGAAAGAACATACATGCTCTTCAATTACCGGAGCCTCAGAGGACAACTCGGTGGGTTCTCAATGAAGCTGTGTGCCCAGAAATCTTGCGCCGCTGCGAATATATTCCAACGACCCAGTACTCCATGCATCGCTGCCAAGGCCATAATCCCTCCGTCCGAACAAAGCAACTCATGAGCAACTAAGGGGCTCATGAGTTGATTAAAATCCACGTCAGGAGACACCATATTGCAGAGACACAAATCCAGGCCCCAGTCGAAATCGCAGCTCAGACAATGAAAGACAGTCTGGACACATGTAAAGTAGGACGGTGCCAGCCGCGACAGTTCGTCTTGGAACACAGGATGTGCATCCATTTTTAATAAAACAAAATAGCACCAGAATGCCTGCATCCAGCGCCAGTAAAACGGGAAATCCACCAAATAGGCTAGAAAAGATTGAATGGAAGAAAGCAGGAATGAAGTCACAAGAACACTGCTAACTATTTTTAAAAAATGCGCCAGCCCCGACGTGGAGGACGCGTTAAAGATTGTATGAATCAGTTCACTGAAATGCAATGATAGGTCAGTATTTAATAAAGCATGCACCTCTGTGCGGGTGTTAGCTACGTGAAGGACAAATGTTTCACGAGCAGATGTCAGGGCAACTTCTTTTTGTGACAATAGGGCTCTTATTCGACTCATCCCATTGAACTCTGCTTTCAAGGTCGGAATCCTCGGCCAGATGGAATCATCCAAGTTCCCATGCGTGGGTGGGTATAAAACATTTTTACAGCAAACCACACGTTCACTGACTGTTACGACATAAGCAATGCCTATTTTTTTAACCCACAGCAATCTTCATTATTTAAAAGTAAATAACTGCCGTTTGCCAGTAATGTAAAAGTGGGGACGATAGCGGGCACGGGGGTACCTTTCAAAACACAGGCTAAATTAGGCTGTTCTTGATTGCAAGAGCCGTGTAATTGAATATGTCTACCCATTAATGAGTGATCTGGTGTTTCGGTGCACTCTTGACCTTTCAGATAAACTTCCTTTCCCTCCCTACGGCATCTGTATGTAAAAGGAAGCGACCAGGCTTCATGGAGATAGGAACTACCAAGAGGCTCGTATCTACCAATGGCAAAATATTTCATACAATTTGTAAATCTGAAAAGCGCAAACGGTAATGTTATCAACCCGTGGATAAGCCACTTTGCAGCAGTGGCCTCTGCCACAGAGAATGGCAAAGACTCCAACTGTTCAATGTGTAACAAGGAAAAAGATGCATCTCTCATTGAAAGCATTTGCTGTTTGTCAGTCAAATTAAATGGGGCAAAGAGAGACGACACATTCATGTAATTCCAAGGCACTCTCCCTGACTTGAGTGTCTGCAGGGTCCACGCAAACTGCATAATAGAACGCGATTGATTTTGACCATGGTATAACACAAACACTGCATCTTGTAAAATATCAACAATAGATGACACAATATTATCCAATGTGTAAATGCTAGAAGAAAGTGTGTTAATGTTATTATCAACCACTGCAAGCACCTTTTCTAAATTAGCTTGATCAATAGCTCTAAGGCGGGTTGCCGCCTCAATCTGTGACGTTTTCCAGATTTCATTGTAAACTGCATATATCCATCTTCTAGATCTACCTCTAGCCGGGCCTTTAATGAAATCATTCAAATCAACATCGTCAGTAAGTTTAGATAAATGCAGTTTAACAGACGCTAAGGTAGAATGTTTGAGCCAATTCTGACATAATTTGCCCACGGAATGAGTGGTGACGGAATGATCATTCTCAAAACGGGGATCGGCCCTGACTAGTGTAAAACCATCAGCTAAACCCAGAAAACGATGTTGGCACGAATCCGCACTTCTGTGCCACAGCAGCCAACCTTTGGGATCCGAACTGGATATGTTAAAGGACGAATTTTGCAATAGAGTTTGCAACTCTTTAATCGAGAATTTTGTAATATTACTCCAACCTGAATATTCTTCTAAATCAGGGAAGGAAGGAGTATTTAACTTTTTTAGAAGTAGCCAATCCAAAGCATGTTGTCTGTGAAATGGTAGAATTAAAAAAAAACATATGATTCGGGATGAGACATGCACGGTGCAAAGCCTCAGTGCCTTGTACCTGCCAACTTTTAGAACCCCAAACTGATTTAAGGTCAACTGTTTCCTTCCATAACTCGTAGCCTCCAACAGCTAGCTGGTCTAGAAAGGACTTCGAGTACAATAACTTAGTAACGGTAAGTTTAACTTTGGACATGGACTTTTCTGTCATTTTAAAATAAAATGAAGCAGGATTGGACTGATTAAAGTCGGTAAAATAAGTGTACTTTTTCAAAAAGGTACTCGAACTGCCTTGCAAAGGAGCTGGGCAATGCTCCCACTGTGTATAATTGACAGCACTTCTTCTGAAATTAGTTTTATGTAGGTAGTGGTTGCCAAAATATTGGAAACAAAATAAATCGCCATAATTAGCAGATTCTAAATACAAATCTTCAGCATCAAAGGCAGCATAATATTTCAAATCAGAAAACAATGCCTCTACGGCCTGAACATCACAATCATCAGAACTTATGTTTTGTTTAATTACATCCCCCATGTTAACTCTAAGCACATTAGGGACATTAATGACTTCAGTGGGGCCATGGATTTGAAATTTAACAGCATCCCATACAATCCCATCTAGGACAGGCCAAGCAGTGATGTTAACAATTGCCAAGTCTCTCTTCAATCTGTGGCTAGAATGTGACGAGGAAAGGGGTGCCAATGTTCCATTGAGATGTCGAATGCATGTTCTCTCTTCGACATAGTATCCATTGACGAATCGGAAAAAATAAAACACAAAACCAATTGACATAAAAAGGTAAATTGAAAAAAGCACCAGCCAAATATATGTCCAAGGAGGAATCAATTTTTTTTTTTTAAATAAACTTGTATAGACTGCAATCTGTGAGGGCTTTCCTGGTGTGTGTGAGACAGTGTCAAATGAAACTCTGGATTCTGTGGCCAAACGGGTTTGCAAATCAGGCATCGATAAGTCAGTTGGGTAAGTGTAGTCAATTTCATCAAGGTGAGTACCAGGCAATGTATTAAAAAAAGGACTAGAAATTGTAGGCAACTCGATGGCCACCTCCGGCTCAGGACTAGAAGCAGTGGACAAAACAGAATTTCTCACAGTCGAAGGACAGGAGACTGCCGGTGTCATACTAAGAAGAATCGGCCACTCTGTGTATTTTGATATTGTCAATGGAGATATACCTGTTTTCCTTACGACCTGGAAGTGGTGGTAAAATGACTGTTCTTGTGCCCTTCACACCAAGCACAGGAATTGGAGCATGGTAAGAGGGACCAAATTCTTTCTTGTTCTCGATCTTCTCCCGAACCAACTCTCCAACTTGGGGTAGCCAGCCAACTACTGGGATCTGCAACGCATCATCCGAAGTGGAGGGCAAATGTTCCTTTGCAAGACTGTCTCTTGTCTTTTGTAGAGTCTGTAAAACATTGCAATGTTCATCTACGTCAAAGGAGGTAGCATCAGCCACTGAGTCTAGACCGTCAAGGTCCGGTACATACATCTTGATACCAAAGAGCATTTCGTATGGGGTCCGCCCACCCAGAGACCTTCTAGGGAGATTATTAAGAGCACGCATGCACGCCATTGAGATGGGCAGCCAGTTCCTGCCAGTGCCTATAACTCGAGCTGTCAATAATTGCTTTAAGTCACGGTTCATTCGTTCCACTACACTGTTGCCCCCAGGTCTGTATGGAGACGAAAACTTGACTTGGACCCCCAACAAAGCCATGGCATCCCTATACGCCTTAGGGGCGAAAGCAGAACCCTGATCCGAATGGAAGGTACCACAGGCAAAAATTCCTACAAAGACACGCAAATCCCTTATGACAGTGCGTGAATCAGCGCTGCGGTGCGGCCACACCCATACAAAGCGTGTGCATGAATCAACTGCGACTAAGACGTACTTATATGCAGTATGAGAAGAAAACGGACCGCAGTGATCTAAATAAACACATCCTAGTGGTTTATTAGAAATGAACAACTGTGTTTGGGCGGACGCGCAGCAGTTGAAGGCTTAATCTTCTGGCAAATGTCACATTGAAGGACACAATCGTGTGTCTGTTTGTACAGTCCCGCCACCAAAAACGGTGTTGTAATTGAGACACAGTGGCAGAAACGCCCGCATGCGCAGATGCAACACCTTCATGTGCCGCTGTGATCAATGTATTTCTGCGATCCGAGTTGGGAATCAATCTCTCCCCAACGTCAGGTATTTTCACATAAGGAACCTTATCGTGACTTAAGTGGTAAGAGTACTTTAAAGGGAATCCCTTAGGATATTTACCTCCCTTCTCAGTGGCAGCAACAGCCGCCAAGATATCATCATCAATCTTACTTTTGAACCGTGTAACAGCTGCAACTAAATATGTCGATACCGCTGATTTCGCTGCCTCATCAGCAAGCGAGTTACCAAGAGCGTGGACTCCAACGCGCTGATGACCAAGAGTATGAATTACAAACACGAGTGGCAACCGCTCTTTAAGCTCAGCCACTCGGACCCAGATCATTTTATGTTTTCTTGTGCTACCCTTGGAATCACGTAAATCATTATGAACACAAAAGAACAAGTTCTCATTGTAAGACTGGACACAGTTGTAAGAATCACTTACAATAAGAGTCGTCACACTCGGATCAGCGTACTCCAATGCAAGCATCAAAGCACCAAGCTCTGCTAATTGTGCGGTGCAGTCCCCTAGAGTCTGTGTGTGCACAACTCTGGACTTGAACTCATCGTTCACCATGGCACCTACCACAATGGCGCATGCGGAAACGTAGGCGTGTTTAGAACCATGCGCAACCTGCGCCGAACCATCAGTGTATATGATACAAGGGAAATCCTCCAAAGGCCGCATAGCCAACGGCGCAGGATGATCGAATTCATACTGCAAAAACTCCTGCGACCGCAAAGAGGCATCAAAAATAAACGTGACATCTGGAGATGTCAATGAAGCAGCCCATTGTATCCACCGAGGGAGCAAAGCCTTAGAATTTGGTACACTGGCTTTCGTAACTGCTTCCAAAGCAGGACAGGGGGTAACAACCAACATGCGTTTTCCCTGTGACAGAGCACGTTCCTTAAGAATCGCCATCTGTACAGCTGTTAAAACTTTCTCCACAATGGAAAATCGCATTTCAGCCGAAGTGTACAAGTGTGACTTGTAGGCAATAGGTACTGTGTCTCCTTCGTTAAAAGTAAGGTAAGTGAAACCCACCGCCCCAGGGACGATTCTTATCACCAGGTTGGTGTGGTTATCACGAGTCAGTAAGTATTTAGAAGCGAGCAGATCAGCCTGCAAAGATTGCAGTATAGCTGAGTGTTCTGGCAGCCACCACAATTTGGTAAAATTTGGTTGTATAAAAGCATACAAAGGCTTGATACGCTGGGCATATTCCGGAATGTATGTCCTTCCGAAATTTAAAAATCCCAGCAAAGACTGTCATTTTTTCAGAGTTGTCAGAGCGCGCAGCTGTGCCGATCTTTTTTTCCAAGAAGTGAGGAGCTAATCCTCTACCTTCATTGTTGAGCTCATAGCCCAGGATCAACACTGTGTACTCTGCAACGTGCGACTTTGCAAAGTTGAATTTGTTACCGAAGACCGCAAAGCTACAAATTATGTGGTCAACTCGACACAGATGCTCCCAAAGTTCGTCGTCTGTTAGATAGATGTCATCCACATACGAGCATGCATCAGGGTTGATTCTCTCCAAGAGAGAGACTATGCGGGCAGCAAATACGCCAGGACTGTTCTTATAACCCATTGGTAAACGTTTGAACTTTTTTTGGACGCCGCCCCATGTAAAACTGGTCCATTGGGAACTTAGACCATCCAAATGGTGGGCATAAAAACCGTTGAATATGTCAAGCGTGGTTTTAAACCGCCTGCGCACAAGACTATCCACCAAGGCAGAGCTGTGAGTATTCTGTACTGCACAGGTACGGCAATGCGAGTTCAAATGCCGGTAATCCAATACCAAACGATATGACCCGTCAGGCTTGGTCACACAACAAGTTTCAATTACACCTTGATATTCCAATTGTACAAGGATTTCCGCAACGGAAACATTAGCTTCACGTCTGATGGGATATTGAGGTTGAGGCTGTGGCTGTGACCGCAAATGAATTTCGTGGTGTGGGGAACATGTATCCCAACCACAGTGTGTACGGTACAGAGCCGGCGCAAGGGCTCTAGCCCACTCTTCTGCAAAATTCAGCGCATGCTCCTTTGAGACCGTGTGCGCGAACCTAGGGCGGATCACCTCCTCCCCTCTCGGAGCTGCGAGATCAAAAGGTGGTTGCCAGTCCGCCTCCGCTAACAAAATGTCATAGGTAGTTGTAAGATTTTCCCAAAATACCCCATTTATGGTACGCTGTATGTCACCTTCAATGAACAGGACTATTTCATAAAGTCTGTCAGGGGGAGCAACTCGAGTGTCAGCTGTTTCCACAACAACATAACGATCAGTCGCTGTCACCTTCAGTAGTGGACGGAGTGCCTCTCGCACTATGGTGATCTCCGCCACGCTGTCCAGCAAGGTCAGAGCCCATGTCTGATTCCGAAGCTGCGTTCTCACTATCTGTGGCATATCTCGCTGATAAAGCGGTGACTTTCTTCTTTTGAAACTGGGGTCTTTTCGGTGTAGAATCGTCCAGCTTGCCTTTACAGTCTTTCGGGCGGGGCTGGTCGCGTTCCTGCTGGCCACCCCGACCTCTACCGCCTCCTCCACCACCGGTCGATGAGGCCGATGACTCCTGAAAAGAACGAGAAGAGCGTTGATCAGAAACCTGAAAATGTTCAGGTGATTTTATCGTCGCGCGATCGCGCAAGTCATAAACACGTTTCGGGGGCGCAGGCAATGGAGACGCAGGACAAGACTCCTGTCTCTGTTGTTGTTGCTTCCTCTGTTTTGTTTTTTTGGCCAATTTTGTTTTTTGGTCTTGGGCTGTTCGTCAGTTTCTGACTTCTGCCCTTGGGGTTGTTTTTTCTCTTTAGTAGAAAAAGGCTTGAGACCCCTACTATTGCGGCCCACGGTTTTATAAGCCGCCACAATAATTTGTGTTAATTGACGGGGTTTCTCGACCTCGGGTATCGCCTGCAAAGCATTGGCTACCTGAAAGTTCACTGCATCCCCCTTGACATTAGCAAGTATGAGATCATAAACTACATCAAAGGAGCCACAAAGGCGCATACCCAATTCAACAGCAGCCTCAGGTCTGTGCTCATCCTGAACACGCTTAAGAACCGTCGACAAAACAGTCATAGACGGTGTGCCGTAACACTTCGCATAGACGGCCGCAAATGTTCTACCCCAGGTCTCACAGTCACCGATCTCAGGGGTCAAGTCTTTCGGCATGCTAATTGTCAGAATCCTGTGTTTCTCACCAGGAGTCATGTTAGGAAACACTGCTTCCAGCTGGTCAAACTTTTCGGCAAGCCAGAAAGGAAAATCATCCCTATCCTGGGGGCGCTTGCTCATCACAGCGTTGACCATCACGGGACTGAGCTTCATACCGCCCTGTCCAGCAGGAAGCGCCGCAGCTCCTGGGGCCCCGCCCAGGAGATTACGGGCTATGTATTGCACTAACGACCTAATCACGCTAATAGCAACTACATGTAGTCGTCTCTGTTCAACAACGGTACATGCGCCGTGTTGAGGATGAGGCATAAATCCAGCCAAAACAGGCCAATTTGTGCCTGGAATGGACAAAGGACCTAACCTCGGAGCTGTTAAAGAGTGGGGGAGGGCGCCATCAAACCAAACGCGGTGCTGCCAAGCATCAATAGGAACTTCCTGTGCCCTGTTCGGAGTATATTCCTGAGGCACATCAGTGGGAGTGTATGTGTCGAACACAGTAGTATTGGCGTTCACAGCTGGGAAGGTCACCCACGAGTAAAAGATTTCGTACGGGTAAGCTACCTCTGCACTCACCACCATAATCACAGCCATGCCATCCACGGGAACATTATAATGCTGCAAATGGTTGCGCACCGCAATGCGACTATGCTGCGTAATGTTCACCGCGGCCATAACGACACAGAAAGAAAGAGATTAAAAGTAAACTTTGTAGCACAACTGGGTAGTAATTCAAGGAAACCGTTTAGAAAGATTCAAGCCTGAATAGACCTATTTAAAAAATAGGCAGGTTTGTCCGACACCACCGTTATCCGGAAACAATAGTGAAGGGGTTAAGGATTGACCATTGCACTACTCAAGTGTCATGTAATAAGACCACCAACGATTGGGCGCCATGTCGCAGGGATTCCGTTCTCCCACAGAACTGTGCATAGAGACTTGGAACCTCAGTGAGTTAGGGTGTGCCAAAACTCACCTTAGTACCCAAAATCCCCTACCAGACTAGCTACAGTGTCTTGTTGGTCATTACAAACTCCCAATGCTTAGACAAACCAGAACATGGACTTAGAATACCTCCGGTAACGTGGAACACATGAACACTCTTTCGTTATACAATCAGTTCAATCCAGAACAAGGAGTAAAAGAGGACGTGTGCACATTTGAAATGTTTCCATGTAGTCCATAGTATACAAAAGGTGAAAGCATGTTAAAATGCTAAAATGAATAGGGTTAAACAACACCTAATTCTCACCTTCCCTAGCTAGTATATTATATTATATCTAAAAAGGTCTCTTTGGGTTTTAGCAGGGCGGGCCCATACCTCAGATCCTAGTGGTAAGGGATCACATCATCTTCCACCAGCTCTCTACATGCGAAGCACCATCAAGTGTGTCTGTATGCTCTGTGCAAAGCAATATAAAACGCGCCTGAATTTGGCCGCAGCTGCATGTATGTTATGTCTAGGAAGGTGCGAAGATCAGACCTCACAACAACTGTATCGAGATATCATTGAAGGCTTCAGCACTCACTGTACAGACACAGCTCACTAAGCAAGGCTGATATTAGGGTAACAACATATTATTCGTGTGTGAATTAAAAACACTCTACTAGGCTCAAAGCTACAATAACAGTTATGTGTCGTGTGCAGAAGCAGCAGAAAGGTAAAATGGCGTTTAAACTCCTAATAAGCTCATGCTAACTTAACACAGCATATAGGCACAGAATATCTATATGACAACGCATTATTCATTATAAATTTTTGAATCTTATATATTATACACCACCCAAAATGCATAGGTTCAAACTAAGGGACAATGATCTGTGTGACAGATGTGGTACTGAAGGGGCGGACATTGTGCACCTTGCAAGGGAATGCAGCAACATTAATCAATACTTGCAACAAGTGTTCGCGGCACTCACACAAATGACACTGTTGCTAATTCTGGCATCTCCACTGTTGGCTCTCCTAGGGCATACTGATCATATAGCTGCTGGATGTATGAAGTATGTGGCAATGGGGCTATTTCTAGCAACTTAAGAGTTGCCTGTAGATAGGGAAGGCAACGGACCCCTAAATTCAAGGTTTGAATCAGGCTCTGGTAATTCTGGCAGGAACAATCTTTGACATATGCAGAATTACTCCCACCGCCCTAAAGATATTTGGGACCCATTCAACTCGTACTTAATAATGCAGCTGCTGAATGATAAGTAGATACCCAACATCAAGATGAGATAGGATGGGAGGTGGAAATGTACCTGTTTTGCAGAGACTGCATGCTTCCCAGTAGGGGATTGTTTTATTTGCCTATACACTTGATGTATCTCGGCCAGTGAACACTCATGCAAAAGATACTTGTCTTTACTTATAGATGGAGAAAATTTAAAAATAAGATTTGAATGCTAGAATCAAGTAGTCAAGAGATATGTATTTACTAGACTGTGTGCAAAATGCGCAACACATGGAAAGATGAGATGGGCTAGAGGCTGTAAACATTGAAAATGCATGTATGACATAAGAACCGAAAGTGTACTGTTACTGTATTGATGGTTGCATATATGCTAAATGCTAATAAAAAGAATAAAAAATAAAAAAAGAGTATGCAGTTTATTAAGGTAAGAAGAGTTGGTATTAAGTTGAGGAATCAGCTCGGGAATCTGATTGCTCAGGAGCAGGAGCCCTCACACAACCATGGGTGTCATGCTTCATCATAGGGCAGCTCCTCGTTGGGCTGGTACTGCAATGCCCAATGAGCCCCTCGATGGGGCCCTTTTCCAGAGGTCTTTTGCCGAATGTGAAGTGTGGGTGTAGGTCCTCTGTGTTTAGACTGGTGTAAATATGGGCAAGTTAAAATAAACTAAGAGGTACTGTATGGGTCCTCTTGTCGAAGATAAAAAGCAGTGGTGGCTCAAGGCGGAAGTAAGAGTCTGTTCCAGCTCATAAAAAAGTCAACATGTTTCTTGCCATCTAGAGTCATTATCGATCATGGGGAATTCATCAGCACCGGAGATCTAATTTACAGAGTGATTGGGTTAGTGTTCATGTATTTATAAAAAATAACCAATCCCAGCTTTAATCAAAATAAACCTAACCGTATAGTATACCTTGGTCATATTAAAAACCTACCCAATTAAGGAAGGTAATATAGCCTCCTCGGGTGATAGCAGAGGCTGTGCTAATTTTGTGGCTAAAAGATTACCAGCGCTTATCGCATAATGATCTACCCCATCTCTGCTTCCTCGGTCTGCTTCCTCAGCTTACTACTGACCCTTCTTCCTTGAGGAGCTGCATACTCTTGTCATAGTCTTAGACTCGTTGGGAGCAAGTAAGCTGTACCTAGATGTGCTCCTAGTCCCTTGCCTTGTATATTTGCACCTTGGCATCTGACACCGACACCACCTATGTTTTTCTTTTTTTACGTAAACTTTCTAACAGAGCTTTTTAATGAGAGATTACTGCATGTTTCATTTACAGCTTGATGTAATTTAAATCACACTTCAATTGACCAAATACTCAGGAATTTATGCAGTAGGGGCCTCAGTTCTTGGGTATGAAGGACCTAGTTTCAGGCATGATACTTAAAAAAGTATTACCTCACCATGTGTGTATACCATTTCCTACGATGAGGAAAGCTTCCACATGTAGTTAGTTCGGACATGGTTTTGGGGTTTACTTCGACAGGAATAGATGACTGCTGCTCAACCAAAGGCTAAATACGAAACCCTGTTGTCTTCTATGATGCCCCTTGAGTTATCACCTGGTTCTCTTAATTGTATGAGGGCTGTTAATGCTGGAGAAGGATACCAGCATTTAACCCCTCTAACGTCCCCTTGGACTAGGCTCACTGGCTTAGTTGTCTACAGTCACTTGCCACTTAAAATTGTTATTCATAGATTAGGGAATGTTCATGTTCAAGGCATACGAGTTGTAGCTTGTATACTTTAGCATACATCGCAGTCTGGTGTTGGGCTTGGATGTTTGCACCTTGTTTTGTCGAAGAAGTCTTTGTAGTCACGGGTTAGGTGACTCCTCCTTATGGTGATAGTACGCATGGCCATCAACTCCTTCTTCAGATTGTTTTTTCCCGCCATCAGGTTAGGATGTAAATGGCTGCTCTCTGGGTCGGTATTGTATTCGATTCCCCTTCGACGCGCAATCCTTCACCGCTCGACAGTATTGTTTTTGATTGCTCTCCTCAACGCGGATCCATAAATCTCAACACCTTCGATTCCGGTCGTCGACGTGGGCCATTAGGCCTATCCTCGCCATCAGGCCCTACAGCTAATGGAAATAACTCCATTAAAAAATGCCCCCTGTGTGGTGCCAAATTCCAACATGCTGAGCTCCACGAGTTCTGTAACCTTTGCTTCTCTCCAGAACATGAGGACAAAGATTGCCCGGCCTTCGCCTCATTTCGATCGAATAAAACCATACCTGATCGCCGGCCTTGACGTCACATAATGTCTCGATCCACTACCTCGGTGCCAGACGACATCTTCGATGTAGGCCCGATGCTCCAGAGGAACAAGACCCGGACAATGAAGACATCAGCGTCTCTGAGACCGAAGTTCAGACTATTACTCCAGTACAGCGAACTGTGAGTACCGACATCGACATGCCTACCTCGTCTCAAAAACATAAGGCTCCGGTAACACCTTCGCCTTCCGGCTCAGGGCAACACCGTGCCAAAACATCTGACGCCCCGCCTTTGGGCTCGGCTTCGAAGTCGAAAGACAAGCCTTCAGGCGGGTCGTGACCAAGCCAGCCACGTATCGGTACCAAACTAACATCCTCTTGGCCTACACTGCATACTTTCGCTAAACACTTTTGTGTAGATGTGCAAGCAAAACAAAAAGCTACTGTGGGCCAGGCTGTATTAAGAACACTTTTTCAAACTACTGCAACAGATACAGGTTGCCACCGATAAAGGGGAAACAACTGCTTTTCAGTCTATGCTAAAGTATACAATCTACAGCTCATATGCCTCAAACTGAAAATGCTACTTACCAGTATGCATCTGTTCTTGGAATTTAGAGCTGTAGAGTTGTATACACCCACCCTCCTCCCCGGGTACCTTTTATCTCTTGCATTATTATCTTATTTAGATACATCACATGGACATCCTCTTCTATTCTCTTACTAACTCCATCATCACCCTTTATGGCGAAAAATAATCTGAAGATGGAGTCGATGCCCATGCGCACTATCACCATAAGGAGGAGTCACCTATCCTGTGACTACAAAGACTTCTTCGACAAAAACAAGGTGCAAACATCCAAGCCCAACACCAGATTGCGATTTATGCTAAAGTATACAACTCTATAGCTCTACATGCAAGAACAGATGCATACTGGTAAGTAGCATTTTCCTTCCTTCTGAGCCAACCCTGGCTTATAATGGAACTCCTTAACATGAGTAGCATCTCTGTGTCATTTTCATCCTAAGAAGAATCTAAAATTTGGCTAGTTTACCAAATAAAGAGTGCCACCTTGTCATGTGCAGCCTTTTCTTTCTATTGTAAAGGGAGTAAGTCATTCTACTATTTTGTCCAAAAAATGTCTCAATTCGTTTGGAAGGTCTTTACTGATAATCCAAGTCCTGATGATTTACAGCCACCTTCTGTCTTTCATTCAGTGGTGTCTTTGTAGACTTAATAACTCTTAATTGACCATCCTTTAATCTTTGTGTTTTCTGTATTTTACAATTACTGACTCAGTAAACTGGAACAAAGTAAAGATTGACTTCCTGCTCCTGAACCGGGGGCATAACCATTACCAAAGATTACCTGCCCTGCAATTGTATGACCCCTTTTCCATGTTGTTGTGTTGACCTGATCGGCTTATTAGGTTCTCTCTAAAGTGGCTTACTCAAGTCTTACAATTTTGATTTGCTGTTCCTCATTTTCAGCATTTACATTATTTTTTCCAGATGGGCTAAGGCCACATTAATGAGTTAGTCATATAGATGAGCCAGTACATACAGCAAGCTCTTGCGCTTAAAACAAATGTATATTTCTGATAAACTCTGCAGATTTGAAGAACTGCTGTAGGAGAAGGCGTCGTCATCAGGCATTGCAAAAGCCACACTTTTTCACTAGGTGCAAATGAACTATTATGCGGGTCCAGGTCGCTGCATTTAACACAGCACATATGTCTAACACAACATGTGAATGCTCACATCTAAGGAAAGAAGTTGAAGTGATCAGCTTTTCATTTAGTTTTGAAATCTTTTCCACACTATAACTGGTGAAGGCATCCAAGACTCGACTATCACTCCCAGCTAGGATTTACCTTTTGGACCTGCTAGCTGTTGAGATTTTTCCAGAAAGTCCGGAGGACAAAAGGCTCATTCCAGATGCTTAACAATGGAAAGTCAATCAGTGGTTTACTCGATAACTTTCCACTGTACAGCTGAAGTTGAATTCTAGAACCTCAAAATGCTGATTGATCAGATTTTCTCTACTAAATAAACAAACTAGCTTGATCCTCATTATTTTCCAGGATGCACACTTTCACTACACACTTTGCGGAGGCTATTAGAAATCCTCTTCTTGTTGGCTAGAAGTACGTTTATGGATGCAATTAATTTCTGTATGTCCAAAGGTGATCGCACCACTGTTCTTCCAGAGGTGCAGTGTCCACCCATTCCTGAAATATTAAGCTGTGAGGGCTTAAGAACCAGTCCCGTCCTTTATCAGATAACTGTTACCACCAAATATTCACTTATACCGGCTCACAGTGCCAAGAGACCCACCATGTGATGAATTCTTTATAAATGCTGTCATTCAGGAAAGTATGCTGCTGTTGGAAACTCCATTTCATTGAGACTGTCTGTCCTTGCAAATTAGCAAAATTCCAGAGAATGCCCAAAATGTGTGGAACACGGTAAAGCTGTTCATAAGCGAACCACATCTCACATTTAGTCTTCAAAATGACCATGCATGAAAGCCATACAGTTACCCACTAGAAAGGTTCTAGCTCTGGGAGTTTATACTCAGCCGGTGCAAGAATCAAGAAGCAGAACAGTAGTTAAGGGGGCGTCACTGTTGTGCTTGTAATACTAATGGTTCCCTTGTGGTGTGCCCATATATAATCTGCTTAGAAGAATCTCAGTGGGGCTCTTTATCACAGAATAAGAAATTCTTAGTTTTTGGGACTCAAGTTTGAACAAAAATATCTTTTGGTTAGCCCAAAAAAAGAATATCACACCCTAGCTTAAGTGCAAAGGAAATTACTGATGCTAGATCTGTCAACTGTGATCCATATGATGATGTTAGCTAAACAAACACATCTTGCTGTATTCATTCTCTGCATTGCAGCCATCATTTGTCCTCGTGGTCACTGGCCCTTAATAAGTTCACTTGTAAAATGCTGGAATTTTACATTTATGCCTAGATCCACTGTTGAGTAAGCATTGAATTTGGAGATTGTGGAAACATTATGGTATTCCGTTGTGTAGCCCAGAACTGGGTTGCCCAACAGTGAAAAAGTCTGAGATTCTTGTAGTTTCAGAACAAAGGTCATCCCCTAACAATGTCTTCCACATTGTAGTTTTTCCTAGAACAAAAGCAAGGTGGCAATAAAACGTGGGCAATTTTTGAAACATTATTCTGTGTGTCATACACAACAGCCCTGGTGTTTCGCCACAATCACTAAAGTTAATAAGAAACGTAGGAATAGAGCTACATGAATTTTTTTTTCCCACAGGGATGCCTTGGCATAAAAACACTCAGTATAATCTGTAATTGCCCACACACATTCTCAAACAAAACTGAATATGTTTTGACAGTTGTGGAACCCTGCTTAATTTACTGACTCTCTCTGTTCTCTTGTAGGATTGCTAATGCAAATGAAACATTGCTTTAGCCCCCTCTCCCAGCTCTGAAAGTTCTTGTAAGGCAATCACTGCCCCAAACATTACAATGCATGTCTGTCTTTCAGAGTTGGATGCATTAAGGTCTGTAGCTAAAACAGTATATATCTACACATTTTCAGTTATACAATGGCATTTTACAAGCCAAGGTCATATGACAGGACGTCTGATGTGTTGAGGTATTATGTTCATTTGTTTAATCGTTGAGTGCCAATAAATATAGCAAACATTATAAGTAGCTATACAAATAGAAAACATAATACAATTACAACTGTTGTGTAGTAAAATACAACCCAAAAAGCATAAAACAGATGGTTGATGCAATAAAATATTTGTCATGCACTGCAGATGGACCAAAGATGAAAAGGACCACTATTGTTTCGAGAAATGTTCCAAGACTCTTATTTTGTGCATGAAATACCGGGAAGGCCTCTCCCAGACTTCAGCTCCCAGTTCCAGTGGCATTTGGCATCCTTTGAAAGTGATTGGGCTTAATGTTTGCTACAAGTTAACCCCATTTTTTTCTCAGATTTTGCCTTGGGTGGTACCTATATGTTTAGAATTACCTTCAGTCTCCCAGCCTTTTGTCAAGGGTACTCCTTATGCCAAGAATTACATACAGTATGTCAGAATCAGAATGCCATATACCATTGGTGACCTATGCCTAAAAAAATACATCCAGCATGTTAGAGCCAGCATGTTATCATTGTTTGCCTTCTCCATCCCCAACCTCCAGCCTCAGTATGCAATGGTTGCCCTCTCTAATGCAAGCAATACCTCCAGTATGCCGGTATCCGCATTTGGCCATAGGTGTCCCAATGTTTCAAGAACTACTTCCAGTATGTCCTAGCCTGCATTTTCTCATGGGTGCCCTCCCTTATGCCAAGATTTACCTCCAGTATGCCAGTGACAGCATGCTACCTTAGTGCCTCCATCAGCCAAGAATTATGTTGAGTATGTCATGGGCAGTAACTCACAAGCATAACAGACTTGTAACACACTTATTTATACTCACTCCCTGCCTCAATCATTCTCTCCCCCTTCACTAGTTCATTATGCCAAAGGTACTTGGCTCATTGAATGCAAATGCACTAGGTGTTCAAATGGTGGCATGACTGTGTCTACAACAGCAATAACTAAACATTTCACTGCATTTCATCAAGGGGAGCACAGCTGTTCCTATAGTAAACCAAACATACTAGGCTTGGTTATTCTCTTCCTCCTCTTTGCCAGTCAATGTAAGCTTATGTTGCTCTGCACCAGCAACAGTGCAGCATTGTTCTGTCTGACCAATCAAAGTACCCTTAGTACATGCTTTGCAGATTGTTCTTGAATCTTGGGACTGGCTGCTGGAATGCAGATGTTTTGTTTTTAACATTAGTATGGTGGAAGACTACAACAGTGGGATGAACAGTATCAACAGCCTCAATTATGCTTTTTATACATGTGAACTAAAGTTAATTGTCTCATCTTGGTTATTCAGTGCCAGAGATTTGTAGCACATTGACCTCTTTGACATGAGCCACTCACCCATGTTTCTTTTATATGAACTTTGATAAGTTGAGGTTGAGGCATCCTTGAAGCCCGCTTTCTGCTAAACAGGTCAGGTGAGTGCTACACGCTACCCTGCCTACTTTGTTGTAGAGCTCTCAACAAACTATTGTGAAGTCAATGCTGCATCACAAACTTTACTGTCCATATTTTAGCCGATCAGGTTTGGATATTGGCTCTTGTAAAAAGAATGCACATTTTACATCAACCTTGTGTAATATCAGAAATATGCCCATGTTTTATATAACCTGTTAATATCTTAAACAAAATTATCAATCAGAGAGTTTTAAATTAAAAAGGATGGGCTGGAAGGGCAGTAGGAGGTGAGTGATCCAAAAATATGCCTAAATTAAAAGTGAGTAAGATAGCCTCTAAAGCATTCTGCCATTGGGAACCCACAACCTAGCAAGATCCAGTCCCAAGAAGTACCACACTACCACCACTCCTTTTAAACCGCCACAATACTCCTACAAGGATGACTAAAGATCAAACAGCCAGTCACTTTGTGCCATTTTCCTCCGTGGCTTTCTCCAGGAAGACTTGTGTCACTTCTTCCTAAGAAAACAAACATTTTCTTAAGGGTCACCATTGAAGGCATGTTGAAGCGAATGATGTTGACAGTAAATGCTAAGTTATGCAGATCTTTTTTCACTGCCATAGTGGCTTTCTTACTGTTGATGGCTAAAATCTGGGAAAACAGTACTGTCTTCCACTCCAGGTTCTCAGAACATACATCCTCATCTTTGGAGATTGCACCAGCATTGTCCTATCTCCAGTATTACCTGCCTTGGGCTCTTTCTTTGTCCCTCTTGAGCAGTCTCATGGTTTAACAGAGTGCCCTTACCCTCACATCTAGATGCTATGAACCAATGATGCCATCACATTCCTTTGCAGTGTTTTCCACTACTTAGAACTGCTTATCCACTGTCAGCTCGGTGGTGATTCCCTATATATAAAGCTGGGCTCTTCTCATTTCATCTCAAGACTTATGCAGTGCAATGGATGGAACTCCCCGG